>NC_059332.1:72095231-72695231 GCF_018350155.1 Leopardus geoffroyi
TGCTGGGAGTGCTCCCAAGAAGCAGAGAAAAGTCACGACATTACAAGAAAAAGGTGAATTGCTTGATATGTACCATAGATTGAGATCTGCAGCTGCAGATGCCTGCTGTTTCAAGACAAATGAATCTAGTGTAAGGACCGTTGTCAAAAAAAAAAAAATTAAAAAAAAATAAAAGGACAAGTCATGAAGCTGTTGCTACGGTTCTGCCAGCAGGTGCAGAAACCTTGAACTTTTTGCAAACTCCCTTTTTATCTCATACTGAAAATGCAGCTTTTATGTGGGTTCTGGGTTGCTATAAAAAAGGCATAATTATAGACTCTAATATTTGAAAAAAAAGTGAAGTTATTATATGACAACTTAAAGCAAAAGGAAGGTGAAGCGTGTGATGCTAGAGAATTTAATGCCAGTGAAGGATGGTTTGATAATTTTAAAAAAGAAGTTTGGCTACTAATGTCAAGTTAACAGGAGAAGCAACTTCTGCCAATCAAGAGGCAGCATATGAGTTCCCAGACACCATTAAGAAATCATTGAGGAGAAAGGATATCTGCCTAAACCTGTTTTTAATGCAGATAGAAGTGCCCTATTCTGGAATAAAATGCCACAAAAGACATTTATTAGAAAGAAAGAGAAGTGAGCACCAGGTTGAAGGCAAGAAGGGAAAGTCACCTGTACTGTTTTATGCAAATACGGTCAGGTTTATGATCAGGACTGCTCTTATCTATAAAGCTGCTAATCCCTTAGCCTTGAAGGGAAAAGATAAACACCAGCTGCCAGGTTTTTGGTTGTACAACAAGACAGCCTGGACAACAAGAACACTTTTTCTGGATTGGTCCCCTCAATAGTTTGTCCCTGAAGTCAGGAAGGATCTTGCCTTTGGGGATTGCCTTTTAAAGTTCTTTTGATATTGGACAATGCCTCTGGCCACCCAGAACCCCGTGATTTCAACACCAAAAGTGTTAAAATGTTCTACTTGCCCCCAAACACAATGTCTCTAATTCAGCCTCTAGATTAGGGGGTCATAAGGACCTTTACGGCTCATTACACATGGTACTCTGTGGAAAGGGTTGTTAACGCACGATGAAAGTAAGGAAGGATTACATCATGAAAGTTAAGGAAGGATGCCACCATGGTTATAGAAAAAACTGTGGAAACCATCAAGCCTGAATTTATTCTCCTCACTGAATTTATGCCTTGTAATCATTACCAATCTGATAGGCAAGTATTATTTCATTGTTGCTTAATGTTTTATCATGTTAATTGTCATTTTAGCTTATTTTGAGAACCATCTATTTGCATTCTCTGGCTATTTTTTGTCTATTAGTTGTGTCTATTTTTCTTATGGATATATATAAGATTTTATGTAACAATTAATAAGTTTATCTGCTATACATGTTGCCAGTATATTTTCCCAGTTTATTTGTCTTTTACTGGATTTGTTGTAATAATTTTTAACTGGGCATATTGGAGACTGGAAATAAGTTAGGCATACCTACCACCACCTCCCCCAGAATTATGTATCAGAGGGGTGCCTGTCTGGCTCAGTTGCCAGAGTATGTGACTCTTAATCTCGAGGTCATGGGTTCAAGCCCCATGCCAGGTGTAGAAATTACTTAAATAAATAAACTTAAAACAAAGAATTATGTGACAGAATGTCTTGTGATCATTTTCAAACTGTATAACCCCTGGAAGTTCTGATTCACACTTTTAGGAGCATATACTGCTCCCTTCCCAAGAATCTCAACTATAAATAGCTTGCACTGGATAATCATCATTTTTGGGTCATCCAGTATGTACAACCAGTCTTTCCTTTTTATGGTTAATGCCACTGATTCAATCTTCCTTCACACAGCCATCCGTTAAAGCCATATAGCCACACTTCAAGTCAGCACTCAAGGATGTAGTGATAAATCTGCCAAACCATGGTATTTCTTCCAGCTCTTCCAGGCTTGATTACACTGAGAAAAGTTCTGTCACTCTCACTTGAATATTGTCTGGGTTCCCAGTTCTTTCATTTACTATATCCTAGAACACCTCCATCTTCACCAGTGATATAAACCTTGACCAAGAAATCTGATAATAAATGGAAAGTGTTAAGGATAGTTCCTCTTCACCATGCTTTTGTCTTGCCATTACTAACAGTCAGTCTGGTTTCATTGTAAGAAAAGACCAAGGTGTTCCTAAGAGGAAATTAATTAATCGTTATAAAGGAAAGAAACTGTATTTCAAGGACTTAGTATAAAAATCTGATCCTTGGTTCCAGGTCAACGTTTAGCTAATTCCAGAAGCCATCTTTCATGAGCCATTCTGATATTCTGTGAATGCCATAAGGAAAATGACTGTGTATGAATTTAAAGACATTTTCTAGTAATTAGCTGCAATGTTTTGGGCCCAGCAGCTGTGCAGAGGGACATGCACACAAAATGAATGATTACACAAAAATGAGTAACCTCTTTCAGACCTTGGAGAAACAGCCTTGACTCTGAAGAATCCATAGACAAAACAAAAGGACGTCACCAGAAGGAAAGTATTGACTTTTAAAAGATCACTTTATATACCTGGCCCCCTTTTCTCCTTTTTTCTCATCAGCTCCTTCTTTCTGACCTTTGAATGTTAAGAGTTCTTTCTGGTTGTTTTATAGTCTTCTCTTTTTCTTGTAATTATACTTCCTGTCTAAATTATTTGACCCATTCTCTTGGCATTAGTTGCCATATGTTTATAACTCCCAAAATGTATATCTCCAGCTTAGATCCTTCTTCAGGCTCATATATCTCACAGCTTGTGTAGTACTTTCTCTTTGATGTACCTTAGACATCTGAATTGCAGTGTACTAGAACCTATTCCCCGCCCCCCCCATCTGTTCTTTCATATTTCTCTATTTCCACACATGCCAAAAAGCATCACTGGTACTTCATTCTCTCCTACCACCGACATCCAATCCATGACCAACTATCATTCTAGATGCAAAATTTATCTTTGACTTCGTCCACTTACCTCAGCTCTCCTATATACACTTTAACCTAAGCCTCCCTCGTCTCCTGCACCTTACTCACCTCAATCACCTCTTAACTCTCTGCATCCATTTCTTCCTTTCTGCAATTTATTCTCACAACAGTTTAAGTACTTGTTAAAAATTGTACACCAGATCATGGTGCTTCTTGCCTTAAAACCTCTTAATACTTCCACTGTTCTCAGGAAGCTTCAAGCCTCTACATATGCCTCCCTGCCCACTATTCCTCTGCCACCTCTGCCTTCACTCTACAATGAAGCAATGGAGCTATTCTTGACTTCTTTGAGTTTGTTCAAAGAAACTCCTCCTTGCCTCCAAGCTCCTCCTTGCCTCAAGGCTTATGCACACAAGTTTTCTGTTTCTTCGAATGTTCCTTTCACAACCTGCTATTAGAGCTAACTTCCACCTTACTATTAATATATCACCTCCATGGAGAGCTCTTCCTGATTTCCATGGCTAAGTTTTATACACCTTCATGGTATCTTGTACTTTTCTATCATACTACTTATGTCATTTAGTATTAGGTATGGATATATATTACAGAAAAACTGAAAATAAGAGTGCCTAAAATGGGGCACCTGGGTGGCTCAGTCAGCTAAGTGTCCGACTTTGGCTCAGGTCATGGTCTCATGGTTTGTGAGTTTGAGCCCCGCATCAGGCTCTGTGCTGATAGCTCAGAGCCTGGAGCCTGCTTTGGACTCTGTGTCTCCCTCTCTCTTTGCTCCTCCCCCGCTCGTGCTCTGTCTCTCTGTCTCTCTCTCTCAAAAATAAATAAACATTAAAAAAAATTTTTTTAAGACATGCCTAAAACATGATAGAAGTGTTTTGTTTTTTTTTTTTTATGACTTACTTGAAGTCAAGAGGTAGGCTGACCAAAGCTAGTAGAGAGAAAAAGATCAGTAAAAGGTAATCATCTTTTATACAACTTCAAAATACATAAAGTAATTTTTACAGACTAAGGAAAAAACTAGACAAATTCAAAATCATTGTCAGGGAATTTAATACCATCTCTTATATTTCATAGAATAAATGGACAAAATATAGATTTATATTACAATGTAAATCATTTGACCTCGTTGAGGCTTATGGGATACTAAATCCAACTACTAAAGAATACACATTCTTCTTTAGTGCCCACAGAACATTCACAAAGATCTAGAATTTTCTGGGCCATCAAGTAATTCTCAACAAGTTTCAAAATATTGAAATAATATACCCTATGTTCTCTGACCACAAGGGAATTAAATAAAAAATCAATAACAATACTAAAAAAAAATGCTAACTACTTATATATTAAGCAACATGATCTTAAATAACACATGGGTCAAAAAATTCAAAATAGAAATTAGAAAATGCTCCAAACTGAATAATCATTAAAACATAACATACTAAAATGTGTGGGATGTAGCTAGAGCAGCTGTGAGAAGAAAAAAAAAAAAAATAACTTAAAACACTTTTATTAGACAAGAAGAAAGATTTATAATCAGTGCTCTAAGCTTCTAACTTAAAGAGCTGGGAAGAAAGTAAAATCAAAGTAATTAAAAGAAATAAAATAATAAAGATAAGAGCAGAAGTAAAAGGAAACAGAAAATAGCCTGTTGAGAAAATCAGCAGAACCAACAGTAGACTCTTTGAAAAGGTTAAGAAAGTTGATAAACCCTGAGGTAAGATAATAAAAAAAAGAAAGAAAGAAAGAAAGAAAGAAAGAAAGAAAGAAAGAAAGAAAGGGAGAATGAAAGAAGGATATTATCACAGAACCTGCAGGCATAAAAATGATAATAATGTAATACTATGAGCAATAATAGCTCATAATACTATGAGCTAGAAGATTTGATAAATTGGATAAAATAAACTAGTGCCTCAGAAAATGTAGCTTATCAAAACTAAAACAAGAAGAAATGAAGAAATGTGAAGTCTGAATAGCCATAAACCGTGAAAGAAATTAAGTTTGTAATTTAAAAATGTCCCAACAAAAAGCTCCAGACCGATAGCATCATTGCCAAATTCTATGAAACATTTAAGGAAGGAATAATGCCAATCTTACACATTTTTTAGAATACAAAGAAGATAACTCTTCCCAACTTATTTTATGATGTCAATGTAACTCTTATACCAAAATCTAAAAAAGACTTGTCAAGAAATTTAAAATACAGTGTAACATTCCTCATGAACATAGATATAAAAATCCTTTTAAAATCTATCAAAACAAAGTCAGCAAAATATAAGGAGGATAACACATCTTTAATGCACCAAATAACAGCATGTCAAAATACATGAGGCAAAAACTAATAGAACTGCAAGGAGAAGTTGAAAGCTCCATTATTATAGTTGGAGACTTCAACACCCCTTTTCAGTAATTGATAGGTGAAGCAGGCAGAAAATCAGTAAGGCTATAGTTGGCCTAAACAACACTATCAATCACCTGATCTGATATAAAATACTCTAACAGTATATGTCTTCTTCTCAAGCTTATATGGAACATTCACCAAGATAGACTATATTCTAGGCCATAAACACACTTTAACAAGTTAAAAAGCATAGAAGTCATACAATATGTCCTCAGACCATAACACAATCAAACTAGAAATCAATAACAGAAAAATAACTTGAAAAACCTCAAATATTTGGAGATTAAACAGCATATTTCTAAACACATGGGTCAAAGAAGAGGTTTCAAGAAAAATTTTTAAATACTCTGAACTAAGTTAAAATAAAAATAAAACATTAAAACTTGTATAATGTGGCAAAAATAGTGCTTAGAGAGTTTTTATTGCATTAAATGAATATATTAGAAAAAGAAATCTAAAATCATTAAGCTTTTAATTTAGGAATCTGGAGATTATCAATGTGAATTTAAAGCAAGCAGAAGAAAAGAAAAATTAGAGGAGAAATTAATGAAATTAAAAATAAGAAAACAGAGGAAAAAAACCAATAAAACCAAAAGCTACATCTTTGAAAACAAAAATGTAATTGATAAAGGTCCAGTGACCTAGTGAAGCCAAATAAGATCTAAAATTCATACACCTGTAGCCAAACCAACTTTAAGGAAAAAAGGAAAGAAGACACAAATTATTGACAGAAATGAAAAAGTGGTCATTACTACTGGTTCCATGGACACTAAAAGGATAATAAATGAAGACTCTGAACAAATCTATGTCCACAAATTTGATAACTTAGATGAAACAGACCAATTTCTTGAAAGACACAAACTACCAAAATTCAGGGGCACCTGGTTGGCTCAGTCAGTTGAGCATCTGACTCTTGATTTCAGCTCAGGTCATGATCCCAGGGTCATAGGATTGAGCCCTGCATAAGATTCTCTCTCTCTCTCCCTCTGTCTCCCACCCCCATCTCTGTAAAATAAGAAATAAAAATAAACAAATTTAAAAATCCACCAAAATTCATACAAGGAGAAACAGAAAATGTAAATGGAACTATATTATAAAATTATAATTAGTAACTCATAACCCCAGTCCCAGATGGTTTCACTAGTAAATTCTAACAAACATTTAAGGAGAAAATGATTCTTTACAATTTCTTGTAAAAATTGTATTTGTAAAGAACAATTCTTTACAATTTCTTCCAGAAAATAGAACCAGAGGGAACACTTTCTAACTCATTCTATGAGGCCACCATTATCCCAATACCAAAAACAGATCAACACATTATGATAAAGGAAAACTACAGATCAAAATCTCTCATCAACATAGATGTAAAAATCCTCAAGAAAATATTACCAAATTAAATCCAACAGTGTATAAAAATAATTAGACTTATTCTAAAGTGGACTTATTCTAGCTAGGCAAGGCTGGTTCAATGTTCAAAATTCAATGTAATCCACCATATCAACAAGCTACAGGAGAAATTCTTATTGATCTTATCGACAATACATAAAAGGCATTTGACAAAATCCAACATCTATTCACATTAAAAACTCTCACTAAACAAGAAATATGAGGGATTTCCTCAACTTGATAAAGAATCTTTACAACCTATAGCTAATATCATATTTAAAAATGAAAAATTGGACACTTTCTTTTTAAAATAATGAACAAGATGAGGATATCCCTTCTCACTACTCCTATTCAATATTGTACGGTAAGTCCTAGCTAGTGCGATAAGAAAATAAAAGGAAGTAAGTGCATAGAGATTGGAAAACAGGATATAACACTGACTATATGGAAAACCCCAAAGAATAAACCACAACAAAAAACTTTTGGAACTACTAAGTGAATAGAGGAAGTTCATAGCATGCAAGAATAATATACGAAAGTCAGTTGCTTTACCAGTAATGAACAATTGGAATTTGAAATCTAAAAATAGTATCACTTACAATGGTATCTAGGAAAATTAAATATTTAGGTATAAATCTAACTCAGGTATATGATCTATATACAAGATCTATGTATGGAAACTACAAAACCCTCATGAAATAAATTTTAAAATATACAAGTAAAGGGAGAGAAATGATATTCCATGTTCACTGACTGGAAGACTAAATGTTGTTAAGATGTCAGTGCTTCCCAATCTGATCTAGATATTCAATGCAGTACCAATCAAAATCCCAGCAAACTCTTTTGTAACTGTTAACAAACTGATTCTAAAGTTTTTATGGAATGCAAAAGAATAGCAAACACAATACTGGAGAACACAATTGGAGAACTTATACTGCTTTCAAGGCTTCCTATCAAGCTACAGGAATCAAGATGGTGTGGTATTGAAAGAACGAACTCATAGAACAATGGAAGAAATATAAAGCCCAGAAATAGATTCACACATATATAGTCAACTGATCTTTGACAAAGGAACAAAGCCAATCCAATGAAAAAAAGGATAGATTTTCAACAAATGGTACTAGAAAAATTGTACATCCATATGCAAAACAAAACAATAACAACAATAAAAACTAGACAGAGACCATCTTTCATCAAAATGAAATCAAATCGGATCATAGACCTAAATGTAAATGTAAAATAATAAAACTTCTAGGTGAAAAGATAGTATAATCTAGGTGACTTTTGGTGATTAGTTTTTTAGATACAACACAAAAACACAATCTGTGAAAGAAAAAAATTGATGTCACTAAAATAAAAACTTCTGCTATGTGAAAAATTGTTTAGAGAATGAAGAAACAAACCACAGACTTGGAGAAAATATTTGCAGAACACTTATCTGACAAAGCTTTGTATTGAAAATATACAGAGTATTCTTGGGTCACCTGGGTGGCTCAGTTGGTTGAGCATCCAACTTCGGCTCAGGTCATGATCTCAGGATTCAAGAGTTCGAGCCCCGTTTTGGGCTCTGTACTGACAGCTCAGAGCCTGGACCCTGGCTTTGGCTCCCTCTCTCTCTGCTCCTCCCTCACTTGTGCTCTGTCTCTCTCTCAAAAATAAATAAACATTGAAAAAAATAAAATATACAGGCTATTCTTACAACTCAACAGTAATAAGACATATAACTCAATTTAAAAATGAGCAAGAGATCTGGACAACTCACCAAAGAAAATATACAGACAGCAAATAAACACATGAGATGCTCAATGTCATTTTCCATTAGAGAACTGTAAATTAAAACAACAATGATGGGGCACCTGGGTGGCTCAGTTGTTTTAGCATCCGACTTCAGCTCAGGCCATGATTTCACAACTTGTGAGTTGGAGCCCCACATCAGGCTCTCTGCTGTCAGCACGGAGCCTGCTTTGGATCCTCTCTCTCTCTCTCTCTCTCTCTCCGCCCTACCTGTTCTCAGGCATTCTCGCTCTCAAAAATAAATAAGCATTTAAAAATAATAAATAAATAAAAAATAAATACAACAATGGTATACTACATGCCTATTAGAATGGCTAAATTCCAAAAGAGCCTGACAAATCCATTTGCTGGTAAAGTTACAGAGCAATAGGAGTTTTCATTCACTGATAAGAATGCAAAAGGAAAAAAAAAACTGGTACACCCATTTTGGAACACAGTTTAGCAGTTTCTAAACATAGTCTTATCATATAATCCACAAATTTTGCTCCTGGGTATTTGCCCAAACAATTTGAAAACTTATGTCCAACAAAATGTTTCACATTGGGATGCCTGCATGGCTCAGTCGGTTAAGTGCCCAACTTCAGCTCAGGTCATGATCTCACAATTCATGAGTTTGAGCCCCAAATCAGGTTCTGCACCAGATTCTCTGTCCCCCTTTCTCTCTGCCCCTCCCCCTCCCTCTCTTTCTCTCTCTCTCTCTCTAAATAAATAGTTTTTAAAAAACTTTTATAAAAAGTTGCAATTGATGTATATAGTAGCTTTATTCATAATCACTAAAAACTGAAAGCAACCAGGCTGTTCTTTATTATTTTTTTTTATTTGAGAGAGAGAGAGAGAGAGAGAGAGAGGGAGAGAGCACTAGTGGGGGAAAGGGCAGAGTGAGAGAGATACAGAGACAGAGAGAGAATCCCAAGCAGGTTCCACACTCAGTGCAGAGCCTGAAGTGGGGCTTAATCCCATGACTCTGGGATCATGACCCCAGCCAAAATCAACAGTCAGACATTTAACTGACTGAGCCACCCAGGTACCCCTCAAGCTGCTCTTTAATAGATGAATGGATACACAAATTGTGGTACATTCATACAGTGAAATATTATTCAGCAACAAAAAGAAATAGGCTATTAAGCCATGAGAGACATGGTTGAAACCTAAATGAATGTTGCTAATTGAAAGAAACTAGTCAAAAGGCTATATACTATATGATTCCAATTGTTTGAAATTTCTGAAAAGGCAAAACTATAGAGACAGTAAAAAGACCTGTGGTTCCCAGGGGCCCAGGGAGATAGGAGGAGGTTGAACCTGTGTAGCACAGGACATTTCATAGGGCAACGAAACTATTTTATATGGTAGTGTAATGGTAGATAAGTAACACTATGTGTGTCTCACAATCCATAGAACTCACTCAGCAAAGTGTGAGTCTTAACACATAAGAAAGGGGCGCCTGGGTGGCGCAGTCGGTTAAGCGTCCGACTTCAGCCAGGTCACGATCTCGCGGTCTGTGAGTTTGAGCCCCGCGTCGGGCTCTGGGCTGATGGCTCAGAGCCTGGAGCCTGTTTCTGATTCTGTGTCTCCCTCTCTCTCTGCCCCTCCCCCGTTCATGCTCTGTCTCTCTCTGTCCCAAAAATAAAAATAAACGTTGAAAAAAAAACATATAAAAAAATTTTTTTTAATCATTTAGAGGTTGGGGAATCCCAAGATGGAATACAGACTGTGACAAAAGAATATAATTGTTTTATAAAATGTATGCTATGACCTCGCAGAATGGGGTCAGAGTAAAATTTACTGATGTAAATAAATTTGGAAATGAGTAGCATCTGTAAGACTAAAGGCAAATGGAATGCACATAGGCAATGTACTCTAGTTGGTAAAGTAGTTTCCCACAGGAGTACAAGTCAACAATTCTGATATTGCTGTATGTGTATAGTAGGATTAAACAATTAAGTAAACACATGGCAAATGATGTGAGCTAGGTTTCACACTGTTGGAGTGGAAGTTTATAGGTAAGCTGGAGGAGGCTAGAATGATCCATGTGGTAATAGAGTTTGAGACACCAGTGTAAACTCATGTTTAGCTTAATATAGATGAAAATGGTTAAACATAGATGTATTTATCAATATGTGTATATACACAAGTTAATATATGCACGTCTATATTTTTGCTTTGTCAACTGAGATGGTTTAGAAGTATTGATACATTACTAGCGACAAGCACACTTATTACCCAGATTTTGGTTTCTAATACTATTCTCCAATCAAAGTAATCAGGGATCCTTGGAAAAATGACTGATTCTAAGACTGGGGCAGGAAATGCATAAGAGGATCTCAGAACGTCTTTTAGTACTAGAAATTAAAGATGTGTTCAAAGAGGAAAAAATAATTGGTGCGGGTATGGCAAAAGGACACAGGAGACAACTGGAAGAGCTCCCGATGCCCAAAGTTGAAACACTTTGAGCAAAAAAATAAAGTAGTGTTTAAAATAAATATTTATGAGTACATACTGATATAAACAAATGACTGGATAAATGGGGAAGAAGAGAGACATATCTCTTGTAGACGAATTACAAATAATTCCTTGAGTAAGGGATACACATAGTGACTTATTTCCAAAGAGCACAATATGGAAAGGGAAGAAAAAGAGAAATTTTACAATGGATAAATCTGACAAACACTCCCTCAGCCAGGTGATCAGGGTCAACATCAACAATGATAAGAAATGTTGATAGTATATACCTTGCTCTGATGTAATGAAAGTGGCGCTTTACCCTATGTAATGAAAATGGTCTTTCTACCCCAAACTCATAACCCAAGTAGAATCATGTGGAAAACATCAAATAAATTCCAATTGAGGGCCATTATATAAAATATCTAACTAGTACTCTTTAAAACTGCCAAGGTCATCAAAAGCAAAGAAAGTTTAAAAAACTGTCATAGCCAAGAGGAGCCTAAGAAGGCATGAAAACTAAAAATAATGCATTATTCTGGATGGGATCCTGGAACAGAAAAAGCACATTAGGTGCTTCTTTAGTAAAAACTAAAGAAATCTGAGTAAAGTAGTGGGGCGCCTGGGTGGCTCAGTCTGTTAAGCGTCCGACTTGGGCTCAGGTCATGATCTCTTGGTTTGTGAGTTTGAGCCCTGCATCAGGCTCTGTGCTGACAAGCTCAGAGGCTGGAGCCTGCTTCAGATTCTGTGTCTCCCTCTCTCTCTGCCCCTCCCCTGCTCATGGTCTGTCTCTCAATAATAAATAAATGTTTAAAAAAAATTTTTTAAATAAAAAAAAAGAAATCTGAGTAAAGTACTATCTCAGCATTAGTTCAATAATTGAGACAAAGGTATCATATTAATGTAAGATGTTAATAATAAGGGAAACTGGGTGTAGGGTATATGGGACTCTACTTTCAGTTTTTATTTAAATCCAAACTGTTCTAAAAAATAAAGATTTTTTAGGGCGCCTGGGTGGCGCAGTCGGTTAAGCGTCCGACTTCAGCCAGGTCACGCTCTCGCGGTCCGTGAGTTCGAGCCCCGCGTCGGGCCCTGGGCTGATGGCTCAGATCCTGGAGCCTGTTTCCGATTCTGTGTCTCCCTCTCTCTCTGCCCCTCCCCGTTCATGCTCTGTCTCTCTCTGTCCCAAAAATAAATAAACGTTGAAAAAAAAATCTTTATAAAAAAAATAAAGATTTTTTAAAATTATAAATAATTAAAATATGGGGGACGCCTGGGTGGCTCAATCAGTTAAGTGTCTGACTTCAGCTCAGGTCATGATTTGGCAGTTTGTGGGTTCAAGCCCTGCGACAAGCTCTGTGCTGACAGCTCAGAGCCTGGAGCCTGCTTCACATTCTGTGTGTGTGTCTCTGTCCCTCCCCTACTTGCGCTCTGTCTCTCTCTCTCACTTTCTCTCTCAAAAATAAACATTAAAATTTTTTTAAGTAAATAATTAAAACATGGAAAAATAGTTACAGCCTTTGCAGTAATTTCAGTTTTAGGAATATATCTTAAAGAAATAGCTACTGTGTTATCTTATGGTAAAGTAGATTTTACAGTAGTACCTACAGCATAAGCATGCTATGAAACTTAAATGAGGTCAGCCTATACAAGTAGCATGAGAACTCAATAAATATTGGTTGCTGCTGTTTTGACTCTGACCCAGGCACAATCCTTAAAGAACTAACAGTGTAATAGAGAGATAAGTAAATGAGCTAATAATCTACTGCCTCTGCTTCTGGCACCCAGTAAATATAGTAGTAACAATGGTATTAACCTCAACAGCCTTGATGACAAATTTAAGACCGGAGTATGATGGAATGCAATGGAAACAAGAGGATCTCCTAACTTAGACTGGGAATGCCAGTGCCTCTCTAGAAAAGGTAAATAGCCAAGATATATGTCATGCATAAATGTTAACCAGTTCATGTGTTCATTCAGCAAACATTCATTGAGTCACTGCTCTGTATGTCAGTCACTACTCCATCATTTTTTTTTTTTGAGAGATCAAAAGTGATTTCCCCATCATATTGATGCCTTCTATAACTTGTACTTTTTCTTTAAAATAGATGATATCTGTCAGTATCATATCGGGAACCAATGGGCATTCTTTGGAGAAAACTTTCTCTGTAAATTGGAAAGTGTTGTCCTGGCCAAGACATATATAGAATTAAATTGCATGGGTTTGGATGTGAATAGGACCTTAGTGATCATAAAATTCTCCCTAGTTATAAAGTCAAAGTGGAAAGTGAAAGAAATATTATGCTTTCATGTTCTACTGAGAAGATCATTAAACCAATAAACTAAATCAAATCTGTAAGTAATATGGTCTAACTTAACTCATCAGCAAACTCCCAAATTATAATTGGCAAAGATTCAGCAACATTTCTTATATTACTAGTAAGATTTTGGTCTAGGATGATACAGAAGGTTTCCAAGTAAAGGTCGACACATGAATTAGTGTTGGCCACAAAATTAACAAAACTATGAAATAATTAGTCTCATGGTAAATTTCTGGTAGTATGCATTCATCCTTTTCTGATCTAGGGTAAGTAAGGATATGACTGAAGGAAAGCAACACATTTTTAAACACATTTTATTAGATCCTAACTAGTATGTTCCTTATTTTACTGAAAGAATTTTCCTTTGGCGTTTTGTCTGCAACAGATCATAGATATTAAGAGCAACTAGGAAGATAATTGTTATAATGGAAAGCATCCTGGACCAGGAATCATAGAGAGCTTATGTCTATTTTTATCTCTGGCTCTAAGGTGTGTGGGCATGAACAAGTCACTAGTCACTTTATAGTTCTCTGTATCTGATAAATGAAGGTAATTCATTCTCTATCTACTTCATGAAATTGTTATATGGGTGAAATGAGATAATGAATATGAAAGTATATTTAAAGCATAGCATTTTACTACTGAAATTGTTACTAATAAATGTACTTAAAAGAGAATAAGTTCTTCATGGAAAATTGAAAAGATTTTTTAAAAGATATTGAGATATATCTCTCTTCGTTAGTAGTTGAATTGAGTAACCATAAGTAATATTCTAAAAATTTACTTTGTATAAAAAGGAAATAAGCACTGATAACTATCTCTTTCCATGTGGAAAAAGTATAGCCCTCTAGGTATTCTATTATATTTTCTCATGTTGAAAAAAACCTCCCCCCAGGGCACCTGGATGGCTCAGTCAGCTAAGCGTCCGACTTCAGCTCAGGTTATGATCTCACTGTTCATGGGTTCGAGCCCCGCGTCAGGCTCTCTGTGCTGACAGCTCAGAGCTTGGAGCCTGCTTCAGATTCTGTGTCTCCCTCTCTGTGCACTTCCCCTGCTTGCACTTTGTCTCTTTCTCTCTCTCAAAAATAAATAAACATTAAAAAAATTAAAAAGAATAATGAAAAAACCTCCCCCCAATACCTTTATTTTTTTAAGTTTTATTTATTTATTTTGAGAGAGAGAGAGAGAGGCAGAAAAAGAAGGAAAGAGAGAATCCCAAGCAGGCGACGTGCTTTCAATGTAGAGCCCAATGTGAGGTTCAATCTCACAAACCATGAGATCATGACCTGAGCCGAAATCAAGAGTCAGTTACTTAACCAACTAAGCCACCCAGGCACCCCACACCCTAGATAACTTGGAATTTTTAATTATTTTTATTGTTCTTAAAAAGAATAGCATGAATTATATTCTCTAATCTTTTATTAGATATTATCTTCTCTCTCATAGAGTTATTGAGGGATATATTGGGAAAGGAGAACTTAAGTTTTCTTTAGGATTTTTTTCTGTCCCTTCATGACAAATACTTCCATCCCTTCTTTCTCTATCATGTTTTCTTTTCAGTAATTCATAGGAGGTGAGAGAAATACACAGTTTTCCTAACAAGTTGTCTTAAAAGGGCAACTCTAGAGGTGTTGTGCAGTGATTTTTAGCTTCCTAGATGAAGCCGATGTGGATAACAGTCCTCAAAAGTAGGCTTTATCTGCATCAGCATGGAGGAGAGAAACACAGCAGGTATTCACATTTGCGAGGAAATTACTGGACAGAAAAGAAAGAAGGCCTTAGAGGTAGATTGATTCCTATATAGTAATAGGAGTTATTTAAGAGTAGGGACTATGTCCTATTCATCTCTATATTTGTGATGCTATGAACAGTGCCTGACAGTGACTAAATGTTCAATATAGATGGCAAATGTTGGGTGGATGGATGGATGGATGGATGGATGGATGGATAAATGGATAAATGGATGGGTGGATGGACAAGTAGTTATAATAGACTTACCTAGAAAATATAGATTAGGAATGCTGGGTGGCTCAGCTGGTTAAATATCCAACTCTTAATTATGGCTCAGGTCATGATCTCATGGTTTGTGAGACTGAGCTCCCCCCCACCCCCCACTGGGCTCCACGCTGACAGCATGGAACCTGCTTGGGATTCTTTCTCTCCTTCTCTCTGCCCTCCCTCTCAAAATAAATAATTAAACATTTTTTAAAAAGAAAACATAGACTAAAGCAATGTATCATAATCTCTTTCAGTCTTGTAACTTGGCAGGATTGAGGATAGGGGTGGGAATAACAGTCAGGCACCTACACATGTGCACACTGGGCATCCTATCTCTTTCTCTAATTACCAGTGCCAGTCTCCACTCTCCTAATAATCATTTGGCAAAAATAAATAAAACCAAAGTACCGTGAAGATTGTTATTTACAATGCACTGAGCTTTACTAATTTGCTCGCTAAGAAATAGTAGATTATAGTGTGTGATGAATATTTATAAAAATCTCTATTCACTATAATTGATACTTAAGCATTTTATTCAAAGTTTTGTAGCATTACAAATGTAAATGAGCAGACATTTCTTCTGAGTAGGAATGTGGGGCAAAAGAGTAAAGCTGAATATAAACAAAGTCAAAAAGAAGAGGAAGGCAAAAAACCAAAACGCTGTGACAGCAGAACATCTAGAACCAAGCAATGATTTCTTGTCATGTACACATTCCGAACAATCCTTTCTATGTCCTGCCTGAATATGAATTTACAGCATCTGTTCTCTTTGATATTATGCAGCAAGAAGGGCATGTATCCTGTAACACTGCTGGTGAGTAATAAGAAAAGAAGAAGCTAATACCACCATCCTTACCGTTTGGGTATTCCCAAAATAGCACTTCTTATTCATAGTCTTTTAATTAAATTACTATAATAATGATAAGATATGAGTGGAAGGAGCTTACATCAGAGGTAGCATAGTAAAATTCCTACAACTTCCATAAAATGAACATAAATGAGGGACATTTTTGTATCTTTTGACACAAATGCTCACCAGTAAATATAGAAGGAATAATAAGAGTAGAAAAGCCACGATTTTTCAGCAGCTGTAATAATAGTTGATTCTGGCTAGAACTATCAATAGATGCAGGATAGTCATATAACCTGAAACATCACTTAACACAGCTCACATTAATTACAAAGGGGAGAAGGAAGTTTTACAATGGATAATCGGCAGATAGTATCTTAATGACATAGTCAAGGTAATATGACCAATAAGGGACAAAGTGATGGCATGTATCTTCTGAGGTGAGGCACTGCAAAGGCTATCATGTATGCAACACTACGTGGTACCATGTCTCTAAAGGGGCAAGCAGGCTCTTCTTCACAAGGCTTTCAGGGAAGCTGTCAGTGTCAGTTATAATATGAAATGCAGATGAAACTCTTGGGAGTCAGTTTTAACAAAATATATTGGCAGCAAGTATTTCTGGGAGATTCTGTGTCCTCTCATATATTTTATCATATATACTTTTAAAATAAAAGCATAAAAACAATACAATGCTTCTTGCCCTGGAATTTCACGTTTGTGTTATATGATAAGGGCTATATCTGTGTGTTTGAGAGATGGGAGGGTGGTGAGGGAGGTTGGATCAGTCATTATTTGTTATGTATCTGTCAGAAGGTATCTCCCTCTTTCATTCCTTGCTTTTCTTTCTTTCTTTTTTTCCAAATTTCACCTTGATATTGGAACCAATGCTTCAAAAAGCCCAACAAAGGGGAAAATATATACCAGTGAATATCTTTATGCTGAAGACTTCAATAACTCAACACTGAGAAACTGGTGTGATCCTGGATTCACAGTCCCTGTCTAGCATAGTCCTGCGAGGCCTGGCCTGTCTCTGTCCCTTCCTATTCTGCTGTAGCCCCAGGAAGCCCGGCTAGCTCTAGGGCTACACTGATCCAATACCCCCCTCATACCAGAGCAAGAGCAGCCCCTCTCCTGAACCCCAATTTTCACAAAACACACCAAGAAATACAGTTATTAATAAACACATTCTATCTCTGTTACTCCTCTAGTGCTTGGCTTTGCACAGTGTTATTTGTAACCCTAAACATCCACTCTTGTTTCTCACTCCATTCACACCCCAAGGAAATGCTTCCCCAAACCTCTTATCCTAGGACCTTTGAAACAAAAGGCACCTGCACCCATGAGAGGTCGTGGGTTGTGCCATGGCCAACAGCAGAAACGGACAATGCTTCAGAGGACTGTTAGTGGTAGAAGTGCTTAGATTAGAGAAAGACTAATTAACTAGTCAAGTTCTTTTTCTTAACATCATTCCCAGTAGTGTGGAACATCCATTTGCTTGCTTCTCTTTGTGTTTCAATGTATGGGTCAGAAGACCCTCACCAATTAATATGGTATTTGTAACAGCACACATGGCTGTCCAATATGGTAGCCTTAACCACATGAGGTTGTTGGGGCACCTGAAATGTAGCTACTCCAACAGAGAAGTGCTGTAAGTGTAACATAGACATTGAATTTTGAACATTCAATGTGAAAAAAAGAATATAAAAAGCTTCATTAATTGTTATTATATTGATTACATGTTGGAATAATATTTTAATATGTTCAATTAAATAATATATATTATTAAAATTAATTTTAATTACTTTAAATATTTACTTGTTAATTCTAAATTTTTTAATGTAAAAAAGTAGAAGTTATGCACATAGCTTGCACACTATTTCTATTGGATGGTGCTAATCTAGACATAATATTTATAAAATGTGATACTGATTCTTTATTAACAATTAAATGGATATGCAATGCTAGTATCGTAAATATCTTTGTTTTTGTTTTAATTGAGATATAACTGAAATATAACATATTACTTTCAGGGTTAACAATTGTCATCATACATACTTATACATTTTTTTTTTATGAAGAGAACTTTTAAGATCCAATCTCTTAGCAACTTTTAAATATTCAATATAGTGTTATTAACTGTAGTCACTATACTGTACAATTGCATGCCCAGAACTTATTTTTTAACTAGAAGTTTATACCTTTTGATCACATTTACCTATTTTTTCCACCCCTCTTCCCCTACCTCCTGCAACCATCAGTCTGTTCTCTGTATCTATGAGTTTGGTGTTTAGGGTTTCTGTTTTGTTTTAACATTTCACATATAAGTGAGATAATACAGTATTTGTTTTCCTCTGTCTGACCTATTTCATTTAGCATAAAGCCCTCAAGGTCCATGAATGGATAGTTTTATTTTTATAAAAATGTTTAATAAGATTTAATTAATGTTTAAAGATGATTTAAAAAATCAACTTAATTTAATAAATTTGATTAAAATTTTTCATATTCATTGATCATAATTTGTATTTTGACTTAATTTTAATATATATAATTTGAGTATTTTGGAAGAAGATGACTTTTTAGGAAAATATGTGTAACATAATCATAATTTTTATATTTAATTTTGCTGAAAATATATTCAAATTTTGTACTCAATATAGTTGCAACTAATTTTTTTTTTATTATATGAAATTTATTGTCAAATTGGTTTCCATACAACACCCAGTGCTCATCCCAAAAGGTGCCCTCCTCAATACCCATCACCCACCCTCTCCTCCCTCCCACCCCCCATCAACCCTCAGTTTGTTCTCAGTTTTTAACAGTCTCTTATGCTTTGGCTCTCTCCCACTCTAACCTCTTTTTTTTTTTTTTTTCTTTTTTCTTTTTTCCTCCCCCTCCCCCATGGGTTCCTGTTAAGTTTCTCAGGATCCACATAAGAGTGAAACCATATGGTATCTGTCTTTCTCTGTATGGCTTATTTCACTTAGCATCACACTCTCCAGTTCCATCCACGTTGCTACAAAAGGCCATATTTCATTTTTTCTCATTGCCACGTAGTATTCCATTGTGTATATAAACCACAATTTCTTTATCCATTCATCAATTGATGGACATTTAGGCTCTTTCCATAATTTGGCTATTGTTGAGAGTGCTGCTATGAACATTGGGGTACAAGTGCCCCTATGCATCAGTACTCCTGTATCCCTTGGATAAATTCCTAGCAGTGCTATTGCTGGGTCATAGGGTAGGTCTATTTTTAATTTTCTGAGGAACCTCGACACTGCTTTCCAGAGCGGCTGCACCAATTTGCATTCCCACCAACAGTGCAAGAGGGTTCCCGTTTCTCCACATCCTCTCCAGCATCTATAGTCTCCTGATTTGTTCATTTTGGCCACTCTGACTAGCGTGAGGTGATACCTGAGTGTGGTTTTGATTTGTATTTCCCTGATAAGGAGCGACGCTGAACATCTTTTCATGTGCTTGTTGGCCATCCGGATGTCTTCTTTAGAGAAGTGTCTATTCATGTTTTCTGCCCATTTCTTCACTGGGTTATTTGTTTTTCGGGTGTGGAGTTTGGTGAGCTCTTTATAGATTTTGGATACTAGCCCTTTGTCCGATATGTCATTTGCAAATATCTTTTCCCATTCCGTTGGTTGCCTTTTAGTTTTGTTGGTTGTTTCCTTTGCTCTGCAGAAGCTTTTTATCTTCATAAGGTCCCAGTAATTCACTTTTGCTTTTAATTCCCTTGCCTTTGGGGATGTGTCGAGTAAGAGATTGCTACGACTGAGGTCAGAGAGGTCTTTTCCTGCTTTCTCCTCTAAGGTTTTGATGGTTTCCTGTCTCACATTCAGGTCCTTTATCCATTTTGAGTTTATTTTTGTGAATGGTGTGAGAAAGTGGTCTAGTTTCAACCTTCTGCATGTTGCTGTCCAGTTCTCCCAGCACCATTTGTTAAAGAGGCTGTCTTTTTTCCATTGGATGTTCTTTCCTGCTTTGTCAAAGATGAGTTGGCCATACGTTTGTGGGTCTAGTTCTGGGGTTTTTATTCTATTCCATTGGTCTATGTGTCTGTTTTTGTGCCAATACCATGCTGCCTTGATGATGACAGCTTTGTAGTAGAGGCTAAAGTCTGGGATTGTGATGCCTCCCGCTTCTTTTTCAATATTACTTTGGCTATTGCTGTGGTTCCATACAGATTTTAGGATTGCTTGTTCTAGTTTCGAGAAGAATGCTGGTGCAATTTTGATTGGGATTGCATTGAATGTGTAGATAGCTTTGGGTAGTATTGACATTTTGACAATATTTATTTTTCCAATCCATGAATGTCTTTCCCATCCAGGGAATGTCTTTCCATTTCTTTAAATCTTCTTCAATTTCCTTCATAAGCTTTCTATAGTTTTCAGCATACAGATCCTTTACATCTTTGGTTAGATTTATTCCTAGGTATTTTATGCTTCTTGGTGCAATTGTGAATGGGATCAGTTTCTTTATTTGTCTTTCTGTTGCTTCATTGTTAGTGTATAAGAATGCAACTGATTTCTGTACATTGATTTTGTATCCTGCAACTTTGCTGAATTCATGTATCAATTCTAGCAGACTTTTGGTGGAGTCTATCGGATTTTCCATGTATAATATCATGTCATCCGCAAAAAGCGAAAGCTTGATTTCATCTTTGCCAATTTTGATGCCTTTGATTTCCTTTTGTTGTCTGATTGCTGATGCTAGAACTTCCAGCACTATGTTAAACACCAGCGGTGAGAGTGGGCATCCCTGTCGTGTTCCTGATCTCAGGGAAAAAGCTCTCAGTTTTTCCCCGTTGAGGATGATGTTAGCTGTGGGCTTTTCATAAATAGCTTTTATGATCTTTAAGTATGTTCCTTCTATCCCGACTTTCTCAAGGGTTTTTATTAAGAAAGGGTGCTGGATTTTGTCAAAGGCCTTTTCTGCATCGATTGACAGGATCATATGGTTCTTCTCTTTTTTTTTGTTAATGTGATGTATCACGTTGATTGATTTGCGAATGTTGAACCAGCCCTGCATCCCAGGAATGAATCCCACTTGATCATGGTGAATAATTCTTTTTATATGCCGTTGAATTTGATTAGTTGCAACTAATTTTTAATCTTTTCACTCTTTACTGTCAATAGAACACAAATAATGTAAAAATCTTTATTAGAGTAACATAGTGAGCTACCTTTTTCTAATGAAAGTAAGAAAAACAAATGTATGGAATGAGTCAACTTATAAATGATTTATAAATTATATAGCTTTATGTTATTATTAATATAAACATCTATGACCCATCAACAAAAAAAATCCCTAAAAGGTAGTGTAATAATTAAACTCAAATGTCTTTTATGTTTTGCCAACTGTCAGTAACACCAGCCATAGCTTTAAACATGTATTTTATTTTTGTTATTATGAGTGTACTGCTGTTTCAGTAGGAGGAGAGAACATATTTCATCTTATAACTTGTTAGCCTGACCTATATATAACATTTAAGTACTTAGATATATGGTCATGTGGACCTTTATTTGTACTCTTGCTGTGGAGCTTGCAAATGTTAGGGGTGGACCTTTTCTGATCATCCCAGGGTAACCAAGAATTTCTAAGTAAGCACGATATTCTCCATGGAACCACATCATGTGAAGCTTCCATGGTTTCCGGGGAAGCTTTAGAGCTGAGAACTTTCGTTTGGCCTTCTCAAGGTCTTTGTGACCCAAATAGGGTGTCCAGCCTAACTCATCTGTACATTTACGCCTGGGCCTAGATGAAAGGGGTGAATCTAAGAAATTGGTGGGGAAGAGAATAAACCTAACGATGTCTTTGCATATGTGTCTTCCTACTTTTGCCTTTTCCAGACTAAGTTAAATAGCCTGGTTGGCAATTGCTGAGACAGGTTTAAAGCCAATTCAGTATTTCTGAAATATATGCAATATCATGGCCGTGGTGCCAACTTTGGTAGAAACTGGGTCAAAGGGTGGAGTAGGAGGAAGGGATGTTCTTCAAATGGAACACTTAGCCGTCTGCCAACTAAGCTATGATTGAAGAGTAAGGTTCTTGGAGAACACAAAGGAAAATTGTGAGTGGTGTTGTTTATTAAGTTGATTCACATATTATTTTAATAATACATGGGAAGGGACAACCACAAAATGCATCAATCCAATACGAATAGAACTATGAATTATATCTATCCCTGGACAAGCTTACTCAACTTTGAAAATTAGTAACTATTTTCAGTAACAAAAACTGTAGAATTATGAGTGGTCATTACGGCAGGAGTAAAAATGGACTTGGAAGCGGAAATCCAGAGTCCTAGTCCTACTTTTGCTATTTTCCAGTCATATAACTGAGGGTAAGTCACTAAACTGATCTAATCTTCAATCTCCTACCTGAAAAATGATGAAAAATATGTTATGCCTCTTTCATAAACTGATATGAGGATCAAAATGAGACACTTTGAAAACTGTAAAGTTATTTACAAACAGAAAACATCATTTTTTGTTTCACTCTTGATATTTCCTTCAGGAATTGGGACTGATTTCTATAATAGCTATTATCATTACATATTGATATGAGTTTATTTAATGTGATTATATTGTAGGATATATTTTTTCCCAAATGACTACAATTCAGAACTCTAAATCACCAATTATTTTTTTTAACGTTTATTCATTTTTGAGAGACAGGGAGAGGCAGAGCGTGAGCGGGGGAGGGACAGAGAGTGAGGGAAACACAGAATCCGAAGCAGGCTCCAGGCTCTGAGCTGTCAGCACACAGCCTGACGCAGGCTCAAACCCACAAACCATGAGATCATGACCTGACCCGAAGTCGAACACTTAACCAACTAAGCCACCCAGGTGCCCCTAAATCACCAATTATTAAATATCCAAACTTTATTAAAGTATTATTCCAAAGAAACTTATTTTTTTTAACTTCATCAATTTCGCTAAGAGTGCTATGTTTCCCCCTTGAATTCCTATTTTTCTTTCCCTCTTATTTCATTTAAAAAAGTCAGATGACTTATTTCCTATAAGATACTTATGTTGTCAAAAAAAATTACCATTTACCAATGTCTGCTTTTCTTCTGTCTCTCCTTCCTGCACTCATCTACAGTTGATGGGGAAGGTGTCTCCTAATTTTCTCATCTTGAGTGTTTTTACAGAAAGGGACTCTTGTGGCTCTCTTCTTCACCCTTGAACCATCTGTGGGTTCCACTCTGACAGGACTAGTTTGGCTGTTGGACACTCCCTGTGCAATCTTGCCCTATCAGATAAATCAGGGAGTGAGCCTCTGACAGGTACTGCTGTCACTATCCCGGGTGTCCATGACGCAAAGTGGCACTCTAATCAGACCCTGCGTACACATGGTTGTGCAAGAGGCTATGGGTGGGTGACTTTTTCCTCGCCCCAGATAAATGCCTCACTGATTCTGTGTGCTCAGAGTCCATGAAATCCTTTCTTAAGATTTGAAATAAAAGAGAATGTTATGAAAATATTAAGGCATTACTCCTATCACTAATAGATAATAGCATTTAATTATGTAAGAAAACTTCAGGCACCCAAATATTAGAATAAAATAATGTATTAAATTCTTTTATTAAATGAGGAAAGCTCTTGGTCACTTTATGTATTCAGGTAATAAGTTAATTCAGGCTCCTCCCAGGCAATTCAATTAGAAGATAATTTTAAATAGGATGGGTAGATAGATGGATAGATAGATAAGAAAAGACTTTAACCACTCTGTGCCTGATATAATAATTTAAAATAAGTTATTTTAGAATTTCAGAATACTGCTTATAATGTTGATGGTCACAGCTCTGTGTTACATAGTTAATTATATGTGTTTTAGTTGTTATAAATGTTCTGTAGTAATTCATGTTGATGACTTTTTTGGAATTATTTATTCCAAATAGGTGACCAGTCCCTTAGTATTTTCTTGCCTCAGAGGCAAGAGGTAGCAAGATTTCTAGAGGACCTGGTGTCTCTCTGGGGATACACAGAATGCTGTATCTTCAGCACAGATCCTTTAAGCCTTGCTCATGATTCCAGGGCCGTGAATGTGGACCAAAGCAGCAGATTCCCTGAAAATATCCCAGCACTTCTCCAGTAATCACTATGAGCAAATGATTGATGATGACTGGAGCCTCCCAGAATCTTGGTCATACATGAGACACAGGTACAGCCCAATTGTTGCTGAATTTCCCACCACTCTGTAAGAATAGGACATAGAGTTGGATTTCAAGTGATTTATAGATTATAAACAAATATGATAGTTCTTGCACTTTTGAATTTGTGAACTACGATTCTGCAATTCCTATGTTATGGCTTTTAGCATACACATTCACGAACTGAACAAGGGATTAGAGAGAATTAATTATTAATTCCTGGTTTGAACAAGAAGTTATTGTTGTGTTGATGATCTTAGAGTAACTAGGCTTACAGATATATGACAGTAATCTTCACTTATTCTTTGGCCCTTTAATTGTGGAAACACAGTAACAAAATATAAAAACCAAACTTTATTTTGAAAAAGCACCACAATTCCATCATGCAAATAAAGCAACTGTTTTAATGCTGTGTATATCCTTCCAGTCAATATACTTATATATTAACAAGTAACCTGTGTTTCCAATTTGAGGAGTATCATGGAAGAATTTCAGCAAAATTGTTGAAATCCCAAATTCCTTCCTGCCCTTGATAGAATATCCTTTGGTGTGATTGGCCTTTGTGTTCCCTTTGGTGGCCTTTAAATTGCTCTTGCTGCGGCCTGTGGCCTCTGTTGCTGCTGGCTGCTTTCTTACCAAGAGTGTGGGTGGCTTTATGTGATATGAAAGCTTGTCACTGCTGAGTTCATTTGAAGATCTTCTTGTGCATCAGGATAGCAAATCTGGGGTGCAGCTCCCATAGGCTTACACCTGTTTGAGCATGTCTGGGAAATTTGTGAGCAGCCTACTTTCCCAGGGCCTGAAAAGCCTATGGAAAAATCTTGAGTTTTGTCTCCTGCTTGGACTACTCGGCATTTGGGGTAAATTATGAGATCTCTGACAGAAGTCCAATTAAAAGGGGGCTATAGTTACCTGGAAAAGAATTCATCCTAAGGTTGGAAGGAGGGAGACCTAATGAACTCCCCAGCATCAAACCCTGAGTCAACAGAGTTAGAGATTTTGATTATAGCTTTGTGAATGTCACATCTGTTCTCAGCCCAGTCCCATACATTCATGTCTGGGTCCCAGGCCAAATGAGGACTGTAAGTAAAAACTGAAAGAACATTTCCTGAACACTTCATAAAACATGAAGGTGTACACACATATGTACTGCATTGTTTTTGACCCCTCAGACTGAACGTTACAAATTGGAGACAGACAACCCCAATTTGCCACAGGTCACCAAATTTTAGTTCTGCGAATTTTTAGGAACTGCAGCATGTTGTAACATCCTTTGTGCTCAGTGGAGTAGCAGCAGGGTTTGCTGAAGAAGGAGATGCTTGGAGGAACAGGATCTGGAAAAGAAGTGGTGGCCGTCGGAGGAGAAATGTGGTATCTAGTAAGGCTAGATTTGTTTCTGATCACAAGTAAGACATCACTTATGACTCTGAGAAATGCTAAAGGGAACATCTTAGGGGTTGAGAACCAGCATTATGCAACTAGGGGTAATCATATCTGAGATCTGAGTAGTCTTCAAGTGATGCTATATGCACCTGTAGGCTGGCGAGATCCCTTCAGAGCTAGATAGTGGCTCACAGTAACCACAGACGGAAGGTGCTGCTACGTTTAACTATGATCTTGTCAAAATGGCATAGGCTCTTAGGTTTTTAAGGGTTCCCCTTGACTTAGTATTTTTCTTTCCTTTTTATTCAACACATATTATTAAGTATATCTTTTGCATAGGGGGATATAGTACACCATGTGCAAAACATATTTTAATCCAGTCCTTACAGACCTTGTAGCCTAGTGAGCAACACAGATTCATGTGTTCATTCATAACAATCTTTTTGAACTACCTACAATATGCTAGATATCATTCAATGTTTTTGACATAATAATGAACAAGTAAGCAAGGAAGGATTTTCGTTTCAAAATGCTAACTTGGTAGGAATAGATAATAAACACAAGGGTAATAAATTATAAACACGAACATTAATGCAAGATAAGTAACTGCAGATAGGGTGAAGTACAGGGAAAGGAATAAGCATAGTGATATGATGACAAACAACTGAAAGGCCTCACTGCAGAAATAACATTTGAACAGGGACCTAAAAGATGGAAAAGAGTCCACCACTGACGATCTACAGATGAGTGTTCCAGGCAAAAGCAACAATAAAAGGCAGGGCCCTGGGGAGAGAAGAAAGTGTTTGTTCAAGGAACTGAGGTGAGCTGGAGCTTAGCGAGAGGAGAAATTATGATGAGATGATTTTGGAGAATTAGGAAGGGCCAAATAATGCAGGACCTTTGACTTTGCTCAGGAGCACAACTCCTTGCTTTAGTTACTAGGAAGGCTATGAACGTTATAAGCAGGGGACAATCATGATTTTAGCAATTACGGTAACAAGTGCTGAGATTTTTCATTTCCATCTTCTCACAGTACTCTCCCTCAATTCTCAAGAAACTTAAATTCTTAAGAGCTGGTCCTGAGAAAATGTAAGCTGGCACTGTTCAGTGACTTGCCACCAAGCTCACTCTTCACACTAATGTGTGCTGTCTCTGCATTGACTCAAATATCTGAACTCCAGCTTACTCCGTGGGACATAAGATGGGACACTCCCTGAGACACCAGAGTGGCTTTGGTTTCTTCCTCCCTGCTGGAGGAGTTCCATAGCAAAATTAACTATCTAGCAACTACCTCTTCCAGGAGGTTCATGGAGGTCAAACTTTTTTAGGCCTGCCTGTCACGTTACAACAGCCCTGTGTTGAGAAATTTGGCAACATACACATAAAACTTGAGATTTAATAGTCTTAATAATAGTAATGTCAGAGATGTCCTGCAGACCTGATAGGACCTTGGGAAGAGTGATTGAAGCAGCCAAAGGAAGACAACTCAAATACTACATGGTAGCTGCCTGTTCTTATATATGAACACATGTGCAAAACCCAAGGGACTGTCAGAAATAGTGGAGGAACGTGGATTTTTCAAAGGAACAGTAGGCTGAATTAGCTAGTAGAAAAGAGGGAGTCACCAATAGGCTAAAATATGAAACACCACTCCATTTTCAAAATATCTCCTAAACATTTTCAAAATATTTGGGACTTCCTGATGGAATTATTCATTGATATTTATTTTGCTTTCACCCATTCACCCACCATTAAAGGAATCTGTGTGTGTGTGTGTGCGCACGTGTATTTGCATATATATAAATGTATGGTTGCACAATTATATATATATATACATATATATATACATATGGTTTTATATATAGTTGTAACTATATTTGTCACTATATATGCTAATGTGTATATATTATATATGGACTGAATGTTTGTTTCCCCCTAAAATTCATACGTTAAAATAAAAAATGTATATGGTCATCACATTAGGACACCCCCAATGTGATGTGTTCTTATAAGATGAGACTTGCCTCTCTCTCTCTCTTTCTCAATCTGTATCCCAAAGGAGACCATTTGAGGACATACTGAGAAGGTGGCCATCTGCAAGCTAACAAAGGAGACCTTCCTGGAAACCAACACTGTTAGAGCCTTGATCTTGGACTTCCAGCCTCCAGAACTGTGGGGAAACAAATTTTTGTTGTCTAATCCACTCATTTTCCTGATTCTTTGAATAACTGGGAATGTTTTTAATTAGATACAAGACATTGTGAATTTCTATACATATTCTCAAGCTTTGGGGATGCAGTTAAATCACGTGGAAGCAATAGGATCCTTTTAAGGCTTGCTCTTAAGCCTTGTTAAGCTGGAGCAGTGCAGTCTTTAGTATAGGGCTAGTTTTGTTCCAGTACTAAGGCAATATATGTCCTTTGCCTGATGCTCTGTGAGCATGAACTATCCCTTGCTTTTTATAGGCTCTAGAGATTCTCACTGATATTTTCAGTGATTATTTTCTGCTGGCCTTGGAGAAAAATAAGACACATGTACTCATTGGTATTGAGCCAGAGCCTCAAGAGGCCTCTCTGTAGATTTCCAGAATTCTCTTTCTGTCTTTCTCTCCTCTGCCCTGTGAACGTTAGCTGCCTTGGCCATACCAAACTCCATCTCCTCATTTAATTTTTTTAATGTTTTTATTTTATTTTTGAGAGAGAGAGACAGAGACAGAGAGACAGAGGCAGAATGCAAGCTGGGGAGGGGCAGAGAGAGAGGGAGATACAGAATCTGAAGCAGGCTCCAGGCTCTGAGCTGTCGGCACAGAGCCCCACACAGGGCTTGAACTCATGAACGGTGAGATCATGACCTGAGCTGAAGATGGACACTTAACCGACTGAGACACCCAGGCCCCCCCAAAACTCCATTTCTTTAACTTATGGAGAATGCCAGGGAATACGTGGCTTTCCCCTTCTTATACTGCATCTTGGAAACTCTCTCCAGACACTAATGTACAGACAATGTCAGGACTCATTTGTTTGTTTCCTTGCCTTCATGGATCCTTGTCTGGTGCCGTCTGGTGTCTAACGCTTGAAAATGCTTATCATTTACTTTATGCGGTTTTTGTTGTTTCCAGAGAATAAATCTGGACAGTGTTTCTCCATCTTGGCTGGACTCAACTTTGTATTTCAGAATTTTATTTTTATAAATCTAAATGTGTGGTTTTACATTTATCCCCATAAATTTTGTATTGTTAATTTAGTCCCTTTTAATTCTCTTCTAACATTTTGTGGGTTTTTTGTTTTAATTAGTATGTGAAAAATTAATAATCATTATTTCTATATGCTTGTCACACAGATAAAATATGTAGTTTAGATTAAGACCAGGATAGATTTCTGAGGCCTTACACTAGGGATCAACCTGAAATTCTCCTCAAACCATTAGGCAGTATTCTTTGACAATAATGGTCCATATATGAGTTGCAGAATCATCTCATATATGTAAGCACGGAACTTACCTACCCATCTCCTACCCACAAAAACAATGAGTCTTTATCACTTTCTTCGCAAAAGTTAAGGTATTCTATATTTACTGCGTTCCCTAAATTTAGAAACTATCACAATGAGAGTTTAGTTTATGCTCTATGACTTTTTTCTTAATGTATTCATGTTGGTATCTGCAGATCTCTACTTCCAAACAATTATATAATTTATTCCAGAATTGAGCTAAAAAACCACAAGATTAAGTAGACCTATAGCTTCCAAATTTTACCTTTTCTAAAAAAGAGCCATTTGTCCATTTCTCATTTCCTATCCTTGGTCTTGTTTATCACGACTTTTCAGAAACTGCCAAAAATATTTTTGGGAGTATAATGAAAATTTTTTTTCAATATTCTGCTGATAATCACCAGTATATTACTCAGCTATGTGAAGTTCCTTCTATATAGCAGAGATTGAAAACATATGGCTAAAATTTTTAAAACATGATTGTCAGAAAATTTTGATGACATTAAAATGCCTTTCTTTAAAAAAATTTTTTTTTTACATTTATTCATTTTTGAGAGACAGAGAGAGACAGAGCACAAGTGGGGGAGGGGCAGAGAGAGGGGGAGACACAGAATCTGAAGCAGGCTCCAGGCTCTGAGCTGTCAGCACAGAGCCTGACACGGGGCTCGAATCCACGAAGCATGGGAGAATGACCTGAGCTGAAGCCTGATACTTAACCGACTGAGCCACCTAGGCACCCCTAAATGCCTTTTTTATGTAGCTTCACCTGATATAAGAGTTCTGACCATATTTGTTTTTAAGGTTGTCAGTTTGAACACTATTATCCATGATGGAGAAAAAAGAAAAATAGGAATCTTATTTTTCTTCTGTGATTTGTTAACATGACCTGTTGCCTGGATAACTAAATAGTACCTGATATTCAAGCAGTGATCCTAAACTGTGACTGCTGTTTTCCCTGTTAGAACATTATCTAAACTGTCATTGCCATTTTTCTTCATAACCATGAAGCACTTTGTTGGCTGCCCTTGCCCCCCCTTTTTTTTTCTTTTTCTTTTGGAAAAGGGTTGGTCCATTCTGTGATATGTAGCTTTCCTGCTGTTATTTGTACAGGTTCTCACTGTCCTTATAGCTTCACACCATTCCTATATGCACCCAAATCAGGTATACTAATGAGTTTTTATCCCAGAATAAATCACTGTAAAGCAGTTCATAACCGACTACGTTCTGTAAAAACTTACAATTGATTAGAAATTTAGCTTCTGCACATGCACAAAGTAAATCCAACTATGGGAAACGGTTTCTGGAACCAAAGTTTGGGACTTAGTGAACTCATGTAACAATGACTTCAATAACTGAAAGAAAAAAAAGTCGCCAGGCTCTGCGCTAACAGCATGGGCCTGGAGCCTGCTTCTGAGTCTGTCTCCTTCTCTCTCTGCCCCTCTCCCACTCATGCGTGTGTGCTCTCTCTCTCTAATGTAAACAATAAACATTAAAACAACAAATAAAAGGAACTGTGCTAACAGAAAATCATCAGATTAGCAGAAAAGTGACATGATGATAATGGCAAAGTTACGTGGTCCAAACTTTTATTTGTGCCAAAAAAAAAAAAAAAAAAAAAAACAACAAAAAACTGAAGCTTTGCATCTTAAAGTCATAGCCTCTCGGTGAATTGTATTGTTTTGTGGAAGGCTTGACTCTGAAAATAAACAAGTTTATTCACTGTCAGATGAAGTTGGTTTTCAGACAAACTAGTGATTGTGGTATGTTATCTTGACTGGAAAAACCTCATTTCTTCACTCATCTTTGGAGGTGGCTCCTCATTGGTCTGTGATTCCAATGGATGAACAACAGTTAAGGATCAAAATTTATTTGGATACGTGAGTCAGAAACATTGAACCTGGGTAAGATAGGAGAGCCACAGACACCCTCATACGTAAAGGTATAAATACTGCAGTGGAATTATTCATCCCCAAATGGTACATTGTTACATGCCTCCCATGAAAACAATCAGTAAAATATTTAGCCAAGAATGGTACTCACTTTTATTTCTAAATAGCTTGTTATGATAATCTGTAAATGAATAGTTGCTGAGAATTGTGTAGAACACAGTACAAAGGTTCTTCAAGCACTTACAGGAAGTTTACATGGCTACTCTCCTGTCCCCAAGAAGTCTACAAGTATAGTAGGAGAAATAGGAATCTGAGACACTCCAATGGTTGTGTTATTATTTAGCTAGCATTTATTGAGTGTCTACAATGTACCAGATACCATTCTAAGCACTAAGAATACTGTAATGAACAAAGTAGACAAAAATTCCTGCACTTATGGAGTTTACATTCTAGTGGGTAAGGGGTGGAGAGTCAGAAAATAAATAAGCTAAATAAGTGGGTCAGATAAGTAAAACTATAGGATTTTTTTAGACCACTGATGGAAATACAGTGTAAACCACATATGTAATTGTCAATTTTCCATTAGCCATATTTAAAAAGAAGCAGGTGAAATTAAATTTCAATAATTTTTTTATTTTGGAAAAAATTTTGGTTTACAAAGGTTGCACGTGTAATCCAGAAAGTTGGTGTATAGGTTTCACTCAATTTCCCTATTGTTAATATTTTATATTACCGTGGTATATTTCTTGAAATTAAGACACAAACACAGATACATTACTATTAACTAAATCACAGTTATTATTTGGATTTCATCAGTTTGTCCATTAATGTCCACTTTCTATTCCAGGATCCAATCCATGCTACCATATTGCATTTAGTTGTCATGTCAATCTCCTCTAGTCTGTTACAAGGGATACTAATTTTCATAATATATTTTATTTAATACAATATATCAAAAATATCACTTCAGACAGTGATCAATATTTTTTACATTATCCACAATACGTTTTACATTATTTTTTCATAATAAGTCTTCAGAACCCAGTGTGTATTTACACTTACGACATATAAGCACTTTCGTTGAAAGTACTTAATCTGCATTTAGATCTCACAAGATTTACAGGTGAACAAGTAGATTCACATACTCAGGTTCTAAACATACTTAAAAGTCTTCTAATAATTGCACTGAATATCAGTTTTTAAACTTAAATTAGTTTTATTAATTAAAAAATTCAGTTCCTCAGCTGCACTAGCCACATTTCAAGTGTTCAATAGCCATATATATGTAGCTAACAGCTACCATATTGAATAGTGCAGCTCTAGACCACTGTAAGGATCTTTGGCTTTTATTCTGAGTGAGACAGAGAGCTCTGAAGGGTTTTGAACAAAGGAGTGATATGATGTAATTTAAGAATATTTTGCTGTGCTAGAAAATAAATTGAAGTGAGGCAAAGGCAGAAGCAAGATCAGCCAGGAAGATATTGCACAAATCCAGGTGAGTGATGGACTAGGGTGGTAGCAGTAAAGGTGGGGAGAAGTGGTAGGATTCCAGGAGTACTTTGTTGGACCTAACACAATATGCTCTTAGATTGGATATGGGGTCATGGATGACGCCAATGATTTTGGCCTAAAAATTAGGACAATGAGATTGTCTTTTACAGAGATTTTGTAAGTAGCAGGTTTGGGGGGTAAAGGAGAAGACCAGGGGCTCAGTTTTGCAATTTTGAGTCTTAGGTGGCTGTGAGACATTCAAGTGGAGATGTTAAGTAGGCAATGAATATAGGAGTCTGGAGTTCAGGGAACACAGTTCAGCTGGACATATACATTTAGCATATAGCTGATATTTAAAAATTAAGACTAGAGATCACGAAAGGAATAAGTGTACAGAAAGAAGTATTAGGGTGAGGTTATTCAGCAGCTGTATTTTTAGGAAAATGCAAGTTTTGAAATCAGGCCCTAAGAGATCAACAAGAATTGGTGGAATAATCAATTTCTTGCAATTAAAAAATTCCTTGCAATGATGCAAAGATAACGATTAGCCAACCATGCTACAACAGATGATTTTGCTCAGCTGAAGTAAAATCACACAGCCAGTAGATATGGAAAGATGCATTAAACAAGGAAAGGCTTTCTTGCTGGCTAAGTGGTTAGCAGACCCGCGAATATGAGGATTCTAAGGACAGCTTTGGCGTTACGTGACAGCTGTAGTTAGTTTCTACACACACACAAAATCCACCAGCCTGTTCGACCATACAGCATTATGTCCTAATGCTGGTACAACAAAGACACCTCTCCCATTGGCAGAGAAAAGTGTTATCTTGGATCACAACCCCACTTCAGCACAGAGGCCTAGCACGGGTAGATTACTAGGGAGGTGCCCTTTCCCTGAAGGCACCTGAACTCTTAAATGGGACAAATTCGGAGGCAGGGGGCTGATCGGGCAAATTCAGACGCAGCAATCCCGTCAGGTGGTGAATTCTGTGCGGAATTCTGACAAAGAGGAAGGCCTTGGCTTAAAGAGGAAGTGCGGAGTTACTTATTTTAGGATAGTGGAAAAGCGTTTAGTTGAAGCTCAAGGACAATAAGCACTGAGATTCTCGAGCTGGCCGCAGGGCTGAAAGTAGCTCTCCGAACGACCCTTTCTTGCCATCTTCTCCCTAAGCCTAGCAGTGAGGCGCGTGAAGGACACAATCGCGTGGCAGTGCGGCGGTAAGGGGCGGAATGGGGCGGAATGGACCGATTCACAGGGCATCTTTTAGATCCCAAGCAACGTCCCCGTCACTATTTTCCTCTCATCAGGTAGCTCCGCCCAGAGGTGGTTCGCTCCCCGGCAAAAATTTGGCCTGATTAAACAGGGAAGTGCAAGAAAGCCAGCTCAAAAACACCTCCCGAACGTGCATGGAAATCGAGCACCTCGCTACCGCAGGCGCCCCGCCCGGGGTTAGAGGGTGAGACACTCCCAAGACGCACTCCGCGGATCACTGGGGGCGGGGCATTGCCTACGCACGCGAGCCAATCAGAGAAGACGTTTTCACGTGACGAGAACTGAGCAATAAGCAGACGCGAAGATAGCGGCGGGGAAATTCAAACGTGTTTGCGGAGAGGGATTTGGGTTCCATCTTTTCTTCCCTTCTCCGCTTTCTGGCGGTGAGTTCTTCCTTGGGGGCACACCGAGGAACGGCAGCGGCGCGTGTGTAGGCTGTTTAGCCGCGAGGGTCGGTGAGTGGTGAGGGCGAGGCAGGGAGGACTCAGAGCCTGGTAGGAGACGTGGGGCGCGGCTAAACGAACTGGAGGGGGAGGGGAGGTCTCGCTGCTTCCGCCAATCCAGTGGGTGGTGAGGGAGGTTTTGTTGACCCTGGAAGCCGGAGGTGGGTGTGTGCATCGGGTGTGGCACCTGGGGAGAGTTTGGGGGACAGGAAATCCTCTCCCAAAAGGCACGCCCTCTCGTCTGTTTTTTTAGAAGAGAGCGAGGAGATGGTGGCCCCTTTCTGACAGTTACCTTTCGAACCTGACTTCAAATGGTGGTATCTAGCTGCCTACTTTATCACCCCTTTTCATTGTCAAACTCGAGGTCAGGAGCAGCATTGATATCAGTTACCCTGGGTTACTAGGTATTAACCTTGAGAATCACAAACCTGAGATTGATAGGAAGAACGACTGCAGACACTTTGCACCATCACCACCATGCAGATGAGCAAGTGCTCAGTAGTGTAAGAATACAGTAGATTCTTGGTTTTAGAACGATTGAGATAGCAAAGCATAATTACGCCAGACATGCATAAGAACAAGCCTGCTGATATCCCATTTATCAGTAAAGGGTTATGATGTTGTACATGTTCTGCTTTGGAAGCACTTTCAGTGTGCAGGTTTACTGGCATGCAGAGAGTGAATAAAAGAATGGTTATTTTCATTACCAAAAATATTATGTCTATATGTCATTACCAGAATCCAAGCAAGCATTCCCTCACATTAAAAACATAATAATAAGTGAATTTGCAGATGGCCCAGAGAAAATAATTCTGGAAAAAGAGTGAAAGGAAATTGTGGAAGAAAAATGGAAAGTTTGAAAGCAAGGAGGGGTAGCAACGTCTGTGTTGTGCAATGACTTCGTTGAAGTTCTTTTGGGAAGAAAAGGTATATGTGGCCTATTGGAAACCTTGCTGGACAAATTACAAGGATGTGCTGTTGTTTTTATCCACATAGCTTCACAAATACTCTAATTAATCTGTTTAGATGTGTTCGTATAACTAATGCTATAGTCTTCTGGGTAAAAAAAAGGCTAGTTGAGACATCTTTTTTTTCTTTAATGCTAGTGAAAAGGAATGATATGACCAGTTTACTTTTTTTATGCCTTAGAAATGGAGGCCGAGGATTTAAGTGGCAGAGAATTGACAATTGATTCTATAATGAACAAAGTGAGGGATATTAAAAATAAATTTAAAAATGAAGACCTTACTGATGAGCTAAGCTTGAATAAAGTCTCTGCCGATACTACAGGTGAGTTCCTTTTCTTTGAGTGCCCTCTAAAGGAATGAAGTGTTAAACTTGTGTATTCACAATTGTAATTTCCTCAGTAATTGTTCTTTACCAGTTAGACTACAGACACTTTATAATTTAACCCTGCTGTTTGGAAACGTTCCCACAATTTTCTGCTTTCTTAAAAATGGAAACTTAATATAATTTATTACAGTGTGCTCTTAACTCTTCCATTACTGTCAGCCGTTATTTCTGCTGATACACATGCCAGCAGTAGATATGCCATTTTTTTCCATTCCTTTTTTTCTGTAAACTGAGAAGATCTCACCAATTGCAATGAAATTATGTATAAACTTAAAGTCAAACACTCAATTTTTGATAGGGGAGAATCTTCCTATTACTACCCCTTTTCTCCTTTTCTTCCTTGTTCACTCTGTTCCAGCCACAATGGCTTCCTTGCTGTCTCTACTATATACTAGACCAGCTCCTACCCCAATGCCTTTGTTCTTGCTCTCTGCCTTAAACGCCACTCCCCAGATAACTGTCTACCTTTTCCTTTTCCAGGTCTGTTCAAAGGTCCTCTCATTGATGCCTTTCCTCACCCACCTATTTAAAATAGCAACCTGCTGGTGTGGGCATGTGACACCTCTCTTCCTTCTCTGTATTATATTTCTCCATAGCACTAATTATCTTGTATCTAATTTACTCACGAATTTGTTTATTGTCTGTCTCTTCCACTAGAATGTGAGCTCCATGAGGGCATGATTTTTATCTGTTTTGTTAATATCTATAGAGCTTGGAATGCTGTCTGACATGCAATATGTACTTAAATATTTATTGGATGATTAATGAGTAGAATGTGCCCAAAGTTTAATACCCTAGCTTTATGAAAAGTTAGCTTACAAGCCTAACTCTTTCTATATTTCACACTGTTGAGGTTGTTTGAAAAGTGACCTTTGGATAAGTTTGTTATATGTATACTGACCATTAAATGAGTGAAGGATTGAAAATAAATGGAAGAACCTGAAGTCTAGTCAAGATGGCAGATCATATTCACTTGAAACAACCTAGAAACTGATCGTTTTGGTGTTAAACAAAATCTTAGGAGAGTATCACCATACTTTATTAAATGTATTTAAATAATATTAACAAAGCTTGAACACCAAGATGAGTCTTTATTTAAAATCCTTCGGTCATGGGGCGCCTGGGTGCCTCAGTCAGTTAAGCATCAGACTTCAGCTCAGGTCATGATCTTGCGGATTGTGACTTTGAGCCCCACATTGGGCTCTGTGCTGACAGCTCAGAGCCTGGAGCCTGCTTTGGATTCTGTGTCTCCCTCCTCTGTCTGCCTCTCCCCAGCTTGTGCTCTCTCTCTCAAAAATAAATAAACATGAAAAAAAAATTTTTTTTAAATATCCTTAGCTCACTCAAACATGTAAATACTTTTTTTTTTTTTTTTTTTTTTAAGTTTATTTAACACTGTCAGCACAGAACCCAACATGGGGCTTGATCTCATGAACTGTGAGATCATGACCTGAGCTGAAATCAACAGTTGGTGGCTTAACTAACTGAGCCACTGAGTCAGGGGCTCCAAGACGTTTTTTTTTTAAAGTTCATTTATCTTGAGAAAGAGTTGCGTGCGTGTGAGCTGGGAAAGAGCAAGGTGAGAGGGAGAATTAGAATCCCAGACAGGCTCCATGCTGTCAGTGCAGAGCCCAACTCGGAGCTCGATCCCACAAACAGATTATGACCTGAGCCGAGATCAAGAGTTGGATGCGCAACGGACTGAGCCACCCAGGTGATCTCCAAACTTGTAAATACTTAACATATATGGGTAACTGGGACATAAGACAGTATCATAAGTATCAAAGATGCTTAAAACCATGATTTATAGATGGGAAGAGTATGCATCCACTACACTGCATTGTAAAATATGTTTGTCATCAAGTGAACACTAACAATATAAAGATACAATTTAAGTTCTGAATAGAAGGAGAATGGTACTCAGAGGCATGGGGAATACATTTACAATCACAGTGGTTTTTAGACATCTTGTAGACTAATTTGCTAGGACAACAATGGAAGGGAAGTAAAAAATGGAAAGTGAAATTAATATCAGTCCAAAGTAAATTAAAAAAAAAATTTTTTTTAATGTTAATTTTTGAGAGAGAGAGAGCGAGCATGGCAGGGGTGGAGAGAGAGAGGGAGACAAAGAATCTGAAGCAGGCTCCAAGCTCTGAGCTGTCAGCACAGAGTGTGATGCACGGCTCGAACTCATAAAGTATGAGATCATGACCTAAGCCGAAGTTGGACGCTTAACTGACTGAGCCACCCAGGTTCCCCAGTCCAGAATAAATTTAAAATAACAAAGCAGAGTTAAAGTTATGTTTTAGTAAAACAGAAACTGTAATTTTGTTTATAAAAGCATAGATTTAGCTCTTATTGAAGGTAACCAAAACTTACAGAAAGAATGATAGTTTCTCTGGGAAATCTGTGTTTAATAATATTTAGTAATGACTAAAATATCCTGAACAGGAGACTGACATTAATTCAATTTGTCTTTTTAAAACAATTGACAGTAAAGAAAGTAAGAAAATAAATTACAATCTTTATGGAGAAATATGGGTAACTTGGAGGGAGAAGAAAATAACCATACCAGTTACTTATCTTTTATAAATTGATTTTGTTTAATTGGATTAAAGGTAAGTTTGAAGTCTATGGAGATAATGTTGGATGGATGAAGTTGTAAAGATTATGCTAGGAGGAATAAGGTGATACGTTTAAAAATTTTTAACGAATAAGTCATTGATGAATTTTCTGACAAAGTTGTTATAGGTGATAGTGGGGGAGGTTTAGGTTTCCTTTGGGTAGTTAGGGGGATGAAATAGAATTATGCTGCTACAAGACAAAATTTTTTTAGACTACATAGGGTTTTTTTTTTTTTTTTAATGTTTATTATTTTGAGAGAGAGAGAACACATGCAAGTTGGGGAAGGGTAGAGAGAGAGGGAGAGAATTCCAAGCACGCCCTGCTCTATGATGAGGGCTCTGTCTCACAAACCTGTGAGATCATGACCTGAGCTGAAATCAACAGATGCTTAAGTGACTGAGCCACCCAGGTGCCCTTACATATGGTTTTTTAAAAGCTATAAAAAACTAGCTTATTTCCAAAGTTTTTCTTTCCTTCAGAATATGTAACTTTTGGAGTAAAATAAACTCTTACGAAGACATATATGCAGGAAATATGTTGCTTACGTTTATATGAATTGTTAAGGTTTTTAAAATAATTTAAGGAGTTTATGTATATTTATATTAAGAATATAAATTACTAACTTTAATTTGAAGAAAAAGTGCAATTTGGCATTTCTTGTGGCATATTTTCTTCCTCTAATTCAGATAACTCGGGAACTGTCAACCAAATTATGATGATGGCAAACAACCCGGAGGACTGGTTAAATTTGTTGCTCAAACTAGAGAAAAACAGTGTCCCTCTGAATGATGCTCTTTTAAATAAATTAATTGGTCGTTACAGTCAAGCAATTGAAGCACTTCCTCCAGATAAATATGGCCAAAATGAGAGTTTTGCTCAAATTCAAGTGAGATTTGCTGAATTAAAAGCGTAAGTATTCATTTTTGAATTATGTTTAACTAACTACATTACATAGTACACAACTACATTATAAAAGATATGTTGTTAGTATTAATTGTAAGAAAATTAGTATTTTTTAACCAAATCCTTCTGTTTATAATTAACAAATGAATATTGTAAACTCTGTTTACTATGTATATATTTCCACAAAAGTTTGTATTCTGGACTCTGCCTAGAAAGATATTAAAAATTAACTTATTAGTATTTAATTTTACACAGAAAAAAACCAGAATCCCATGTCCTTTGGAAAATTGAATAAGGAGTTATCAAACTTAGGTAGCTGTGCCCTTTTTTTCTAAAATTTGACTCTGAAATCTTTTTTACAGTATTCAAGAGCCAGATGACGCACGGGACTACTTTCAGATGGCCAGAGCAAACTGCAAGAAATTTGCTTTTGTGCATATATCTTTTGCACAATTTGAATTATCACAAGGTAATTTGAAAATGTCAAGTCCAAATTTGAAAAATGTTAACTTCGCACTGTAACTCACATTCTAATATTAAATCATACATATGAAGTAAAAATTTGAGGCTAAAGGCATGAAAATTGGTCAGGTGAGAGTATGGGGGAAGAATGCCACCAAAGTGTCAATGTAGAGAATGTTTGTTATACTAGCTTTTCTACTTGTAACAGATAATCCAGAGATGTAAGTGAACATCGTGTTTGTGCCATTAATTAGATTCAGGAAGTGTCTAAAGGAAAGTGGCTTTTTCATTGAGTATTTGTGCGAGAGAAGCATATAAGATACTTAAGTTAGTGCTTAGATAAGCTTTCCTTATACTATGGTTTCATAGTACTAAAATATATACACCAAAATAAAATTGTAGCATTAATTGGTAGTTCTTCTTTTTAATTAAAAAAAAAAAAAGGAAACTGCTGTGGAAGCTTTTATTTCTTGTTCTTTTGATTCTTCATAGTCTTGAGTTTTTGGATAGAACTATGGCAATGTCTTCCTCACATTTTTAGCCTGCCCATTCCTTAGTCTTTTCTTTTCTAATTTCTGGGGCTTTTGGATCCATGAGGCTTCAGTCTGCCCTCTGGCCACATGTTACTGTTTCCCTCTGTCTTGTTTCTGCTCCAACCCTAATCCTATTTGTTACCTGTGATGCACACATTATCGCTAGTGGTTTGGTTCAGCCAGAGTTTCCATCACGGTGCCCAAAACAGGGCTCAGTCCCTGGCATGTATTTCCCAGGATTGAGGGTAGAGAAGAGCACTGTAACAGCTCAGGAAATGGTTTGAGAACTGTTAACTTTTACGTGTTTACATGATTTCTGAGTCCTAGTTATCTGAATCACCTCTAATCTATCCTGTGCACTGTCAGGTGACTTTTATTTTTTTTTATTTTTTTTTTTTTCAACGTTTATTTATTTTTGGGACAGAGAGAGACAGAGCATGAACGGGGGAGGGGCAGAGAGAGAGGGAGACACAGAATCGGAAATAGGCTCCAGGCTCTGAGCCATCAGCCCAGAGCCCGACGCAGGGCTAGACCTCACGGACCGCGAGAGCGTGACCTGGCTGAAGTAGGACGCTTAACCGACTGCGCCACCCAGGCGCCCCTGTCAGGTGACTTTTAAAAAAAACATTCCTTTTCTGCCTAGGAACATTGATTCCTCCTTGCTTGTTCAAGGAAGTTTGGCAAGGCCTTTAGTACCCTCTCTCTTTTCGTCATTCTACTTAAAGCATTTGTTGAAGTATTGTGGCCTATCAATAGCAACTACAAGTTTTGTATCTTTAGAACACACAAATATTGAAAACCTCAAATTTTGTTATCTGTAAAAAAATAAATTTTATCACTCAAGGTCAAAATTGCAGTTATTTTGGACAAGATTAGGAATGGGCTTTTAGGAAGTATGCACATCTCTGAAATTCTATGTGCAGTTTGGTGTGTATGGTTAGAGGACATTTGGTATTTTTTTATCAGACTCTCACAGGGGTCTGTTACTTTATTAAGCTCCCTAATTACTAGTTTTTATCTAAACCTACCTTCTTTTGCTGCCCTAAAATGCTTAAATTGTGAAATACCACTACTCTGAATAAACGTATACTTAGCCACTATCAGATATGTTTAAATTCTTAAAATTTGTAAACTGTCAGAAGATAGAGATTTCCTAATCATTTTTAAATCCTAAGTGCCCAAGTGTGTAGCATAGCTGAGTGGCTCCCAGAAATGCTGATAACACATTCCATATGATACATGATGTACACATTTGACATTTTAAATCAAATTCTAGACAAAATATATTGAGTAAGTTGGCAATTGAAAGAAAATTTGGTGGTTTATCTGTAGTCAGAAAAATAATTATGGTGGTGTCAGTTATTTTACATTTGGGGGGCGGCATAGCTAAGTCTGATAGCTAAAGACTAGTCTTTATTTATTTATTTATTTATTTAATGTTTGTTTATTTTTGAAGGAGAGAGAGAGAGTGTGAGTAGGGGGGTGGGTGGACAGAGAGAGAGGGAGACACAATCTGAAGCAGGCTTTAGGCTCTGAGCTGTCAGTACAAAACTTGTCACGGGGCTCGAACCCACAAACCGCGAGAGTATGACCTGAGCTGAAGTCGGACGCTCAACAGACTGAGCCACCCAGGCGTCCCTATTACTGTTTTTTAAAATATGAATCTTTTGATGGAGGATTCCCTTTAGCAAAATATGTCATCCTTAATAACTAAATGTTGTTATGAATGATTATTATACTGCATTGTAACAGATTGATGCTCTTGGGACTGTAGTAACATCTAGAGCTTAGTGTTTCCTTTTACTACATCCCCTAAGTTTCTGTTTTATTTAGGTTTTGCTGCCCCCGCTTTATACTGCTTTGTTATATTCCTTTTACTTCTGAAAATGGGCAGTGTTGCTAAAACGAATGCATAATTATGTTAACTACTTATTATATAAGTAAGCTATTTGACAAGAATTCTTACCAGAAGAGAGAAATTGCTTTTATTTGTTTATGAAATAAGGTATGTGAATCTTGGAATAAATATTTTTACCTAAGCCTTTTAAATTTTTTCCCTAGGTCCTGATGAATAAGTATCTGGGGAATGAAGATTGCTGCATTTAAATGACAAAATTCTTTTACTTTGTTAGGTAATTTCAAAAAAAGTAAACAACTTCTTCATAAAGCTGTAGAATGTGGAGCAGTACCACTGGAAATGCTAGAAATTGCCATTCGGAATTTAAACCTTCAAAAAAAGCAGCTGCTTTCAGAGGAGGAAAAGAAGAGTTTATCAGGTAAGGGTATTACTGTGTGCTACTACTTTTCTGTGGTAGATTGTCCGGCAAGAAAGAGTTCAGGATAACATTTTAAAGAAAAATACCATCTGTGTAGAATGATCAAAGTCTCAGATTAAATTTCAGATGTAAAGGAGGTGTAGGGCTTTTAGAAGTACCAAAATCTTTATTAACCCTGTTGGAATTTTTTTTTTTTTTTTTTTTTTTTTTTTTTTTTGCTAATCAAACTCATTAGTAAATTAAAAAATTCAGTCTAAGCAAGAGAATGACTTTTTAGAAATAAGGAATATACCTCTATTCTGGGGAAACAATTATGTAATTTTGAAACCATTACATGTATACTTAGAGAATTATCTTCACAACATCTTCATGTCTGCATATCTTATTTGGGGACAAATGTTTACTATGAATTATCTTTTTTAAGAGAGAAAGTACAATTGGGGAGGGGCAGGGAGAGAGGGGGACACAGAATCCCAGAATCCAAAGCAGGCTCCAGGCTCTGAGCTATCAGCATAGAGCTTGATGTGGGGCTCGAAATCATGAACCACGAGATTGTGACCTGAGCTGAAGTCAGACTCTTAACTGACTGAGCCACCGAGGTGCCCCTGAATTATCTTTTTAAGTATTCATATTTGTGAGGTTACTTTTTGTGTATTTCTTATGTCTTTATAAATTTAATTACAATTTAAATTTTTTTATAGCATCTACAATATTAACTGCTCAAGAATCATTCCCCAATTCACTTGGACATTTACAGAATAGGAACATCAGTTGTGATTCCAGAGGACAGACTACTAAAGCCAAGTTTTTGTATGGGTAATGAAACTGAATCTGTTTTTTAAATGTTCATCATACATTTATGTTATTTATACATCTACATCTGTATTTTAGTGTTAGAGTAATAACATTAGCAGTTAATGGCAATTCCTATTAATATTCTTTTAAAAATTGGGGTATTTTCTTCTTGTATAGAGAAAACTTGCCCCCTCAAGATGCAGAAACAGGTCATCGAAATCCCTTGAAACAAACAAAGAAAGCTAAACGGGTAAGTTATTTTTAATGTACCTTGATTAAAGTGATAGTGGTGAGGTCTATACTTATTTCCTAGTTGGTTACTTAATCTTTCAAAACATTTCTAGTCATGCCCTTTTGGAAGAGTCCCAGTTAACCTTCTAAGTAGCCCGGATTATGGGAAGACAGATGATTCAGTTGTACCAAGTTTTACAAAAAGGTATGTTTGAATTTTATTTTTTTAATTTGTTTTCAATATTTAAAGATTGATGACAGAATGGTCACACAGTTTTTTATTGCATAATAGTAATTATGATTGAGTATTTTTACTTAGTATTAAAGGTTAGGGACAAAGGAATGAGTGGGGAATGTGACTTTTTTTTGCTTTTCGCTCATTAAAAATTAAAGAAATGGGGGCACCTGGCTAGCTCTGTTGGTGGAACCTGTGACTCTTGATCTAGGTAAGGGTTGTGAGTTTGAGCCCCATGTGAGGTGTAGAGATTACTTAAAGGTAAAAATCTTAAAAAAAAAAAAAAAAAAAAAAGGAATGATTAACAAATTATGGAACATGGAGGAAAAAATATTAAATCAACATTAAGCTTAAAAGATATATGCAGACATCTTTGGGGTAAAAACTCCTAGTATCTGGGCATTTCTCGCTTATGGGTAGTTTCTCTGGTAAGAATCCGTTTCTTATGTTTGTGAAAGTCTTCATAGCAGGGGTGGAAGGAGGTCTAGGAACAATTTCTTTGCTAGCAAGTTCAAGGAAAAGAATAACTATCAGTGGAAAGATGATTAATTCACTCATTTGCTACAGAGCCCAGGGCATCAAGAGGTGGGGCAGAGCAGGTAGAGATGAAATATTGTTCATCACGTCCAATGTGTTCTCCTTTCTTCAACCTGGATATTTATCCCCTTAAAAGAAGTGGGAATCTAGTTTTCCAACTTAGCTAAGGGAATAATTCTGGTCTTTTCTTAACTCTAACCTTTCTTGATAACCTTATTTCTATTAGAAAAAGCCCCTTGGATTCCAGAGAATCATTTTGCAAATAAACTTCAGAAACACAACAGGTTGTTTTTATTATTTATTTATTTATAAAATGTTTATTTATTCATTTTTGAGAAAGAGAGTGAGCACACGTGTGTGCACAAGCAGGAGAGGGTGAGGGGCAGAGAGAGAGGGAGACAGAAAATCCCAAGCTGGCTCATGCTGTCAGCGCAGAGCTCAATGCAGGGCTCAAACCCACGAGCTGTGAGATCATGACCTGAGCTGAAATCAAGAGTCATTGGATGCTTAACTGACTAAACCACCCAGGCGCCCCTGATTGTTTTTAGTTGGCATCTTTAATTAAAATTCTGTTATACTTAGCACTTGACTAAAGATAGATACTAAGCGTATTTTGGTTGTCCAGAATCTTATAAGATGACTTTTTTCTTGTCTCCATTTTAAATACCTCTCCGAATAATAAAAGGAGACTTTCTCCCATTATAAAAAAATAAAAATAAAACAAAACCAGCCATTTTCTTGGTGCTTGCCATGATACACTGTATGGTTGGCACTGTGGAGGCCTATGGAAAGGTTTATACTCTAGTCCTTTTCCTTAAGCTGCTTGCATTTCGAAGTGTGGTTTCACCTACATACTGCTGTCCCCTTCTTTACCACATTCCTACTTAGCCCCAATTGTTACTTATTACGTTCTGAAGTACACAATCACCTACCACTTATCTGTCCTTTTCGTCATTGCCCAGCACCTAACTTCATTACGTTTGTACTACAATCATGTTATTTTTAAAAATAATTTTTCAAGAGATCTTTCCAATTAAAAAGTGTATATATTGTTAAGAAGTCAATTTTAAAATGGAAAAAATAGCACATTAAAAAGATTAATTTCAAATTAAGCATTAAAACTATTTTGGTTTGTGGGTAGCAGACAGACCTCTGGATCAGAACGCCAAGATATGATTGTACCTGGATCTAAATCAAGTGGAAATGATTCCAGTGAATTGAGAAATTTAAAGGTATTTTAATTTTTAAATCTTTATATGGAGCAAGGTTTCCTGATCTAGGATCCATGGAGTTTTTCCCGGGGAAGGGGTCCAACAGTGTTCCTGAAGCCCCAAGAGATACAGGACGACTAGTGGGAAGTGGTACAGAAGTCCTAAACTGTTCCTCCAAAGTTGAGGAACATGTACATTTCATGTAGAGAAATGATCAATGATCTCCTGGGATAACTTTGACATAATACTTATCATGCTTATATTTAAACAGATTAGTTGGGTTTGGGAATAGCTAGGGGAGTCATTCCCCCCAAATTCTGTTTCTTGGTTGGTGTGTTTAATCATATGTTCTGACAGGACATCTTATATAGCAATGAGAGTAAATTGTGATGTGTCTTTGTAAATGCAAAGATTGGAAACAGTTTTAGTCTCATACTGTTCTTATTGTACTTGAGTTCAACCCCTGGCCTCACAATGTGGGTCTTTTCAAGTTTATATTTTTTGTAATTCATCTTTTTCATGGTCTATGCTTATTATTTTAACTGATCATAGCTACCTTAGAGAATAGTGCATAGTTGTTTAAAAAGTTTACTTTTTGGATTTTAGAATAACTACTGTTTTAGACTTACGCAAATCTTAATTTTCACTAATGTTATTTTGGGGATAAAATACCATCATAGTCACAAAATAATGAGGCATGTCTTATGTTATATTCAAATTTTCAACCCCTATTTTTAAGTGATTATATTTTATGAGTTGATTATGTCCATTGAAAGCACATTGGCCAAATTTATGGTTATGACCAGTTCCATTGTTCTAGTCAATAATTCAAGAAGTTAATCTTTCCTCAGTTTGTGAGTCTATATCTGATAATAGTAGATAATTTTCTTAGCAATCTTTTCACATAGATGAGACTTTAGTCTATTGAACACTAAGACAAATTAGTACTATTACTGTTTATGAGACTTTATTATTTTTATGTCTTATTCTTTTCATGTAGTCTATTCAAAATATCCATTCCAAGGAACCTCTGATGTCGGATGAGAAGAGTTCTGAACTTATTACAGATTCAGTAACCTTGAAGAATAAAACTGAATCAAGTCTTCTATCAAAATTAGAAGGTAAGAGAGACAAAATAGGCTTTTATTAATTAAGAATAGCACTCTGGTGCTTGTGAAAGTTGACCAGCCATCTACAAATTACAATGTAAGACTATATGTCCCTTTATCTTGTATGTCAATTGAATTATATAGAGTCTATGAAAAGTGTTGAATTCTGTAGCAGTGGAACTTTATTTGGCTAAAAGCTGTGTAAAAGCAAGAGTGGAGGGAAAGTACATTGGGGCTGAGTTAGGTTTTTCAATTGGCTTGACAAATACTCTTCTGGAAAAAAACACAAGTTGTATCTTTATGATAATTGTCTTTTTTATCGGACATTTGATTTTCTACTATATGAGTAGTATGATATGTTCTAAGGTGATATAAATGAATGAAACAGTCCCAAGGAGATTGCCATCCAGTGTGGGAGACAGACTGATAAATATAATGCTGTGTAGAATTTTAGAGGGTATATTGAGAAGCACATAAATAAAATGCTGTGAGGATTCAGAAGAAGGAGAAATGTGAGGAACTATTTGGTTTAGGGTAAGAACATGTTTTATGGAGAAGAAAGGTGAAGAACTATTTGGGTTTAAATAGGAAGAAATGGCAGTGATAGAGTATTTCAGATGGAGGAAATAATGAAAACAAAGAATAAAATATTTTAGGAACAAAAGATAGTCTATGCAGAAAACTGTAACAGGTCATACAGAAGTAGGAGGTAAAACTAGGTAAACTGAACTCCACGCTTACATTTTTTTTTTCGTAGGTATCAGAGTACCATTAGAGATTTTTGAACAAGATCATGAATTGGATGATCCTTGTCCAAACAAAGTTTTCCACATTGACTAATGTTTTTCTTTAATTGGACTGAAGAGGAAAACTGGGACATACTAGGCTTGTTGAGACTCTTTGGTTTCCAGCCTGGAACTTCCCTGGTGTTAGCCCTGAAAAGTTCTATATATAGCAGAACGACCATCAGTTCCCAGCAAACTGAGACTGTTATTCACCCTAGAATGGTCTATTTGCCATTATTTTGATTTGGAATAGATTCCTTTTCCTAGTATTTGAAGGATATTTTCATGGCATCTATCATAAACTGGTATTACTGAAAAATCATCTTTACCAAATATGCTTGTTAATAATACTAATCTTATACCTAATTTAATGTTTTTCAGTAAATACTTGTTGAGTACCTATACAGTGCCAGTAATACTTTATTATATAGTAAAACTGCCAATTACAAAATCACCCAAATCATGAGAGTACAGTCTGTTGAAATATCATTCCATTCATACGCGTTTCTTTTGAGTGTATCCAAAGAGTGGGGTTGTAGGGTCACAGAATGTGTGTATGTTCAACTTTGGCAAATAGTGCCAGTTTTCTAGAATGGTGGTCCCTTTGACCAGCAGGGATGTTGCTCTTGCTCCATATTAGTCCCAATTGTTTTATTGTTGGTTTTTAATTTTAGACATTTGGATGCTGCTAAGTGATATCTTACTGTGGTTTTAATTTGCGCTTCTCTCATGGCTTATGATGTTGAACATCTTTTTTTATGTTTATTGGCCATTTGGATATTCTCTTGTGAAGTACTTGTTTGAAACTCTTGCCAATTTTTCTTTTGGGTTTTCTTTCTTTTTCTCATTGATTTCTAGGAGATATTTATATCATCTAGATAATATCTTTTGTTGGATATGTGTGTTACAAGTAATTTCTCCCATTATGTAGTGAAGACTTTTTAGGAAAAGAAATTCTTAATTATTATGCATTTTAATTTATCAGTCTTTTCCTTTGTGGTATTTCCTATGTCTTTTAACAAATCTATGCCTGCTCCAAGATTGTAATGATATTTCTGCATATTTTAGATGATTTATCATTTTGCCTTTCACATATGGACTTACATTCTAACTGAATTTAATATTTGTGTATAAGTAAGATGACGTATCAAGATTCTGTTGTTTTTTTTTTTTCCTCATGTGGATATCCAGTCGGTCCAGCATCATTTATTGAAAAGACCCTCTTTTCCCGTCAGTGAATTATAATGTTTATTTATTTATTTTTGAGAGAGAGAGACAAAGAGTGAGCAGGGGAGGGGCAGAGAGAGATGGAGACAGAATCCTGAGCAGGCTCCACGTTGTCAGCACAGAGCCTGACGTAGGACTCAAAACTCATGAACCATGAGATCATAACCTGATCCAAAAGAGTCTGATGCTTAACTGACTGAGCCACCCAGGCGCCCCTCCCTTAGTGAATTATAAATTAGATATCCTGTGATACCTAGTTTTGGATTCTTCTCTGTTCCATAGATCTTTGTGCCAATGCTATCTTATTTACTGCAATCAATGGAAAATCTTCCAACTTCATTCATCTTCAAGGCTGTATCAGCTATTGGGCCTTTTGGGTTTCCATATAAATATTAGAATCTACCAGATTCTTTTTTTAAAATGGGATTTTTTTATTGAGATCCTAATGGGACAGGTTGGCATTTAGCAGATAGGTTTTCTAATCCACTAATCTGGCATATATCCCTTCATTCATTTAAGTAGTATTTAAGATGTTATCGAGAACTATTTTCTGTTAGAGGTTTTTCTTCTCTTTTGCTAGAGTTCTTGCTAGATACCTGGCATTTTCAATGCTGTGTTGGTGAATGGAATATTTTTAAACTATGTTTTCATCTTCTACCTCGTTGCTGGTATATAAAAATACAACTGGTTTTAGCTATTGATCTTAGATATAGTCAGTGAGTTACTAAATTCACGGAATAATTCTAACATTTTTCTATGAATTCTTTCGTAGAAAGAAAATAATATAACATTTTTTCCTTATCCTTTTAACCTTCATTTTTTTCTTTGTATTGCATGTAACATCATAATGAATAGAAGAGATGATAGGTGGGCAATCTTATTACTTATTTTAGAGGGAAGCTTTCCATATTTTACCTTTGTATGAAATAATTGCTGTAGATTTTTTATCTACTCTTAATCAAATACCAAAACAGTGAATTTTGCTTTATACCTAGATTATCATTAGATATTTTTTGTGACTGTTGAATCTTGTCAAATGCTTTTTCTGCATTTATTGAGTTGATCATGTATTTTTCTTCTTAGTCCTGTTATTATGGCAAATCAAATTGATTTTCACATGTTACGCAAACTTCACATTTAAGAATAAACATAACTTAGTCATAATTCATTATCCCTTTTATCTATCCGTTGTACATACTTGTTTAGGATTTTTGCACTATGGTGATAGTGAATATTGATATTCATAGGATAGTAACTATAGTGTTGAGGCTTTTTTGTTGGGAGACCATTAAGAAAATAAATTACAGGCTAGTTTAATGTAAAATTTTTGTTAAAAAACTAAAGATCTATGGATACCTTGATGGCTCAATCGGTTAAGCATCTGACTTTGGCTCAGGTTGTGATCTTGCGGTCCGTGAGTTTGAGCCCCACGTCGGGCTCTGTGCTGACAGCTCAGAGCCTGGAACCTGCTTCAGATTCTGTGTCTCCCTGTCTCTCTGCCCCTCCCCTGCTCATGCTCTGTCTGTCTCAAAAATGAATAAACATTAACAAAAAATTAAAATACTAGAGGTCTATGTAAAGTGGTAAATTAGCTTCTCTTTATTAGTAAGACCTTATGATATATATGTGTTTTTGACTTTTTATTTATTTATTTGGTGTTTTCTTTTTTTTTAATTTTTTTTTTTTCAACGTTTTATTTATTTTTGGGACAGAGAGAGACAGAGCATGAACGGGGGAGGGGCAGAGAGAGAGGGAGACACAGAATCGGAAACAGGCTCCAGGCTCTGAGCCATCAGCCCAGAGCCTGACGCGGGGCTCGAACTCACGGACCGCGAGATCGTGACCTGGCTGAAGTCGGACACTTAACCGACTGCGCCACCCAGGCGCCCCTATTTGGTGTTTTCTGGTGAAGACCAGAAGTGTTTAAATTCAGAATGGTCTCTGATAAAGCTCTAGGTAGCAACTTAGGAACATGACTGTGTTATACCTTAGTAAAATGACTTATTAAAAGCCAGTTGTCAGCAGCTGGCTTAATGTTTTTAGTTTCTCTGTTTTTTGTTTTTGTTTTTTTCCTAATTTTTTTTTTTTTTTAACGTTTATTATTGAGAGACAGAGAGACACAAAGCGTGAGCAGGGGAGGGGTAGAGAGAGGAGGAGACACAGTATCTGAAGCAGGCTCCAGGCTCCGAGCTGTCAGCACAGAGCCTGATGTGGGGCTCGAACTCACAAACTGCTAGATCGTGACCTGAGCCTAAGTCGCTCACCTAACTAACTGAGCAACCAAAGCACCCCTTCTCTCTTTGTACTAATATAGTTTGTAACATGTTTCGTATTTCAGATTTAATTTTATTATCAAATATTCTTTCCTTTTATTGATAACAACAACAAATGCAATTTCAGAAATTAAGGCACATCAAGAACCAAAGGTTCCAGAGAGTAACCAGAAACAATGGCAGTCTAAGAGAAAGTCAGAATGTATAAACCAGAATCCTGCTGTATCTTCAAATCAGTGGCAGATTCCAGACACAGCCCAAAAAGTTGATACAGAGGTAACTTTCTTTTCCTCTAAAGTGTAACATTGCCATTATTTGTAACGTGATGGTTATGTTAAATTTTTTTCTTTTATTAAATCCTTATGTACCATTTTTAGTGGAATAGTTTACTTAAAGGATGTTTCTTATTATTCACAAAACAATGATCACTACTAGTGACAGATTCAGTAAAAGTGTATGTCAAGCTGAAGTCTTTTTTTATTTTCAGTGGTGCTTTTGGATTTCTGGTACACTGGTGCAGGGGTCAGCAAACTACAGCCTATCGGTCAAATCTAGTTCTCAGCCTGTCTGTAAAGTATGTTTTACTGGAAGACAACCATCCCCATTTTTACTGTCTAGGGCTGCTTTTGAACTGTAACAGCAGAATTGACTAGTTGCAACAGAGACTCTGCCTTAAAAAGCCCCATATGTTTACTACCTTGCCCTTTACAGAATACAATATGCTGACCCCTGAACCAGTGCAATCCTGTAACAAAAGATTTGATAATTTCCTATTATCCCATGGATAAAATAGAAAAATATAGACTAGACACTGTATGTGAATTTATAACAGGTTGAATGATCATTCCCGATGGTCAAAGGTCATTTCAGAAGGAATGATCTGGTAGGCTACTAGAGAGTCATACTATATATAGTCCATGGCTATACTGTCCTCACTACTTTCAGTTATATTCTAACTCAGTGGGTTCTCACATGTTTTTGTGTTGGGATCCTCTTTATACTCTTCATTATCAAGACCACTAAAGAGCTTTGTTTATGTAAGTTATATTTATCTGTATTTACTGTATTAGAAAGTAAAACAGACATTTTAAAAATATTTATTAACTTACTAAAAATAACAATAATAAATCATCACATGTGAATATAGATATTTTATGAAAAATAAGTATTTTTGTGTTTTCTTTTATTGAGGTGTAATTGACATATAACATCAGTTTCAGGTGTACAATCTAACTCAATATTTGAATTATGAAGTGATCACCATAATAAGTTCAATTAACATCTGTACCCATACAGCTACACAATTTTTTTTCTTATAGTGAAACTTACAAGATTTACTCTCTTAGCAATTTTCAAATATGCATATAGTATTAATAAATATAGCCACCATGCTACACATGCATCCTCATAACTTATTTTGTAACTGGAAATACCTTTGTATGTCTTTATTTAATGTTTATTTATATTAGAGAGAGAGAGAGAGAGAGAGGCACACAGAATCTGAAGCAGGCTCCAGGCTCTGAGCTGTCAGCACAGAGCCTGCCATGGGGCTCAAACTCATGGACCTCCAGATCACGACCTGAGCCAAAGTCAGATGCTTAACAGACTGAGCCACCCTGGTACCCTATCTTTGTATCTTTTGATCCCTTTCACCTGTTTCGTCCACCACCCATCCCCACCACTGTCAACCATTAATTTGCCCTCTGAATCTATGAAGTCGTTTTTTTTGTTTGTTTGTTTGTTTGTTTTAATTCATATGTAAGTGATATTATGCAGTATTTGTCTATATCTGGCTTATTTCACTTAATGCCATCAGCGTCCATCCATGTCACAAATGGCAAGATTTCATTCTCTTTTATGGCTAATACTCCACTGTATACTATGTATATATACACACACCATATTTTCTTTATCCGTTCATCCATCAGTGGACACTTAGGTTGTTTCCATGTCATGACTATAGTAAATAATGCTGCAGTGAACATAAGATTGTATCTTTTTGAGTTAGTATTTTCATTTTCTTTGGATAAATACCCAGAAGTGGAACTGCTGGATCATATGATAGTTCTATTTTTAATTTTTTGAGGAAACTTCCTACTGTCTTCTATAGTGGCTGCACTGATTTACATTCCTACCAATATTGCACAAGAATTCTCTTTTCTCCACATCCTTGCCAACACTGTTAGTTTTTGTCTTCTTGACAAAATTCTAACAGGTATGAGGTGGTATCTCAATGTGGTTTTGATTTGTATTTCCCTGATGATTAGTGATGTTGAACGTCTTTTTCTCTACCTGTTGGCTACCTATATATCTTTGGAAAAATATGTCTATATGTTTAGACATATTTACATATTCTGCCCAATTTTTAATTGGATTGTTTGCTTTTTTGCTATTGAATTGTAGGGGTTCATTATATATCTTGGATATTAACCCCTTATCAGATACATGATTTGCATATATTTTCTCCCATTCAGTAGTTTGCCTTTTCATTCTGTTAATGATTTCCTTTGCTGCGCAGAAGCTCTTTAAGTTCAATTATAGCCCCACTTACTTATTTTGCTTTTGTTGCCTTGTTGCCTTTGCTTTTGGTATCACATCCAAAAAAATCCTTGCTAAGACTCCTGTCAGGGAGCCTACTGCCTGTGTTTTCTTCTAGAACTTTTATGGTGTAGGGTCTTACATTCAAGTCTTTAATCCATTTTGATTTAATTTTTGTATATAGTGCAAGAAAGTGGTCCAGTTTCATTCTTTTGCTTGTTGCTGTCCAGTGTTCCCAACACCATTTATTGAAGAGACTTTATCTTATTTAATTAAAGATCTAAGTAATGAAGTAAATAATAAATATTAGATGGGAAGAATCCTGATAGGTTAAATCATGGATCATATGAAACAGCATCTTTTCTTTTTTCTTTTTGAAACTTGAAAGTCAATAGCAGGGTGAGAGGACTCAAAACCATTTATTTGTCATTAGGGAAATGCAAATCAAAACCACAATGAGATACCACTGCATACCCACTAAGATGGCTATAATTTAAAAGAGACAATAACAAATGTTGGTGATGAAGTGGATAAATTGGAACCCTCATGTACTACTGGTAAGAATATAAAATGGTGTAGTTTCTTGGAAAATGGTATGGCAGTTTCTCAGAAGGCTAAATATAGAGTTATCATATGATCTAGCAATTCTACTTATAAGTATATACTCAAGAAAACTGAAAATCTATATCCACACAAAAACTTGTACTTGCATGTTCATAGCAGCATTATTCATAATTGCCAAAAGTGGAAATAATCCCGAATATCCAACAGCTGGTGAGTGAATAAACAAAATGTGGTACTCTAATTTCATTATTTCATTTTATTATTCAACAATGAAAGGTAATGAAGTACTAACAAATGCTACAACGTGGATGAACTTTAAAGACATGCTAAGTGAAAGAAATCTATCACAAAAGGCCACATATTATGTGATCCCATTTATAAGAAATGTCCAGAATAGGCAAATCCATATAGAGGCAGAAAGTAGATTAGCGGCTGCCAGAGACTGGGAAGAGTGGAGAACGGAGGGTGACCACTAATGGATATGGAGTTTCTTAGGATGATGAAAAGGTTCTGTAATTAAATAGTGCTGATTGTGTACTCTTGTGAACATACTAAAATCCACTGGATAGCATACTTATGAAAAGAAGAAAAAGGAATTATGTGGTTTCCTGAAGTCACTGCTTCTCCAGCAGCCCTCTCAAGTAGAGATTGTTTTTATTTCACATCTCACTTACCTTATAGCTAAAAACTCCCTGTAGCTATATCCAGATCATTTCTTCTCTTACAGAGCCCTGACCTGTTGAGGCTCCTGTTTTTTGGATATACCATCCTGTTCCTTGCTCATTGCTATCATCTCTGGACATCCTAGTGACTCCCCATCATTCCTTGAGGATATTAGACTCTGGATAACTTTCACCTACTTCTGATTAATAATTTCTTCCTCCCTTCTGACCATTTCCTTAATTGCACTTTAGCTACCCATTCCTATATCCCATATACTGTGGTTTTATTGATTAAAGGAAGCTAAGTTTTCAGAAGTACAGAGTACTTATTTAGATTATAGAAGTTCAGTAATGGTTATAGTAGTCCTGATGGCAGAGGATATTAGATCCTGTTTTGTTAAACAATACCATGAGTCTTCCCTCTCCTTGTAATCCTTTTGAAGAAAATATAATAGGCTTCAGAACTTAGAGTGAAAGCTATACTAAAAAGTTATTGGAAGTCTGGAATACATATGTTTACTTATTTTAGCATGTTTGTGTATTACATTATTTTTTCTTTTAGAAATTAAAATGTTTGTAAAGCTATTGAACAGGTGTCTAAAAACTGTAAATCGTGATTTATTTATTTTTTTTTTTTAGCAGAAACAAACCACTTTTGAGCAACCTGCCTTTTCAGTTTCAAAGCAGTCACCACCAATATCAGCACCTAAATGGATTGACCCAAAATCTGTTTGTAAGACACCCAGTAGCAGTGCCTTGGATGATTACATGAGCTGGTAATTACTTTTGGCATTCTAGTTTGGCACAGTGGAAATAACATGCCACTGGGGCATCGGGGTTTAACCATCGGGGTTAAATAGATCTGAAGTTGAATCCTGCTCTGTTACTTTAAAGAGTTTCCAAATTTATATTATTTTTCTGAGCATCAGTTATTTCACCTGTAAAAGGGGAGGGGAAGGTGGCTACAATACATTTTTAAGGATTGTTTTGAAAGTCTCTGTCCTATTGTAATTTGTACCAACAATCTATAAATACTCTAAATATGTAAAACTTCTTGGTAATTACACATTGCTACATGGATATCTTTGTGTAACTGAAGGAGGTATTTTAAAGGTTAGCATTCTTATACATGATAAAGGGTAGCTACATTTTATAGCAAAGGAGGGTTTTTAATTGGAATGTGATAGTTTCTGAAAGAAGTTGGTTGTATAGGTCACATAGTTCTGGGAGTGTTCAAAGGTAAAAGACTTGAGTGTATGGGAATGAGGGATGAGTAAAGAAATTGGATGGTCAATGCTGATTGATAGGAAACACAGGGATATTGCAAAAGCAAATTATGACATTTCAAAGAAAGAAAATAAAGGAATGTGGCACATTATATCATCCAACTAGTAGCTATATTTTTAATGTCTTAGAGGATAACTTAAGTCCATGATGCCTTTTGTTTTTAATTTTCATAATGTAATCTTTGATTTTAATTAGAACTGGCCTTAGAAGTTTTATAACCTGGGCTCTTACCAATTTAATATAGTTTTGCTATATATTACTTCATTTTATTATATGTGGAATATTTTAATTTTTTTTTAAGTTTATTTATTTATTTTGAGAGAGAGAGAGAGCAGGGGAGGAACAGAGAAAAGGAGAGAGGGGATCCCAAGCAGACTCTCTACAGAGCCTGATGTGGGGCTTGAACTCATGAACTGCGAGATCATGACCTGAGCTGAAGCCAAGAATTGGATGCTTGACCTATTGTGCCACCTAGACACCCCATATGTGGAATATTTTAAAGAAAGTTGATAACTAGAATAGTGATATAGTTATTTTTTGTGAAGTTAGGTTATATATTGTCAACAAGTATTTGAACTCCTTTGTGCCAAGCACTCTTCTAGGTGTTGAGGATGTGATAGTGAATAAGATAAGCAAAACACAAATGTGAACTCAACAGCTTTAATCTCAAAAGTCCAAACTCCTGTAATGTAATTGGCTTTCTGATATTTCTAGCATGCTGTTGTAGAGCACTATTGTTAAAAAGCACTCGTATGCCATAGGCTGACCTTTGCATTGGCTAAATTCTTCTAAAATAACCCCAACTTCACTTTTAAATGCCATCTTATTAATTTTACTAGTAAGGATTTCTTGTCTAGGGACAAAAAATTACTTTCAGAAAGAATTTCCTCAAAATGAAATTTCTGGTGATAGTATATCTAGAATAAATAACTTAGCTATATTATGAAAACTGATGTGGATTCGGTTTGATGTAATACATTTAAGTTTATATGCATCTTTTAAAATCACACAAGCACTGAGTCAGAATCTTGTTTCTACATTTTTCATGTTTTAAATTAAAACCATTTCTTTCCTAGTTTTAGAACTCCAGTTGTAAAGAATGACTTTCCACCTGCTTGTCAGTTGTCAACACCTTATAGCCAACTTGCCTGTTTCCAGCAGCAGCAGCAAATACCTGTTACTCCACTTCAAACTTTACAGGTTTGATAAATTTTATTTATGATGGTATATGTTTAAGGTATGATCCAAAGATTTTATTTTCATAGCATCTAGTTGTTAGGAAAGGCCTTAAGAACTTGTCCATTCTTAGGCAAAACTCTTAATAGGGAAAACCTATTAAGGGTGCCTTGTGACTTTGAGAGGTTAGTTATTGAAGAAGCTAATGAAGCTTTTTCATGAACTAGGCCAAAAGATCCAGTTTGAATAGCTAGGCAAAATTTGTCTTGTAATTTAGGTAACTTTTTATTCTGTTTCACTACTTAAGCCTACTATTAACTGTGCAGCCTCATTTCACTGGCTGATTAATATGCAGGTAAATTTTCAAGAATATCAGAATAGCAATATAAGATGCTACTAAAATATAAAGTAATTATAAAAATAGGAAAATTTTTGCTGGCGAGGCAATTGTATTGTCATCTGGAGAAAAAATACTCCTGATATCAATACTATTAAAATTAGTTTCTAATAACTATCTGAGTGGCCACTAAATACTGGTGGAAAGCATGAACTTTGAAGAGAGCTTTCTGGCCATGAATCTTGGCCTCACTACTTACCAACTATGTGACCTTTTGTAAGTTACTTAAATTTTCTGTGGCCATTTCATCATCTATAAGGTGGGGATAATAAAGATACCTACCATAGAGGATAATTGTGAAGATTAAATTAGTTAACATATATGGAACTTGTACGGCGGAGCCTGCTACTTAGTAAAGAAAAGATAGCAGCAATTGTTATTTAAATAAAGCAGCAAAACACACACACACACACAAACAGGTAATTAGCTATTACATATTGAGAGATTAAAAAAAAAAAATTAGCTAACAAAAAGTGGAACAATGGTCACCACTGTCTAGAGGGAGGGAGGAATGAGGAGTTACTGTTTAATGGGTGTAGAGTAAAATGCAAATTTTTGTTATGTATATTTTGCAATTAATAAAGAACAAAAAAGCTGACAATAGATTATCCTATGGAAAGAGAAATAGTATTTTGAAGATTGAAGCAGAATAATAAATTACTAAGGAGAAAAAGATGATCAGGTTTGTCCATACATTGTTGAACTCTTCCTCATGTCAGACCCTGTTTGAGTTGATATCTAGAAGTCAAGTCATGACCACATGAATGGGCCAGCAGCCTTCTAGAAAAGGCCAGTGTCAGGAGGAAACTAAAAAGAGTCCAAGAGGGACGAGGTGATCCTTAGGGTTCCTCTGGGCCCTTTGAACTTTACCCCAAGAGGGATAAGAAGCTGTGTAACAGATTGGAGCAGGAAAGTGAAGTGATCTTATTTGCATTTTGAAAAAAGTTACTCTCGCCACAGTGAGGAGGATGGGCTAAGGGGGATGTGGAATGTCCTATGTAGGAAACTGAACTTCACATTAGTATTGAGTCAGAAATAAGTCAGAATTACTTACTCTAACAACTGTCAGCAGTTAGGGGGCAAAAACATTGAACTGCTTTCTTTCCTCTCAGAAGTTTTCAGTTTAAGTGCGAGAAGATGCTCCAAAAGGAAGAGGGGTGGGAGTAGGTAGTGAAAAGCCTTTCTGAAATTATAACTGAATGAAAAATAACAGGTACATATTTCAAAGCCTAATACTTTCTTACAGAAAACATATTTCATGACTCAATAGTGTTTTTTAACCCCTGAGGTTAAAAGGTAAAGAAAGAGATTACATGAGAGATTTCTACCATTTGGGATTTAAAGCAGGACTTGGTTAAATTGAGGTTTATTCAGACAGACCCGTTTCAACTTAGTAAATCAGCTAATCAGATGCGCTTTGTGTCTTCAGCTTTCTTGTCAGCTTGGAATGGGTCCTCTCACTGCACTCCATCTGTGTGAAGCATTTATAGATCCTCTGAGAGCTCTGGCATAAGGGAAGGGAAATGGGGTCTGTTGCAATAGTACATCAGCTACAAGTTTGCCAAGGTAGATGCTGAAGTTCAAATTAACTAACTTGTTGAACATCATTCAGCAGAAAGGGGGCATTGCTGAAATTTGCATTTGTCTGATTGACTCTGGAGCTAGCATACTGCTTCCCTTATAATGTAGTGCTAAATGAGGAAAAAGAATTTAGATATAATTATTTATGCATGTATGTAAGTGAAGAGGGATATATAAGAAAAAAGAATAAGGTGAAAAGTAATAGCTTGTGAGTTTGTGTATTGGCATTAAGTGTTTTCTCCCCTGAATCTTCTATTTATTTATGTTAAGAAGTAAAGGTGAACACTGTATGTCAACTATACTTAAATTAAAAAATTTTTTTTTAAATTACGTAAAGGCGGGGCGCCTGGGTGGCGCAGTCGGTTAAGCGCCCGACTTCAGCCAGGTCACGATCTCGCGGTCCGTGAGTTCGAGCCCCGCATCGGGCTCTGGGCTGATGGCTCAGAGCCTGGAGCCTGTTTCCGATTCTGTGTCTCCCTCTCTCTCTGCCCCTCCCCCGTTCATGCTCTGTCTCTCTCTGTCCCAAAAATAAATAAACGTTGAAAAAAAAAAAATTTTTTTAAATTACGTAAAGGCAAGTTAGAGGGGAGACCTTGGAAGTCTATCTATATATTAATAAGTTTATTAATTTGACTAAAATATGTAAACTTCCTCTTTAAAATATTGTGACTAATATCTAATTACTTGAAATTTAAGATAATTTAAAAATTGGAAGCATTTCACTGTACTAAATGCAAGCTAGTTTCTCAGGCATATTCTTTGCACCTTTGAATCTTTATATATTATTTAGATTTCAGCATCCTCTTCAACAAATGAATGCATTTCAGTTAAAGGAAGAATTTATTCCATATTGAAGCAGATAGGAAGTGGAGGCTCAAGTAAGGTAAGTATCTTAAATATTTAAGAAAGAAAAATATTTTCAGCTTTCCTTTCTTTGTCTTTTTACCCTTTGGGGCTCTTTTTTCTTAACATCTAGGGGCCCATATTGCTTTTGAGCCAAAAATATCCTTATCCCCTGCTCCCATTCCCTCTTTCCAACAAATGGCATATCTCTTTAGACCTATCTCCTAAGTCTAATTCTCTGTTCTTCCCTCTGATGTCCTATGCCTCTAGATTTCTTCTCTAAATGACATTAACATGGATTTGGGGTGGCAAATGAAGCTATGTATTATCATAAAAGAATCTTTCTAAACATCAGGTAGGGCATGTTGTAAATAATATTTTAGGATGATTCAGCAAGATATATGATTAATATTTTGAGTTTTTTGAGTTTTTCATTTCAAAAACAATTTAGTAATGAGAGTTTCTGGAATTAGACTAGATCATTTTCTAAATGTATTTGAGCTCTAAATTTACATGGTTCTGCTTTTCTGGGTGGAAGGCATCTCAAAAGACCTGTCTAAACTTACCATCTTTAGTTCTTCTCATTCGGTTCTCTTAAATCCACTTCAGTCAGATTTTTACCTTTATCACTTAGCAAAACAATTGCTATCAAGATCACCAGTGATCTCAATGTTTTTATTAAATCTAATTCTTTGCTTTAATTTGGGTTACTTAGCATTTGGGAGAGTTGATTGTTCTTTTCTTATTGGAACTTTTTTTTTTATTCCCACTTGGCCTCCCTCAGTTTTCCTCTTCTCCAATTGGCCATTCCTTTTAAGTGTTCTTGTCCCCCATCCTAATGGTGCAACCCTGGTGCACCCCCAGGGTTTAGTCCTTGACCTCTTTTCTTCTCTTTCTAAACTCACTTTACTCCTTTGGTGTTGTCCAGACTCATGGTTTTAGATACCATGTATATGCTGACAGTTCTTAAACATCTTTCTAGCTTAGACCTCCCACTTGAATTCCAGACTTGTATATCCAGTCTCATTGCTCACTATCTCTCCTTGGGTGTCTACTAGATATTTAAAACTTAATATGTCCCAAACATAACTCTGGCTCCATAGTCTTTCCCAGTTCAGTAAATGGCAACTTCATTCTTCCACTAACTAGGCCAAAAACTCTGAAATCATAATTGACCTCACTTTCTCTCACACATACACCCAGTCAGTTGGTAAATCTTGTTGGTTCTACCTCAGAGCATATCTAACATTTGCCTATTTCTCACCACCTCCACTACTATCATTTTGTTCAAAACAACTGCCATCTTTTCATCTGGATTATTATAATAGCCGTATCCCTAGTTTCATTGATTTAATCCTTGCTTTCCTGGTGTATTTTAACATAAGAGTCAGTTTTCCTCTAGATCTCCTCATGTCTTTGCTCAAATATCTTCTCAATCAGGCCTTCCTTGGCCATACTCTTTAGTACCACAACTCTTAACCTTCCAGTCACTGGTGAGCTCCATTTCCTTCTTTATTTTTCTCTGTAGCCCATCCTCTGTGCTTTGTAATTTACTTATTTGGTTTGTTGTTTGTGTCTTCCTGAACTTGAATATAGTTGCATCAAGATAGGGATGTTTGTCTGGTTTGCTCAACAGTGTTTGCTCTGTTATCTAGAATACTACCTAGAACATGACAGAGTGAAGTTATTTGTTGAATGAATGTCCCTCCTCAACTGTTTTGCTGTTATAAGTTGTTAAGGATGATGTATGAAGCACAGCCTGTTGGGTTTAAGTTTTACTGTATTTTCTAAGCCAACTAACAATAGCTAGATTTGTTTAAGATGGTCTCGTTAACTTATTATAAAAAGGTGTGTACATTACTATGAGTAGCAGTTCAATAATATTCATTCCTTTTTTGTATACATTTTCTTCTTTCCCTTGTCTCAGATTTCAGGCATGGGAATAAAGGGACAATTGATTTTTATCAATATATTTGAATTATCTGATTTAGTTGCTTTAATAGAAATTCTTTTGTTAACCTTTATTACTTTAGCTATAGTTGAATAGTGTCCAGGTGAGATACTTATTTAGTGGCATGTTTTCAGAGGATGTAAAATAATCTTGACGGTGTTTTAAACATTTTTTCCTTGGAGCATAATGAAGATGTTAGCTTAAGTGAAGGGTCAGATGATAAAGACACGACTGGCCCATATTTTTTTTAGTGTGATTATATTATCATTTTTTAATTTAATTATTATGGTGGAGTTGACAAAATCAATGTACCTCAGGGAAAGAGGGTAACATGCTTTGTGAAACTAACCATTTATGCTCTATTCTAGAGTTTAGGCAGTGGCCAACATACAGTATTAAGAACATTTAGGAAGGTCATGGAGGCTAATAGGAATAGTCATGATACTAGCCTGTCTAGTTCTTTCACCAACTTCCCATGAAACTGAAAATTATAACTCTGATACTATCTCTATGAGATGGAAGTAGAGGCTATCTAATCATCAGTTATTGTAAGAATTTTGCCAGAAGAGGGGCAGTAGGGGAGTAAAAGCACATACGTGCAAAAAGTTGATTGAAAAGTTTTTATTTCCTTCAAAACTTTGAGATCTTATTATATAGTTTTAATATCTTGCAAATCTCTTTTTCTGATATACCTTACAACTTTAATAGGTTTTAAAATGTCCACTTCATTCTGTCCTAATTGTCCTTAATGATGGTAGCTAACTTTGCTACATTCCAGACACATCCATCTTGGTCATCCTTCCAACCCTGTGTGGTAGGAACTACTAACAACATTTTAATTCTACTAGAGTGGTAGGTACTCTCAATTCTCTAAGGTTTAGAAGGCTGTTTACCATATACAAAGTGGCTTTACACTGTTTTAAAATTCCTTTTATCATCCTTTGCTCTTTTCTGCGGTCTCTTGCCCTATCACTGTTTTAATGCCCCTCTTTGTCTAATTTGCTGTGTGTGCAAATAAAACCAGTAATACTTTGTTAGTTTTATATTTAAAATTTTCAAGTAATTATACCTGACTGCTTGATAGACTGTCCTTATTAGTACAGTTGTAAATGCATGAATCTCATGTACACATTCATTCTCTTCATATCCTTGCCCCCACCTGGTCAAGGTTAAATGGTTTTTAAATAAATGATATTTTACTTCATTTTGTCAAAAGGGATGAATGAATGTAATTTTTCTTGCTTATAATGGCATTTGTATTTGTATACTTGCATTTTAGAAGCCTCATGCCTCTTGCATGTTTTCTGAAAGTTGGACACATTAACTGTATTTTCTACTTTTCAAAATGTATTTATTATCTGCCCTATTGCTTAGAAGTTGACTGTCATTATAGCCAGAGCTGTTTGACCCATACCTGTCAGTGGGCTTATAGGAACATCTTGTTCTTGTCAACTTGACTTTGAAAATGGGACCTAATCTGGGGCGCCTGGGTGGCTCAGTCAGTTAAGCTACAGATTCTTGATCTGAGCTCAGGTTTTGATCTCAGGGTGTGAGTTCAAACCCCACATTGTGCTCTGAGCTGGGTGTGAAGCCTACTTAAAGAAAAATTCATAAACTTTGATCTAATCTACTTTTCACAACTGAATATACAAATAGCTTACAATTATTACATATTTTAAAATACCACATGAATGAGATGCCAATTCCAGGCACAGTGGAAAAAACACCATCTGTGAAATGAATTGACTCTTTATGAAAGCCCTTAGTAGTTCTTAACATTTTATTGAATTATTTATTTATTTAATTCATTTATTTATGAAAGAGAGAGCATGTGCATGAGTGCAAACAGAGAAGGGGGCAGCAGTGGTGGGAGAGAGAAAAATCTTAAGCAGGCTTCACATTCCCTGCTGAGCTCTATCCCGTGACTTTGGGATCACGACCTGAGCCAAAACCAAGAGTCAGACGCTCAACCAATTAAGCCACCCAGGCACCCCTCTTAACATTTTTGAATGTCTTTTGCTTTAGGTTATTTTTTTGGTCAGGGCAACCCAACAGTGTTATGAATAGATATGAAATTTAAATAATCTTTCTTATATGTTGTTATAAAAACTTTTTATGTTTATGCCTTTGTGTTATTGAATGCCCATTGTCATAGGTAGTTGAGAATGGTCTGTTAACTCTCCTAACATATTTTTTTTCCCTTGAATACTCAAAATAAGCCCAGACACGTTTAATTATTCATATCGGTATTTCTCAACCTAAAATTCTAATAAATTTAGAGATATTGTGATAGTGTAAAAGTAGTGCATTCTAAACTTTTTCTTTTGTTCTATATAGGTATTCCAGGTATTGAATGAAAAGAAACAGATACATGCTATAAAGTATGTGAACTTAGAAGAAGCAGATAATCAAACAATCGATAGTTATCGGAATGAAATTGCTTATTTGAATAAACTACAACAACACAGTGATAAGATCATCCGACTTTATGATTAGTAAGGATTTTTTTTTAATATAAAAAGAACACTATTTTGCTATAATTCTACAGATAAAGAAGATAAATACTTAGTCTTAATAGTGTAGGCTAACCATGTATTTTGTTGTTGTTTTTGTTTTTAATGGCAGTGAAATCACGGACCAGTACATTTACATGGTAATGGAATGTGGAAATATAGATCTTAATAGTTGGCTCAAAAAGAAAAAATCCATCAATCCATGGGAACGTAAAAGTTACTGGAAAAATATGTTGGAGGCAGTTTACACAATTCATCAACATGGTATTTTAAAACTCGTTATATGCTGAGTTACAATAATCATTAATAGTGTCATCTTACGATTTTTAGGTATTTGTTGTTGGCACCTCTAGACTAGATAAACTAAATATTTGGACGCTCATTTAAAGATGAAGGCACAAAAAACATTTCTTTAAAACACCGTTAACCAAAGGATATAGTGCATGAACTCAAGTCCCCACAGCCATAATGCATCAATAGTGCAAAATATACCCATATCTTTATTAGTATTAACATAGTCCATTATCCTGTGTCTCCAAATAGTTCAGTTATAGCAGATCTGAGACTTTGGGGTTCAGGCATCCCAAAGATCTGAGATGTTTATTGTACTCATTATGATAGTCGTTTTGTATTGTGTCCCTTGTGTGGGAGTTGGTTTTATTCTTTTTCAATTGTTAGCCCTAGGTTGTTTTTTTTTTTTACTTGGACTTGGTTCTTTTTAGGGCTTCTCTGCCTTTACCTTATCCTTTTTAAAAAATAACTGCTAACCTAGATTAATTGTAATTTTTCTCCTCATGTCTCCCTATAAGTTAAAAGATAATTCAGTGATTAAGATCAGGGCTGTAGGGTTAGAGGTGTCAGGAGCATTAGGGTCTTCCATCTGACAATATAATTTATGATGTTATCTAGTGGGTTGTGAAGATAATAAACTCTGAAGCCAGAGTGCCTGGGTCAAGTCGTGGCCCTGTCACTTAGGTTTTATGACCTTGAGCAAATTACTTAATCTCTGTGCCTTAGTTTTTTCACTTAAAAGGGTAATATTAGTATAGTAATTACCCCAGTTCTGGTGTGAGGATTAAATGATTCAAGATAAGCAGCAAACTTAGAATAGTGCTTGGTACATTGCCGGTACTATATCTTTTTAGAAAATATTAAAAATGAGGGGCTCCTGAGTGGCTCAGTTGGTTAAGTGTTTGACTCTTGGTTTCGGCTCAGGTCATGATCTCACAGTTGGTTGAGATGAGCCTTGCGTCGGGCTCTGAGCTGACAGTATGGAGCCTGCTTGGGATTCTCTTTCTGCCCCTCCCCAACTCACATGCTCTCTTCTTGCTCTCAAGATAAATAAACATTAAAAAAATATTATACATGAGCATTTACTTTGACCAAAGGAATCAACTAGGCCAGTAGATTGTGAAATTTCTTTTTTTTTTTTTTTTTAACATTTATTGATTTTTGTGAGAGAGAGAGAGAGAGACAGAGTGAGCGGGGGAGGGGCAGAGAGAGGAGACACAGAATCCAAAGCAGGCTCCAGGCTCTGAGCTGTCAGTACAGAGCCCGATGCAGGGCTCTAACTCACAAGCCGTGAGATCATGACATGAGCAGAAGTTGGACACTCAACCGACTGAGCCACCTAGGTACCCCATTGTGAAATTTCTTTTATACTTAGAATGTTTTACATTGTCTGATATTACAATGGATTTTTATTTTGAAGGCATCGTTCACAGTGATCTGAAACCTGCTAACTTTCTGATAGTTGATGGAATGCTAAAACTAATTGATTTTGGGATTGCAAATCAAATGCAACCAGATACAACAAGTATTGTTAAAGACTCTCAGGTAAGACTTAACGAATGGTTGGTTACTACCCAGTACGGTTCAGTTCCATTTCACCTGTAAAATATTTTGGTAATGGGGATTTTATTTTTTCTACCTCATTCTTCAAAGGATTTGAAACCTTTGTATTAAGAATAGATACTATAAGAATAAAAACCATATTTAATACACTTTAGAGAGTCAAGATCAGGTAGAAATAAATCTGGCACTTTTAAATGATTTTCCTATAGCTGAGGTAGAGAAGCCTAATGCCTGTCTTGGAAATCACCTTTGTCATGATCTTGAGTTCACCTGAAACTTTGTCTCAGAGATTCCTGGTAGCAACCAAAGAGGGAATTGCAGTTACATGTTTTTTTTATTGTCCATGAGGTAAGATTATTTTATTCTTCTGGAGAAGTAAAGCTTTCCTATCACTTGCATTTGAAAAAAAATTCTTAAGTGGGCCTTCATATTGGAAACAACCATAATATTGTACTCTACTGCCTTTTTCTAATAGGATATGCAGTTACAAACTTAATAAATTTGTCTCCATAAAAACTGAGGTGAGGGGCGCCTGGGTGGCGCAGTCGGTTAAGCGTCCGACTTCAACCAGGTCACGATCTCGCGGTCCGTGAGTTCGAGCCCCGCGTCGGGCTCTGGGCTGATGGCTCAGAGCCTGGAGCCTGTTTCTGATTCTGTGTCTCCCTCTCTCTCTGCCCCTCCCCCGTTCATGCTCTGTCTCTCTCTGTCCCAAAAATAAATAAACGTTGAAAAAAAATTTAAAAAAAAAAACTGAGGTGATAACACCAAAGAATAACTAAAAATAATCCTGCTTGAAGTCAAGATGATGTGTTCTATGTATGCAGATTTCTGGTGTGGATGTGCCATAATCCTAGAAGTAAAACTAGACTATTTTTAGGAGGAATAGATGAACAGCATGCCTTTGAAACAATTCTATTTGATAATAACTTCTCTTTGTATCAAAAATATGGCTGAACATGTAATTGTAAATCAACTTGAAGATTCCCTCTATGGCAAGGCCCTAAAGTACAGGCATTCGGTGCTTGAAAACAGAACCACTTATTTTAGACTAAAATAAATGCCTTTTAAGGTTGGCATAATCTGACTGTGAAAACTCTTGCATGATTTAGATTCCTGCCCCATCTCACTCTGGACATGGGCCCAGGGAATACTTGGAGACATAGCTAGATTTTTGATTGGTTGGTTGGTTGATTTTTTTTTTTTTTTTTAAAGCATTCTAGGCCTGTTCCAGCACAGAGAAATGAGTGATATCAATTCCTCAAGTTTATGGCCATTAATATAATTTTAGCCTCTACAGTTTTATGGTAGTTGCCCATCATAATCGTAGAAAAAGCTTAGCATTCTGAAAGGAATAACTTTTCTGATTATGGACCCAATTTATTTTTCTGGAGTTGTGAAGAAACTTATGTCCTAATATCATTGTCAGTTACTTGATTTTTTAAAATATATTACTGAAATATGTAATTATATAAGTTTCTAAGAATCTGACATTTGTGTTTTAAAAAATCTAAAGCAGAATAAAATATTTTCATTGATTAGTGTTTTCTGTGCTTTGGCCTACAGGTTGGTACAGTTAATTATATGCCACCAGAAGCAATCAAAGATATGTCTTCCTCAAGAGAGAATGGGAAATCCAAGTCAAAGGTATTATGAAGGTTATTTAGATCCCATTTATCTGGCATCAGAAGGGAATGGACTATTCTCTGATTAAACCTAACAGATAACTGAAAGTTGCTTAAGTTCTAAAACTTTTTAGGCCATTTTAGAGACCTTGCTTTCTTTGGCAAATGGTCATGGGATTCAGTTTTACAGTTATTGATTTGAGACTGTTCTTTTAATATTGTGCTTTTAATACGGGATGTCTCAACAATGTGCTCTAACAAAAAACGTACCCAGGGTATTATTTTTCAGTTTCAAAATGAAAGGTAGAAATTAAGACTAAATTAGCTCAGAGTTAGGCACATTAAAATGATCTTTGAAGTCTTTTATTTCCTCTTTGATTCTTACATTTTATCTCTTACCATTTATTCATTTGTGAATTCTACATTTCCAAGTACAATTCTAATAGGCAGTTTTTTCCCAGCCTGCCACAGCTACTTTCCCACTTGCCTTATTTTACCACCTCAGTGAACTTTGTGTTAGCCTCCTTGGTGTCTCTTCTTGGGCTCATTTTGCTTGCCTGGATGCCTCTGGCTCCCAAGCTAATCCTTCGTTGCTCTATAGCAGTGTAACCAAGTGCATGCAAGCATTACATTGTTGTCCAGGGACCTGCATTCAAGTAATAGACCTGCCTCTTTGTTAACAACCATCTTTATGAATTAACTTGCCTGGTTTCTTCATCTATAAATTCAGCTTATAAACAGTACCTGTTTTAAAGGTGAGGATTAAATGATAAAGAATATAAATCACTTAGTACATTGTCTAGCCCTAAATTATTGCTTGATAAATATGTGCTAATTTACTAATTATATTTTCCTTCCTAGAAAATTGTGGCTTCTAAATTTCTTCTCAAATAACTGACATGACATTATGTCAAATAGTCTCTTATAAAATTCTTTTTATTATTTGTTTAGCTTCCCCTTTTAATACTTAGATTTGTTGTCTTTTTTCTTTTTCTTGGTTAGACTTTCCAAGGTTTTGTTAATTTTAAAGAACCAAGTCTTCATTTATTAATTCTATTTTCATTTGCTCTCTAATTTCTGCTTTTATCTTTATTAATTGTATTTCCTTTAGGTTTCTTTTTTTTCTAGTTTCTGGATTTAGATAATTGCCAACTTAATTTTTGTATTCTTTCTTAATGAAAACATTAAAACTGAATTTTACTGAGTTTTACTTTAACTTCTACTTCCACTTTTTTGTAGTATTAATTTTCATTAATTCTAAAGTTTTCAGTTGCAGTTTTAAAATACTTTGAAATAAGATTTATTTTGAATTGCTTGTAGAGTTCAGATTTTTTCAGTTTTCAACTCACTGCTTTAATATTATGGGTAAATCTCCATTCGATGTAATCACCTGCTAAACAGTGGCCTTAATGATTCTGAACAGAAGGCAAATTTTTTATCCCACCATGTAAGATAATCCCTGCTTGTGAAAAGCTCAAACCCTTCCCAGTCTAGCTCTGTTTGCAAATTACTTTCCAATGAACATCTGTTGGCTATTTGGAGTTTCTATTCTGAGGTCTATTGGGCACATTCACTATTTCCCTCTGCTTTCTGTTTCAAATGCCTCTACTATACACGACTTGTGGCTGTGGGTAGTTTGTGTCCCTTCGTATTCTGGGGTTTTGGGGTATGGCTTTTCACTTTGTTTTGTTGTAAATCTTCTCCATATGTCTATGGTTTTGCTACAGGCTTCTCTGTCTGTCTTATCTGGGGATTTGGACAGACTGAAAAACTATGCTGCAATCTAAAATGCAAAACAAATAAAAAGCAGAAACAGACTCCTAAATAAGAACAGGGGCGCCTGGGTGGCGCAGTCGGTTAAGCGTCCGACTTCAGCCAGGTCACGATCTCGCGGTCCGTGAGTTCGAGCCCCGCGTCGGGCTCTGGGCTGATGGCTCAGAGCCTGGAGCCTGTTTCCGATTCTGTGTCTCCCTCTCTCTCTGCCCCTCCCCCGTTCATGCTCTGTCTCTCTCTGTCCCAAAAATAAATAAACGTTGAAAAAAAAAATTAAAAAAAAGGAAAAAATAGATCTCCAAAAGAGGAGTGGGAGGTACAGGCCTCCAGCTCTGGAATGAGTAAGTCATGGGATGGAAGGTACAGCATAGGGAATCTAGTCAATGGTATTTTAATAGTGTTGTGTAGTGACAGACAGTAGCTATACTTGTGGTGAGCATAGCATAGTGTATTGAATTGTCAAGTCACTATGTTGCACACCTGAAACTAATGTAACATTGTGTCAGCTATACTTTAATTAAAAAAATAAATAAGAAAAACTATGCTGCCACAGCCACTGCTATTTTTCTAGAATCTGAAATCCTTTTTTAATCCATGATTTATGTAGAAACGGATTTAATTTCCAGATGGTTAAGTTGGAGGAAGAGGAGTATTTTTATTAATTTTTAGTTTTCTTTGTGTTCAGCAATGGGGTCTGTTTTATCTGCCGTTTTCTGAAAGGTGTGCTAAAATCTCTCTACCCTTCCAACCAAAATAATTTATTGTAGTTTTTACTCAATATAGTTCTATTAAATGTAGTTTCAGTGCAAAGAAGTTCACAACCATCTTGGTTGGTTGTACCTCTTATCATTATAAAATGCCTTTCTTTCTTCTGTTAAAAGTATTTTGTTATGTTCTTGTTTTCCTTTCCTAATGTCAACACTGCTATTCTGCTTTCTTTTTTTCTTTCTCTCTCTTAAAGTCAAAATGGTAATTATGTTATAATACTGCATTGTTTCTAATGAGATTGTTTAATACAAAGAACATGTTATGATAAGTAATATTTTTGAGAACTTACTATAACCAGAAATTATTCTTTATGCTTACCCATATCTCATGGTTACATCATTTAATGCCTATGACAATGTACTTTTATTATTTCTGTTTTAGGGGTGAGGAAATAGAGATCATAGAATTAGCTAATGATAAGGCCAGGATTGAAATGCAGCCCAGCCTGGCCCTATAATTTGCATTCTTGGGTTTAGGATAGTTCAACTTAACATTTTTGAAATCTATGCATATTTACATATTATTAATTTTATATACAAATTTATTATAATAAAATAATTTTGGAGAAAAATAAATTTAAAATTTGCAGTTAATGTTTTTTAGTTTATATTGTCGCAAGCTGACAAGAACGTAATATATGTTTTGGTTGAAATATTTTAATCACAAGTTTGTTGAGAGACTTAAAGCTCATTTCTTGGTAAAATAACCAAATATAGCAAAAACTAGAGAAAGATTTTTTTTTTATGTAAACTTAATCTAGTACTTGCACATTCCTTGAGATTTAGTTATGATTTTAAATGGCAGGGAATATATGTTTACATGTGTGTATATAAAATACTCTTAAATTTAATTTTATGTTAAAATAATTTTTTTTTTTTTTTCCTGAATTAGATAAGCCCCAAAAGTGACGTTTGGTCCTTAGGATGCATTTTGTACTATATGACTTATGGGAAGACACCATTTCAACATATAATTAATCAGATTTCTAAATTACATGCCATAATTGACCCTAATCATGAAATCGAATTTCCTGATATCCCAGAGAAAGATCTTCAAGATGTGTTAAAGGTAACATTAATAGTATATGGATATAGAAGAATGATTTCATATACTTAAATTGTTTGCTTAGAAGAAATCATTGAAATCTGGCATAGGTAGATATAACTAGTCTATTGGAGGGAATTATTGAATGACTTAGGTCTTTAAGTCATGTTAAGTTTATTTTGAAGGTGTTTTTAAAAAGCTTATGAATACTTGGGGATTTTGCAAGAATGACATATGGAATCTTGTCATTTCTGAGTGGGCTATCTAGAAAGCAACTTCTGTAGTATGGTGCAATCTTGAAAAACACTTTATATCAATATTACATAAGAAAGCTTGATTTTTAAAAAAATTAATCCTTATTTTTATAGTGTTGTTTAATAAGGGACCCTAAACAGAGGATATCCATTCCTGAGCTTCTGGTGCATCCATATGTTCAAATTCAAACTCATCCAGGTATTTCTTTGAAAATCAGTTTATTAGATTACTAATTCATTACTAAATAATTACACTGATTATACTAAGTAATTATGCTAATTACTAATATAAACAGACTTTTAGCTATAACAAAACCAGAATTTGAATGGGCTACTTCCAGATTTCCTCCTTCCTTAAGGAAGTTTCTTTTATTCTAAAATACTAAAATAAATGAAATCGCCTTTTTTTTTTACTTGCATTCGTTTTCACTTATCCTTGGTAAGTAGCTTTGATCAATGATAAATTACATAAAGCCAGCCATTGTGCTGTTAAACAGAATGTATTTGTGTATTTTATATTTTTTTAATGGTACCAGTAGGTTATTGATTATATTTTCATTACAGGTAATCATATGGCTAAGGGCACCACTGAAGAAATGAAATATGTTCTGGGCCAACTCGTTGGTCTGAATTCTCCTAACTCCATTTTGAAAGCTGCTAAAGTAAGAATGTCTGTTCTCTATCTACATTACTTTTAATTGTTTTGTATAGTTTAGTGAATTAGATGCTTAAACAGGTACTCCAAAGAAAACTTGGTCCAATCATAAGACAACTATGAAATATATTTCGACATTTAGATACTTGTGCTTTTTGACAAAATAGACTTACTTGATTTACATTCTTATTGTACAGATAGCACAATTGAAAGTGAATTGTCATACAAGGTGCATACCTAAGATTGCAGTCAGGTCTCAACTGGATAAATTTAAAAAGCAACCTGTCTTTTGAATCAACAATATTCTTAACACAGCTTTTGAATTCATTTCTTCTAGCCAATTTTTTCTTAAACCATCTTGGAGAAGTCTCAGTATTTGTTACATGTAATGACTTACAGCTGTGTACAGCAGTCAGCCCACTTCTCAAAGTGAATGCCTCAAACCTTTCAGCCTCCCAGTGTTGGTTTATGTCTATGCCACTATTTTTTGGATCTCATTGCCATCAAACACCTTGTCATTTCTAGAACCCATGTATGTTTATTGCCCACTGGTTTAGTTAACCAAGCAGTTACTAATTATTTATTTCAGTAATAACATCTTCATGTTTTAAATTTCTACCAGTGTATTATTTAGAGCCTTTTATAAATAGAGATGAATTAGTTTCCTTTATCACTAAGGTTATGTGTTCTCCAAGACAGAGATGTCTGTCATCTTCATAAATTAGATGTTGGTTTAGTCTTGAATCCTTTAAAAAATATGTAGATTTTAATATAGCTGATTATGCCTATTTATATAATAATTTGTATTATTTTTTTAATGTCATCTGTTTATTAGTTGAAATATCATCTGATAGTCTATCTCCTGATGAGGGTATTTTAAAGTGTAGCAATTTATCTAAGACTAGCTTTATTTAAAAAAAAATACGGGAGACTAAAAAGGGCTTGAAGGTGCATATGTATGCTTATTAGTAGCTATGGTACATTTCTTTTACAGAAATATTGAGCTGTATCTTATGATAGATTTTTAGGCCAAGCTAGGTGTTTATAATTCTTAATTATCTTCAATAGTTTATAAAATAATTTTGTAGTTATAAGAACAAGAGAGAAATTCATTTCATGTTAGAATATGTTTAGTTATCTTTATTAATCTGATAATCCCTTGAATTTAAAAAGTTACAAAACAGGTGTGTGTTTTTAATTTCAGACTTTATATGACCGATATAGTAGTGGTGAAGGTCATGATTCCTCTTCATCATCCAAGACTTTTGAAAAAAAATGGGAGAAAAAATGATTTGCACCTACTCACAAACTGTCAAATATCAACTGTAAAAATATATTGGACTGTTATACTCTTGATTCTCTGTGGAAACTGCTCTTAAGGACAACTTAATCCTGAAATGTCAATGGCAGAAAAATTCAGTGGATTATTCTCAAAAGAAAACTGTAAAAATAATAACCACTAATGATACTATATATATTAAGTTGTAGAATTGTTCTCTCTCTTTTATGCTTTCCTGCAAATCTACTCTATTTGATATCACATCACACTTAGAATAGTGGATGGACAACTGAAATATATTCTGAAGAACTATGTAAATAAAGCTTTGTAGCATAAAATGACACTAAAATGTAAAAAAATGTATGGTTATTTTCTTTAAGCTAATGCACTGCTGGTGTGGCAGCAAAACACTTTTAAAAAATTGAGTTAAGGGAAGACACAAGAGTCTTCAAGAAGAAAATTCCAAAGGGTTTGAATTCTAAAATAGATTTCCTGATTGCTTTATGGCACTGATGCAGTCCAGAGTTTTAGAGCTGCACTGGTTCTTTTAATTCTCCCTTTGATTCTTCATAATACCGATTGTTTTTGGTGTTTAGAGTATCATGCTGGCTTCTGTGGTATAAGTTGTATAGGGCGTGCCCTTAGTGTATGACTTGCTTGGTAATTGGTAATTACCAATGTAGTCTTAGAATCTTTGGGACTAAATCTAATACATTCTCCCTCCATCTTACCTTTTCTTTATTTAGATTTCATTAGACTTTTTTTTTTTTTTTTAAAGTTTATTTGTTTTGAGAGAGAGCGTGAGCAGGGGAGGAGCAGAGAGAAAAAGAGAGGGAGAATCCCAAGCAGGCTCAGTGCAGAGCCTGACTCCGGCTCGATCTCACAAACTGTGAGATCATGACCTGGGCTGAAACCAAGAGTTGGACATTCAATGGACTGAGCCACCCAGGGGCCCCTCAATAGACCTTTTTAGATCTTTTTTAGATCAGTTTTAGGTTCACAGAAAAATTGAGGGGAAGGTGCAGAGATTTCCCATATAGCCTTTGCCTTCACACATGCACCATCTCCCCTATTATCAACATCCCCCACCAGATTGGTACATTTCTTAAATTTAATGAACCTACATTGGTACACCATAATAGTTGTCTGAAGTCTGTAGCTTACATTACAGTTCATTCTTGCTGGTGTACATTCTGTGCATTTGGACAAATGTATAATGAGAATACAGAGAATTTTCATGGACCTAAAAATTCTCTGTGCTCCTCCTATTCATCCCATCCCTACCCCATAATCCCTTGGCAACCACTGATTTTATTGTGTCGATAGTTTTGCCTTTTCCAGAACACCATGTAGTTGGGAGTTGTACAGTTGGTAACCTTTTCACATTAATTTCTTTCACTTAGAAAAGGTTCCTCCAGGGGCACCTGGGTGTCTCAGTTGGTTGGGCGTCCGACTTTGGCTCAGGTCATGATCTCACAGTTCGTGAGTTTGAGCCCCGCATTAGCTCTGTGCAGACAGCTCAGAGCCTGGAGCCCACTTTGGATTCTGTGTCTCCCTCTCTCTCTGCCCCTTCCCCGCTTGCGCTCAGTCTCTCTCTCAAAAATAAACAAACATAAAAAAAAAAAAAAAAAAAGGTTCCTCCAGGTCTTTTCAGTGCCTAATGATATTCCATTATGTGTATGTACTGCAGTTCATCCATCCAACTACTGAAGGTCATCTTGATTGCTTCCAAATTTTGACAATTACGAATAAAGCTGCTATAATCTGTGTGCAGGTTTTTGTGTGGACGTAAGTTTTCAACTCTTTTGTGTAAATACCAAGGAGCATGTTTGATGGATTGTATGTAAAGAGTATGTTTAGTTTGGTAGGAAACTGCCAAACTGTCTTCCAAAGTGGCTGTACCATTTTGCATTCCTTCCAGCAGTGAATGAGGGTTCCTTTTGCCCCACGACCTTGCCAGCATTTGGTGTTGTCAGGATTCCAGATTTTGGCCATTCCAATAGTGGTATCTCATTGTTTTTTTATTTTGCATTTTCCGGCTGACACATGATGTGGAGCGTCTTTTAATATGCTTACTTGCCAACTGATACCATCTTTGGTTAAATGTCTTTGGTTTATTTTTTAGATTGGGTGGTTTGTTTTCTTTTTTTTTTCAACGTTTATTTATTTTTGGGACAGAGAGAGACAGAGCATGAACGGGGGAGGGGCAGAGAGAGAGGGAGACACAGAATCGGAAACAGGCTCCAGGCTCTGAGCCATCAGCCCAGAGCCTGACGCGGGGCTCGAACTCCCGGACCGCGAGATTGTGACCTGGCTGAAGTCGGACGCTTAACCGACTGCGCCACCCAGGCGCCCCTGGGTGGTTTGTTTTCTTAAGGTTAAGTTTTAAGAATTCTTTGTGTATTTTGGATAGCAGTCCTTTATCAGATATCTTTGCAAATATTTTTTCTCATTCAGTTGTCTTCTCATTTTCTTGATATTGTCTCTCACAGAGCAGAAGTTTTTAATCTTAATGTTCTCCAGCTTGTCAATTATTTCTTAAATGGATCGTGCTGAAAAGTCATCACCACACCCAAGGTCATCTGTTTCTTGCTGTGTTATCTTCTAGAGTTTTACCGTTTTGCGGTTTACATTACATTTAGATTTGTGATCCACTTTGAGTTAATTTTTGTGAAGAATTAACAAAATTCGTTTATCCCCTCACCAATACCATGCTGTCTTGATTGCTGTCACTTTATAGTAGGTCTTAAAGTTGGGTAGTATCAATTCTCCAACTTGGTCTTCAATATTGTGTTGACTATTGGTATTTTTTCCTTTCCATATAAACCTTAGAATTGGTTTGTCAATAACCATAAGAAAACTTGCTGGGATTTTGATTGGGATTGCATTCAGTTAGTAGATCCAGTTGGGAAGAACTGACATTTTGACAATATTGAGTCTTCCTATCCATGACTGGAATATTTCTCCATTTATTGTTCCTTGATTTTTTTCATCAGAGTTTTGTAGTTTTTTTCATATAGACCTCGTATATATATTATGAGATTTATTCCCAATTATTTAATTTTTGAGGGTGCTAATGTAAATGGTATTGTGTTTTTTTAATTTCAAATTCCACTTGTCTATTGCTATTATATAGGACAATGATGGACTTTTGTATATTAACCTTGTATCCTGCAACTTTTCTATAATTGTTTATTAGTTCCAGGAGTTTTTGGTTCTTTTGGGTCTTCTACATAGATGATCATATCATCTGCAAACAAGACTGTTTATTTATTCCCTCCCAATATGCATACCTTTGTTTCTTCGTTTTGTTTTGTTTTGGTTTGGTTTGGTTTGGTTTGGTTTGGTTTGGTTTTTAAAGTAATTTCTATACCCAGTATGGAGCTGCAGCTCACAACCCCGAGATCAAGAGTCACATGCTCTTCATCTAACTGAGCTAACCAGGCTCCCTTCTTGTCTTGCATTAGCTAGCACTTCCAATATGCTATTGAAAGGAGTGGTGAAGGGACTTCCTTGCCTTGTTTCTGATCTTAGTAGGAAAGCTTCAAGTTTCTCAGCATTAACTATGATGTTAGTTAGCTGTATGGTTTTTTTTATAGATATTCTTTATTAAGTTAAGGAAGTTCCCCTTTATTCTTAGTTGTTTTTTTTTTTAATCGTGAATTGATGTTAGACTTTGTAGATTGCTTTTTTGCATCTGTTAATAATGATCATGTGAATTTTCTTTTGTAGCCTGTTGATGTGATTGATTACATTAATTGATTTTTGAATGTTGGACCAGCCTTGCATACTTGGGATAAATCCTCTTCAGTTGTGGTGTATAATTCTTTTTATACATTTGCTAATATTTTATTGAGGATTTTTGCATCTATATTCATGAGAGATATTGATCTATAGGTTTCCTGTAATTTTTTTTTTTTTTTTTTTGAGAGAGAGACCATGCATGAGCAGGGGAGGGGCAGAGGGAGAGGGAGAGAGAATCCCAAGTAGGCTCCATGCCCAGCACAGAGTCCATCAGGGCTCGATCCCACAACCATGAGATCATGACCAGAACTGAAATCAAGAGTCCGATGCTCAACCGACTGAGCCATTTAGGCACCCCTGTCTTTGGTTTTGGTATAAAGGTAATGCTGGCCCTATAGCATGAGTTAGGAAGTATTCCCTATGCTTCTGTGTTCTGAAAGAGCTTGTACAAAATTCTTTCTTAAATAATTGGTAGAATTCACCAGTGAACCCCTCTGGTCCTGGGATCCCATCTGGAAGGTCATGAATTATTGATTCAATTTCTTTAATAGATACAAACCTATTCAGATTGTTTATTTCTTCTTGTGTGAGTTTTGGCAAATTGTGTTTTCCAAGAAATTGGTCCATTTCATCTAGTTTATCAAATTTGTGAGCACAGAATTGTTCATGCTATTCCTTTAGTATCCTTTAATGTCCACAGAATCTGTAGTTAGGTCCTTTCTTTTTTTTTTTTCTGATATTAGTATTATTATTTCTGATATTAAATTTTGATATTTGTGTCCTCTCTGTTTTATGCTTTGTCAGACTAGAAGCTTGTTGATTTTATTGATCTTTTAAAGAATCAGCTTTTGGTTTCATTGATTTTTCTCTATTGATTTCCTGTTTTCAATTTCATCTATTTCTGCTCTACTTATTATTTCTTTTCTTCTTCTTACTTTGGATTTAGTTTGCTTTTCTTTTTTTAGTTTCCTAAAGTAGAAACTTGGATCACTGATTGTAGAACCTTCTTCTTTTCTAACATATGCATTCAATATTATAGATTTTTCTCTGTGCACTGCTTTTGCTGCATCCCACAAATTTAGATATGTTGTATTTTCATTTATTCAAAATACCTTTTAAATTACTCTTGAGGGTATGACTACCAGAAGGCAGAAATCATCATGAGTCATCTTTGAGGCTCCCTACCACTAAATGTTAACTTTTTTTATGATTATTTTTTTCCCAATTTTTTAAAGTTTGTCCTTAGGAGGGTTGATCTAAATTACCTTTCTTTTGCTCTTTAAAAATTATTCTTGAACAGGGGCGCCTGGGTGGCGCAGTCGGTTAAGCGTCCGACTTCAGCCAGGTCACGATCTCGCGGTCCGGGAGTTCGAGCCCCGCATCAGGCTCTGGGCTGATGGCTCAGAGCCTGGAGCCTGTTTCCGATTCTGTCTCCCTCTCTCTCTGCCCCTCCCCCGTTCATGCTCTGTCTCTCTCTGTCCCAAAAATGAATAAACGTTGAAAAAACAAATTTAAAAAAAAAAAAAAAAAATTATTCTTGAACAGTATGTTGGTGTCTCCTATTTAATCTGTTTTTGAAAAACCAGATGTCTGTGTAAAAATATCTCCTAACCAGGAGCCTATTTTCTATTATGTTAAATGGAAAAATTACAATGTATCACATGTTTTCTGAAACAATAAAACCTTAGATAAGGGACAAGCTATCCAGTCAGGATGACAATATATTAATGTGTTTAAAATACCACTTTCAGTTGCTAAGTTAAGTTCATTTTTGCCTTCTATATCTTGAGGCTATTTCGCTAGGTGCATGCATAATTAGTTTTTTTATCTTCCTGGTTAAGTATGATGTTTACCATTTCATAGGGATCTCCTCAATTTCTTTTTTTTTTTTTTTTTTTTTTTTTTCAACGTTTATTTATTTTTTTTTGGGACAGAGAGAGACAGAGCATGAACGGGGGAGGGGCAGAGAGAGAGGGAGACACAGAATCAGAAACAGGCTCCAGGCTCTGAGCCATCAGCCCAGAGCCTGACGCGGGGCTCGAACTCACGGACCGCGAGATCGTGACCTGGCTGAAGTCGGACGCTTAACCGACTGCGCCACCCAGGCGCCCCGAAATTTCTAAATATGTATTTATTCTTCTAAGTGTGGCCTTTTCAGGTTTCTCTTGGTTAATAGTTCCCTGATTGTGTGTGTGTGTGTGTGTAATTTTAGCTCAGCTTTTCTATGGCCTTTTAGGAATATCCTTTGTAAATAACATACTGAATTTTACTTTATATCCAGTCATTGATAATTTGTCTCTTTTGCCTGACAAATTTAATCTATTAATATTTGTTATGATTATAGTAAATATGTTTCTACTATAATATGTTTGCATTTCTATCTGATCCACTTGTGTCCTTCCTTTTTTTTTTTTTTTTTTTAATTTTTTTGTTTACATTTATTTATTTTTGAGAGAGTGAGACAGTGCATGAGTGGGGGAGGGGCAGAGAGAGAAGGAGACACAGAATCCGAAGTAGGCTCCACACTCTGAGCAAGCTGTCAGCACAGAGCCCGATGTGGGGCTCGAATCCACTGTGAGATCCTGAACTGAGATGAAGTTGGATGCTTAACCGACTGAGCCACCCAGGCGCCCCTCCTTTATTCTTGTTCCTCCCTCCCCCTCCTTTTTAGTTTTGTGTTTGTTGTTCTATTCTATAATTTTCCCTCTGATGGCTTGGAAGGTTTAGAGTTTTGGTTTTTTTGGTTTGTTTTTAGTGATTAGTCTTAAATGTTACTGTTATTTAATTTAACAAAGACTTAAGTATCTCAGCCTTCTCAACCAAACAAGAAAGATTGTAATGTATTTTAACCACATTAGCACAACTTCTGTGACAATCGTGGTATATTTTAGTTTTATCTTATTATAACCCCAAGACTACTATTAGGATTTTATACAGAAATACTTACTTAGATTCACAGAAATATTTGCTATTTTATACATTCCTTGTACCTCAAATTATGCTTTTGAGAGGATCTCCTCTCTTTTTGAAGTATGCATTTGGAAAATTGCTTTAGCAAAAATCCATTGATAATAAATTTATCTTTTTGCTTACTTGAAAATGTTTTAATTCAGCCTTGTTTTCATGAAGATTGTTTTTTTCAGAGTCTGTCCATCTGATTATTATTTCTAATATCCATCTATTTCTATATAAGTGATCTTCCTTTTTCCTCTGGCTACTTTGAATATCTAAAGCTCTGTGATCTGTTTCACTAAAATATGGCCAGTTATTGATTTTGTTTTGTTTTTAATCTTGTTTGGTATATATTATGCTTCCCAAGTCTGTGGAATCATATATCTTCTTAATTCTGAAAAATTCTCAGCCATTATCTCTTTAAACTTTTTCATTTTTAGAAATTTCCTTTGGTTATTTTTCAAATCTGCTTGTTCTTCCTTGATGGTTATTTGCTTCCTCCTCAAATGTGTGATTCTTATCATTTATTTCTTTAGTCATTTTACATGGAACAATTTTATTTTCCATATCTGCAATTCTAGTACTTGAAGTTTTTGAATTAAAATCTCTTTTGTTGTCTAATTCTGTCATTGGTTTCTAACTGTGTTGGAGGTCTCTAAGATCACCCCCAAAGTTTGATGATTTGCTGGAACTCACAGGATTTGGTCACATTCATGGCCATGATTTATTACTAGTGGATGGATATAAAGCAAAATCAGCAAAGGGAAAAGGTGTGAAGGTGTGAAGGTGCATGAAGGAAAGTCTGCAGGAAACAAGCCACAGGTTTCCAAGTGCCCTTTCCCAGTGACTCATATAGGATGCACTTAATTGCCCAGCGGTAAGTTGTGACAATACCTACTAAATGTTGTCTACCACAGAAGCTTATTACAGACTTGTCACTCTAAGTGTCTTGGGGGACTGGTCATGTACTGCCTAACATGTGCTGAAATTTTAGGCTCCCAGAAGGAAAGGAGGTATTTAGCATACACCACATTGTTTGTACCTCACAAATCAGGCACTGGGAGCCTACTCATTATTTAGGCAATGGTGGGAACACTCCTCAAATCTGAGTTCCAAGATTCTGGCCAAAGGCAACCTTCCAAGCAGACCTTTTTAAGGACAGCAGTCTGAAGCTTGCAATGTTTACTCTTTACACTTACCTTCTTGTGAATTTGTTAGCCTTCATGATCTCCGATTTGCTTGATCTCAATTGTTGGAAATTCCAGAGGAAGCCAGTGTTAATCTTAAAAAATAAAACTGACAGTTATTTTACCAGCAAAAGATGGTTTTATTTGGGAATAGCAGAGAATTGCAATCTGGAACAAGCAAGCTACAGCAGAATCATAGGCAAGTCCACAGAACAAGACAGAGGAGCACTTTTGTAGAGGAAGGGGATGTTTGGAAGGCTGATATAAACAAAAAGTCTATTGGAGTAAAGTGGCAGTTTAAAGTATAGTGGCTTTTCATTGGCTGAGCTGTTGCCAGGAGAAGGAGGAAAGCTTTTATTCTTACTGAGATAGCAAAGTAGTATCCATATGCTAGGTCCATCTCTTCTGTTGGATTTGTAATTAACAACAGTGTTAGGACATAAGAGCTCCCACTGCCAACTTCCTGACTCCATTCTAAATGAGATTTCCTTTTAATTTTCACACCAGCATTTGCTCTTAAACGAGTATCAGTATCAATCAGGGTAGGTTAGGTTTTTGCCATGGTAACAAGTAACCCTGAAAGATGTCCATAGCTTTAAACAATGAAATTTTATTTCTCACTAATGTCTGTGGGAGAGGGAGGAGTAGGATGTTGCTCTGCATTGCCCTCACTCTTGGACCCAGGCTATCTGGTGCCCCACTGTTGTTTGCTGTGGCAGACAGAAAAGGAAAGCATGATAAATTATTGCTTCTTAAAATTACCACTCAAAGGGGCACCTAGGTGGCTCAGTCAGTTAAGCGTCTGACTCTTGGTTTCAGCTCAGGACATGACCTCACAATTCATGAGTTCAAGGGCTGCATTGGGCTCTGTGCCCATCCTTTTCACAATTCATTGGCTAAAGAAGTTGCATGGTTTAATGTAATGATCATGCGTCCAGAAAGAGGGCTAAAAAATACATGATGAACAGCACTAAAATTTATAAGAAGATACAGCAATCCTCTTTCTTACTTCGCTTCAGTCAGGGATTCTTTCCCTGTATTCAGGACCTCCTAGGACTACTAGGTATTGAGTGACAACAGAGAGAATAAAAATATTCTGCTTTTTCTTGTCATGGCATTTTGGAGGATTTTTAATTGATGCTATTTTCCCAAAGTATTGCAAACAAGTTTGGGATGCTTTCTATGGTTCTTTGCCCTTCCTCTTTATTTTCTTCCTTTCTTCCTCTCTGCTCTACTTGTCCAGAAAGAAAGTGTATTGTTTTGAAAAGAGAAATGTATTAGTAATCATATTGACTAGTTGTTTAGTAAAAGTAATAATAATGTTTATTATGTTACAATGTTTGTAGAGTCGTATGGGTGTATATATGGGAGTAATTTGTGTACTATGTTATTAGAAAAACACTAAATTAGCCAATTTGAGATAACAAGGTCAGCCAGCCCCTGTAGTCATAGGTGAAATGAGGAGGTGATTGTGAATGGTTTACATTCTTGCTACTACAAGAGGCAGGAACACAGTTGGCTTTCTATCAAGTGGAACAGAGGATCCAGTGGAAACTCTGTTCCAAAGTCTCCACTTAGTTTAAGGGTATTATAATCCTCTTTGAAAATAAAAAGCATATGCAGGGGCGCCTGGGTGGCTCAGTTGGTTGAGCGTCCAACTTGGCAGGTCATGATCTCACAGTTTGTGGGTTCGAGCCCCGTGTCGGGCTCTGTGCTGACAGCTCAGAGCCTGTAGCCTGTTTCAGATTCTGTGTCTCCTCTCTCTGCCCCTCCCCCGCTCACACTCTGTCTCTGTCTCTGTCTCTCTCTCAAAAATAAATGAACATTACCAAAAAAAATTTTTTTAAAGCATATGCAGATGAAGAAAATGATAATTAGTCATGGAGCAACTATGGACTAGACGGAGGAAAATATAATAGAAGTTTGGTGGTGAAGCATGGGGTGGTGTGAAAAGACACCTTTGGAGAAGAGTTGGGAACACTGGGGTTGCATATGTGTGGGGACTCGCGCATGCTGCCTCTCTTCCCTTTGGTGGCACTCTGATCAGCCTAAATAAACCTGGTACATTGCCTCTATCTCATCTTGTTGGGTACATGTAAAGCAACTATAGATAGAGACTGTTGCTTGTGAAATATTCAATAGTGGTTTTTTTTTAATGTTACTATCAAAGGAAAATAATAGTCTCATCTTAATCTACTTGAAAAGTATAATAGAAGCATAAATAACTCCCAGTCCCATCATCCTCAGTTAATTACTATTAACAGTTGGCATATTTGCACCGAGATAATATATTTATAACTTTATACTCTTTATTTTTCCACCTTTCTCAAGCATTTTCCTAAGTCATTTAAACCCTTCATAAATATAATTTTTAATTCCTGTGTAATATCCTATGATGTGAATGTACAAGGATATTTCTCTGTTTTTTGTTTTATGTAAAATAATTCAGAACTGATGGGAATGGAAGTTAATATTTGTCCTAAAACATAACTAATAACATAAACCCATAGATAAATAAAGGTTGTGATACCATCATGGAAACTTTTTTTTATCAGCAATTTGATATTAGATTTGGCAATTGAAATTTGGGTTCACATTTAAGCTGTCCCTGATGTGTGGTGGCCAACCTATTATCTTTGTGAGTAGGTTTAATTAATATTTCAGGGCGGAGACAAAGGCTATTTAACCAGAAAATTCTGTTGATTCCATTTTCAATATATATCTAGAATTCAAACATTCCTCACCACCAGCACCTACGTCACCTTGGGTCATTGCAATAACTTTCTAACTGTTCGCTCTGCTTTCACTCTTGTCCCTACATGTTCTGCTCTTTATAGGACAGCCAGAGTGATTTGTTCCAATATGAGTCAGGCACTTTGCTCTCTCTTCAGTACCTTCCAACTGACTCCCATCTAATTCAGAGTAAATGCCCATGTCCGTGAAGGATAGGGCTCCTGCTGTATGCAGGCGTATCTTGAGTGTGGTAGGCACACTCCTACCTTATGGCACTTGGACTTGCTGTTCCCTCTTCTAGAATGCTTTCTCCTTGGTAGCCACTAGGCTTTTTCCCTCATCTTCCTCTGTTTGTTCAAGTGTCATTTTCCTAATGAAGCCTTCCTTAAATAGCATATTTAAAGTCATTATCCCCTTCCCCTCCACTCCATAATCCCCTTCCTTGCTGCTTTATTACTTTTTGTGTATTTGTCCTTCTAACATTCCCTGGAACGGATTTAGATTTTTGTTTTTATTTTACTATTTATCCCTCTTTCCCTCCCCCACCCTCAGTATAATACCGGTTGCCAGGATGTAAAGCTTTTTTATCAGTTTTGTTCACTACTATATTCTCAGAGCCTAATATAATGCCTGCTCCATAGCTGACACTTGATAAATATTGGTCGAATACAGAGAGAACCAATATTGGCTATATCAGCAACCTGGCAAGCACAATGGACTGATGTAATCCTAGAGTAGTAGACAAAATAAGATGTCCTTCATGGTCACCACCCATTCCAAGTGACTTACTTTGCAACACTTGGATTTTAGGAATGAAGGATGTTCACAGATGCAGACCATTTTTTCCAGAAATAACCTTAACTGACAGGGAGGATTTCATACAGAATTAGGGATTTACCTTTCCACAGAGGCATCACATGTTACATGCCCTTACACGAAGTATGTCTATATTCAAATGAATGAAGTAAACTGAAGTTCCTGCCCTCCAGGTGCTTATTTCTGTGTTTCTCCTCTTCCATGATATGAAAAGGAATATATATATATATATATATTTTTTTTTTTTTTGGCTGTAGCCCAGATGTCCTAGCATTGACTTTCTAGTTCTCATTGATACTATGGTAGAGCAAGTACATAGAAGTGTTGACAGAACACAAGGGGCAAGCAGTGTGCCCCAGTGTGCCTGCAGGATCCGGGAGGCTGGTGAGGGCAGGATGTGGGAGTGCTGTCCTCTCTCCCCACTCTGTTGCTGTCTCTGAGGGAATCCTGGTTCCCCTTCTGGTGGGGACTCCCCAAGGGCTGACTCTGTCATAACCAGATATTCTCCCCACCCTGGGCTGGAGGCTTCTCCATACTCTGAGGCTAGCCAGAATTCTCTGTAGGGCTGGAAAGGGCCCCCTTGTGGTAAGGACAAGAGATACTGAGATGTCACCCATCCCTGAAGTTTGGGAGCTGTGGCCTAGTGAGTCAAGGTTCACAGCCAGCAGGTAGGAGTGGATTGACAGTGACAACAGTTGTGGTTCTGGTCCTAAGCAGGATTTTCTGGTTTGGGTGGGAGTTTACGTAAATGACTGATTTGAAACAATGCTGCAGGGCTCAGCCAGGGACTGATGGCTAACTGGGTCAGGTCAGGTTGGAAGACATTGTCACTCACTGATTTCCCAATCTATCCAGTGAGCGCCCAGAGCACTTTCTTGCACTCTTGTGAATCTCTGCATTCCTTTTGTCCTCACCGGCTGGTCCTTGCTGCTTAATTGTCTGCGATCAGGGGCCACATGGAACAGGACAAGAAGGATTCAAGTCAAGCAGCAGCTCCTTATGACAGACTGAACTTTTCATCTTCCTAAAATCAAGATGGCTCTATATTCAACATTCTTCTTTTCTTTTTTGTGCTATTTTGGTCCACAGATTTGAACTCTAAATAATTTTATCTCCCTTTCTTCCTGCTTTGCCTCTCCACACCCATCCGTACCACACATCAGTTTCTTTCATAATTCCTTCCTTTCATTCCTATTTTAAAACCACCACTATTGTCTTGGCACTCAGGCATCCCCACCTCTTTATTGTGCTCTCCAATCCATCACTGGTACAACAGTGGTTCTCAATGCGTGGTTCCTGGACTAGCAGCATCTGTATTGCTTGGAAACTTTTTAGAAATGCAAATTCTCATGCTTCTCCATCGGAAACTTGAGGTGGGGCTGGGCCCTCTAGGTGAGAACCTCTGAGCCACTGATAAACGTGATCGCCAGACGCCTCTGCTAGCAACATTGTTTTATCTGTTGCCCCCTAGCTCAAACATCTTGAATGGTTCCCCAGCCCCTACATGATTAAGCTGAAATTTAGCAACTCCTCTCTTAGGTATTTCCTTTGCTCCATGTTTGCTGACATTTCTGCCATTCCTTGCACTCCTCCCTCCATGCTCTCCATACTTAATCATGTCCTTGTGTCTTCAGAAGCATAGCCCAAGTCTTCCTTCTGGGCCCAGCCCAGAGCTCTCTTCTCCCCCTGAACTTATTCTGGTCTTATGCACTTTTATGGTCTAACGCATTTATTTATCCCACCTTGTAATGACAACCGTTATTTTACATATATGGATCTAGTTTCCCCAAATAGATTACAAGCTTCTTAAGGTTTTATAATAGTTAACTTCTTAGTGTCACACTCACAATGCCTGATTCCTTTCTTACTTCACAGGAGTCTTTCCAAAACTGGCTTGATAATAAGAACCCCTTGCATATTTGTGAAAAACATGGATTCTCTAAGGCCCCACCATAGACCTTCTGAACTAGATTCTTCAGGGGAGATTCCTGAAGATCCATAGTTTGAATAAGTACCCACATGTTTCCCATCATGAAGCATGCTTAGGAAACATGGCTGTCAACAGTAAATGCTCAAATTTTGATTTTTTAAATGTTTATTTTCGAGCGAGTGCAAGTGGGGGAGGGGCAGAGAGAGAGAGGCAGAGAATATGAAATGGGATCTGCACTGACAGCAGTGAGCTCGACGTGGAGCTTGAACTCATGAACCACAAGATCATGACCTGAGCCGAAGTCGGACACTTAACCAACTGAGCCACCCAGGTACCCATCAAATTTTGATTTTTTTTTTAAGGAGGTGACTTTCTGATTAAAAGAAATAGGGAAGAAAAGAGCCCTTGTTAGATATACCCTGTGAACACTTGATAAGTACTTGCTGAGTGCCTGAGTCTTTACAAGGGGTTGAAGAGAAACAGTCAAGGAAGGCAAATGGGGGTCAAACACCGGGAGATAGCAGCGGGGTGGGGGGATTGGGAAGGGGAGTGACAGGGAAACGGTGCAAGTGGACAGTCTGATTTAAGGGGCCTGCCACTCTCATTTTAGTTGGTGAGTAGGAATCCAAATAGTGAGGTGGGCACGTGAGTAGGAATCAAGGGAGATGTTGATAAAGTGCAACTCCCTTTTATTATGTCTCATGCTGAGCTGAGTGATTTTGATATTCACGAGCCACCAGGAGCCAGTGAATTGCTCTCTCCCTGAATCATACATTGCAGCAATCCCTAAGAGGACAGTCTTGTTTTTAGAATGATATCATTCAGGCCAACCTGTGCCACCTTGTACATGAAGAAACTGAGTCCAGAAAACTAACTTGTCCCAAACTGCACTGCTGTTTATTTTCAGAGCAGAAACTGGAATTTAGGTCTTCTGACTCAACCATCCTAGGCCTCTTTTTTTTTTTTTTTTTTTTTTTTTCTTTTCAAAATCTGTACAGCTTTTTAAAAGGTAATTATATTTTTTAAGAGTTTGTGTCTCATGAATCTTTGTCTGGACAAGAATAATTAATACCTAACGTCATCCCAAGTTTTCAGAAGTGAGACCTAATCCTAACAAAATGTTAGTAACAGAGATGAAGTGAAATAATGATGAAAAAGCACCTGTGACGGTGTCTGGTATATATTTGACTTTTAACGCCTGTGTGTTCTTTTGGTCTTTGAATGGTAATTCACCTCATCTGAAAGTTTATTTCCATTGTTTGCATAAGTAAGGGCATTGGCTTTGGAGTTATTCAGATCCGAATTTGAATCCTGGCTCTGTCATGCACTGTGTAATTTTGTACATAATCGCTTAATCTTTCTAAGCCTTGGTTTCTCTACCTACAAAATAGGAATAATAATACTTTGCATGATTGCTCTGATGAGTAAATGTTAGATGCTTGAAAGTGCTTAGTACAATGCCAGACATTTAATAAGTACTTAATAAATATGAGTTGTTTCTGTCATTGACTTGTAGCAAAACTTTATTCTGATTTGTACCTTCTCAAAGAGACAGTAATGGAAAGAGAGTGTAACTACCCAATTCTGAATCTTGGACCTGCCATTTACTTATTACTCGTGTGATCATGGAAATGTCATTTAACTGTTCCATGCCTTAGTTATTATCCCCATTTTATAGATGAAGACCTGGTACCTACTTTGTGGGGTCATTGTGAGGAATGAATGAGTTAATATATGGAAAAGTGTTTGGTACAGTGCTCGGTACAACATAATAAATATTAGCTGTCATTAATGTATTTCTTGTTATTGGCCTTGTGATTTTGCTGAGTCTCAAGAGATCTCTTCTTCTTGGCAAGACTGAACTTGGAAAACTTTCCCTTTTGTCTGTTTCTGTGTTAGAGTTTATACCTGATGGCCTATATCTCCAAGTCTGTCATTTCATCCCTATGTTGCAGAATCCAATGGTCAGAAAATAACCAATTATGCATGAAAGACACAGTCAACAGTAAAGGAAAAGAAAACTGCTAGCAATATATTAGACATTTAAAACAATTTTGAAAATGAAAAAAAAGACATGATTTTCGGGAATATTAAAAAATGAGTTACAGGGCGCCTGGCTGACTCATTTGGAAGAGCATGCAACTCTTGATATTGGGGTCATGAGTTCAAGCCCCATGTTGGGTGTAGAGGTAGGGAGAGAGAGAGAGAGAGAGAGAGAGAGAGGGAGAGAAATTAAAAGAGTTAATCATCCAGACAGAATACAAACTGTGCTAAAATCCCTTGATAATAACCTATTTTCCTGGCATGTGAAGGAAATAATATAGCATCTTTCTGCTTGCCCAAAGATAAGTTCTTTTATCTTTGTAGCCCTGAAAATTCTCATTTTGGTCTACTTACCTATTGATCCAATCCTGTCCCCATTAGCACCTTCCCTTGCTATGGAGATCTTTCCAGAACATTGCTCCCTCCTTATCTTGGTGTGCGAGGTAGCCGCACTAATTACCTACTTGTTACCTTCCCCCCTTCTTGCTGGGGACAGGACTCTAATTCTCTAAGGGTACCCAACCCTCCTCCAAGAGACTCAGAGAAGAGTGGCTCTGTTCTCAGTTCTAGGGGTTAATCCTGATTGGCCTAAGCCCAACTTGGTCTCATTCATCTGTCAGTGATTGGTTTAGGCCTGAGCATGTATCTTCTGGCAAATGCAACATGAAGGGAAATCTGCTAGGACACTCTAGGAAATATATCTTTGGTCTTAAAAATAAATTCATGGGGGCGCCTGGGTGGCGCAGTCGGTTAAGCGTCCGACTTCAGCCAGGTCACGATCTGGCGGTCCGTGAGTTCGAGCCCCGCGTCAGGCTCTGGGCTGATGGCTCGGAGCCTGGAGCCTGTTTCCGATTCTGTGTCTCCCTCTCTCTCTGCCCCTCCCCCGTTCATGCTCTGTCTCTCTCTGTCCCAAAAATAAATAAACGTTGAAAAAAAATTAAAAAAAATAAAATAAAATAAAATAAAAATAAATTCATGGGAAGGGGCGCCTGGGTGGCTCAGTTGGTTAAGGGTCTGACTTCAGCTCAGGTCATGATCTCCCGGTCTATGAGTTTGAGCCCTGTGTTGGGCTCTGTGCTGACAGCCTGGAGCCTGGAGCTTGCTTTGGATTCTGTGTCTCCCTCTCTCTCTGCCCCTCCCCTGCTCACACTCTGTCTCTGTCTCTCAAAAATAAACATTTAAAATAAATACATACATACATAAATAAATAAGTTCATGGGAAGAAGCAATACGTATTTTTCTTCTGGATATGGTTATGTCTGCATTTAGTATCATGAACTACAGTAGCTTTCTTGCAACCATAGGAAAACTAGGAGTAAAAGGGCAAACCATGAGGGTGCAAAAATCATGGGTCCTGGTGGTATTCTAGAGCATGAAGTTAATCCAGAAGCCAACTGACCTTGAGAATTCTTGCTATATGAGATACATTTTCCTTAATATTTAAGCCAAGCTGAGTTGTATATTATCTGTTTTATGAAGTTGGAAGCATCCTAAATAATATATAAGCCCTTGTTCTGCTTATTAGACAAAGACATTTTCTCTGGGCCCCATAACTGTTAAGTTCTATTATCTCTGTGAAGCAGCCCAGAAAGTCCAGCCCAAAATAAGCCCTCTCCTCTGAACTCCTTTTATCGACTCAGTTTGGCATCTCTCTTTCCATCTCTTCCTGCAAACTCAAGATCCTATGATAACTTTTTGGAATACTTAATTTCTCGTACAACACAAACACTTTAACATTTCTTTGGTGGTATTTAGAATAGAATGAGAATAATTTTGGCCTTTACAGTCTGCACATTGGTTTGCCCTGATTTGCATGATTGACAGTATGTTTGAATGTAAAGAGTGTAGAGATGGGGGCTGACCCACTTGACCCCAAGCTCCATCGCGCCCTAACTGTGGGTTCTCATGCAACTTGCTTAGTCTGTCTAGATTTCTGTTTTCTCTTATGTAAAGTGTGATTACTAATACCTTGCAACATTATTTTGAAGGTTAAATGAAACAATGAATGTGAAATGCCCAGGACATAATGGAGAGTCAATGATATCATGTAGAACACTTACCTATGTGTATCTAGATACACAGCTTTTCCATAATTTATTTGTGATTGCTGTAAAGGAAAACTCCTCCAAAGAGGACCATCAGCAGTGGGAGAAGTGGAGAATGAGATGATATTTAGAACTTATCTCACTAAAATTCTCATTGTACTAATGAGGAAAAGGGGGTCTAGGAATGTCCTAAGATTCACCCCAAATTTTACTGCTCTTTGGTGCATTTTAATGACACAGATGAGCTTCTTGCCCCAGCACATTGGTTTTAATGACTAAGATACATCTATTTTCCCACTTTATCCCTTTTGTTTGCACTGAGATTTGGATCAGGCAACAAAGGGGGAGATGTCAATGTGAAACACTTTCAAGACCAGGCCTAATGGAATTGGGTAAGAGAATACCTGCCCCAAAAAAATTACAAAAAATTACATTAACTTACCACAGAGACACAAAATAAAAATTGGGAATGTGAACAATTAACCAAAGCAAAGAATAAGGGGAAATGGGATCATCTGTATTCTAGTTTTGATATTGGGATAGATGTTACAATCTCAGCAATCGATTAATCTTATTTTTCTTATCTATAAATGGTTTTGCTGCCTTAATTTCCTCCTTATTATTTGAAACAGCACAATAAATGGGAGAAGAAGAGTGGAAGCAAGGAAAATAAGAATGTGGAATGCCTTGGTCACCACTAAGTTTACCTTAAATTGAACACCAGCATCTCACAGGACTCTTGACTTACTCAAACTCATCATATTATTGAAATTTGCTCAGGGGATATTCAGTCCTCTTTTGCACTCCAGGTTTAGAAGGATTCGTAATATTGAGAAATAGAAAAAATTAGATCTGGCTTGTATATTTGCTTGTACATTTAGTGAGCAGGTGTCCCTGGATGAGGAGACTGAATATTTTTGAACTCAGAAGTCATAACATAAACATGTCCTGAGGCCAATCATTGGTAGGGTGGGAAAGGGAAAAAAGGCCCAAGTAGATCTTGGATTCCCAGAGCAGAAGCAGAGGAGGCTTGGCAGTTCATGTACCCAGTTGCAAGGGAAAGGGAAAGACTATTACTGTTGCATAAGTGAGCATGACATACAGCGATGTGGGTGAGCAACATACATGATGTAACTGTATTTACATTTAAGTTAAGAAATCAATTCCAGAAGTCAACCATGGATCTTGCCAGTCTTTCATCTTCTTTACTTCCCACTACACATACCCCAGAAATATCAAAAGGAAAATGGATATTCCTATAATTCAGCCAGTTTTCCCCATACTCTTCCTGTCGCGTACTCTCCAGGCTGTTGGTTTGCAAACTGACACTCGTATACACAGGGGAAGAGGAGACTGAGGAGAGAGGCTTAGACTACTCCAAATTTGTAGGTGAGCATGTTTAGTAAAGAAGGGAACTTACTCTGAGGTTTGTCTTAGGCAGCCACAAGATGAGTAGATCTCTTCAACCATCCGCCAAATCTTAAAAAAAATCTATAAATAGACCTTAACTGGTTTTAGTCACATATACCGCCTAGGTGGTCTCAACAACACCTTGCTCTCTCAAGGCTATGTCCTTGCAAACAGCTCCCACTGTGGGAATGGTGGGGAGAGTGTACATTTCAAGCACGGGGGAAGGAGTGAGGACCCTCCAATCGCTTGGGTCCAATCGCTTGGGTCAACCGGTGGTCACGGCTTGTCAATTTTCTTCTCCAACAGACACATCTATATTGATGATTCTTCTATTATTTTCCTTCTGTAAAAAGTAACTTTGGGGACGCCTGGGTGGCTCAGTGGGTTAAGCGTCCAACTTCAGGTCATGACCTTGCAGTTCAGAAGTTCGAGCCCTGCATCAGGCTCTGTGCTGATGGCTCAGAACCTGGAACCTACTTCGGATTCTGTTTCCCTCTTTCTCTGCCCCTCCTCCACTCTGCTTTGTCTCTCTCTGTCATAAATAAATAAACATTTTTTAAAAATGTAAATTTTTTTTTTCATTTTAAACTCATGTATATTCCTTATTCCATTTTCCTTTACTCCCTTCTTCCTGTCTTAGATGGTAGAGACCATATTTCAACTATTTTATTACAATAAATATTTCTCATTTAAGTTGTTCTTCAATAATTTCAATTAGAATTGTTAAGCTTTTGAGTCTAAACAATTATTCCCAGAGAAACATTCAAAAATGTTATGACAACACATTTATGAGCAAGGAAATAGAGGTAATCTGGGTGTCTGTTATGGGGGATATGGGGAGGTTAATGTGGGGAATGCTGTCACCAGAGTAGACTAGATGTCCATGGGCCACCATGTATATATCTTAAAAACATTGCTAAGAAAGTAGGAAACAGAAGTTCATTAAAATAAAGACACGCAGGGGTGGGAGGGAGGAGAGGGTGGGTGAGGAGGGCACCTTTTGGGATGAGCACTGGATGTTGTATGGAAACCAATTTGACAATAAATTTCATATAAAAAAAATAAATAAACATTTAAAAAATTTAAAAGAAAAAAAAAATAATTGGAACTTGTTATACCTATCAGGAGGCAACAGATGAGACACTCAGATTAGGATAATTAGGACATTTTGAGAAGATAAATAAGAAAACAATTTTGGGAAGATAATTATGAAGATGATGGCAAGGTGTGGTCAAATTATTTGGGATAGTGCCGTACCCAGATCCTAATGCCAGGGCAGCCTCATTACCAGCCCTTAAAGCAAAGAAGCAAGGGGAGGAGGCCGTGACCTTACAGAAACCCAGGAATAGAGAGGGTTGAGTAAAGATGTCTTCTGAAAGGACACCTTAGGAAAGAAGAAAATAACCCCCCAGAAAGAGATCCCTCCAGAGGAGTAAATAACTCACTTCCTCCTCCCTCAAACTTCTTGCATCAGCCTCCTCGTGGCTGAACCCCACTGCAGCCAAAGGCAAAAGAGTCCAAGAATGGAGTCCACGTGTGTTAACTCCCAGGGCACTGGGTCAAGCTGAGAAGAGACAATGCTGTATCTGGAGTGGCAACTGGAAGGGGCTTTCCCTAAAGGAATGTGTCTTTATTCTAAAGGCAGTGGAAGGTTTCAGCCTTAGAATCCTTTGCCTCACAGCTCCTATGGTTCTCATGCTGACGTGTACTTCTCCAGTTCACACGCTCTGGACTCTGACTCCTTGTCTTCACAACCTGGACCTACCATTTGTTAGCTACATGACTATGAGCAAGTTATTTAGTTGCTTAGTTTCCTCATCTATAAAACAGAATAATAATATAGTATCTTTTTATTAGGACTGTTGAAGGGATTAAATGTCATAATTTATTTAAAACATTTAGAGCAGTGTTTAGCAAATAATGCTTGAAAATGCTTACTCTCCTAATTCATATTATCGACATTTCAAAGAATAAAGAATCAAAGTGCAGCAATTTTTCCAAAATGTCACACAACTGGTCAATGTCAGAACTGAGGGAGAGAGATTCCATTATAACCCACTAACTCTGATAATGGTAACCTACATTTCCTTTCACGTCACCGTCCCCCAACCCCCGCCACACCCAAGACTTAATTCCTTGAGGGAAAATATTATATCTTAATCATTTTGCATTCAAGAAGCCATCATGGTACACAATTTTTGTTCATTAAATGTTTGATGAATGAGTATATAAAACACTGTGACAGAGATACAGAAGTAATTACTGGAGGAATAAGGAGAGCTTCCCTTGCAAGCCTAAAATCCTTCCCTCTTGTCTTATGTAAATGATTCTATAAATCACAAAATGTAACTTGCTTTCTTCAAGAAGGTACTGAGATTTAGTAATAAATTGTAAACAAGTGAAAAATAAATAAATAAATAAATAAAATAAAGACACGCAGGAAAATACATATTTTATAAGGCAATATGCAAATAAAATGATGTACATCAAATACTAAATTGGGTGCGCATATGAAGGAAGGCAATGGTAGTGGATATAGGGGGAAATGAGTAAATTGATATAAAAATCAATAGAAGATTTTTGCATGTGTTAGCAGTGATAATGTTCCATAAATGGGACAGTAATGTGATTAGTATGGATTAACTCAGTACTCTGCTCTCTTGAGGTTCCAAATAAACATATAAATAAATAGCTAAGGAGATGATTATATATAGTGGGAGGATAGAGAGATGTTTTTGCCTGGGCTGATAAGAATCAGAGATGCTATTTCTATTAAGAGGCAGACTTGATGTGTCCCAGGAATTGCACTATCTAAAGCCACACAAATGACAGTCCTGTGGGATGCTGGTGTTTGATTTATTTGCAAGTTGATGTGAATGTCAACACAATTGTCATGCCATCAGGGATGTTGCCATGCAGTTGCGTCATTGTAGATGGATAGCAAATACTCCTAAGGCAATTTTTTCAGCATTCTGTTACAAATAATAATCCATTGGTATGACATTTTAAATTATTCAAAGTACTTCTGTGTTATAATTCCAGTTGATCCTCCTGAATGAGACCACGTGAAATATGATTATACATTTCACAGATGAGAACTCTGAAGCACAGAGTGGCTCAGTTACTGTCCTAAGGTCACACAAATTAGAGAAGACCTGTTCTAGAGCCCGTGTCTCCTGATCAACTGGTATGCTATGTTCTTTCTCCTGGTGAAAACAGATAGCTGACTGGTGGATACCCCTTTTTGCTTTGATTTCCAGGAAGCTCAGCATGAGATTTGAAGCTCTGATGAATTATATCTGATCTTATCATCTGTACATTTGTGTTCTTTTTTCCTTGGTCTTGAACTTTTTTTTCCCCGATTTTTCCTGGTCATAATTATTTCTACTTCTATTTTATCCTTATTTTATTCTATAGCAAATAGCACAGACTACACCAAATCATTTGTGAAAGTGGTAGGAGTATAAATACATGCATAAATGTAAAAGGGGGAAAGAAACCCACAATCCTCCAATAAAGCGCATTTTCCTGGAAAGAAGATCAAATAGGCAGCTCTAGTGAGGCTGGCCACATTTAGAAAATTCCTGTGTTTGGATTATACATGATTTGACCAGCATTTTGAAAATTGTGGTTAGGAAGAGGACTACATCTGCGGCACTGAATGAAAAGTGTGATTCTATATTTCGAAACTTAATCAAAATGACCCTTGCCAAGTATTCCCTATTGCTTCATGGATAAAAAATAGGCATCCAGTGCCTCTCCACTCAGGAGAGGTCTGGTTTCTGAGCATCAGATTAGGGTACTGGCTTTATGACTTCTGTCCTCCATGAATTATTTAGATTGCCCTTCACACTGGATCATCTGTCCTCCATCTACTTGTCCAGCTTCATTGCCAGCCCCCACCCCCACCACACCTCTCATCTGGCACCTAATATGCCATGAATTCCCAAACTTCTTGCCAGTATTCACACTGGGTCCTCTGATGGATAACGCTTCACCGTTTTTCCTTAAAGGCCGGTTCATGCTACCTCCCTTAAAAAGCTTTCCTTGATTTGGCCTCCTTGTTGGTCCCAACACTCAAGCTCCTTCTTTGTGTTTCACAGCATTTTGAATATGCCACCATATTATAATTATCAACGGCTTATTTGTCCTGCTAGATTGTGAACTCCTTAATATCTATTTCATGGTCATCTAGGCCTCCTGTCACCCAGCATAGTGCTTGGCACATAGGAGGGACTCAGTTTAGCTTTGATAATGTGTGCACCTGGTTGAAATGATGTCTAATGAGTTGCCACATACATAGGTCAACAAGACCTTCTATCAGGTCATAGCTACACTTTGTTCAGGTATGCTTTCCTTTGGCCTGATCTTTACTCCTTGGGCCTCCAAACACAGTATCTCCTTGCCTAGCCTTTTTGTTTGTTTGTGTTTGGTTTTGGGGGGGGGGTGGTCTTCAGTACTCTTCATTTTCAATTTTTCTAATTTTTAATTGTCACTCTTTAATAAAAAGCATCTCATTTTTTATCTGGCAAAAAGATATAAACATCAATATGTTTATTGTGCTAAATGATGTTTTTAGGAAGTAGATAAAACTTAAAACAGATGTTTAGGAGATAAACATATTTATCTTCTATGAAATATGCCTATGTGTATATATATATATGTATATGTATATACATATATATATATATACACACATAATATACACACATATATACACATATCTGTACATCTATATAAAATGTGTTTTCTATGACCACTTTCTAAGTGTCGAAATTGAGCTTTAGCTAACTTTGAAGTTTCAATGTGACAATCTGAAATAAATTTGAACCATTCATAGAAAATTCAGAGCTACAAAGTATCTTTTTATTTTTTCTTTGTTTATTTATTTATTTAGGTTTATTTATTTTTGAGAGAGAGAGAGAGACAGAGCACGAGCAGGGGAGGGGCAGAGAGAGAAGGAGACACAGAATCCGATGCAGGCTCCAGGCTCCAAACTGTCAGCATAGAACCCTATGCGGGGCTCGAACTCATGAACCACAAGATCATGACCTGAGCCAAAGTCGGATGTTTAACCGACTGAGACACCCAGGTGCCCCTAAGAAGTATCTTTTTAAAATTCACGCTTCTTATTGTATATGCAAGCCTTCCCTTATTGTGCAAACATTTATCAAATCCGGGAGTGGGATAAGTGCTGGGGATGCAAAAATAAAGCTTCTATCCCTGTGAGACTGGTAGGGTCAGAGCAGGAGCTGAGGCTGGAGCCAGGAGTAAGGGCCAGATGGGAAGGACTGTGTATACAATGCTAAGGACTTGGTTCTTTTCCTGCCACTAACTGGGAATCAGTAAAGCCTTTCGAGCAGGATGGAGACATGTTTCTGTCTCCATTTGTACTTTAAAATGTCTCTTTAATTCTTTGAGGAAAATGGAATAGTGAGGACATAAGCAAATAGGTTTTTGCTAAAAGCTATGAGTGACAGTGAGGGCTTACACCCAGTTGATCAGGGGTGGGGAGAAGAGGATGGATTAGTAAATAAGATGGTCACTTTAGTTGCGGAAGGGGGGAAAAGAGAAGGGCAATTGTAGGCTTCCGGCTTGGGCAGTGTGGGGTGCCATTTATGGGAATAAGGAACACAGAAGACCAAAATTAAATAAGAATCCATAATATAAAAGTAACCACCCCTCCGAAATAGCTACATTTGAAAGTAAAAATAAAGTCACTTCAATTATTATTTAAAGGTCAACATCCTGAAAACAACACTTTATACTGTACTTGTAATTGAACTGCAGGGGAGTGTATCATGTTTCTTTGGTCAGGCTACATTTTTCCCCTCTAGATCCTTGCACACAACGACATTGCTTGAGAGAGAAGCTGGGGCTGACCAATGGCTTGGGTCCAGCCATTCTGAATTGCTGTTGCGCCACGCTATGTGTGAGAAACAGGGATCACAGTCAAAAATCCACATATAACTTTTGACTTATCTAAAACTTAACTACTAATAGTCTACTGCTGATCAGACGCCTTATGAACAACATAAACAGCCAGTTAACGTATTAGCATGTATCATATACATGTCAATGTGTTATTCTTACAATAATACAATATTGTATAATAATAATGTATTATTCTTACAATAAGGTAAGCTAGAGAAAGGGAAATGTTATTAAGAAAATCATAAGGAAGAGAAAATACATGTACAGTATTACACTGTATTTATTCAAAAAATCCACATGTAAGTGGACCAGCTCAGTTCAATCCCGAGTTGTTCAAAGGCCCACTGTACTTATAAAGCTCATGGATCTGTACCTTCTATCCACTCACAGTGAGGAGCCGGAGGAAGGCAGGCAGGAACTCCAGTAAACTAAATACCCCAGGAATCATAACTTTAAATCATGGAAAGTGCCCTGAGGCCTTTACTCTGAAATCTGATTTCTGGCTAATGTGACCTTCCTTAGAGCCCCCTGGGTATGAAGTATAGTTAAGGTGACAGTCCTGTTTGCCAGCGGCTTTTCTGGTTTTAGCAGTGGAAGTGTCACATCTTGGGAAACCTCTCAGTCCTGGGTAACGCCTTGGACCTGACCAAACCTGGCTAGTTAATGTCCCTCGTACTATAGCTTGGTCTTTCTCACAGATAAAGGTAAACCAAGCCCGGGTGAAATGCCTGGAAACGTTCCTCTCTCTACAGCCTCTGCTTTGGGTTTACTATTCTTCAGTGTCAAACCCTCCCTTTCCCCTTATTCTTAGTGTTTACATGATTGTCTTTATTCTTACAGTTTTTGAAGCTCTCCCTCAATTCAAACAAAGATCTGAGACCATCATTTACATTTACAACTCATTCATATGAGCAGGTTAATTCTTCCAGGTTTTGGTACGTTAAACCCTTTAGTCTCAATTCTGAAAAGACATCTGAGGGAATTCGGGTGGCTGTGGGAGGTCATTTTGCAAGGGCGGGCATGTGCATTGCCTGGAAACACACGGTAGCAGCACTTGGTATTTTGAGGACTCTTGCAGGAAGAGGTTCAGAACAGACAGTACATGTGCTTCCATTTCTTCACCCAAGATTCCCATTCCATTCTCTCTGTGCCCTTGACCCTCTTTTATGCCTTGCAACTATAGGCCAAAATAGGCTGCCCTCAGCCTTAAGAGACAGAATCAGTGAGAAATTTAAAGGACTGCCTTTGAGCAAAAGTGTAACTTTTTCTGTGCTAAAAACAAAACAAAACACCCCCAAAACAAAAGACACCAATAACTCTTATTTCTCCTCACTGCAATTTTAAGCGACAAAGCCAAGCTAAACGGGCATAGGTTGATTTACTCTTGAAGAGCTAGAATCAGAGTCTTTTAAGTGATCAAGGGCTTTTCTTGTTTCTAGAGTTATCTGGATGCCTTAGTTACCTCTTTGCCTCCCTAGTCTCAGAACTGATATTTTTCGGGATGAGGTAGAATAGAAGATAAATGTTTTCGACCCTGAAGAGAGATTTCCCCCTTTTGGTCAAGATCTTTTAAAGAAAGCAGCGCTCATCTAGAGTCAAGTTTTTTTGTATTTAGTGGTTTTTGTCCCTTGGTGCCAGAAAGGACCTTTCCTGGTTGTCATGTACCCTGAGGGAAAGTACATAGCAGTTGAAAACTGCTTAAGGCCACATTTGAGTAGCAAGGAAGGTTAGGAGAGAAAGAACTCTCAGGCATTTCTTTTCTAAAGTCTTATCAAGGTGATAAACATTGGAGATCATCTCCAAGCACTAAGCTAGCATCACCCTATTGGGTATGCCTTTTTTCACAAAGGTTTGACAGGCGACAGGTACAAAACTTAAAAATAATTATGCAAAGCAGAATCAAAACTAATATGATAAATCCAATTTAGACCATCTTCAAAACCAGGAGCCCAAACCTGAAGGTAACTGGCTAAATAGGTCAAAAGACTAGAGGTCATTAGATGAAATTTGTTGTAATGGGTGGCCTTATTCCCTGATCTTGTGTAATTGAATTTCTACCTGTCCAGAGGCATTTGTCCATATGCAACAGGTCGTGTTTGCTATTGCACAAATATCTTTTTGTTCAGCAAGTAAATAATCAAGGGCTATGCGATTGTCCAAAACTACTTTAACCAATGCCTCAAGTGATCATTGTTGGGCTGTTACTGCTTTGGCTATGGAATCAGCCAGCCCTTCTATTTCAGAAGAAGTTCCCAATCATGTACTCATTGACACTTACTCCAACAGAAGGGAGAAAGGCTCTCCCTATGAAGGCAAACCTGCAGTCATGAATACTTCCTGGAAGTTCCTGTTTAAGGTAGCTCTAGAGGATGAGTGGGCAGATCAATGGGGGATTTCGGATTTATTATGGATGTTGACAGGGACAGCTAAACATCTCAGTAAGTTCACCAGCTATCTAAACATTCATATGCCCTTGGGAAAGGCTAACCACAAACAAAAAAGATACCAGGTGGGGCACAGATGACTGCAACTAAGGTCTGGTCATTGATAGATCCATTGGCTAGAATTTCCTAATTGGCCTTTTTAAGCCAGGGATCAGAGGAATTGGGATGACATTCTGTGAGGCACCATCCCATCCTTAAGGGGTCTTTTCTAAAAGCCTTAAATGAGGACTTGTCCCATTCATATTCCATTTGAGTATGCGGAATAGATTACAAGAGAAATGGGTTACAGTAAGACTAAAAGATCTCAGATATCATGAACAGATTGGAGTTCCTGGTGACAGATCCAACAGTCAGAAAGGTTTCTCCCTTTTGCAATAGATTGGGAAATACCAGTAAGATCATTGTCTTTCCAAAAAAGAGAGAAAAATTAATGTAGGAAGCAACAATGAGAAAAAGGTATACAGACTGGTCTGGTTATCTTGGAAAAGCTGTCTTTATAAGATGCCATCTGGTTTCATTACTGGAAATACTTACTTTTAGGTCACTAGTTTGTGTGCAGGGCCATTTGGGGTTTGCTGTTTTCTTTAGATGTGACACACGAATCTAGGAGTCTATTCCCTAAAGTTTGACAGAACAGCGTTGGTTAACAGTACCTGTAGGGGTCCTTCCAGCAAGGTTGAAGAGAATCTTTTTGGAGGTGTCTTTTCCAATAGGCTAAATCTCTAGGTGGCAAGGTATGATGCTAAAGGTCTTTGTCTTGTGGGAGTGTCCTGTGAAACCATTATTCTACTAAAGCATGGTTATTCTCAACTAAGGCAATTAGGTCTTTATGGTATTGGAGTGTATCTCCTTTTATCAGCTGTGGCTCCAAAGAGGCAGGGCCAGGTGCATCGGGTGCCCTGTGACTATCTGAAAAGGTGAGAGTCTATGAGTTCCAAAGGGGATGGATCTCATATTTAGAAGGACCAATGGCAATGCTTTTAGCTAAGGCATTTGAAGGGTCTCTACAAATTTTGTTGATTGAGTCTGAATGGTGCTGTTAGTTCATTCTACTAGCTCTGAGGGTTGAAGTTGATAAGTAAAGTGTTGTAGGACCAGCCAAACAGCACACATCTATTAAAGTACTTGACTAGTGAAGTGGGTCATCAAGTGGCTGCGAAACTCAAGTGGGGTTCCCCAGGTAGTAGTAGTCTTTTCTAACAGACTTTTTGCCACAGAAGCAGCAGTGGTCTATATACAAGGGAAAGCTTCATTCCAGTGAGAAAACATACAAACTATGACTAAAACATATTCAGATCCATGAGATGGGGCAAACTGTATGAAATCTGTTTATCAAACCTCAAATGGTCCATTGGTCAATTTAAAATCCTGTAGGGCAGTGTGGGCAGGTTCCCAAGGGCTGTATTTAGGACAGGCAGGACAAGCTAGATAGGCATTTCTTGCAGCCTTATTAATATTTTCCTACCAATATTTGTTCATGAGTGCTATCATTTTGTCAGTAGACCAATGGCTTAATTCTTGTACAGTGAGTGGTAAGTAGTGGAAATTTGGGAAATTTTGGTAGGGCTGGATTGTTATTTGGTCCAAGCCAGAGTTATCTCTTTTTATCAAACCAATAATTATTAGATTTCCAATATTGTTTTTTTTTTTTTTTTCCCCTTTTCTGGGGCCAATTGTTGGGTGTCTCTGGCCAATTTTTTCAGATTATCACTTAGGAGGACATCCCTTTAGACCATGATGGAGAGTTGGTATTGGTGTCCTTGACAGAAACATTTTTGGCTGAAACCTCAGCAAGGTAGTTTCCTTTGGGGGTCGAGTCTGGAAAGCCCGGGACTCATAATAATATCCAGAGCAGTGAGCAAGAGTATGGCATCTGATAAATTTTGGAGATGAGAGCCATTTTTAATTTTATCCCCAATGGAGGAGAGGAAACTTCGCTATTTCCATAACGTCTCAAAGTCATGAGCTATCCCAAAGGCATACTGCCTATCTGTGTAAATATTTGCAGTTTCACCCTTGGCTAAGGTGCAAACCTGAGTAAGGGCATACAACTGAGCCTGTTGGGCCAGAGCTGCCAAAGGTAAAATTGCCACCTTGACAACTTCAAAAGGAGTTGTTGCAATAGCATACCCAGTATGATATTCACCATTTTCATCCTTTAAATAAGACTATCAGTACACCATGAAAAATCTGCATTGGTTAGAGTTTTCTGTAAATTATCACAGGGAATCAGAAGGTGATTTGTCGGCGTCAAGCAGGGGTGAGGGGTTTTATCAGCTAAAGAGGGGAGAAGGACAGCGGGGCTTAGGTTATCACAGTGAGGAAGAGTTACATGAGGAGCAGTTGGCAAAAGGATTTCATAGAAGGTGAGATGGCCGGCCAAAAGATATTGAGGGGGTGAGTATTCAGAGGGGCTTCTGCATGGGGCACAGGTTGGTTAAAGGGGATCCTGTGATTATTTCTTCAGTGGTCTTATCCAAAAGGTCAGTGGCAGGAATGGCTCTGAGGCAAAGGGGGTCCTTGTGTCACAGAGTCCAGTCATTGGCTATAATATCCTATGAATTGATGATGGACCCCATGTTTTTGGATGAGTACTCCAAGGACATTCCCTTCCTTCTCATATACAAAGAGGAAAAAGGGGAGTTGATGATCAAGTGTCCAAGCACGAGGGGCTTTGTCAAGCTTTTCTTTAAAGTTCCAAAAGCTATGTCAGCCCGATCTTTCCAAATAAGATCAAGTTTGTCAGTTTTCAGTGAAGCATATAGAGATTGAGACATAAGAGAGAAATTTGCAATTGAATTTTGAAAGTAGCCAGTTAGTCAGAGAAAACCTCATAATTGGCACGTAATTTTGCATTGGGGAAGTTCAGGATACCGTGAAGCCTCGCCGGGTCTAAATGTAGCCCCTGTTCCAAGGTCAGGTGCCCTGAATGCCAAGTCTGAGCAAAACTGCAATATTTCTTTGGAGACTTTATACCCCTTTAAGGCTGAAAGTTTTAACTGGTGGATGCTGTCTCCTCTGAAGAGGTTTGAGAAGAAAAGAGAAGCAAGTCATTTGCATATTGTAACAAAGTAAAACGTGCAGAAAACTTTGTCATCCAAATCAGTCTTTAAAGTTTGTGAAAAGTAAGAAAGATTCTCATTAAAACTCTGGGGCATTAGTGTTCAGGTTTATTATGGCTCTTTCTAAGTGAAAGCAAAAAAAAATACTGGCTAGCCTTATCAACTAGAATACTAAAAAATACACTACATGTATCAATTATAGTGAAAGATTTGCCTCAACGGGAATGGATGTCAGTAGCGTATAGAGGTTAGGAACAACAGAGTGCCAAGGGATAACAATGCCATTTATTGCTCACAGATCTTGAACAAAACTCCATCCAAGGCCACCGGTTTTCTCGTAGGTGAAATAGAGTAAAGTTAGAAGGAACAATGCAGGTGATAATGAGGCCCTGAGCATTGTAATCTTCTATTATGAGCTTGATGCCTTAAAAGCCTTCTTTATTTATAGATATTGATTAATTCTGGGGAGAGGTTTTCAGGGGTCTATTTGAATCTTCACGGAAGGTGCACCGTGGATTCTGCCAATATTAGTTGAAGATTTTGTCCAGAAGGAGGGTGGTAGCTGATCCAGTAGGGACAGCTTATCAGTGCCCTCAGACTCAGCTATAAAGCAAATAAAAGATGTCGAAGAGGGATTCAATTCACCTGGTTGGCTATTTTGATTACTACCATAAAATTCTAACATTATTTCCCTCTTTTGGGAGAAAGAAATTCCAGCATGATATTTTTCTAAGAATCTTGGCCCAATAAATGAATAGGGGTAGAGGGACTAAGGAGAAACGGGTGGTTATCTCTTGAAGGGCCTTGACAAAAGGGAATAGGTTCAGAGACAGGAACCTGTGGAGGGTTATTACAGACCCACACTATTTGAATCATTTTAGTACTCTGAGGCAGGGGCTGCTTTATAGCAGTGGTCCTGAGCATGGAGAATGTAGTTCCAGTGTCAAAAAGAACAGAGAGCGATTCCTCCTCAATCTGAAGAGTTGTTTCTCCTAGTCAATTAAGAGGGTGTGGGGGGGGGATTAGAAAAAAAAACCTGTACTTCCTTGGAGCTCCATCACTTGGAATTAGGAGGACACTAGGAAGGCTGCCTAGAAGGTGGAAGGCATCTGGAGGGCTTAAGTTTTTGTTTTTTTTTTTAATTTTTTTTTTTAATGTTTATTTTTGAGACAGAGAGAGACAGAGCATGAATGGGGGAGGGGCAGAGAGAGAGGGAGACACAGAATCGGAAGCAGGCTCCAGGCTCTGAGCCATCAGCCCAGAGCCTGACGCGGGGCTCGAACTCACGAACCGTGAGATCGTGACCTGAGCTGAAGTCGGACACTCAACCGACTGAGCCACCCAGGCACCCCTGGAGGGCTTAAGTTTGTAACAGTCTTTTTTCCAATGTCCTGGCTCTTTGCAATAATAGCAGAGACCTTTACATTTTTGGTTTTGTTGAGAGGCCTCCGTTTGCCAGAGTTGAATAGTAAGAATTTTGGTGGACTTTCTTTTGGTTGAATCATGTAGGGTGCTGGCAAGGTGATTGGCCAAATTAAATTTGTAGTGGACCTAGTTCCCCATTCCATCCTGGTCCTTTTAACTAGAAGAGAAAGATCCCAGTGGGTTCAGCCCATTGACGAACATAGAGTTACAAGACCCCGACTGGATTCAACATTTAAAGGTAGACCAGATTTTTCTTTAAAAACAATTTGGAGGGGCACCCTGGTGGCTCAGTAGCATCCAACTCTTGGTTTTGGCTAGGGTCATGATCTCACAGTTCGTGAGTTTGAGCCCTGCATTCGGCTCTGTGCTGACAGTTCAGAGCCTGCTGGGGATTCTCTGTCTCCCTCTTTCCTGACCCTTCTGCACTCTCTCTCAAAATAAATAAATAAACTTAAAACAACAACAACAACAATTTGGAGCTGGCTATAATAATCATACATGGGCTCACCGGGCTTCTGGGCATAAGCCTGAATCTTATTCCAATCAGTAGGTTTGGGGAAAGCCCTAGCAACGGACTGGTGAGGTTGCTTAGCAGAAGTTGCATGAACTTGATCATATAACAAGGCAGATGGTCATGCCTTGTAGTTCTCAGACTTCTAGAGACCTTCCAAGATTGTCCCAATTGACAGTGTTCATCCAGAGTTATGCCTGGCTCTGCTGAAAAGCATGTGGACCTGATATAAAAGTGAGAAACTGGGTTGATAAGTCTCAGTAACTATGTTAAACTCCTCAGCAAATTTTTGAGGATCCTCAATCACTTTGGGAAAGTGTTTGTCACTTGTAGTTCAGCTTTAGTTAGGGACTGTCAGAAATTTGGGGTTTAGCATTTGGCTCCTCAGAGGGTCTGCCTTTAAAGGAGCAGTTTTTTTTTTTTTCTTTTTTTTTAATTTTTTTTTTTTTTTGAGAGAGTGCCAGTGGGGGAGGCACTCTCCCCCAGAGACAGAAGGCAGCAGAGGACCTAAAGCAGGCTCTGCATTGACAGCAGAGGGCACAATGCAAGGCTCACAAACCTGAGCCAAAGTTGGATGCTTAACTGACTGAGCCACCCAGTGCCCCTAGAATAGCAAGTTTTATAAAAACAGCCCTTAGTAAAAACTTATGGAGTGTTAAGTCAAGTTTTTGGCCCAAAGTTAATTTATGTTGAATTTCACAATAAAACCAGTTTTTCTTGATGGGATTAGATGGAGACAGTGGATATTGTATAAGTTTTGTCACGGATACAAATATTACCTGTTTTTTAGAAAAATATTAAAGATAACCTAATATGCCAAAATGACTGGGTCTGTAGTTTTGCTTTTATAAAATGCCCTCAAATTTAAATGTAATTCCCAAGTAGCAATAAAGTCCACATCTCTGGATTATCTATTATTTGCACTACAGGTACCAAGAAACCATTTTCCCTGCCTAGAATAGTAACCCTTGTTATGCCTTAGAAGTGCATTTGTGAAATGTTGGTTTAATGTATACCTCATAATTTAGAATTTAATTAGGTTACCACTTTTAATACCATCTAAATACAATATACTGACCCAATCTAGAAAGTTGGATCAAAGTTTGAAATGAAGATTCACAGTTTACCTTCCCAGGCTTGTTATTAACATTTCACATTTATACTCTTAGCTTTGACTTGTATGCCTCACAGATGAATTCAAATTTAATTATAATTCCACTACACCATGTTAATCAGGTAGTTTTCCCAAATCTGAGAACATCAATGCTGATCTCTTCGTGATGTTTTGAGGCTTCACAGCTTAAATCCATTATAGTATTATGGAATCTATAGCTTAGGATTGTGGAGAAAGGCTTCAGAGGAGTATTTTGTTGTTGTAACAATCCAATTAAGGGACCATTTCAGGAATTGTTGGAAGGTGGGTTATTCTGTAGTAACTATGCTTCAACTGTCATGCAGTACATCCAGAAACAATCCATTTCAACTTCTGAACATTTGGTCTGGAACACTTGTTTGATGAATTTCAGTTAAACACTTGGATACAAGCTCTTACCAGAAGGTCAAATCTCTGCCGTTTATCTTGGAATGTGTCTAAAGACATTCTATTCCTTCTGTTAACTCTACACACTTGTGTGCTTGGATCTCCAGTGCAATGATAGACAACGCCAACACAGAAGGCTTGGCTTTAGAAAATATGATCCTGCAGTGGCATGCCTTAAGTTGAGTTTCTAGTCTTTCAAAATTAAGGCTATTCCTCTTTCAATGGCAAGTTCTCTTGAGTGAATGAATAGTAGAGTTGCAGAAATTGAAAGGCGATAGTAGCTTTGACTTTCCAACATACCTTCTCCGATACAATCTTTTCCATTCTCATCAAGTCTGAAACCGTGAACCTATGCTGGCTTATTCGGATCAAGTCAGTTGCCAATGGGACATTCCTTTCCTCTTCTATTGGTTTTACAGCCCAACAGAAGCAGCTCAGCCCAACACACCCAAGGTCTGTACCTTCGTTTGGGACAGGAATCTGTCCAGTAAATTCACAGCTAGAGAAAGTGTCTCTGTGTCAAAGCCAAAGAACTGAGTTAGACTAGGAAGATCTTTTACTTCAAAGTCCCTTAGGGGGTGCCTGGGTGGCGCAGTCGGTTAAGCGTCCGACTTCAGCCAGGTCACGATCTCGCGGTCCGTGAGTTCGAGCCCCGCGTCGGGCTCTGGGCTGATGGCTCAGAGCCTGGAGCCTGTTTCTGATTCTGTGTCTCCCTCTCTCTCTGCCCCTCCCCCGTTTATGCTCTGTCTCTCTCTGTCCCAAAAATAAATAAATGTTGAAAAAAAAATTTTTAAAAAAACAATGTCCCTTAGCCTTGCAGTCATTCTGAGGCCGTTATCGTGTGCAGATTCAATTAGTCTCAAGCCACAGACCTTTGGCTGACATCTCCACTCCTGCTCCAATAGAGCATTCAGCTGGTGTAGCAGTTTCTGAGAGTCAGTTGTTGTCAGTACCTCTATCATCTTGACTGTGACTGTGGCTCCTCTGCGGTAACCTCCCTCCCTGGGCCTGCTCTCACCTCACCCCACGATATCAAATCCAACATGCTCACGAGGCGAAGGGACTCGACGGTAAGAGGTGAGCGGCCCGGGGAGGGGGAGGCCGTCTTGGGTGGAGGTCTCTGCAACGCTCCCAGATGACAGTGCCCACCACAGAGTCAGCTCCTAGCCCTAAAAGAGCAGGTTTGTAATAGGTTGGGGAGAGGAACAAATGGGTGAGGTTTGAAGGCAAAGGGAAGTTCCATGAAAAGATTAGAATGAAGAAATAGAGGGTATAAAGAATGTGGAGCCAGTGCAGGAGGAAAAAAGAGAGATGGTGTCAGGACATCTGGCATAAAATGTCTGTTGCAAACCTGGAGACAAAGAAGGAGGGGGAGGTGAGCAAGAGGGTGCGTGACACAAAGAGCATGGAGGAAGGGAGAAAGGCCTCAGAAGTTTTTTGTCTTCCATTAATTGTTCACCTTGGTTAATTTGTAAATGGTATTTTGTAAAGAGGTGTTAGAATCCTGAAAATGTCTGTAAGCCTCAGGTTACATGTTAAAATAGGCATCTTATTATTATTATTATTATTATTATCATTATTATCATTATTATCATTTCATTTAAAGCCATGGCAATTTAGTTCTGAAAAAAACGTTTGGGGAGATTGAAAGTTCCCTGTAATAGCCATTGTGGTTTAAATTATCTTTAGCTAAATTGGCCCATGTAATTAAAAATGTTCATGAGGAGGGCCATAGGGTTTAAACCGTAGGGTTTAAAACTAAGTGAGGGTCCCAGAAAAATGGCTCTCCTGAGACAGTTTAGAGGATTGGGATTTCATTACTCAAAACCAAGGTTCAACAAAACAAAAAAGAACTCACCAGAAAAGACAAAGCTTTCACAAAAACAGAAAAGATAAAGCTTTTAAGCAGATCCCAAATGAAGCCTGGAGAGCTCAAAACACATAGAGAGTGGGTCTTTAATCCAGGAGAAAACTTACCTCAAACTCCAGCATCAACCAAAAAGCAGTGAGAGCTCACTGGGTTCAGTGGGTACCACCACCTGTTTCTCACCAGCCTTGGAGTTGCTGGGGTTCTTCTCTGGATCCTACTCATCTGACACCAAGTAATATCGACCTTAGAACATTCAGTTATTTTACCAGCAAAATGGCTTTATTCAGGAATAGCAGAGGAATCGCAATTCAGGTCATGTGAGCTATGGTAAAACCACAGGCAAATCTGGCGATCAAAGGAAAGGAGTGTCGCTTTGCAGAGAAAAGGAGGACCCTGGGGGGGGGCTGCTTTGAACAAAAGTCTACTGGAGGAAAACAAGGGTACAGAGTGGTGACAGTTTCTCATTGACTGAGTTGTGGTCTTTTCTCATTGGCTGAGGTAGTTGCTGGCATGGAGAAATTCTTCCTCCTGCTGGAGTGGTAAAGTACGTTTCTTCCTACTTTATGCAAGATACATCTCTTCGGATTGGGAACTGCAGTTGAAGAGAACGGTATGAAGTGAGAACTTCTCCTTCCAGCCTCACTCCCCCGTTTTAAATGAGGTTTCCTCTATTCAATTTCATAACTGCTACCAAAGAGATAGACCAGACAGGAATGCGGAAGTGGGTCCAGGGGAGTCTAAATTAAGAGGAGGTAGGGAAAATGTCAAAAGCCTGGGAATTCCAGCTATTGGGGTGGGCTCTCTGGTGCTTGAAATGTGTATTTGTGAGGAAGATGATAATTCACATGAGGTATCAGAAAATAACTGAAATTAGATGAGCAAAATTGTAAAGTAGGTTAAGGATGTTAAGGATTCTGATTCTAACTGCTTATGTGAGTTGCTTATAGTTTTAAGCAAAAAATGATATATGATTATACAACATAATATCTCTATATATCAAGTTAACCTGGTTGCTTTTTTGATTGAAACGGTAAATTCTACTTGTGTGTGCTTTCTGTAAATTTGTGTTCATGGAACATGACCCTTTATTTACTACTTGAAGCAGCAAAGCAGGAATTCCTTAGAGTTTGTTTTGGATGCAATATATCTGTGATGCTTTGGCATTGTCCTGAACATTTTACAAGTATTAGCTCATTTAATTCTGACAATAGTCCTCTGCTGTACTGTGATTAAGCTCGATTCACACATAAGAAAAGGAGACATAGAAAGGTTAAAAAAACATAGACAAGTGAAATAATATATCATTGGTGGTGGCAATGTGATTTGTCTCTGGTGCCTCTGCTCTGCTCTTAAGCATTAAGTTGTGGCGTCTCTAGGTAGAACTACTGCCTGGTTCTTTAGTCCTCAGTGGAGTGGGATCAGTGTTCGAAGTGGAAAATGCTCTAGGGCTGAATCTGTGAAAGCTTGTTAGCTTAACAGGAAGAGAGAAGGCAAAAACAATATAATAAAAAGAGGACAGATTTCAAAAAAGCAAAGTCATCTGGGACATTTGTGTACAATGCTTTTGTAGGAGTTAACTACCATTGGGAAATTTGGGGTGTTATTTAGTATTTACAGAGTCACTTCTAAGAAAAGGGCTTGAAATTCTATCAGGTAAATCAACCGAAACTATCCCTCAGGTGACTTTCGTCCAAAAAAGCTTTTCTTACAGAACAGTACAATAATGATACCGGGTATAATGATAACCTGGAGACAGTAAGAACCCCCTTCCATACACACATATGCATATGCTTTCATATATGCAACTTAATAAGGCAGAGTTGTGTGTGACTCAGTTTAAAACATTTCCATGAATATCAAGCTAAAGCTTTTTTGATGCATCTTTGGATAAATATGATATATGTACAGTTCTTTAGTTCCCTGATTTTTTCTAAATAACCCTCAGAACTGCAATTTTATAAAGTATAGTATTTTAGTGTAATTAATTCACCTGTACCAATCCATCCATCTTCATAAGTTATCAATATTTTATCACTATTATATCCCCTATCCACTCTCCACCCCTTCCTGATTATTATTATTTATACTTCATTTTATATAAAATGTATATACCTTTATTGAAATGTGCACATCTTAGGTATACAGTTTGAACAAAGATGTGTACACATGTCTCTTGTGTATTTATTATACTATAGAACATTTGTAATTCACCAGAAAGTTTCCTCCCAGTTAACCCCTACCCCTTATGGTAGCCAGCCTCTAAGATGGTCCACAGAGATCACCATATTCCCTTGTACAGTCTCCTCCCACACTAAATAAGATTGACTAAGGTAACCCATAGGACGTTATAGATATGATGCAGTATATCTTTAAGACATTTCAGATTTCATCTTGTTCTCTTTTGGATCACTTTTTCTGGGAAAGGTCAGCTGTCATGCTGTGAAGATACTCAAGGCACTGTGGCAAGGAACTGAGGCCTACTGAGGCCCGAGTCAGCAGGGACCTGAAACCTTTGCCAACAACCATCTGAGCGAGCCATATTAGCAATGAATCAGCCAGCCCTGGTCAAACCATTAGATGACTGCAGTCCTGGCCATTCTCCCAATTTGAGTCTCATGAGAGATTCTGAACCAGACCTTTTGGGCTATGGCACTCGCAAATTTCAGAAACTATTTGATAATAATTGTTTGTTATTTTAATCTGTTAAATTAGGGGTAATTTCTGGTATGGCAACAGATACTACTGCATTCCCAATATATTTGTTCTGAGTTTTTATATTATTAATTTGCCTATTCTAGAACTTCATATAAATGGAATCATACTGTATGTCATTAGTAATTGATTTTTTTTTTTTATCTCTCTCTCTCTCTCTCTCTATTATGTAATCTCCATGACCAACGTGGGGCTCAAACTCACAACCTCGAGATCAAGACTCACATTCTCTTTGACAGAGCCAACTAGGTGCCCCGGTAATTGATTTTAAAATATAATTTTATCTTTAATAGTTTGAACTTTACTTGAAAAGTTTCTGAAGAAATTAGTTATTCATTGAATTACCAAAGAAGCAATGTCCAATGGATAATAGTTTTTAATTGCCTTAGCAATTTCTTATTCATGTATGTACGTGTGCGTGTGTGTTTGTGTAACCCATTATTTATTTAGCCTTTTCATCACATGTGTTTGTTTATTTATTTATTTATTTATTTATTTATTTATTTAATATATATAATTTATTGTGAAGTTGGTTTCCATACAACACCCAGTGCTCATCCCAACAGGTGCCCTCCTCAATGCCCATCACCCACTTTCCCCTCCCCCCCACCCCCCATCAACCCTTAGTTTATTCTCAGTATTTAAGAGTCTCTTATGGTTTGCCTCCTTGCCTCTCTGTAACCTTTTTTTCTTCCCCCTTCTCCTCCCCTCCGGTCTTCTGTTGAGTTTCTCAGTATCCACATATGAGTGAAAACATATGGTATCTGTCTTTCTCTGCCTGACTTATTTCACTTAGCATAACACTCTCCAGTTCCATCCACATTGCTACAAATGGCCAGATTTCATTCTTTCTCATTGCCAAGTAGTATTACATTGTATATATAAACCACATCTTTTTTTTTAATATGAAATTTATTGTATAAAAAAACCCACATCTTTATCCATTCATCAGTTGATGGACATTTAGGCTCTTTACATAATTTGGTTATTGTTGAAAGTGCTGCTATAAACATTGGGGTACAAGTGCCCCTATGCATCAGTACTCCTGTATCCCTTGGGTAAATTCCTAGCAGTGATTTTGCTGGGTCATAGGGTAGATCTACTTTTAATTTTTTTGAGGAACCTCCACACTGTTTTCCAGAGCGGCTGCACCAGTTTGCATTCCCATCAACAGTGCAAGAGTGTTCCCATTTCTCCACATCCTCTTCAGCATCTATAGACTCCTGAGTTGTGCATTTTAGCCACTCTGACTGGCGTCAGGTGGTATCTCAGTGTGGTTTTGATTTGTATTTCCCTGATGAGAAGGGACGTTGAGCATCTTTTCTTGTGCCTGTTGGCCATCTGGATGTCTTCTTTAGAAAAGTGTCTATTCATGTCTTATGCCCAGTTCTTCACTAGATTATTTGTTTCTTGGGTGTGGAGTTTGGTGAGTTCTTTATAGATTTTGGATACTAGCCCTTTGTCTGATATGTCATTTGCAAATATCTTTTCCCATTCCATTGGCTGCCTTTTAGTTTTGTTAATTGTTTCCTTTGCTGTGCGGAAGCTTTTTATCTTCATGAGGTCCCAATAGTTCATTTTTGCTTTTAATTCCCTTGCCTTTGGAGATGTGTCAAGTAAGAAATTGCTGCAGCTGAGGTCACAGAGGTTTTTTTCCTGCTTTCTCCTCTAGGGTCTTGATGGTTTCCTGTCTCACATTCAGGTCCTTCATCCATTTTGAGTTTATTTTTCTGAATGGTGTAACAAAGTGGTCTAGTTTCATTCTTCTGCATGTTGTTGTCCTGTTCTCCCAGCACCATTTGTTAAAGAGACTGTCTTTTTTTCCATCGGATATTCTTTCCTGCTTTGTCAAAGATTAGTTGGCCATACATTTGTGGGTCCAGTTCTGGAGTCTCTATTCTATTCTATTGGCCCATGTGTCTGTTTTTGTGCCAATACCATGCTGCCTTGATGATGACAGCTTTGTAGTAGAGGCTAAAGTCTGGGATTGTGATGCCTCCCGCTTCTTTTTCAATATTACTTTGGCTATTGCTGTGGTTCCATACAGATTTTAGGATTGCTTGTTCTAGCTTCGAGAAGAATGTTGGTGCAATTTTGATTGGGATTGCATTGAATGTGTAGATAGCTTTGGGTAGTATTGACATTTTAACAATATTTATTCTTCCAATCCATGAGCATGGAATGTTTTTCCATTTCTTTATAACTTCTTCAATTTCTTTCATAAGCTTTCTATAGTTTTCAGCATACAGATATTTACATCTTTGGTTAGGTTTATTCCTAGGTATTTTATGATTCTTGGTGCAATTGTAAATGGGATCAGTTTCTTTGTCTTTCTGTTGCTTCATTATTAGTGTATAAGAATGAAACTGATTTCTGTACATTGATTTTGTATCCTGAGACATTGCCGAATTCATGTAACAGTTCTAGCAGACTTATGGTGGAGTCTGTCGGGTCTCCTATGTATAGTATCATGTCATCTGCAAAAAGTGAAAGCTTGACTTCATATTTGCCAATTTTGATGCCTTTGATTTCCTTTTGTTGTTTGATTACTGATGCTAGAACTTCCAACATCATGTTAAACAACAGCTGTGAGAGTGGACATCCTGTCGTGTTCCTGATCTCAGGGGGAAAGCTCTCAGTTTTTCCCCATTGAGGATGATATTAGCTGTGGGCTTTTCATAAATGGCTTTTATGATATTTAAGTATGTTCCTTCTATCCCGACTTTCTCGAGTGTTTTTATTAAGAAAAAATGCTGAACTGTGTCAAATGCTTCTTCTGCATCGATTGACAAGATCGTATGGTTCTTATCTTTTTTCTTTTATTAATGTGATGTATGAATAATTCTTTTTATATGCTGCTGAATTCGATTTGCGAGTATCTTCTTGAGAATTTTTGCATCCATATTCATCAGGGATATTGGCCTGTAGTTCTCTTTTTTTTGCTGGGTCTCTGTCTGGTTTAGGAATCAAAGTAATGCTGGCTTCATAGAGTGAGTCTAGAAGTTTTCCTTCCCTTTCTATTTTTTGGAACAGCTTGAGAAGGATAGGTATTTTCTCTGCTTTAAATGTCTGGTAGAATTCTCCAGGGAAGCCATCTGCTCCTGGACTCTTATTTGTTGGGAGATTTTTGATAACTGATTCAATTTCTTCACTGGTTATGGGTCTGTTCAAATTTTCTATTTCTTCCTTTTTGAGTTTTGGAAGTGTGTGGATGCTTAGGAATTTGTCCATTTCTTCCAGGTTGTCCAGTTTGTTGGCATATACTTTTTCATATTATTCCCCGAAAATTGCTTGTATTTCTGAGGGATTGGTTGTAATAATTCCATTTTCATTCATGATTTTATCTATTTGTGTCCTCTCCCTTTTCTTTTTGAGAAGCCTGGCTAGAGGTTTATCAATTTTGTTTATTTTTTCAAAAAAACCAACTCTTAGTTTCATTAATATGCTCTACTGTGTTTTTAGATTCTATATTGTTTATTTCTGCTCTGATCTTTATTATTTCTCTTCTTCTGCTAGGTTTGGGGTGTCTTTGCTGTTCTGCTTCTATTTCCTTTAGATGTGCTGTTAGGTTTTGTACTTGGGATTTTTCTTGTTTCTTGAAATAGGCCTGGATTGCAATGTATTTTCCTCTCAGGACTGCCTTCGCTACATCCCAAAGCATTTGGATTGTTGTATTTTCAGTTTTTATTTTTGTTTCAATATATTTTTAAATTTCTTCTCTAATTGTCTGGTTGACCCATTCATTCTTTAGTAGGATGTTCTTTAACCTGCATGCTTTTGGAGGCTTTCCAGACTTTTTCCTGTGGTTGATTTCAAGTTTCATAGCATTGTGGTCTGAAAGTGTGCATGGTATGATCTCAATTCTTTTATACTTATTAAGGGCTATTTTGTGACCCAGTATGTGATCTATCTTGGAGAATGTTCCATGTGCACTTCAGAAGAAAGTATATTCTGTCACTTTGGGATGGAGAGTTCTAAATATATCTGTCAAGTCCATCTGATCCAATATATCATTCAGGGCCCTTGTTTCTTTATTTATTGTCTGTCTAGATGTTCTATCCATTGTTGTAAGTGGAGTATTAAAGTCTCCTGCAATTACCACATTCTTATCAATAAGGTTGCTTATGTTTGTGATTAGTTGTTTTATATATTTGGGGGCTTCCGAATTCAGTGCGTAGACATTTATAATTGTTAGCTCTTCCTGATGGATAGACCGTGTAATTATTATATAATACCCTTTTTCAACTCTTGTTACAGCCTTTAATTTAAAGTCTAGTTTGTCTGATATAAGTATGGCTACTCCAGCTTTCTTTTGACTTCCAGTAGCATGATAGATGGTTCTCCATCCCCTCACTTTCAATCTGAAGGTGTTCTCAGGTCTAAAATGAGTCTCTTGTAGACAGCAAATAGATGGGTCTTGTTTTTTAATCCATTCTGATACCCTATGTCCTTTGGTTGGAGCATTTAGTCCATGTACATTCAGTGTTATTATAGAAAGATATGGGTTTAGAGTCATTGTGATGTCTGTAGGTTTCATGCTTGGAGTGTTGTCTCTAGTACTTTGTGGTCCTTGAAACATTTCACTCACAGAATCCCCCTTAGGATCTCTTGTAGGGCTGGTTTAGTGGTGATGAATTCCTTCAGTTTTTGTTTGGGAAACCCTTTATCTCTCCTTCTATTCTGAATGACAGACTTGCTGGGTAAAGGATTCTTGGCTGCATATTTTTTCTGTTCATCACATTGAAGATTTCCTGCCATTCCTTTCTGGCCTGCCAAGTTTCAGTAGATAGGTCTGCTACTACACTACCCTATGTGTCTCCCTTCGTATGTTAAGGCCCATTTATCCCTAGCTGCTTTCAGAATTCTCTCTTTATCCTTGTATTTTGCCAGTTTCACTATGATATGTCATGCAGAAGATCGATTCAAGTTACAGCAGAAGGAAGTTCTCTGTGCCTCTTGGATTTCATTGCCTTTTTCCTTCCCCAGATCAGGGAAGATCTCAGCTATGATTTGTTCAAGTACACCTTCAGCCCCTTTCTCTTCTCTCTTCTTCGTCTGGAATTCCTATGATACAGATATCGTTCTCTTTGATTGCATCACTTAGTTCTCTAATTCTCACCTCGTACTCCTGGATTTTTTTATCTCTTTTTTTCTCAGTTTCCTCTTTTTCCATAATTTTATCTTCTAATTCACCTATTCTCTCCTCTGCCTCTTCAATCTGCACTGTGGCCACCTCCATTTTATTTTGGAGCTCATTTATAGCATTTTTTAGCTCCTCGTGACTATTTCTCAGTCCCTTGATCTCTGTAGCAATAGATTCTCTGCTGTCCTCTATGCTTTTTTCAAGCCCAAGCGATTAATTTTATGACTATTATTCTAAATTCTTGTTCTGTTATATTGCTTAAATTGGCTTTGATTCATTCATTAGCTGTCGCTACTTCCTGGAATTTCTTTTGAGGAAGTTTCTTCTGTTTCATCATTTTGGCTAGTTTTTTGTCCCTTATGCATTTTAAAAGCTTGTTGTGTGCTCTGCACCTGTGAGCACTGCTATATTAAATGGGGGTCATACACTGTCCAGGGCCTGGACCTTCAGGAGGTGTTTTTTTGGAGATTGTTACTTGCTCTCTGTTGTTGTGTTTGGTTATTTTCTTACCCTACTTGTAGTAATATTTTGGACCCTCCCCCAGGTGTGCTTTGATTTGTTACTTGGAGTAGCCCTGTAAAGGAAACAGATAAACAGGAGACAAAAACATACAAACGCACAAACAAGTAACACAAACAAACAAATAAACAAAAACAAAAACCTAAAGACTAAAAACAAAAAACCCAAAAACGCTGACGACAAGTAAAGAAGAGGGTGAGGCGGTGGTGATGGAAGAGGACATAAAAAGAGAGAAATGACAGGAACGGGGGTGCTGGGGGGGGGGGTGGTGGTGAAGAAAAAATAAACATTGACTAGGCGGAGAGACTGAAAGGCTTAATCCAGAGAGAGTGAAAGTAAGATAAAGAAGGAGGCGGGGAAAACGAAAGGAAGATAAAATTACCCAGACCGGGAATCTATATGGCTAGATTATTCCAGAGAAAGAGAAAGGAGTGTAAAGAAGGAGGTATAGAACATGTATCAAGATAATATATTAAATATGCCTGTTTAGACAGACCAATAACCTGAGTAACCGGCCTAGGGGAGGGAAGAGATAAGGAGGAGAAACGGGGGGGCGGGGCGGGGGTGGTAATATATCTATATATCCAGAATTGACCTATAGTTAATCCTGGCAATACTGCATCACTTGTCTCCAGTAGGTGTCCTCAGGGTCTGTGCCGCTTGGGTGCATACACAGTTACCCAGTGCAAAGGGGCGTGGTTTGGTGTAATCTGAACCCACTTCCACTCTGTGCCCCAGGAGTGATCCCTGAGGCCCTGCCTTGGTGGTGGTGGGGGAAGGGGGAATGGTGACTCCGATTCTCTTCTCCACAGAGTCAGACCGGTGGACTCAGTTTGAGTCCTCCTCACTGTGCTGTGGCAGCAGAGGGGGCGGTCCTTCTCGCTCCACGACCTCCCCTGACCCTGTGCTTGGGTAGGATTCAGAGTCCTGCTCCGTGAGGTCTGGCGCTGGAGAAGCGCCTCTCAGTGCGGCGATATGTGGTCCCAGCTGGCTTTGTCTGTGCCATAGCACTTCAGGGAGGACCGGCTTCTCCTCCTACTGCAGACTGAGCCTCCGGCCTCGCCACCACGAGCCCCGCGGGTGGTGGACGCAGGCTGGCTTTGTCTTTTCCCACAGCACTCCAGGGAAACAGTGGCCTTTTCCTCCTACAGACTGTGCCCTCGGCCCAGCCACTGTGTCCGGGGGTGGCAGATGCAGGTAGGTTCTGTACTATCGCGCAGCCCTCCAGGGAGGGATCCACTTTCTCCAGCTGCAGACTGAGCCCCTGACCTACCACTGCACCCAGGCCTGGTTCCCCTCCTCCCCAGGTGCTCGAGCAGGGAGCTGGCTCCAGTCCCAAGAAAGCCCCACAGTTAGAGATCGGATCCCTCTCAGTCTCAGTCTGAGGTCTTTCTCCTGTCCAGCTATGGTCCTGCACTTCCCTAGCTGCTCTTTCTTTTCCCTTTGTCTCTCTGCAGAAGGGGGTCCCTCCCCTCCGTGCCCACATGGCCTTTTTTTATCTCCCCCAGTTCACAATTACCCACCTATCTTTTTTCCAGCTTTCCCATTCTCTTCCTAGTAGATTCAGTCTCTTTGCCTCCCAGGCTCTGGTGTTCAAAGTCCTTTGGCTTCTACACTTCTTTGTTTGAGAGACACGGGAAGTATGGATTCCTCCTACTTCTCCGCCATGTTGGCCAATGTCTCATCACATTTATTTAAATAAAATTACTTATTTCATCCTTAGGAATGATCTTTTTGGGGTATTCCACTAGGACCTAGCTCAGGGCCTTAAACCCAGTTTGTGCTCATTAATACATGGTAAGTAAATACACAACTAAGCCAGTCAGTTATTGCCAACAATTCCAAATGTCTGGGTGATAAAGGATTAGATTGTATGGTTCTTCCTACCTGTTCTACATTTTGTCACTCATGCTTGCTGACCTGTAACTTGTGTCACAAACCATAACAGAGGTAGGTGTTGGACAGGGCCAGTTTGAGATTTCTGTAGCAATCAAAAGCAGCTGGGACAGGGTCTTGCATCATTGTGGACCCAAAACACATACCACCTGCAGATTTTGGCTGGTAATTCTTAACTCAGGAATGTCAGGATGATATCACAAAAATAGACAAAATGTAGTTTCTCTTTTCTGAATCCAAGTTTTACCAGTGTCTCTGGATAATGCTGCCACTTATTTTTGAGAACATACACATTGTTTAATTCCAAAGACGTTAAGATAGGAAAATCTAGGTCCATTGTATTCATAACCAATATGGGGTATGAAACTTCTATTCTATAATAGACTTTTGAAATTTGTTGCTTAAGGAGATAGAGGTGAAATTGTTGAATTCTGTTATCAGTGATAACAACCTCTTGGAAGTCCCTGGGTCTCTGCTTACCTTTAGGAGTCCACCTCAAATGTAAATCTTTGCATCCAGTTACAAGTGAATCATGAATTTAAAGCACTGAAAAGATAGTCTTTTATAGTCATACTCAAATGGCTAAGTTCACCTTGTGTTGATTTTTCTTTTTTTCCTTGAATATATTTCTCTCTTATTATTATTATTATTATTATTATTATTTATATACAGCTAAAAGTGGTCAATATTCTTTGAAATCCAGTCACTAGGTAAGTGGAAAAGTAGGTAACCAGAATATAAATTCTCAAGCCTCAAAATATGATGGGAAGAAGTCAAAAAAGACAAAAGAGCCAGTTTCAAGGGGCTCGCAGTGGTTCAATCTGGGACAATTGAAAAAACACAGTAATGATGATAGTAACGAATTATAACACGTGAGTATAACAAAAATCCATGGGTCCATGCTGACATAAGTACATTGAATAAATAATTACATGAAGGATAAGGAACTGCTATTTATTAAAGGAGAATTCTAAGTAATAAGTGTGGAAAGAATGATGAAAATAGAAAAGTCATATTTGGCAAAAAGGAGAGGAATAATTGTTTTAGGCAAGCATCATCAAATGGGTGCTAAAATTAGCACATGAAAGTATTTACGTAGACCTGAAGTATCTTCCCACAAGATATTTATTAGTTACGAAGAGAAAAATTGTAACATTATAGTACAGAAACCTGGCAGACATCCCTTTAGTCAAAGTTACCCTCAACTTTAAAGAGATAAATTGATATCATGTGCCTTGTGACAATCCCCATGAGGAGGACACAACATCATTTCACTGGCATTCTTGCCAAAAAATGCATATCCTGAATTTAATCATAAGCAAATATCAATCAAAGCCAAACTGAGGGATATCCTACAAAACAATAGGCCTCTATTCTCTAAATATATCACATTCTTAAAAGACAGACACTAAGCAAGTATCTAGATCAGTGTTCTAGAACTTTAGCATACATCATAAACATCTGGGAGGGTTTGCTAAAATGCATATTGGTGTTTCCCACCCTTCCCCCTAAGAATTTCTGATTCCTAGGTCCAGAATAGGGCCTGAAAATTTGCATATCTAATAAGTTCCTGGGTTATACACATGCTGGTGGTCTAAGGACCACACTTTGAGAACCAGTGGTCTACAATGGACAAACTATAGCCCATCAGCTAAATCTACCTGGTTGTTTTTCTAAATAAAATTGTATCAGGACATAGCCACACCCATTTGTTTATGTACTGTTTGTGGTTGCTTTCGGCCAAGTTGAACAGTATTGCTAGATATCATCTGGCCCACAGAGCATAACATATTTATCACTTGTCCCTTTACAGAATGTGTTTCCTCACCTCTGATATAGAATCTGGTTTAATTATGCAACATGAGAACTAAATATATGTCTCTTGAATTAGAACCTGGATAAGAACAGTGATATCAGTGGGAAACTTAGCAAAATTGTATGAGATCTGCAGACTAGGTAGTAGAGTTTATCAATATTTTTCTGTTTTTGATGGTTGGACTGTGGTTATGTAAGATGCTAGCATTTCAAGAATCTGAGTGGAGGCTATATGGGAATTCTTTGTATGACGTTTGCAACTTTGTGTAAGTCTGACATTTTTCTGAAATAAAATGTTTAAAACATACCATAAGACAACTAAAAAATCCCAAAATTGTGTCCTTTGTAAGCTGACTGTTACACACGTGATCAGGTTAAAGATGTGCTGAGAGAGTACCTGGGTTGTAAATGATGAGAGAAGCTACTCCAATATGAATTGCTCCCTGAATAACAAGGAAAATTCCATTACATTATAGAACAAGTTTCAACTTATGGACCCAAAATTGATTGCACCTTCTACCCAGATGGAATAAAGTGCAAGAGGCATCCTCTCTGAATTTAGAGGGGAAAAAAGCATTGACACCCAATTTAGCTCTCAACTGCACCCCCTTGTCAGGAAATACTGTGTGTCAGGACCTTTCGTGGGCAAAACAGTACTTGACTGGCTCATAATAAACATTCTCTATTATTATTTGTTCTTATTGTTTCTATCATCATGCTTGGTTTTGTTGTAATGAAATCCCCAGATTGTAAGCTGACATCTTCGGAGGGCCCAAAGAGGCACTGTTAGGTACACATCTCACATGTGGCTATTGCAGGGAATTGAGTAGTGTGGGGATTCAGGAGTGGGAAAGGCATTCAGCTTTGAGTACACTCTATTCCCTGTGGATCTCTCAATACCTGATTATCTCGCTTCTTTCCAGCTTCTCCCTACAGATGGCAAAAAGGGATTCATTCTGATTTCTTTTCTTTCCTACCCCAAACCTTGCTAAGCCATCACAGCTTTTTCCTGGTAGCAGAACAATTCAGTGATTTTTCTATAATAAGCTAATAGCTTCAGCAATTCTAATCTTCACACATTTAAAAATTAAGTGTGTGTGTGTGTGTATATATATATATATATATATATATATATATACATATTTACATATACGTGTGTGTGTGTGTGTGTGTATAAATGTATGTGTAAACAAACAAGTGGGGTAATATGCAATTTTCTTTTTTCTTTATGTAGCTTTTTACTTTTAGTTTGTACTTGAAATTTCCCCATGATGTGTCTCCGGCCTGGTACTGAAGCCTGCCTTAGGCACTGAGCTCAAGGAAATTCTCACTCTCCAGAGGGAAAACGGAGCTCCTGGCCCACTGTCATTTGATCCCTTGTCACGATCGTGCTTTATGAACGGCCTGAGACTACATTTCTAACCTCCTTACATTTTATGACCAGGGATAGAAAAAAAGAGAAGAGGGCAGAAGTCACACCAACTCCAAAACGGGATCACAAGCAAAAGGCGGGGGGATGGAACTCTAGTGAATCTCTAGAAGCATATTCCACCCACTACAACCTTGTTTGTAGAGAATGAGTTCTACTGAGTCCTGTTTATGCACATTTTTTCTAGTCCTCACTGCATGCCACTAATGAGCGGTAGGCTTCAGCATCCCCATTTCCAAGGTGAGGAAACCAACCATTAGGGATGGATGACTTAGCCGGGCTACACAGCTTTCAAGTCACAGCTTGTTCCTATTTAGCTCATTTTTGTTGTTGTTTTGTTTCATTTTTTAAATCAAAGATTATAGGTAATATGCCAAGATCCCTGTCATGCATACCACGCAAGGTTCCTGATCTTCACAGCTTCAGTCTGTGACTGAACTCTGGTGACTGAAATCTTTTCAAGCATCCCCTACTATTTTCTAATTCCCTTTTTCACACAAGTCAAGACTTATAGCAATAGACTCCCCCCTCCCCCGCTTTTATAACAACAAACATAACAATGCCGGTTTCTCCATGCTTCTATGATGGGGGGAATGTCTAGCTTCCTTGAGTCTCTTACATGTGTCACACCTTCTCCCATTCCAGTCTCACTCATCTAAGAGTATCTTTGGAAGAGAAAGCAGAAAGAGACAGAGATAACCTTTCATTCTGGGAGTGGGCATTTTCGTTTGCAGGAGAACTGGTTGGCTGACTGCCTCCTGCCTCCTGTCACCTGATGCTGACGCTTGCAAGTCCTGCTGTCGGGGATACTGAACAGCTGGAGCCTCCACTTTGTTGGATTTGAGGGCATCTCCAGGGTTTGCAAGGAGGTACTGTGTTGTATTTCAAAATAATTTCCTCGGCAAAATTAACTTTTTTCTGTTAATTTTAACTCTTAAAAATCAGTGGAGGAACTGAATATTTTGTGGTGTGATAATGGCAATGTAATTATGTACGAAAATACAAATGTGAAAAAATTTTCAAAAATAGGTGAAGCAGTTGAGCAAAGTCTTGATACTTGCTGAATCTGGGTCATGGGGTTCATTGGACCATTAACTTTACTTTTGAGTATAGTCTTCGAATTTTTCATAATAACAATTTATTTTTTATTATTTATTTTTTTATTTTTTTGAGAGAGAAAGAGAGAGAGAATGTGCATGTGTGCAAGTAAGCAGGAAGGGGCAGAGGGAGCAGGAGAGAGAGAATCTTAAGCAGGCTCCACGCTTAATGCAGACCCCGGACACCAGGTTCGATCTCACGACCCTGAGATCATGACCTGAGCTGAAATCAAGAGTAGAAGCCTTAACTGACTGACCCACCCAGGTGCCCCTATTTTTCACTTGTTTTAAAGTCACTTATATTTTTAGGAAGTGGTAAAAATATCATGAAATCCAACAAACAGAAAGTGTGCAATCCCTAAAAGGTTGGAGCCTTCTATCTGGGTCTCTGTTATATTGTTTAGAACACAAATTTGATTATATCTTTTAAGCCCTAACTGAAAAGCTGCTTCTTAAGTATAAACAATATAAAAATATAATAAACACCTTGATATTTGTTATAAACAATAGAATGATAAATAGTAATATAATAAGTAATACAGTATAACATATATGATCACATATAATAATAAACTATGGTACTGGGGCGCCTGGGTGGCGCAGTCGGTTAAGCGTCCGACTTCAGCCAGGTCACGATCTTGCGGTCCGTGAGTTTGAGCCCCGCGTCAGGCTCTGGGCTGATGGCTCAGAGCCTGGAGCCTGTTTCCAGTTCTGTGTCTCCCTCTCTCTCTGCCGCTCCCCCATTCATGCTCTGTCTCTCTCTGTCCCAAAAATAAATAAACGTTGAAAAAAAAATTAAAAAAATAACAATAAAAATAAACTATGGTACTAATATAAATAATTATTCTTATATATTATTGTAATTAATCATTATAAATAGCTATAGTAAATACTGGTCCTCCACTAGTATGGTGCTATTGCTATCTTTGTGTGCAGTTGAGGAAACAGCAGTTGGCCATGTGGCCCTCGGCCTTCTTTCAGGTGTTGTAGTAGGCAGGCTGGTTCATTTACGCTGGGGTAACAAGTCTCACTTGCTTCATCCAGGTTATCCTCCATGTCTGTTGTGTCACAAGGTCTTGTGAAATGGACATATAACACCTAGTTTTCAGATTACCACAGCAGAGGAAGAGAAAACTGGGGGGGGGGGGGGGGGGGAGGGGAAGGGGTCATTTGGCCCAGAAATAGGAAGTATCCCTTTGCAAAATTAGTGCATTGTCTATAACTAGTTACAGGGCTTTACCTAGCTGCAAGGAGAGTGGGAGTAGGGCATGGCCATTTAGTGAGCGATAACATTTCTCTGACATGGGTGGATATATGACAACCCATGATCTGAATATGAGATCGCTTCTGGCAGCAAAGGTCCAAAAGCCTTGGGAAAGGAACATTGTTTTTACTGGATCTCCTAGAATGAACAACCTCTGGAGAAGCAGTGTTGGGAGTGGAAGGATGGTGGTGGGAGGAGGGTATCTGCCAATAAAGTACTAAATGTTCTAGAGATCTGTTTTGCTAAAAAGGACAGGCCCTGTAGGAAGTTCTGGGAATGATGTTTAGAAATCATCAATTATATAGAGTCATATATACTATGCTAATAGGTTTATACTGTAGACAAACTTACTGAAAGGTGTTTTTTTTTTTTTAAGTTTAAGTTTGTTTAAGTAAGTTTAAATTTGTTTTTAAGTTTGCTCGTTTATTTATTTACATAATCTCAGTGTGGGGCTCAAACTCAGGACCCTGACATCAGGCGTCTCATGCTCTTCTGACTGAGCCAGCCAGGCGCCCAAAAATTTCCTGAAAGTTTTTGACACTTGAACTGATATTATGGAATAGGTAGGGGCAGTTTAACTGTGCCATGCCATGGATGAGGATTCCCTAAATGTAGAAAAGTATGGTGACTTGTGTAGGGCCATATAGGTAATTAGTAAAAGAACTAGGGTTCAAATTTCTGTTTCCTCATTCCAAGTTCAGATTTTGTGTAGCTATTTCTTGATTATGAGATGATTTTGGAAGATTAATCCGGTAGTGGTGTACAGAATGGATGAGGTGATAGGAAGGCCAGAGATGGGAAGACCAATTTAGCTAATAAGTTTTTTCTAAATGATGGCGAAAGGACTCTGAACTAGGCTGTTTTTCAAGAGGTATGGAGAGAGATATGATTGGAGCTTGAATGAGAGAAGTGCCCTCCCATTGGAGTCAGAGAACACTTCTCCATGCCTTTATGACTTCATGGACCAGGATGTCAGCCACATTCGTACTTCTACCTCTAATGAGGTTGCAAGGGGGAAATGAAGCTGTGTGGCTCAATCCCACATTTTCTTCCCTTATTTTCCTTCTCTGCCATGCAGTAGGGGGATGGGGGCCTGTGGTGGTCAAGCTCAGCTTTGCAACTGGTGGGTGAATAGAATTCTGTGTTGGAGGGGAGAGTGTTAGCATATTCATGTGGCCATGGATTTCAAGCCACATTTTCAGGCTCAGTACTGTCAATGAAATTGCTGTTCTTCTGGTCACCATTTGTGTCTCTAGTGTGTTTTTATTTTTTAGTTGGTTCTAAACTCAGGAAAAGAAAGGGTGGTTATTTATTACCCTCCTCAAGCTGCAACAGAAAGAATAGAGGCTGTACAAAGGGAATCATAACTTTGGGATGGAAAAGACCTCGGAAATTTTCCGGGTCAATACTTTCTTTTTATAAGAAAAAGAACTGAGTTGTAGAAAGTTTGGCATACTTGAGGTCACAGTTACAGCTGAGTAAAGTGTTGAATACTATTAATTCAGAGATCTTTCTCTTTCTAGATAAGGATACAATGGTAATGGGAAAATAGTCAACTATAAACAGCCAGCAGCGTGCGTAGCAGGGAGGTGGATATAGGCCCAGGGCTGTATATTTAAGAGATTTTTTCCACCCCCTGTGGAAGTTTTATGTGTTTGTAATTGAATCTCTCACTAATTTCTTTATGCTTTCCAAGTGTTATGTAAATATGTATCTAGGAAATAGAAGTCAATACAGAAAACACAAATATATGTTATATATATATATATATATATATATGTATGTATATAAAATGTAGGCAAATATTTATAGTTTGTTTTTTTACATCACAAATCTTAACCCAATTGGAATTTTGATATGGCATGAGGTAGGACATGTTTAAATTTTCATGTCAAAATATTGTTTAATTAATTTGCTGAAAATATTATTTGTTGGAAAACCCATTTTTTCTCACTCATATGAAATAACACCTGTATCATATATCATCTCTTATATATACTTGGTACTTTTCCAAACTTACCTTTCTGTCCATTGATCTGTCTGGCTGTATCTTTGCCAATTTCATTCTGCTGTAGGTAGTTTGAACTGCATCTGACAATCATCATGGACAGCATGGGAAAAGGTCAGGCATTGGGTTCAAGCTTACCTGGGTTTGAATCCAAAGTATCTCACTTGTAGATGTATATCCATATGGAAGTGAATTAACTCTCTGAGCCTCTGAGTGTATTCATTGGAGAATGATAAGAATTGTCATTAACTAACAGAATTTCCATGAAGGTCAGGGAAAATACATGTAAAGCACTTACACTTAACACTCTTGGATAGGAATATTATATAAATATTTTGCATTATTAATAAGCTTTCACTTAAAAATTCTTTATACTATGTTAAATTCAATGTTGTGCATCCACATGCAAGCTTGTAAAGCATAATAAACATGGAGATTGCTTCTTTTATTTTCCTGGAAAAGAGTTACTTTAGTTATATCTTTATTCATTCTTCTTTAGAGGAATTAAGGACGATGAGAGTGGATGTAACAATTTGTTTAAATTTTTTTTAACGTTTATTTGTTTTTGAGAGAGAGAGACAGAGCACGAGGAGGAGAGGGAGACACAGAATCCGAAGCAGGCTCTAGGCTCCGAGCTGCCAGCACAGAGCACTATGCGGGACTCCAATACACAAATTGCGAGATCATGACCTGAGCTGAAGTCGGTTGCTTAACTGACTGAGCCACCTGGGCGCCCCTTGATGTAACCTAATTTTTAAAGACATTTCTGTCAAGGCTTGGTTTGCATCCCATTTTTTCCCTAAGCTTCAGTTTTCTCATCTACAAACTAGAGTTAGTACCTACCTCCTAGGTGAGTTGAGGATAAAATAAAATGTGTGTAATATTTGGGGCTTGAGCTATCATTACCTGACAGAAGCAAAGGCAGATACACTGAAATACTGACATGAAATTGCTACTAGAAGATGAATTAATACAGACATTTTGAAATTTATATGTTGACTTAGCAAATTTGAATCTCAACCTTTTATGAACATATGTAATATGCAAATCATTATACAATTGTATTCTGAAGAGTATTATCAAGTGGCAATAATTTTTATTATCTCATGCCACCTGGTGCCTTGACCAAGTTACTACAACCCATAATTGTGAGTTGTTAATGAAAATAATCATAGCTAATATTTATTGGATATTTTTCTGGGCCAGGCCCTGTATTAAACCTTTTTTATATGTTAATTAGCTAATTGATTCAACAAATATTTATTGAACGACTGCTATGTATCAGCCTCTTGTATGTGTTCTGTGATTTTATCAACATGGCATCCCTCTAGGTCAGTTTTAATGTTCTCCTTGTGAGACTCAGAGAGATTGATATACCCAAGGCCATACAGCCAGAGATAGAAGGACTGGTATTTAAACCTATTTCTTCTTTCACTGCCTTAGTAGTATATAATAATTAATTTATTCTATACTATATATTCTATAGTCTATAGAGTGTGCTGTACTCTATTTATGTAGTCATTTTTCTTTTACAAGATGATAATGATGATTTTAATATGACAACCATATCAATAATCTTTTATTAGGTTTTCTTGCTTTGGGGTTAACTAAATATTTATTTCATTTTAATTCCTTTGTTAACTTCTTGGCTATACTTCTTTGAAAGCTTTTTTAGTGGTTGCTCTAGGGATTGCAATACTCACTCTTTATATATTACTGTTAATCAAAACAGTATGGTATTGGCATAAAACATATACATAGATCAATGTAACAAAGCAGAGATTTCAAAAATGACCATGCATTTATGGTCAATTAATTTACAACAAAGGAGCCATGAATATACACCAGGGAAGAGATAGTCTGTTTAAGAAATAGCATGGAGAAAACTGGACAGCCAAATGCAAAAGAACGAAGCTGAACCATTATTTTACATCATACACAAAAATCAACTCAAAATTGATTAAAGACTTTACGTATCAGTGTCTACTTAGACTTAGTATCAGATCATTTCATACACACTGTAAGAAATTTGAACAGTGTAATTCCATTTATTCTCCCATTCTTTATGCTATTGTCACGTATTTTATACCTGAATACATCATAAACCTTACAGTACAATGTTATAATTTTTTATTTTAAACAAACATTTGCATTTTGATGGAGTTAAGAAATGGAAACGATAACTATTTTTTAACTTTTATTTTTATTTTGAGGGAGAAAGAGACAGCACAAATTGAGGAGGAGGAGGAGGAAGAAGAGGAGGAGGAGGAGGAGAGAGAGAGAGAGAGAGAGAGAGAGAGAGAGAAAACTGCAAGCAGGCTCCACACTGCCAGTGCAGAGCCTGATGTGGGGCTCGAACCCATAAAACTGTGACCTGAGCTGAAACCAAGAATCAGAGGCTTAACTGACTGAGCCACCCAGGTGCCCCAGAAAGGTAACTTTTATATTCATACAACTATTAACCATTTTTAAATCCTTGGCATTCCTTCTACTTGGCATCGTTTCCTTTATTTCATTTCTGATTCTAGTAATTTGATTCTTTTCTCTCTCTCTCTCTCTTTTTATAAGTAATCTCTACCCCCAACATGGGATTTGAATTCACAACCCCAAGATTAAGAGTCGCATGCTCAGTCAGTCATCTATTTCTTTTCTAATTTTCTGCCTAGTTGTTCTTTCCATTACTGAAAGCAGAGTATGAAGTCGTTGTTATTGTTGAATTGTCTATTTCTCCCCTTCATTTACATTAACTTTTGCTTTGTGTGTTTTGGTGTTGTGTTTATATTGCATATATGTTTATAATTGTTTTATCTTCCTGATGGATTGATGCTCTTATCATTATGAAGTGCCCCTATTTATCCTTAGTAATTTTGTTTTAAAATTTATTTTATCTGATATTAGTACAGATGCTCTGCCTTTCTTGTGGTTGTTGTTTGCATGATATATCTTTTCTTTCCTTTTATTTTCATGTTTATGAATGTAAAGTGTGTCATTATATGGACAGCACTTAGCTGGGTTTTTGTTTTTTATCTAGTTTGACAATCCCAGCCTTTTGATTGTCTATGCTTTTTCTGCCTCTATTGAAATGAACACTTTTTTTTTTTTTTTTGAGTCTCTTGGTGTGGTCAATTGTACTGACTGATTTTTAAATGTTAAACCAACCTTGCATTCCCATGTTTGACTCCATTTGGTCATGATGTATTATCTTTTTGTATATATTGCTTTATTATACTTGACAGGATTTTGTTGAGGATTTTTGGGTCTATGTCCACAAAGAATATTTGGTTTTAGTTTTCTTTCTTTATAGTGTCTTTCTCTGATTTTAATATTAGGGTAATGCTGTCATCATAGAATGAGTAGGAAAGTGTTACCTTATGTTCTATATCTTGGACTTTTTAAATGGAATTGGTAATATTTCTTCCTTAAATGTTTGACTAAGTTCCTCAGTGAAGCCATTTGAGCCTGGAGTTTTCTCTGGTGGAATGTTTTAAAGTATGAATTTAATTTATTCAATAGATACCGGATTATTCACATTATTTTCTTGCTCTAAACAAAGCTTTTCCTAAACTTCTCCCACCTCTGTGAGCCAATGACAAGTTTTTAAATTTCTCACTCACACATGAATTTGGACTTTGCAGACTTCTGTGTGTTCTTATGTTCTAACTATTCTGTAGATTAAGTTTTGTGTGTTTAATTTCCCTTGCTTTCCCTTTTACTCTCTTTCTTTTTTAGGAAAACGTGTACAAGGATTCAGATTTATGAAGCCAAAATTATTCTGCAGAAATTCAGAAGCATTTTAAAGTACTCTTTTAGTGATAACCTTCCAGTAATGAACTATGTTTCATAGTGAGGAATCCAGAAGGAGGACTTTTCTGGTGAAATTTTCTTCACTGGAGGGACCACACAGGCACTTCCCAGGCAGGATGACTATATGGTCATTAGGTGTTCTTTTGGCTTCTAAGTACCAATTCCCCATTTGCTTGGTAGCAGCTTCTTGAGTTATGTTTGGGTAATCTTTTTTACTTTGTATATAGTATTGGTCAACAAAATACCCTCTCTTTAGTCATGGGGTAGCAATGAACTAATCTGGGCTAACCAGATGCTCTCCCTGAGGAACTAAATCTTGAACAGAATCAAAGACAGGTGAGTCAATTCAAGCTAGAGGTTTTAATATCTTTGTAAGTCTCTAAATTACCTTCTGTTACCTGGATCTCTGGGTCTGCACTGGTGTCAGCTCTTTCTGAGCTGTTTGTTTCCTCAGTTTTCGTGAGCCATCCCATATCTTATAAAGTAATTATAGTTCTGCGTAAATTAGCCACAGGTAATTCCAGTAGTTTGTAACTAAATAACCCTAACTGGGGGTAAGATGGTGGCTGTTCTTCTCTAGACAGGGAATATAGTGTATAGCAAGGCTGTATGGGATTTATAGGGTTTGTCTATACGATATGTGGACCAACCTTATCAAAGACACCAGGTAGGGAAAGCTTATTAAGAATGCAGATACTCTACTCCAGGCCTAACGAGTAAGAATTTCTCAGTGTGGGGTTCAGGAAATCTGAAATGTGAACAAATTGCTCAGAGATTATTCTGCAAAATACATTTGAGAAACACAACATAAAGGTACAGGTCTTGAAATCTGAAAAACAGAGATTAGAATGCTTTATGCTGTTTTAACTGGGGTTAGCCAATTAGTCCCACTGGGCTTGTTTTCTCATCTGTAAGATGAGGATTGTAAAACCTTGTTCATCAAGTTGTTTTAAAGGATTGAAATATGCATGTAGAGATTTTCATATTGCCTCAACAGAAGAGAGCTGCATCATTACTGGGTGTTTATATCCCAAAATCTAATATGTCTTAGGAAAAAATTGTGACTAGCAAAAATTATGGTTGAAGATCATGTAAATCTATGATAGTAACCTATGGTCACAGTTATGCATCATGCTGGGGACAAATGTACGGTCTTTCACCACGTATATAACTAAGAATCTCCCTGAAGAGTTAGAATAGGTTAGAGTAGCTAAACACCATGTAAAGTAGTTGGCTTGTGCTTAGAAGTCGTGTGCTATTAAAACAAACACATAATTTTTTAAAGTATGTATGTATGTATGTATTGAGAGAGAGAGAGAGAGAGAGTGCGCGTGCACAAGTGGGGGAGGGGCAGAGAGACAGGGAGAGAGAAACCCAAGCACAGAGGCCAACCGAGAACTCCGTCCCATGAACTGCGAAATCATGACCTGAACCTCATACTGGGAAATTCTTATTCATTAGGCCTGGAGTAGAGATAAATGGGTAAAAGTTACATCAACAACAAAAATTGAGGCAACATTAAGTGTGGGTGTCAAAAATTTCTTTTGGTCCCAGTACTCATGATTATGTAAGCCATAACTTCAGGCAGGCTTTTAGAAACCTGGCAATACTGGCAGGTATACAAATTATGGCAATGCAAATTATGCGGGGAGTTAAAAAAAATTGCCTGGGTGGTTCAGTTGGTTAAGTGTCCAACTCTTGATTTCAGCTCAGCTCATGATCTCACAGTTCGTGAGTTTGAGCCCTGCATTAGGCTGTGTACTGACAGGGTGGAGTCTGTTTGGGATTCTCTGTCTCCCTCTCTGCCCCTCCCCTGCTTGCCCTTTATCTCCCCCCCCCCCCAAAATAAATGAATAAACATTAAAAAATCAAGGTGGCACGTATTTCTGTTTATGGATAAATGGCTCTGCCTCTTACATATGCATGCAGATATCAATATTTGGAGGAGTTTTCTGAGTCATCATTTGTATCTAAATCCTTCCACCAGGCTAAGCACAAATGCCAGATAAATTCACTTTGAAAGATGTCCTTTCTCTGGTGTCTACTCACAAGATTTCTATCCAGGTAGATAGTTCAGGTTCCTGAAAGGTTGATCCCAAGTGTATCTCAAGCCCCTGCCGGAGATGAGAAGTCAGAGAGAAGTTGTCTGGATGCTTGAGAAGAGCAGAAAAAGGGATAATTCATATGCTGGATGGTATAGTAAGCTTAGATCCATTGGTTGGCTTAAAATAATGTTCCTTAAAACACAGTACCTGGCACATGCAAGGCTTTCAATGCACACTAGTGAATAGTAGAATCAGATTCTTAAAATTAGAAAGACCGTAAACAACACCTAAATGAAGCAGAAGGCCTCTGAAGAGGCTCCTCCCATAGTGTTCATCCAGCCTGTGCCTGCCTATCTCTAATGATAGAGAATTCATTACACCCAAAGAGAATCTATTTAACAAGAAGTTCTTTATACAGAGACGGCATTTATTTCTTCTGTTTCTTGTTCTTCTCTCTGGGACCAAACAACAAATTTAGTCCTTTTTCTACCAGGGAGCCACCAAACATTTAAGGAGAATTAATACATCACTTTAAAAGTCTCATGTAGAAAAAACATCTTATGTAGACCAAATATCTCTAGTTTCTTTAACTCTACTCCAAATCACAGAATTCTGTATTGGAAGAAATATATTAAACAATGTACAAAAACTCTTTAATAATGCAGGCATCTCCAGAAAGTTCATCAAAAGCATCTATTCAGCTTCGTTTCTACCACAAAATCTCTGGCTGTTATGGATGAACTGTACCCATCCCCCAAAAGATATGTTGAACCTAGCCTCCAGTACCTAGTACCTCAGAACACGACCTTATTTGGAAATCGAGGTGTTGGAGACATAATTAGTTAAGATGAGATCATACTGGAGTAGGGTGGGCTCATGATCCAATAGAACTGGATGTGTCCTTACAAGATGGCCCTGTGAAGATACCAGAGACAAGAAAGGTAGAACAGTGAGTGAGAACATCTTGTGAGGACGAAGACGAGATTGAGTTATGCAAGTCAAGGAACACCAGAGACTGTCGGTAAAACACCAGAAGCTAGGAAGAGACAAGGAAGGATTGCCCTACAGCTTTCAGAGGGAGTATGAGTCTGCCAACCCCTTCATCTTGTACTTCTAGCTCCAGAACTGTGGGACAATGACTTTCTGTACCCAGTTTGTGGTACTTTGTTACAGCAGCCCTAGGAAACAAACACATTGGCTTTGACTATATTTTGAATTTTCTTTTCAGAATGATACTGACAGCATTATTCCACATGGTAATCAGCAAAGCAAGCAAATGCTAGAGCTCTTCCATCTAAGTATTTCCAGCCCTGAATTGAAACCAATTTCAAACAGTCTATGAACTCACACACATGTTGTCAAATACATGCTGCAGGGGAATGAATCTCCTAAGCTACTTAGCTGTACAAATATAACTAACATTTTTTCCTACAACTTGATTTTGAAACAATAGTTTTGCTGAGACATATTGTTACTAAATTCACTATTTTAGTGTACATTTCACTGGTTTTTAGTACATTCACAAAGTTGTGCAACCATCACCATTATATAATTTTAGAATATTTTCATTACCTCAAAAAAAAACTCCATACCTAATAGCAACCACTCCTCACCCTACTCCCTTTCCCTAGCCCCTGGAAACCACTTATCTACTTTCTGTTTCCACTGATTTGGCTATGCTGGACATTTCATATAAATGGAATTGTATACTATGTGACTGGCTTCTTTCACTTAGGACTATGCATTTAAGGTTCCTTTATGACTTTTCATGACTCAACAGCTCATTTCTTTTTAGTGCCAAATCGATTACATTGTCTGGATATACCACAGTTTATTTATCTAACCCGATTGTTTATCCATGTAATGACAGAGATCTTGGTTCCTTTCAAATTTTGGCAATCATGAATAAAGCTGCAATAAATACTTGTGGGCAGTTTTTTGTATAGGTATACATTTTCATCTCCTTTGGGTAAATACCAAGAAGCATGATTGCTGGATTGTATGGCTACAGTATGCTTAGTTTCATAAGAAACCTTCAAACTGTCTTCCAAAGTGACTGTGCCATTTTGCATTCCCACTACCAATGGATGAGTTATTTGTTTATTTTTTAATTAGGTAACTTATCTTTTTATTATTAAGCTTAAGAATTTTTAAAAAGCATATTCTGGATACAAATCCCTTATCATTCTGACTGCTGGGCCTTCTTAAGTTCTCTGGACCTTGATGCCATACCTGCATCTCTCTTGGCCATACAAAAAAAGCATTCTGCTGTTCCAAATGCCATCCCATGGTGGGGAGTTTGGGGACTCTGTGGTACTCCTAGGTCTATCTACAAAGAAATACACCTACAGTTCTTTTGTGTTCTATGGGTCTGCCTCCATGGAAGGTGGGAAAAACTGGCTCTTAAATTAGCATGCTTTTTATAATATTTTGTTTAGATCATGAATTTTGTGCCCTAAGTCATTCAGGTTCTCTAAGTTTAACACTCAGAAACCAGTCTTTAAAACTCAAACTCTTCTCTCAAATTATTGTTTCTGCCATCAACATTACAATCTACTTTAAATTTCTAATGCAAGGATTTGAGCCCTTGGCTACTTGTGTCCCTGATGCCTCTAGTCAAGTTTGAGTGGGAACAGGGCCCAGGACATAAGGATATAATACTACAAATATTATGTTGCTACACATGAAGAGTTTCCAAAAGCAAGCTGAATTTAAACAGGCACAGACCTGTATAGGTAGTGAAGCTCAGTGACAAAGAATAAGCCAAGAGTCATTCTGAAGAATGATGAGCAACTTCTCCTTGTGTTCCCTCCGGAGTCATGGGTTCTGTAGGTGTTCAGGGAAGTTAAGGCTCCAGAAACATAATTAGAAGTAAATATTATAGAGCAGAATCTATTTTAAGGGTATCATGGCATCTCATAGTCTCATGGAAACCCAGGACCTGAAAGTACATAGGCCTCAGGAACAAAAAGCGTCAGGAACTCACAGGTAGTCATATTTTTCACCTTTTCTGGTCCACCAGATTTCTGAAAACTTTAAATTTTTGCATCTCCTAGTGGTATTTAAAGATACCTTGTCTTTCCAAAATAACCTTCCAAAATTCCCATAAAATGACAGTTTTCCAACTTAATATCAATGAAACCTGGCCAGGGTGGGTCCCACTATAGGAACAAAGATATTTCCATGGTTACTAGGCAGATGGTGTGGTGGGGATGGATAAATTTAAGAAAATTATTTTTTGCTTGGCGGACAAATCTTTTGGGTGTTCTCTTTGTTGTTCCTGACTATATGTAGTTGTTAAGTCCATCCTTCTTAGACCAGCATATGAAGACCTTGAAAATATCCCTCCAATTTATTTTTCCTACTGCTGTTAATCTTTATACCCCAAGTCTAGTAGCTACCAAACTGTTTTCTCTTTATTGAATCCACTCTGTTCCTTCTGGCCCTGTTAGTTTTTGCATTTTTTTTTTCTTTGTCTAGAATACCTTTTCCTCCCTAGTTTGGTAATTTCTACTCGTCTTTTAGCTAAGCTAAAAGCTGAGCATTACTTCTAGAAGCATTTTTGATTTCTAAAAACAGAGGTTATTGCTCTTTGAATGTTTCACTTTGTCCACACTGTTCTAGACCCCCTATCAGATTGTAGTTGTCATGTAATTTGTCCCCTTTCCCTATCAACTAGGACATCCTTACAGGCAAGATTATATATTGAATGTATTTGTCTCAATGGCAGCTCATCTTTGGCCGGCACATAGCAAAATCTCAATACATTCTCACTAGTCCTTTTATTATTTTTCTGTTTCTCCCAGGCGGAAATCATCTCAGTACCCCTGCTCCCCAGACTATTAGCAGACAGAAAATAAAGTTTGATTCATTTTTATCTTTGCTCTTTGTTCTCTTCTTTTTTAAATGAAAATGTAGCTATGGCAATGTAATTTAATTTTTTCTGCTTCTCCTCTGTTAAAAAATAATAAAAAATATCACACACATAAAAATGAAAAACAATACAGCACCCACACCATCAAACGGAAGTAAATGGTAACAAAACCCAAGAATAAAAATCCCCCGAAGGTTGCATTTTTGAGCTTGGTGTAGGAGTTAGGAATAATGGATATAATTCTGGTTCCCTCTAGCAGTTTTTTTTTTTTTTTTTTTTTTCAACGTTTATTTATTTTTGGGACAGAGAGAGACAGAGCATGAACGGGGGAGGGGCAGAGAGAGGGAGACACAGAATCGGAAACAGGCTCCAGGCTCTGAGCCATCAGCCCAGAGCCTGACGCGGGGCTCGAACTCACGGACCGCGAGATCGTGACCTGGCTGAAGTCGGACGCTTAACCGACTGCGCCACCCAGGCGCCCCTCTCTAGCAGTTTTTAATTTCTGTCTCTCAGTTCCAATCAGAAAACAGGCAGTTGGTTCATCTCCTGCCCTTTCTCCTCACCCCATTTCTTCTCTTTGCTCTCTTGCCTCCCATGTAAAACCAAACATAGTTTGGGAGGCCAAGAATGACGGAAGAGGAACATTCTTTTCCCCTTTTTCTTCCTCTTCGTTTTCTCCCAGTCTTCTCCAAATTCTGTTTGGGCTTGTCCTTCCCCCCTCCCATCTTCATCTGATGGAAACATTTTCACTTTTGTCTCATATTCTACTGTGATTTTTACATTCATGAGCAGGGAAGGTGTCCTTTTAAACGTATGGATTTTTAAAAAGAAAGTTTGCGAAGTTGATTAGAAATGTAAATTAACCATTCGAATTCTCCAAGTTTTTAAGCTAGAGTAAGCCGGTCAGGTCCATTTTCCCTGCACCTGGGCAAAAATGCATCTGAATTCCTACTAAGTGGATTTATAGGCTGAAATCTAAGTTTATCTCTCCAACTATCCTCTAAATCCTGAAAAACAAAACCAGCAAAAATGTATACATGCTTATTAAGCATTCAAGGAAGATATGAAAAAAGAGCGGAAGCTTTGAGCAGTGATTCCCCCAGTTTTCTGAAACCCAAAACCAATAACCAAGGCCAATCAGTAACCCTTTACATCTTTTACTTATAAAATAATACAGATAAAGAATAGGAGAGGAGAAAAAAGGTTACATTTTAAAAGAAAGTATAAATCTTAAAATGAAAAAGTTACCGGAGGTAACAATGCAAATGACATAGAAAAAAACAAATCTAGGACTGGCGAGTCACATTACAGACACGCCTCCGCGTCCCGAGCCCACGCAGCGACTTTGAGAAGACTCCACCTTCAGGAACAATTTCATTGGAGCTCACCTGCCCGCTCGACCCCACCCCGTTCCCTCTGCCGCATGCGCACTACATGCAAACGCCTGTGGCCTCCTCTCGTCACCTTCCCCACCCCCGAATTCCGAACTCGGATTGGCCTATTTCATGGGTCCGCCCCTTAGACCCAACCAATGTAGAAGTCGCCTCGGTGCTCCGCCCTCCCTGCCGGCAGTGTGCGGCCGCGTAGCTCGCAACCCTGGGCTGCAAGTGGGGATGGCGGCGTTTGCGGCGACTGCGGGGAGGCTGTTGGGGCTGCGTGCGGCTGGGACAGAGGGACGGTTGCTTCGGCTGCGAGGCGCGGGGCTGCAGCGGGCCTTGTTGCAGCCCGCCTCGGCCACTGGAGATGCGGCACAGAGGCGGCAGGTGGCTCACTTCACTTTCCAGCCCGACCCGGAGCCTCAGGAGTATGGTGAGCTAGGGGCTGCCCTGTCTGCTCCTGGTGCAACCCCAGACTCCCAGGCCTGTGGGCGCCTCGCCAGGAGTGCCATCCTGCTCGTGTCGGCGGCGGCCGGCAGGCTGATCTCCTTGCATCTTGGTGTAATTCCTTCCCTGCTTTCTGGAGCCTCCCCACTATAGGGTTTGATTGTAGTTTCCACCTCGCTCTATTTTTGTGACTGAGCAACCCACGAGAGGCAGCCCCTCAGAACCCTCGAGTTGGGTGAGAGGGCATGCCGCGGTCTGGAGAGGTCGAGGGTGGAGGGATGGTGCCCAGGGATCCCCTCCTTTTCTCGTTTCTCCATCCTCGCTTTCTCAGCCGTGGCCCTAGGTGTTGTCTGTTTGTCCGGAGCTGGGCCATTAACTACAGGCATTGGTATTTAAAAGAGAAAATTTTTTTCTTATTTTTAAAATGTTCTTTTATTACTTTTTTTTTTTTTTTTTTTTTTTTTTTTTTTTTTTTGCTTTGGCAGAGAAGAGGAAACGGAAGGATTAAGTAATTGAATTGATTTTTCCCAAGGTCTTAAAACAGGTTGTTCTTAGACATGGGAAAGAACCCAGGTTTTCCATTTGAGCCTAGCAATGAGCCTGTGCTGGACTAGGCTGCTATTTAGCCAAGGAGCAGGTAATTGGTGAAGGTGACTGGAAGAAGAGGCCACTAGCACTCTCATTGGTAGGAAGGGCGCTAGCAAACTCTTCACAGTATGACAATTGCATGACTTTTACCATTTCTTCTGCAAGTTTTATGTGATCTCTGAAAGATCTAGTGTTTATTATCAGAACATTGGGAACATTTACCTTTTCTTTGTCTGATAACCTCTCACATGCTAGAGTGATATTTTTGGAAGGGTGTCTGTACTTGTGAATAATAAGTGTGAACATATATTGAGTGCTTACTGTAGGCAGGTACTATGCTGAAAAATTTACATTTGTTGTTTCATTTGATGCTTAGCACAACTTTTAAAAGTGAGTAATGTTAACTGAGGTCTTGACATAGTTTGTCCAAGGTTACACAGATAAGTTAGTGATAGCTTCTGCTTTGGATTTTAATTATTCAGATTCTAGAGCTTCCATTCTAAACAATGGGCTATAATGCATGTAGAAATAATTTACTAAGAGGTGTCACACTTTTGTGAAACAGTAGATACCATGGTGAGTAGCAAGTTTTTCTCACCAACAAGATGAACCTTGAATTCTGTCTTCAAAGCAAAGAAACTTTAGCCCAATACTTAAGGAATAGAATACAGTTCTTCTTCATCCCCCACCCCCCTTCCACAACTGTGAAATTACTAAAGTCCAGGTAAAATGATAATCATGTTTATATGTTTGTTCTTATTATAAAAATAATAAACACGTGTTACATTAATTTGGACAATAGAAAAAAGTAAGAAAAAGTAATCTCACCACCCACTACTATTTGTAAATACTGCTAACATTTTGGTGTGTATCCTTTCAGGTATTTCCTTTCAGTTTAGTAGAATTAAATTTTCCTGTAATTGTAGTTGTTGTTTTTTTTTTTTTTTTCCAATATATGAAGTTTATTGTCAAATTAGTTTCCATACAACACCCATTGCTCATCCCAAAATGTGCCCTCCCCAATACCCATCACCCACCCTCCCCTCCCTCCCACCCCCCATCAACCCTCAGTTTGTTCTCAGTTTTTAAGAGTCTCTTATGCTTTGGCTCTCTTCCACTCTAACCTCTTTTTGTAATTGTAGTTTTAATACAGATAAAATCTGCATTCTTTAATCAGAGGTATTTTCCTGTATTATTGCATAATTTTCATAACCTTCTTTCGAAGACAGTGTGTTCCGTGGAGTAGAAACACTGTAGTCCAGTGGTTGAAATCTTGGCCCTAGAATCAGATTGTCCTAGGATTGGTTTTGGCCCTGCTACCTATGCCTTTGGACTACTCACTTACCCTCTATAAGCCTCAGTTTCTTTGTAAGTAAGGAATTACTAATAATATCTACTTCACAGGTTGCTATGAGGAGTAAAGACGATTTTGTACAATGTACACAAACCCAGTTTTGTCTGCTAAGAAACACTCATTAAGTGGAAACTTTTAATAATTACCATTATGCTTTTGTTTTACACTTTTGCAGTGTTATAAACAATGCGGATAGAAACGTTTGTGGATAGAAATGTTTCATGTGTCTTTTGTGTATCTGAGATTATTTCTTTAGGATAAATTCTAGGGATGAAATTTCTGACTCAAAGATATGAACAGTTTAATGGATTTTTAATGCATAGTTCAAATTATCAGTTTATATTTCCATCTGTGTGTATAGGAGGGTGAATATTGGGTGTCATGATAAAATCATGATTGTGCTGTGATACTATGATTTATAATAAGAAATACATATTGGTCTTTGTCCCCTTTTCCTGGCACAGAGCTCCTGAAACCTTTGAAATTTCTTTTGATGAGAGTAATAAAGATGTCTTGTTATGCTGATGGTAACTTTTTTGGAAGCTCCTTGTTCATCTAAGGGTGGGAGCTGGTCACTAGAGGAGTCAGTTGTGAGATTAGAGGGTTGGGACTTTCAGTTCTGGAGGTTCTGGAGGTTGAATGCATTGGATCAATCATGCCTACGTAATGAGGCGTCCTGTGGAAACTAAAAAGGATGGGATTTAGAGAGCTTTTGGGTTGGTGAATAGGTATTGGGTGAATAGAGGATTGGGGATAGTGGCATGCTCAGAGAATGTGGGAGCTCCATACCTTGCCCTATGCATCTCTTACACCAGGCTGTTCCTGAGTTACATCCTTTTATATTAAGCAAGTAATCTAGTAAGTAAAATATTTCTCTGAGTTCTGTGAGCCATTCTAGCAAATTAATTGAACCCAAAGAGAGGGCTGTTGGGACCTCCAGTCAGAAGCACAGGTGACGACCTGGATTTGCAGCTGGCCTCTGAACTGGGAGGTAGGCACAGTCTTACAAGGACTGAGCCCTTAATGTGTGGGATCCGATGGTAGCTCCAGGTCAATAGTGTCAGAATTGAGGTGAGTTGTAGGAGACTCAGCTGGTGTTGCAGAATTGCTTGGCTGTGTGTTAAAACACACACACACACACACACACACACACACACACACACAGGAATTGGTATCAGAATTGTGTGTGTGCACACATGCTTGGATATTATGTGCTCACAGCATTTTGTTCTAATATATATTTGTTTTATTTCTATTAAGGAATAGTTACCAGATATTTGTTTGCTATATTTCTTTTTTCTTATGAATTGGATGTTCCTTGTTTTTGCACATTGAAAAATTTGTATGCGTAATAATCTTTTTCTATCAATACTGATCCTATGTACCATTATTGAACAACTGCTGTATTCCACATGTGTGGTGGACATCAGTCTATAACCCTCACAGTAACCTTGTCACCTACAGAGTATTATGCTCATTTTGTAGATGGGAAAATTGAAGCTCAGAGATGTTAGTGGCCTGCCCAAGTCTGAGTAGTGGCAGGGCCAGAATTTGAACCCAAATATGTCTACCTTTAAAGTCTCCCACACTACTTTTGTGTTAATGTTTTGTATATTAAAGATATTAATGAAGATAATAACTCTTTGTCTTTCATGGATGCTGCAAATAGATTTATTTTTAAAATTTTGGTTGACACATGATAAAGACTGCTTAAATAGAGTGATGGGCAAGGTTGACTCTGAGGAGGTGACATTTAAACTTCACTGTGAGGAATGACAAAGGAACTACCTCCACAAAGACCAGGGTAGAACAGTCTTTTCCTGAAAGAAATAAGGACAAAGAATGATGAAATCCCTGAGGTGAGGTAAGCTTGTTCACTGGTGACCAGGGAAAGCCATGACCGTTGGGGAGATAGGCAGCTCTCAGAAAGATAGGCAGTTGTTCAAGGTAATGAAGAGTCCTCTTTGTGAGAATGAAGGTCTTCTTTCCAGTATTAGAATTTGTAGAGAAGGGAACAACACAAGTAAAGAGAGGCTAGAAAGCCTAGGGTTTTATGAGGAATGAGAAGTAGTGATTTTATCTAGAGGAAAAAGGGGAGGGGTAGAAATAAGTTTGGAAAGCCAGAAAAAAGGTTGGGGGGGGGGCGTGGAGAAAAGATTGAATGTGGCTAATGTAGCTGACACTGTGCCGAGTGCATTACACACAGGTTCGGATTTTATTCTGTGGGCTGTGGAGGGCCGTTGATTGTTTATAGGCAAGAGAGTGACTTGACGTGTGCTTGAATGAGATTCTTGGGAGAGTTTATAGATTTGATTAGGAAAGTAAGGAGGCAGAGATCAGTTAGAGGGATGTTGTACTGTCCATGAGAGAGTATGTAATTGTTTAAACTTGGGGAGTGCCAATGGGAATAGTTGTGTTTTCGAAGGAATTGGCTGCATTTGGTGCTGTTTTGCCCGTGGGGGCTAAGAGAAAGGGGTATCAAAGATGACTTTGCCATTTCTAGCCCGGGAGGCTGAAAGGATGGTAGAGTAGTGGTATCACTCAAACAAATGAGGGATACTGGGGGAGAGGAGAGTGGTTTTGAAGAGAGGATGACTTAGGTTTGGATATGTTGATTGGATGTCTTAGTCCTTTTGGGCTGCTGTAACAAAATACCATAGGCTGGTGGCTTGTAAACAACAGTAATTTATTTTTCACAGTTCTAGAGGCTGGGAAGTCCAAGGTCAAGGCATTGACAGATTCTATGTCTGGTGAGGCCCCGCTTTCTGGTTCTCAGTCAGCTGTCTCATCACTGTGACATTGTATATAATGGAAAGAGTGAGGGAGCTCTGTGGGGTCTCTTTCTAAGGGCACAAATCTCTTTCAGCAGGGCTCCACCTTCATGACCTATTCATCACCCAAAGAACCCCCCCCTCCAAGTACCATTATATTGGGGATGAGGTTTCAACATATGAATTTGGGAGGGGAACACAAACATTTATTCTATAGCATTGGCAGTGTTGACAGAATATAGCATCCTGAGGTCGGCTAGTCTGAGTGCTAGTCTGGCTCCAAAACAACCATGTCAAAAGTTGGGACCTTTGAGACTAGATAATTCTCTTCATATCTCTTTTCTCAGTCTTACCAGAATTGCCCCCAACTGTGTCCTTCCTTTTTTCTCTTCCTACTGTGTTTCCTTATTCTTTATCATTGCTCATCCATACTTCTCCACGGCACCCCACCAAATGATAATAATGATGACAGAAGACACTTTTATAAGAGGTCACCTGGTACCAAGCACTATTCTGAGTGCCTTTCATGTAGCAATTCGTTTAATCCTCATATAACAGTGCTGTGGCAGATATCCTATTATCAACCATATTTTACAATGAAGAAACTTAGATACAAAGAGGTTAAACTTCTACTTTTTGACACTTGGGTGATGGGTATTAAGAAGAGCACTGGTTGTGATGAGCACTGGGTGTTTTATGGGAGTGATAAATCACATGAAGCGAATATGACACTGTATGTTAACTCACTGGAATTTAAATATAAACTTGGAAAAAAAACCCCAAACTTCCCCAAGTGACACTATCTGTATGAGGTGAAGCCAGGCTTCATTTTTAAGTAGTGTGCTCAGTTTGCTCTAAGAGGCCATGTCCCTGAGCACTCAACCACACTGTCTTTTGTGTTATTCGTACAATTTCTTCACACCACACTTTGCCCGCTCTTAACCCTACCTCAAACCTGGCTTTCCCCAAATTTGTTGCATCTTTTGTGTCTCATTTGAACAGAGACTCCTGTCCTCCTTTATTACTGTTATTTACCCACCTTCAAGTTTCTTTACTTATGGTCCAGGAACTTGCTTATTAGTTTCTCACCTCATCCCCGCACCTTGTTTTCATTTCCAGTGTCCAACACATTGATTCAGTAATTCTATACACTACTCAGTGTTCACCCAGATAAGTAAGGTCACAATCTGTCAGCATACACCATTATTACAGTATTATTGACTGTATTTCCTCTGCTCTATTTTTCATCCCATTCGTACTCCATTTTTGCTATCATTTGGGAAATTGCAACTTTCTGGAGGCACTGTTGCACGGAAGCTGAGAGCTGGGGTTCTTGAGTCAAACGTGCCTAAATTTGAGCCCCACTTTACAACTTAGCATTGTAAGATTGGCCGGGTTTATTAGCCTTCGTAAGCTTTCTTTTCTTCATCTGTTCTGCCTCAAAGCATTGCTGGGGGGACCCAGCGAGGTAAGTCATGTAATTATTGGTGCCTGTACTGGTTGTGCTAGATTCGGTTTCCTGATTCTAGAGTAGATGCTCTTAAATATTTGACCTTTGATAGTAATCATCTCGCTGAATTCCCACACTGGCCCTAGACATTAGATATTATTCCTGTTTTATGGAGTAGGCAATGGAGTGTCAGTGGTTAAGTAACTTTCCCAGTGGCCTCACAGATTCCAGGCCAGGCCTGCATGATTATGCCAGTGTGTGTGCTGCCTTCATTGCTCTGTGTTGCTCCCCAAGAACACATCTGGGCCTCTCCCTGCCCCTGATTTTAGACATTGTGTGTATGCGTGTAGGTTTCTTTATTCATTCTGTGCATTTTAGTTTTCTTCTGGCTGCCAAACTTTGTGCTAGGTGCTTAGCACAAAACACAAATGTGGATATGGACCTGTCCTCATGGAATTTAAGTCTAGTGGGGGAGATGGACGAAAAATAGCAAGTAAACGCATACTTAAATCAATCCCAATTGCAATAAATGCCCTGTAAGACATGTTCAGGTGCTGGGAAAGAGAATAATAGAGACCTAACAAGGCCCCTAAGAAGAGGTTAGTATTTGACCAGCCTCTAAGCGATCAGGAAAGAGTATCCAAGGAGGTGTGAAGGAGGTGCCAGGCAGAGGACCCAACATGCGTGAAGGTTCTGATGTAGCAGGGAGCTTGCTGTGGTGGAGCTGAGAGAAGACTCAGGTGGTGAGCCTTGGGGACAGTAGTGCAAAATAGGGCTTTTGAAATGAACAAGGATGAGATCAAGCAGGGCTTTGTGGATGTGATGAGGAGTAGGGCTTTATTCCACGTGCAGTCAGAGAACTTGGAAGAATTTTGAGCAGAGCAGTAACATATGACATGCATTGCTTTTTAGGACTTCTTATAGCAGCTCTTTGATGAATGAGGGATGAAGGAGTAGAAGTGAGGAGGTGGTACTCTGGTCTGAATATATCATTTCCCCATTACTATGTTGAAGCCCTAATCCCCAGTGTGATTGTATTTGGAGATGGGGTCCTTGGGAAGTAATTAGGTCATGAGGGTGGAGGCTTCGTTAATGGGATTAGAACCCTTATAAGAAAAGACACAAGAGAGATTATCTCTCTACCTTGTGAGGATACAGCAAGAAGATGGCCTTCTGCAAACTAGAAAGAGGGTTTTCATCAGGAACTCACCTTGATTTTGGATTTGGCAACCCCCCAAACAGTGAGAGATAAGTTTCTGTCGTTTAAGCCACTCAATCTGTGTGGTATTTTGTTACAGAGGCCAGCGCTGACTAAGGCCGTTAGGAGATGTTTTTCAGAAACAGGAAAGACATGGTGAGTTCTGGAATTAGGACATGGTTGGTAGTACTAGACTTTAAGCTATATGTTGGAAGTAGTATATTTGGAAGCTGGATTGGATGGATTGAATATAAGGAATGAATAAAAGGAAGACATTCAAGGATACTTCCTCAATTTCTGGCCTGGATGCTTGGGTGGAGGATAGTGCTGTTTGCTGAGATGCAGAAGACTGGTTTTGGGAGCAGACATCAAGCCTTCGGTTGTGTGCTTACTGAGTTAGAAAAGCCTGACACCCGAGTGGGGAATTGGTGATGGTTGGATATAAATCAGGAATTCAGAGGAGGAGTCTGGATTAGAGATACTCATTTGCGAGTGACCAGCATACAGAAGAGTTTAAAAAGCATTTAGAGACTGAGGAGAGAAGTGTCCAGCTAAAGGGAGGGAAACAACTGTAGTTTGTTATACCATGACATGAGTTACCAGGTGCCCTGAGATGGGGACCCAGGGCTCCTAGCCATAGTTTCTTCAACTTTAAGGCTTTCTTAGGTCCTCCCAATGTTGGCCTTCGGTGGCAGCCCCCTCCCCCTTTACTAGCATCTTAAAAAGGCATTTGTGCTTATAGATCCTTCATTTATATTTTAATATAAAAGGTCCTGTCTCTCATATTTGAATGTTCCATGAAACTTACTTTATGGGTTAGAGTTTGGGAAACCCCATAGTAGGGATTAGAGTGGGTTAGAGGTACATTTCTGGCACATAGAAAGGGATTCCTGAAGAACAGGCATCTGGAGGGATGGAAGAAGTTCTGTTGGATGAAAATAGGTAGTTTCTTAGGCATCTTTCCATTTTACAGTGTGGTTAATGCCAGATTATGCCACTAAAATCATCCATCATGCTTCAACAAGCATATACTGATGGTCGTGTTTGTGTTAGGCACTAAATGCTGAGGTTTCTAAGGAATATGACATGAAAATGCTGTAATACACATCAAGGACTAGGCAGCTCCGAGGAGGGCCAGTGCTGAATGTGCTGGCAGAAACTTTGGTTTCTGAAAGTAGACCCTAACTTTCCCTATCATAGCTGTGTATTTTTTTAAAATGTTTATTCTGAGAGAGAGAGAGAGAGAGAGTGAGTGAGTGTACATGAGTCGGAGGGGGGGTGGGGAGGGACAGAGAGAGAGGGAGAGAGAATCCCAAGCAGGCTCTGTGCTTACAGTGCAGAGCCCAACGGGGGCTCAGTCCCACCAACCACGATGACCTGAGCTGAAATCAAGAGTCAGATGCTTAACCGATTGAGCCACCCAGGTGCCCCCATAGCTGTGTATTTTTATTTGTTCAGGATCTAGCTACAAACATACTTACTGTTAAACATGCCCTGCTGTTGACCTGATTTATTTCTAGAGACTGCTCCTCGGGCACTCATTTGCCATTTTTGTCTTACATGCTCTAGCTGTGTGGAAGGCTTCTGTCTTCAATGCTACTGCATACTGAGTAGTTACTCAGAATAACTGAAGATGCCATAGCAGTATCACTTCTGCCTCATTCCCCTGCTCCTGCAGTCTGACTTTGAATTGTAACACTGGTAGATGTTTTATCCAACTGTATTTCTTTCTCTTTAAGCAGTCCATTAGCAATATGCTTTGTAGATTTTATCTTTATTGAACCAGCCTCATATGTTCATTTGTGCGGTCATTCCACAAATATTTATTGAGCACCTGCTACATGTCAGACATTGTTATGAGCACTAAGCATATACCTCTGATCAAAAACAGATAGGAATCCCTGACCTCTTACGGCTCATGTTGTATTGTGTTCCTATTGTGTTCTGACCCTGCATTACCTGCCACTTTATCTTTGCAGCAGTGGTGATGGCCTATTTTTTCACATGCTCTACTTAGGATAATTTTGAGTGAGTAGCTCACTTCTAGCCATAAAGCTGTGTCTTACCAATGGGTGCCCATTAGCTTGTATCCTTGACTAGGGAAGTTGAACTGCTATGTATATTTTTGTTTTGTTATAATTTTTTATCTGGGAAAGAAGAGATGTCAGTCTGGTTTAGCAGCTTTTTATTAATATTGGTAATTGCATGATTGGGCAGCAGTGTTGAATAATTTTTAAGTGCTCATAGTTACATGTGCTACAGGCACATACTTTGTCATGAGGAACCATAGGCATGTCTTACCATGGTCTTTAATGTAACCTGTTGGAGAATAAGTAATTCTAAGGGAAATAAATATTTAAAATGATGTTACCTGTGAATAATTTGTGATTTCTTCCTGACCCATTCACAGACCATACTGCCACTTTAAAAATAATTGGGAGTAGATGTTACTATATTAAAATTATTTAAATCTTTTAAAAACATCTGGTAGAATAGCAGTTAATCCAACCCCCTAAAATTTTGAATCTATTTGAAAAATATTCAAGAGTAGAAGTTTTTGTGCTTACATGGAAATAAAACCTTTAAATACTCTTTACATTGTTTTCATACAAGATGAGTCAATTCTTGGTGGTAATTAAGCAATACTTTCCAGATTTACTTGGTATGTTTTTTTATTGTTAAAGTCTTTGCTTTCTTTGTAACTAAAACTTGTTGAATAGCGATGAAATAAGATGTCTCGGAGGCATTCAGGATTAATTCAGATGGTCAGCATACTTGAAATAAATATCACCTTAGGTGTTTAGGCATTTTTATCCTCCTTAGCTCCTTAGCTATGAAAATCATAGTAGACAAAAAAAAAAAAAATCTGCCTTTAGGAAATGTATGAAATGGGAGAAGGAATGGGAATATCATGGCAGTCAGAAAAAAAGTTTGCCCTAAACCATTATCATCTGATGCTGGGTACCAATAAACACTATTAAAGAGTTTTTATAGAATGGAGAAGGATTTAAGGCAAGCATCTATTTAAATGATATAGCCTTAGCCTGAAGAAAAATAAATTTTGAAGTTATCACAGACATGTGGTTTGCTTATGTGTCCTTTGGTGTAGATGGCATAACAGTACTGTACTTTCTTGAATGAATTCCCATTATCCCCACCAAAAATAAGAGTAGAAACAGGACTTTATTCTTGGCACAGATGGCAGCAGGGCATTTTTGAGTGGATATTGCCAAGACTTGAAGCCTGGGCATTCAGCAGTGCGGAAGGGTCAGAGCAGTTAAGAGAAGGTTGAGCGTCAGTGGATATTGGGAGATGGAAGATGTCATAGATCAGAGCCTGCTGTGGATCCAGGCTGGGCTTGGGACAAAGATGAGTCTTCAAGAAAAGGGTGAGTGACCAGCATGTGTCATGGCCAGAGCGTTGATGGCAACAGCACTAGCTGTTGTGACCCACATTGTGAATTAGATCTTGGCTTTTGGGACACAGCAAGTTACCAAGGAGTACAGAGGTTAGATGGGACAGTACTCAGGGTAATTAGCGGTATTCAAGGGATTTGCTAGCAGCATGGCTAGCTATGGGTTAACGTGAAGATGGCCTGTGGATCAGAGAAGATTCAGGCAGAAGCCTCTCTCCATCCTGAAGAGTACTTTTGGAGAGGAGCTGACCTAAAGTTCTGGGATGTCTGTAGGTCCTGGGCAGCACCAAGACTTAAAGCTCTAAAGTATGATGTTTCTGAGTTCCAACATTTGGAACTTTATTAAACAAAGTTTTCTACCGTTCAGAATAATGCCAAAGTCAAGATGAAGGGCATGGAAAAAGTCCAGATTCTAATAATAAATAACTCATATTTGTTCAGCACTTACTGTGTTTGGGCACTGTTCTAACTTTACATGTATTGTTACATTTAACCATCCTATCTGTCTATTTAGGGAACTAGAAGTTGGCTTGCAGAGAGTCTACTTGAGCAGTGAGACAGAAGGAAGGACCAAGTCTGGTGTGTTGAGGCATGGGATTATAGTATTCTCTAAACACCAGCCTTCCTCATTCTTCCTCATTGTTTTATGGCCCATGACCATTTGCTGTTACTGGCATATTTAACATGTGCCTTGAGTCACGTGTATTTGTCAGGGATTTACACATACACACACACACACACACACACACACACACTTATGTAATGTTTATATACTTTTGAGAGAGAGTGAGAGAGAGAGAGAGAGAGAGAGAGTGTGTATGTGTGTGTGAGTTGGGGAGAGGCAGAGAGAGAAGGAGACACAGAACCTGAAGCAGGCTCCAGGCTTTGAGTGGTCAGCACAGAGCCCAGTGCAGGGTTTGAACCCACGAACCTTGAGATCATGGCCTGAGCTAAAGTCAGACGCTCAACTGACTGAGCCGCCAAGGTACCCCTAGGTTTTATATTCTTAACACCTGTACAGAATATAATCTCAGACCACTTTCACTCTGGCTGGTTATCTTTTCTGGCTTTTATTTATGGTCTACACACACTTGGTGACTGGATTATATTCATTTTTCCTTTTTTATACTTGTTTTTTAATTGTTTAATATGTGTCACTTTTGCTTCGTCGTCAAGCTCCGAAGCCTGTATTGCTTTTGTAATTTCTACAGAACCAGCATCATTGTGAATAATCCAATAAATTCACATAGTATATTCTATACTTTCTTTTCTACATTGATTTTAATCATGTTGTAATCAACTGTTAAGAAACTGGTTATTTTTAATATACTTTACAATGTAGGAAATGTTACTTAAATTTTTTTTTTTTTTTTTTTAATTTTCACAGGGCAAACTCAGAAAATGAATCTTTTCCAGGCGATAACAAGTGCCTTGGATAACTCATTGGCTAAAGATCCTACTGCAGGTAAAATTCCTTTCTGCTTGACTACGGTAGCTGTGTTAATTCAGAATCAAAAATTTGCTGGAAATCTTGAGTCTGGAGCTCAGTGGTTAACATTACATTTACCTGAAATTTTTTAAAAGATCTGATCAAATGATTAAGGTTATCAGATCATGCTATTAACACATTTTTTAAATTAATTCATGGTGAATTAGTTCTGATGTATATCTAACATCTTCAAGTCAACTTTTCCCCATAGTATGTGTGGTTTTGATATTATATTAATACTTTCTGGATTAATACCTACTGGGTACTTCTGTTTCTTCAGCATATAAAAAAATGGGAAGTACCACTTCATTCAGATTTATGAATCTGTTTATGAAATGAAGATTTGATTCCATGCTTTCCTTTGAAATACATTGTCATTCAACTTAAGATATTTTGGAAATAACTGTAATAAATAAGTAGCTTATCAAATTTAGTCATTGATATAAAAACAGTTGTCCTGCTGTATGTTTTCTAAATTTGATTGGCTTTACTTATATGTATTAGTATATATCAATATATATATATTTGGTATACCTTGGGCTTCCACTTGAAAATCCCTAGTTTTTATTATTAAGTTTTTTAAATGTTTTATCATTTGTTTTTGAGAGAAAGACAGAGTATGAGCAGGGGAGGGGCAGAGAGAGAGGGAGACACAGAATCTGAAGCAGCCTCCAGCTCCGAGCTGTCAGCACAGAGCCTGATGTGGGGCTCAAACTCACAAGCTGTGAGATCATGACCTAAGCCAGAGTCAGACACTTAACTGACTGAGCCACCCAGGTGCCCCTGAAAATCCCTAGTTTTAAGGTCAAGTGAAGAACGGGTTATTTTGTTAGGAGAAAGTAAGAACTATAATAGTGGATGATTAGATTTTGCTTTGTTTGAATGCTATCTGAGAATGATCTTGAGTAAATAAGGGTGAATTGTTTCCTTGAGGTTCACAGAGCTGGTCAGGTGCATATATAGGAATAGAATTCACCTCTGTGAACACCCATTTTTATTTTCTTTGCCTTGCTCATTATGTCCCACCATACTTGCCTCCTTTTACTTGATTTAAGTCCTTTTCCTATTTGTAACTGTTCTCTCAGCTTGGGATATTTTTCCTTCAGCCCTTCAGAGTGTTGACTTTTATTATATACCATATATGAAAGAAAACAACCATTGGCCAGACACTCAGGAGGCTGGAGTGTGAGTCATAGTTCTGCCTCTTGCTTTCTTTCTGACTTGTCAAGTTACTTTACTACTTCTCTGGCTTCATTTTCTTCATGGGTAAAACAAAATGACATCCTAGATTGGTGGTTCTTAATCAGTTGGGATGATTTTAATCCCCCTTCCTCCTCTCATGTTTAACAAAGTCTCCAGACACTCTTGGCTGTCAGGACTGTGTGTGTGTGGGGGGGCAACTGTCATCCATGGGATAGGGGGCAGGGATACTGCTGTATATCTACAATGTATAGAATAGGCTGTTACAAGAAAAGAATTATCCAGTCCAGAACGTCAGTAATGTTGAAGTTTAGAAACCTAATTTTAAACCTTTGATCTATTTCTGTTTTCTGCTTTAAAATGTAAACATTGAAATTACTTATTTTTCATTGTTAGTGTAATTTAGGGATTATCAAATAAAATATGTTCTTTAAACATTGTTTTTCAGTAATATTTGGTGAAGATGTTGCCTTTGGTGGAGTCTTTAGATGTACTGTTGGCTTGCGAGACAAATATGGTAAGTTAACATCTTTATATGTGAATAGTATTCCTGTATAACTTTTATTTAAGTATCTTGAAAATAGAGAATATTCCTGTTGAATTGTTCGCCATATCTTTATTGTATAAATAGTTGTCGGTTTTGTTTTTGCATTTGTTTTTTTCCATCCATAGAATCCTTTGGTCTAGAGTTCTTCCAATGTGTTCTAACTGTAGCATCCCTGACCTGGTTCATATTACACATATTATGGATGCCAAAATAATCGTAGTTAAATGTATTGTTTATTATGTCATTCAAATCCAGGAAGCTTTCATCTCTTACTACTGCCTACCTTAGCCATTTTCACTTCCATTGCCTCTAGTTCAAGATTGTGCCTGATTGGTCTCTGTTAATAGATTTCATCTTTTATTACCTGTACTAATCACGGTTCTCCAGAGAATTAGAAGCATTAGGATATATCTGCATAACTATATCTATATATGTGTGTGTATATAGGTATTATATATGCATCTATATCTATTTGTATGTATATGTACCTCTGTATATTTATAATCTATGTCTATACCTGTATCTATATGCCTTTACCTATATCTATATTGAGAGAGAGAAATTTATTTTTTAAGGAATTGACTCACACAGTGAGGGGGCTGGCAAGTCTGAAATCTGTAGGGTAAGCCAGCAAGCTGGAAACCCAGGCAGCGTTTCTGTGTTGCAGTCTTCAATCTGAATTTCTTCTTGTTTGGGAGACCTGCCTCTTCTCCCAAGGCCTTCAAATAATTGGGTGAGGCCCATCGTATTATGAAGACTCATCCGCTTCACTGAAAGTCTACTGATTTAAATGTTAATCACATCTAAAAAATACTCTCATAGTAATATCTACGCTGGTCTTCGACCAAATAACTGGGCACCATCACTTAGCCAAGTTGACCCATAAATTAATGGTCCCATTATCCTTCCAGATATTTTACCTCGGCTGATCAATGCCTTTTGCTTGGCATGTGATTGATTTCTGTCTATTGCTTTCACTTATTTCATTTGACTCAGACTTCAAACTGTTAGAGTACATTTTGGCCCATCCCAACACCCCCCACTCCTGCCCTGCCCTGACTTGCTGTGTAAGGAATGTATTTCAACTCCTTATTGTTAGGGGTGACTTTGAGGTGATTTGACTTCATTCATTTCTTCTCTGAGTCTTAACTGATCTGGAAGTCAGCAAAGCACTTATGTTTAGGGGGAGGAGTTCACTCCTACCTTTCTTCTTACCTTTGCCACTGCCCTCTGAAGCTCATGGGTGGATGCAAGTAAGGAGGGAGGGTCTTTCCGATATTTTTTTCCTAATTGTTGTTCCTTCTTGTTCTACTCTTCTCTGAGGTTATATTATATTTGGATCCAAGATACCATGGCATGGCCCATCTTGTTTACCAGGAAGCCCTTTTCTCTTTATAGCAGGTTGATTTTCTGAGTCCTGTCCCTCTGTTGTCTCCTGTTTCTAACAGCTGTTTAGATTTTGAGATGGTTGGGCCAATCTCGACTACCTCACACTATCTCAGTTAGTTCCAGCGAATTCAGACTCCGACAAACTTTAGCTCTTAAAAAAAATTAAAAACCTTTAAACATTTGATTTCAAAAGCAATGCATATGCATTGTAGAAAATATGGAAAATATAGAAAAGCATAAAGGAGAACATAAAAATTGTCCATACTTCTAAAGTATGAAAAAAAACAATGGTACCCATCTTGATGCACACACTTCTAGACCATATTTGAATATATCTGAGTATATTTGCATATAGTAACTAATGTTTAAAACATAGAATTATACTTTTGTTTTCTTCTTAGGATTTTCAGCTCTGTTTACATTGCCCATCAGTTCTTACATACTGTTTACTTTATGCACTGGAGCCCTTAGCGCATTAATTATGGTTGTTCTAAATTCCTGGTCTGGTAATTCCAATCCCTGCCATGTCTGGTTCTGTTGCTTACTCTGTCTCTTCGAATTGTGATTTTTGGTTTTTGGTTTGCCTTGTAATTTTCTCTTGATAGCTAGACATGATGCGCTGGGTAAAAGGAATTGCTGTACATAGGCATTTAGGGATGCGGGAGTGAGGTGTATGGGGATGGAAGCATTATATAGCCTTGTGATAGGTCTAAGTCCTTTATTGAGCTGATGCCTCTGGACTGTGAACTTCACAAGTGTTTTTTCTTCCCTGTCAGGTGGGACAGGATGGATGGAGCTGACTAGAGTTGGCCATTTTCCTTTTCCCATGTCAATTACACTAATTATACATACCCAGCAGATTAGGCTCTAGTCAACTGGTTTCACTTGAGGTCAGGCCTTTTTAAGAAGGGGGTGCTGTGGGGCACGTGGGTGGCTCAGTAGGTTGAGTGTCCAACTTTGGTTCAGGTCATAAACTTGCAGTTTGTGAGTTCAAGCCCTGCATTGGGCTTGCTACTGTCAGCTCAGAGCCCACTTCGAATCCTCTGTTGCCCTCACTCTCTGCCCCTCCCCCGCTCATGCTCATGCTCTCTCTCAAAAATAAATAAACATTACAAAAAAAAAAAAAAAAAAGGGAGTGCTGTGGCAAGTTTCAAAATGGCTCCTTGTCCGCTTCCCCAGCTGGAAGCAACAGGGGATTTTTCTCCGATGTTTATCAGAGCTCCTGGAGGAGAGCCTCATAGAACTGTGGAGGCCTCTCTCTGACTGGATTCCTTGGAATTTTTAACTCTCAGACTTGTACACACTGAACCTCCATCAATTCCTCAAGTACAGTTCAAGTTTTCCTATCCTGGCACTGGCTCTTGCAGTGGTTTTTGCTCGTCAGTCTCTGCTCTGGTAAGTCAAATTCCCTATATTCATCTGTCTGTCTCTTTAGTCTTGAGGACAACAGTTTGCTCTGTGTCGTCCCTTGCCTTGTGGGCAAGAGTTGTTGATTTTTTAGTCTGTTCAGCTTTTCGCTTGCTGTTAGGACAGAGTGGCTACTTCCAAGCTCTTTGCATGTGGAACTGGAAACCAGAGGTCAAATTATACTTTTGTTTACTTAGTCTTGTCTACATCTGGTGTAGCTATGCTTCTGAGCAGATTCTAGCCCTCACTAGTCTGTCTTGCCTTAGCCAATGTGGTAACATGCCGAGCGCTTGTTTAAGCTGGCGAGTCTTCTGTTGGTTGTCTGCCAGGTTCTCTCTCATCCATGGTGCTCTTCTCACTGTACCCATTCTGTCTGGGGCATTTCATCCACGTCCCCCACTACTCACACACAAGTGACTTCAGATTTTCTAAATCCAGTCTAGACCTCTGGCTTGGGCTTCAGATCTGTGTATTCATTGTTCCACGGTACACCTTCACCTCAGTGTTCCAGCCACTTCAAACTCAGCATTTCCAAACTCCGGTTTTCAAACTCCACCCAGCAAATCCACGGCTCCCACTGCATTTCCTGTCTCAGTGAACATACCACTATCCATTCAGTTACCTGAGCCAGAAACTGGGGGAATTCTAGTCTCTTCCTCCTTTCTCATTCTTCACCCCCAGTCACGTCCTACAAATTCATCTTCACAGCTTGTCTCTGATATGGTCTCTGTATTCTTGCTTCCCTGGTCTGCTTTCAGATCCTTAATCCTCCCTGCTTAGACATTTTTACCCCTTTTCTTAGCAGTCACCCTCCCTCCAGTCCCTACTTTGCTGTGATAATTCTAAAAGGCACATTTCTTGGTGGGATGTACAAAAGACTGAGCTCTGCCCTCTACCTACCTACCTAACCTCATTCATTGTATTCTTTTTTTTTTTAATTCATTTTATTCTTTAAAAAAATTTTTATTTTATGTTTATTCATTTTTGAAATACAGAGAGAGAGCACAAGCAGGGGTGGAGCAGAGAGAGAGGGGGACACAATCTGAAGCAGGCTTCAGGCTCTGAGCTGTCAGCACAGAGCCCGACGCGAGGCTCGAACTCACGAACCGTGAGATCATGACCTGAGTCGAAGTCGGATGCTCAACCGACTGAGCCACCCAGGCACCCCTAATTCATTTTATTCTTTACCCATATTGAATTGCTAGATGTTTTCTCTGAGCCTCTGCCTTTTGTTCCATCTCTCTTCCTTTGCACACACCATTTGGATCTTTCTCTCCCATCTGATTACCTGGTAAGCTCCAATTTTGCCTTCAGAAGCTTCCTCTCTGGAGCTCTTCCTGACCCTCCCAAACAAACCCAAGTGCTAGTTTTCACTGTTCAGATTTCATGTTTTTCACATATTGCAGGTTGCATTGCAGTTGCGTCCCTACCGGATCTCTGCAGCGGACAACTTCAGGAAGGCAACAGATATTTAAGTCATCTGTGCATCCCTAGCTCCTAATATTGTGTCTGGCAGTACTTATTAAGTGAATGTGGTTCACCCTCTCACCAAGACAGTGGCCTATTGCCTGGGAGAGGGGATTTCCTTATCTCCCTTTAATGATGTTGGTTAGTCTGATTATTTTTCTTTTAAAAAGGTTAAAACAGGGAGAAACTCTCACTTGAAAAAGTCCTCTACTCCTAGAGGGCACCTGCAGATTTATGTTTCTACGACAGGGGGTTGAGCTAATTAAGGGCTAGCTTTTTTAGCTTTATTGTCAGCAGCTGCTGTGAGTTTTTCTAAGCACTTTAGGACTATGACTTGAAGTTTTGAATAATTCCAGGTTGATCAATGTGAACAATTAAATCACCAGCTCTGTGTAATGAGAAGGAGTGAGCTTCAATTTTTAAGAGTAAAGAATAAAGGGAATGGTGGAGAGAAATATATTAGAATAGAACTTTTTCTGTATTAAAAAAAATGGCATGTATCTTTTAAAAATAATTCTCTGCCCTTTTGAGTACAGGCCAGGGTGTTTAGCTATACAAAGGCATGTTTGTATTTTTTGAAGTTAAAAGCATTTGTATTTAAAAGATTATATTGATATAGTTGAATGCATTGCTTTAAATGGCATAGCAAAGAACATCTTGCAAGGAATTGTTTAGCTTTCTGGGGAGGAGCTGAGTGTTGAGAGAATGGATCACAGTCGGTAGGTGGCAGCCTACACTTTGAAATGACACTGTCCTTGTTGGCCTGGTACCAATACCCTGGAACTGCCGAGGAGCCTTTTAAATTCCATCAGAACGGAGAATTTGAAGAATTTCAGGTTACTGACTTACTACTGTGATGCTGAATGCTACTTAATATTAAAGAGAAGGAGCTGTGTAATTAGGGACCATGCTGTTAAAAAAAGAGAGAGAGAGAGAGAGAGAGCGAGAGAGCTCTTTTGTACTCCAGACAATCCAGATGGGTGAGTTTACCACCACTCAACCATTTTTCTCCTTCCTTATCCTTTTGATGGAACAAAATAATAGGGTGGTTTGAAAACTGAAAATAGATAGTTTGACCTCATTGACACATTGCACACCAAATGTCAGCTTTAGCCTCTTTAAGCAAGGGATCCCTTGCTTGGGAGAACAGTTAGAACTAGGTGTGTTCTAGGGAAGCAGTGGGTAGGAGAGGGCAATTCAAAAAGTAGTTGATTTTTTAGGGTATGTATGATTTTATGTTGAATGTCATACATCCTTTCATTTATATAAGATTCCACGTGTCATACAAAATCTGTCCTCATTATTGTCCTTCTCTATATTGTCTGTGTTTTATTCACATAACACTTTGGTATGTCAGGTTTAGTGTACGTTTTATTTAATACTATTCTATATTAATGTGAACATTGCTGGGCTGTGGTTCGTAAGGCTCTGTTTTGGTTCACTTATTGGGGGAAACTTAGGTGAGAAAAGGAATAGCAGAGGACTTGCTGAATTAGTCTGTTGGCCCAAACATCTGCCTTTTCATGGGATTTGATGGTTTTCCATTACGATATTCATTCCTGTACACCACAACTGTGGCCTGTCCTAGCAGCTTGGGAAAACGAATATAACCACTTGTTTGTTTTCCTATGTAAATATCATAGAAATTGTATAACCAGACACTTCAATACACTGGATTCAGGAAGGAAAACTAGGGCAGGCATGTGGAGAAGATATGTTCTCCTCTATAATATGCCAGTATTTGGGAGTTGATTTTCAGCCTCTGTGGCCTCATCAGTAAAGGAAAGAGCTAGATGTTCCTTATGAGCTCATATTTTGGTATTCTTTGTGATTGTGTGTCTCTTTCAAAAGAGGAGTACATTTGCTTTATGTTTCAATTTCCTTTATATTTAAGGGTTTTAGGAGTATAGCAATTGTTCTGTCCTTTGAGAATCATGAGCACGTTAGGCCCTTAATTTTCTCATAAGTCCTTTCCCAGTATAAGTTTTAAATTTGGGGGATGAAAGGAAAAATCTTTTGACAAGTCTCTAATACTTTTACGTGAATTATGAAATTAACTTCTTCAACAGCAAAAGTGACCTTCTGCAGAGAAAGGATTACTTGGGTGATAATCATCCTCTCGGACATGATGTCAGGAATATCAATCTGTGAAAGAACGCTTGGCTTCTAGGCAGTTGAAACTAATTTTACTGAAGCAAAAACTTGGTAAAATAATGGCAATTCCTGAGGGAAATGCAGTACGTGATTTATTTTCCCTATGAAGTATATACATTTATGACTTCATAGCAGATTGAACACCAGACATAGGTTGTAAGATATTTAAATGTTCCATGAATTTAGAGTAAAACCAGGTATTGAGATGGTGTAAACTTTTTTCCTAATATGCTTATTAAAAAATATTTTAAAAGAATTGTTAGCTTTAAATGTCTTTCTTCCCAAAAGTCAAGCACTTTATATTGCTCTTGGTATTACAAGGCCCTTTGTTTTCTATATAAAAAAAAAAATTTTTTTAACGTTCATTCATTTTTGAGGGAGACAGAGTGTGAGCAGGGGAGGGACAGAGAGGGAGGGAGACACAGAATCTGAAGCAGGCTCCAGGCTCTGAGCTGTCAGCACAGAGCCCAATGTGGGGCTCAAACTTACAAACTGTGAGATCATGACCTGAGCTAAAGTCGGACGCTTAACTGACTGAGCCACCCAGGCACCCCACGTGGATGAGAGCCTCTAAAAGTACACATTGGATAGACTAGATTAAAAATAAAATAATATAAAATAAAAGGATTTTAAATGTGTCCTTTATCTCTTTTTTCCAGTTGAAGGAGTTACCCTAGAAAATGGGATGAAAATATTATTGAGATATACTTCATTTACATTTGTTTTCCTTATAAATTGTTTTGATGTTCTTTTGTGAATTTTCATCCCCAAAAGACTTTAGAATCTACTAAAATTAGAATTGGTACAAGTTGTTATTGTATTTTAATTTATCTAAAAATCAAAATCATGTCTCACAATTGGCAGGTTGACCAGTGTCTTAACAAATAACATTTAAGAAAATAAGATTGAAGGGGCACCTGAGTGGCTCAGTTGGTTAAGCAGCCTTCACCTCAGGTCATGATCTCGTGGTCTGTGAGTTTGAGCCCCTCGTTGGGCTCTGTGCTGATAGCTGGGAGCCTGGAACCTGCTTCTGATTCTGTGTCTCCCTCTCTCTCTGCCCCTCCCCTGCTTGCTCCTCTGTCTGTCTCTCAAAAATAATAAACATTAAAAAAAGAAAGAAAGAAAATAAGATTGAATATATTTTGTAGAATATCAGAGCTGGAATCAGTCCGGTGATTCTCAACTGGGGGTGATTTTGCACAACTGGAGACAGGAGTCTAGAGACATGTTTGTCACAACAGGGGATTGCTACTGGCATGTAGTAGGTAGAGGTCAGAGATACAGAGGTCTTACAGTGCACAGGGCAGCCCCTCCCTCCCATAATGTCAATAAAGCTGAGGTTGAGAAACCTGGATCTAGTCCTCCACATAATCTAGAAACTGAAGTTCTGAGAAGTTAGATAGTACCAAACTGTTGAGTGGTGAGTGAGTGAGCCAGATCCCAAGCTCAAGCTTCCCAGAACCCGGTTCTGAGCTTTTTGCATTATGTTGTTTTTCCTTCTACTTGTAAATGAGCAACTCTTATAAAACATGAAGAATGGAAGGAATATACAAGGAATTTTAATAAACAATGCTTAAGGGCTTTGATTTGAGTAGGAATAACCCATCAGTAGCCATCAATAACCCCTATGAAAAAGTTCTTAAAAATTCTTTTTGTGATTCTTTTGTGAACATGTTTTCTGATTAGTGCATTAAGTTGTTCTGGGATGGCAGCTGCTGCTTCAACTAGTTTTTCTGTTTTTCCATAGCTGATCAAACAGTAAATGTTAGAGCTGCCAACAGGTGTTCTCTTTGACATTTTGAACATCCGAGTGTAATGCCCTTAAGCCAGTTTTTCTCAACCTTATTTGACAATAGCAGGCTTTTAAAATTATCAAATATGAGCACCAATAGGGCTTAGGAGATAGGCTTGAATTGAAGGAGACCAGAAAAAAATGGGATTATGGGTCATTATTGTCAGAACCTATAAAAATTAAGTCATATTTTTGTAAACATCACAGAATTAGAAAAATGAAACTATATTGAAAACACGTTAAGGAGAGTAAAAGATCCTTTGTTTTACACTTTCACTGTCCAGTATGCCATATATCATATGTCCTTAATATTAAGGATGATGCTGTAAAATTAGCTTCCGATTTAAATCTGGTGTCAAGTCTTATGAATCTCCTCTTCCAGACTGGTACCTTTTTTTTTTTTTTCTTTTTTTAAGATTTTATTTTTAAGTAATCTCCACACCCAATGTGGGGCTCAAACTCATAACCCCAAGATCAAGAGTCTCATGCTCTACTGACTGAGCCAGCTGGGCGCCCCAGACTGGTACTTTTGACAATGGGAAGAACACACACTTTTCTTCAGTATTTAGTATTTCTTGAATGTGGAGGCAGTAGATATTATTAATTGTTTTATTTTGGACAGCTCACTTTCTAACTTTTACATATTGCAGCCGGTGATTTTTTTTTTTAACCTTTCATATATTCAGAATTGCTGCTTATTTGATTCAAATATACTTTTGGAATTATAAGGTTTTTCTTTTTAGATCTCAGAAAGTATCAGGGATGAAAGGGGGTCAGCAGGATAACAATTCTCATATACATTTCAGATTGTAGATCTGGGAGTCCCTGGCCCCCTCAATTCTGTGCTGTTCAGCTCGAGGAAGCCAATCACAAGCCCATTAAATTACAACTGAGAATGCTTTTCCCTCTAGAAGTAGCTTGCCTGATGGGCATGTTAACCCTGTGTTGACACTGCGCTCAGATATTGACCTGTTATTGTCACTTACCTGAGGTCACATACCTGTCTCAAGAGGTTTGAATCTAAGTGCGTAGGTTGTTACATAGCTCTACAGTCTGTGCTTCATTTCTAACTTGTAATTCCACTGTCTAGTGACTTCAGTGCAATTAGAAATTCATGTAATAATTAAATTCACCAGGAAAAATGATTTTCCAGTCCAATTGGAAGTAGCCAGTACAAACAGCCCTGCATGGAAGATAGCCTTAATGTCATTTGACAGGTATTTGTTGAACGAAGCCTCGTATGTAAAGTCCTAGAGGATTGGAGCGAGTGCTTTGTTTTCTGTTCCCGTTTAGTGTAGATGAAATTTCTTGGTTGCTTTGATTGGCAGAGTGGATAAGGGATCAGTTAGGTAAAGGTTGGCAAATGTCATGTGCTAAGGAATCACTTGGGAAGCTTGTTGGACAAAAAGTTTTCAGTTTCCTAGTGAGCAGCTACACCCAAAGGCAGCTTTAGCAATGAAGTGCTTGACCTTCTCTGGTGGCGTCCTGCCATCCCTCTCCCCCCGAGGTCCTCTGGCCACCAGCCAGAAATGGTGGCATCTGGCCAACCTTAAATTAGCCAAAAGATTCTTTTTCTGCAGTTTTGGCTCCCGGACACTCAAGCATCATTGGTAATAAGAGATTTCTCCCACTCTCAATTTCTGGGCACGCTGCTCATTTAACCCTCATGTTTTCCTCTTCTGGTCTCTGCCAGCGGGGAGTCCAGCAGAAACAAAGACACTAGTTTCTAAGCCAGAAACACAAACACAGTATTATATTCTTAATTAATCAAGACCCTGTAGCTGCTAAATTTGAGCGTTTTGTTCTGGAAGACGTGGGGGCTCCTTAAAATTTGAAAGGAAACTTTTAAATCACTTTGGAAACATGTTAATTCTTAACAGGGAGAAAGGAACATTTAAATGGCATACACCATTTTATATCTATTCAGATCTAAATTGAATACTGATAGGTAGACATTAAAGAGAGAAGTTCTGTAGCATTCTCAACCAACAGTTTCCTAAGTTTGATAGGGCAAATCAGTCATTTGTCTGAAGAAGTCACCTTTTTCTTTTGTCAAAGATTCTGGAGGTTCCTCCCAAGGACCGTGTAGCCATTGAGCTTTTCATTGTTCTGTTTTTAATTCTATAATATTAATTCTGTAATTAATATTTTAATTATATAAAATAATTACTTTGCTTTTCTACTTTCAATATTGAAGGTTGCAACTCTGCTGACAGTGTGTTTTAACTCTGTATATAAAAAGAGAAAAGTTAGGGGCACCTGGCTGGCTCAGTCAGAGGAGCTTGCAACTCTCGATCTCAGGTCATTGGTTCAAGTCCCACGTTGGGTGTCGAGATTACAAGACAAAGACAGAAAAGAAAAAAAAAAAGAAAAGTTAGATACTGTGGCTACAATGACTGCACTTCTGTTCAGAAATGGCGAAGAGCTGTAGGTCCACTCTTCTCACTGCAAGACATGGATCTAACGTGTCAGGATTTCCTTGTTCAGTTTTGTTTTTTTTAGGTCCCCTTCTGGTATTATTTGTATCTATTTTTGGTTTCTAGCAGAGGCTTTGTTTAATAGCAACAGCCTCTCCTCCCTAATTCTGCTAAAGGATTCGGCCCAGTGGGTAGCATTGGATATATTTTCTCCCTTCCAGATCACACGGCATCTGTCCCCCCCGCTGCCTTCTCGTGGGTCTCCTTTTGGAGGCTTTAGTGGTTTGTCACAGTTTGGCCTTGCCTGTCCTTTTCTTGCCATCACTATGTGTGCAGCCCTAAGTGGCCTGATGTCCAGCCTCTGGAGGACAGCCAAAAAAGGCAATGAACAGGCCTCGGTTGATGGTGCAGGATCTGTGGTTCCTGATTTTGCTAATGTTGAGGTCTCAGGGGTGCTTGAGGTGACTTTAATCTTCACAGTTTCCCCAAACCACCTCATGCATACATAAAATCTAAGTTAAAACAGCAGGGTAGCTATGAAAATGTAAGATTAGGACAAGCTGTCTGGCTCTATTCTCCAACCACAATGCTTCTCCTAAGCCTCTCCTATATAGATATTCTGGAGTCTCTGCTGCCTGGCAACTCCACCAGTTTTCTTTGTTTGGGTCAGTTTTATAGTTTCTGCAGAACTGGAAGGTTGCCACTCAAAACAGCCCTGCGTCCCTTCAAGCATGTGATCTGGATTGCGAGGCCAAGTGCTCACAAGTAACGAAGGGATAATGAAGGCAGCGGTGGGCGGGAGCGTGCTCAGCAGAGAAAGGCCCCCATTGACCCTTACCATTGCTACATTGAGCGGTGGGCGCAGGAAGTAAGTGGTTACTGTTAAAGTGTCCTCCAAACGTTGTCTTGGGCTGAGGCACTTCTTTACTATGTCCTGGGATTACTCAGATTATTTTCCTGTGACCAGTTTACGGTGCCTTAAGAGTTTGTCAGAGATGCCATTCCAGGCAGGTAGATGCCTTTCAGTTGTATGTGTACACACGTGGGATAAGTATTTGAGGGGCGCCTGGGTGGCGCAGTCGGTTAAGCGGCCGACTTCAGCCAGGTCACGATCTCGCGGTCCGTGAGTTCGAGCCCCGCGTCGGGCTCTGGGCTGATGGCTCAGAGCCTGGAGCCTGTTTCCGATTCTGTGTCTCCCTCTCTCTCTGCCCCTCCCCCGTTCATGCTCTGTCTCTCTCTGTCCCCAAAATAAATAAACGTTGAAAAAAAAAAAAAAAAATAAGTATTTGAAGTGGGTCTCCAGACAGCAGCAGCACTGTTCACAGTGGTGCTTCTCTGCCTGGCCCCTGTGTTGTAGGACACCCCAGAGATTCGGGTCTCACCCCAGAGATTCTGGGTTACTGCTCTGGGTACGGCCAGGGTGTTGGAGTTTTAAAAGGTCCCCAGGTGATTCAAATGTGCAGCCAAGTTTGAGAACTACTGCTCTAGAAGGTACTAAAACTTTTAAGATGTGGTCTCTGCCTTTAAGGAAATCCCAGTACACTTACTGGGCCAAAGCATAATTACGTGGTGAGTAAAATAACAGGGTAAGAATGAAATAACAATATAAAACTATGTAAGAAGGTGCCTAGTAACTTTGTTTCTTTTATTTAAGCCAGAATTTAAATGCCAGGGGGTGAACTAAGTGGTGCACTGGGAGAGTTTTTATAGAAAATGGCACTTGAAAGTTCTGGAAAAAGAGAGAATTGAACATAAGCATCTATTTTTGTTCCTTCCCTAAACCCCACTAAAATGTTAGGGGATCCTCTTTTGTAGACGCCTAAATCTACAAGGATGGGGAGAGTGGGATTGGAGACCAGGTGAACAAAGTGTTGGACTCCGGAAGGTAAAGGGCTTAATAGGCTTGGAAAAACAGAACCTGGAAGGGGCAGTGGAGTGGCCAAGAACCAGCCCAATTTATGTTGCACAATTACCCAAAGGCTCAGGAATTGGCAACACCAAGTTCCTCTGGGAATAGGGATGAAGGGAATAATGCTCTTGAATAAGGAAAATTGGTCGAAAGTGTTTTTCAGAAGCTCTTAGATCTCCACCACCAGGCAGCATCCTAGAGGTTATTCTCCATGGGGAGGGTAGGTATAAATGCACGTAGAGGTAAGGGAGGCTGGGAAATGTAGTATTTATTCTGTGTGGGCGTGTGCTCAGCTAAAACCATGGGGTTCTGTCACTGTAGAAAGTAGAAAAAAGGGAGAATGTATATTGGGGGTACCTAGCGGTCAGTCACTGTAGAAAGTAGAAAAAAGGGAGAATGTATATTGGGGGTACCTAGCGGTCAGTATCATGCTTACATGTACAGGTATTAGCTACATTAGTATAACATTAGTAATAGTGATGATTAATAGCAGCAAATTCTTTTTTTATTTGTATTTTATTTATTTTTTTTAACAATTCTTTTTTTTTTTAATGTTTATTTGTTTTTGAGAGAGAGAGAGAGAGAGAGAGAGAGAGAGAGAGAGAGAGACAGAGCACGAGCAGGGGAGGGGCAGAGAGAGAGGGAGACACCGAATCTGAAGCAGGCTCTAGACTCCGAGCTGTCAGCACAGAGCCTGACGCGGGGCTTGAACCCCCAAACTGTGAGATCATGACCTGAGCCAAAATCAAGAGTCAGAGGCTTAACCAACCGAGCCACCCAGGTGCACCAGCAACAAACTCTTAAGATGCTTTCTGTGTGGCCAACGCTGTCCTGGGAACTTTATGTATCTTAACTCATCTAATTCTCACAATCCTATGAAATTCTATTATCCCATTTTGCAGATGTGGAAACTGAGGCACAGAGAGGATAAGTAACTTCCTCAAGGTTTCACAGTTATGACCAGGCCTACCACTTCATCTTTCTGTGATTAAACCTGACATTGTGATTAAGTTTCAGAAAAACCTGATTGCCAGTTAATATTGTTTAATATTCTGGTTTTGTGTTCTCTTTGGAAAAAAAATGATTATACTGACATATGCTTGATAAATATAAGGAATTAATGCTAGTTTTATAAGACTATATTATGTGTGCACAAATTCAAATAACATTAAAATACAAATTTAATTTAACATTTGAAGTCTTAGTTTTTCCTGTTTAAAATGGGTTCATACAGTTTGAATACTATTGTAGAAAGTGGCAAATGACATAATTAAACTGGTAATTTAGAAGGTGACTCTGGCCACAACATGGGGAGCTAGCTGTGAGACTAAAGGCAGGGAGCCCAGGTGTTCTTAAACTTGAGCATGCATCAGAATCACCTGGAAGGCTTGCCCAAGCACAGATTACTGGGCCCTACCCCAGAGTTTCTGGCTCAGTAGGTCTCAAGTGGGGCCCAAGAATTTTTACTTCTTTTGTTTTTAAATTTTTTTAACATTTATTTAATTTTGAGAGAGAAAGAGAGTATAAGCAGGGGAAGGGAAGAGAGTTAGGGAGACAGAGGATCCAAAGCAGGGTCTGCACTGACAGCAGAGTCTGATGCAGGGCTTGAACTCATGAACCATGAGATCGTGACCTGAGCTGAAGTGGACGCTTAACCAATTGAGCCACCCAGGTGCTCCCCAAGAATTTTTACATGTAACAGGTTTCCAGATGGTGCTGCTACTGCTGGTCTGAAGACCACAGTTTGAGAACTGTGGCATCTGAGTGGTAATGAGAATGTAATGTATGGCAGTGGAGGGAAGATGAAGTCAGGAAGGGGGGCAGTGAAGTCGGGGAAGAACTGATGAGACTTGCCATTCTTTGGAAGCTGGGACAAATGGAAAGGAAAGGACCTAGGGCTGTTGGCAGGGGTTAAACATTGAATGAAAGATAGACTGAGAAGTGTTGATTGGGTATGCAATGAAGAGCCCATTGGTGACTTGCTGACCTAAAGAAAATTTTCGTGGCAAAGGGGGGTCCGAAATAGACTACTGAGGCTTTGAGGAGCTAATGATTATCCTGTTCCAGCATATAGAATTTAGAGTTCTTTAATTTTGAAGCCCCGGACTATGCTGTGTATCATGGCTTATTTTAGCTGGACATCTGGTTTGGGCCAAACTAAAGGCTTCCATCATGTTATGCATCATGATACTGTCTGGCTTTCCTCCTGACCTTTTGTTTAGAAATAGATCTGACACTAAAAAGTGTCCAGTTTATTTGAAGTGAAACTCCCCCTTTTGCATATGTGCGTATTAGTTTTAGATCAATGTGGAAACCGTTTTCCTTGCATTTTACTATATATAGTGACTTTCAAGCTCTATCTGCTTCTTGCATCCTGCTTCTGGATCTTCAAAAGAACTCAGATTTAAGGGGCACCTGGGTGGCTCAGTTGATTAAGCAGCCAACTTTGGCTCAGGTCATGGTCTCACGGCTTGTGGGTTCGAGCCCCATGTTGGGTTCTGTGCTGGCAGCTCAGAGCCTGGAGCCTGCTTCAGATTCTGTGTCTCCCTCTCTCTCTCTGTCCCTCCCCCACTCACACTCTTCTCTCTCTCAAAAATAAATAAACATTAAAAAAAAAAAGAACTCAGATTTAAAACGAGGTATTGTCAAGTTCTGTTGGCTTTACCCTGGGTTTTCTCTCACTACTGTCCCTAGCATAGTTCATACATACTTAGTACCTTTGATCTGAATGATTATAATATTTGTCATAAGAGCCTTTGTTCTCACTCTCCTCCCTACTCTAGTTCATATTGTGTACATCTGTGAGTTTTCCCAGAATGCAGTTCTGATCACACTATATCCTTCCTTGAAACCTTCCCCATGTTTGGTACTAAAGTCCAGTATTCTTAGCTTAGCGTTTAAGATCTTAAGTGATTTGGCTTTGACTTTTCTTCCCAACATTAGTTTCCCTCCCCCATATTCTTGGCTGCATCCACAGTGCTCGCCAGTTGTACCCATGGGGAAGTCTTCCCTGGGCTTCAAATCTGATTTATGCTACCAGACCTAGCACATCTTCCTCACAGCCTTCGCGACCTAGAAGTAATTTCTCTTAGTTATTCTCATTGGTTTCCATCTAGTGCTGTATCCGTAACTCATCATGTTTATTTTGACCCCTATTTTACTTGTACATAAAATTCATTTTCATATCTCTTGTGATGCTCGTAATAGTGACACAGAAGTTGTTTGAATGAATGGAAAAAAGGGAAGCCAGTTGTCATGATCTAGTGCGAATAAAGTGGTGATTCGTTTAACTGACACAGTAAGAGTATTGCATACCAGCAAATGCCTTTTACTGGAATTTTCTAATACTGCTGCGAGTGAGGCTCTAAGGGGACTTTGTAATGTTTTTTGGTCAGAAGTCTTTTATTTAACTGACTAGTTTTTGGTTGTTCTAGATATTTTAGTGAGCTGAGTAGCATCCTTATTGTAAGATGTCCCTTTTCCATTATCATGTTTATGGCAAGCTTGGTAAGCATTACCCAGAAGACACATGTATGTATAAGTACACATGTACATACATAAATTCACACATTTTTACCTGAGATAAATATGGTGACGAACCGTGTTTTTCCACACAGTAGATACTAGTTAGATGGACTAATGGATTCACTAGCCTGATTAATGATCTGGACCAGTTATTTTTTGCCTTTTGATAAATTCCATTGTTGTTTTCTGATTCTGCTTTCATTTACTCATTGGAGTGTGAACTAGAAAAGTGCTTTCCATAAGTGAATAGATTATAGAAGTGATGCAGGGTTTGTTGGGTATGATTGTTTTTAGAGGAAGAAGCATCTAGAACTAGCATAAGAAATTGTAATGCTGTAAATTATAAAAATCATAAAACATTTCATATTTAGAATAGAATGATATAATTGAATTTTCAAAAATAACTGGCTTTAATTTTGACTGAATATCAATCATTTGGGGCTTTTAAATTGTGTTACTTTGGGGACCATATTAAGGATCATAATTACGGTATCTCTCTGTATCTCTGCCTGTGTACGTATATTGAATTAGTTTCTATAGCAGTGAGACTCACAGATATTTTTAAAAGAGCTGATAGTGAATGTTTATTTTCTGGTTAAAACCGGTTCTTGATTCTCTTGAGCTTTATTTTATTAATAGCTCTTCAATTTGGACTTAGAATTGGTTTAATGTCAACTTTCTCCTGTTTACAAAGGGGAAAGCTCATTTATTTTTCATGCTTCTTTGTCATGTTGTTCCCTTTGCTTCTGAGAAAAGGGCACCAACCTATTTAGATAGGGAAGTTTAGGCTATTTATAAAGCTAGGCAGGTTAATTGAAGTTGACAGCTTGGTAATGTCCTCCTTGGTGAATGACGCACATGGGTTTTAGACGATGTTGGCATGCTGTTTTCACTTATAGTCAGGAATCAGCTGCCGGAATTTGTGTGCTTTGAGCTTTAGTGTTGACGTAGGTACTGGGTACAGATATGTTTTAGGAAACATCTCATTTCCATATAAATGAATGAAGACTAAAAAAAAAAAAAAAATTAGATGGCTTGCCCTTAAATTCCAGCTGGTATCACAAAGATGACGAAGATATTTCTTTTGACTTTCTGGAAAAACAGCTTTGGTTGTATTCAAGCAAAGTGAAGTTATTACAGCTTTATTCAGAAATACTTCTTATATTCATTTTTTGGGAGTCATTTTCAACATTAGCTATGTGTACATATATTTGAAAAATTATATTTTTGTGTACATTTCCCTGAACTCCAGCTTTCATCTCTTAAGTTTTAGATAGCTTCACTTAAGAAATTTATAGTCACATCAATAACCATGTCAATTTAATTTTAATAAAAGGTAGAGGAGCCACAGTATTCATCTTTCTTACATGATAAAACTGGGGGTTTTGGTTGTTGTTGTTTTTTAAGACTGTAAATATCAATTTGACTGAAATGGGTTTTTGTGGTTTTTCTTTCCAAGTGTCACTTAAATTTTTTTTTTAATGTTTATTTATTTTTGAGAGAGACAGAGACAGAATGCGAGTGGGTTAGGGGCAGAGAGAGAGGGAGACGCAGAAGCAGGCTCCAGGCTCTGTGCTGTCAGCACAAGAGCCCAATGCCAGGGTCGAGCTCACAAGCTGTGAGATCATGACCTGAGCCGAAGTCAGACGCTCAACCGACTAAGCCACCCAGGCACCCCCAACCCCCCCCACCCCCCCCGCCAACTGTCACTTAAAGGAGAGTTGAACATACGCTTAAATAGTGTGATAGTACGTATTTCCTAGAACCCAAACATTCAGATTACATTTATTTAAATTCAATTTCATTTAAGATAAGGTGATTTCATAAGTGAGAATTTTATCTCTTTAAATCACATTGATCATGCTCAGAAACAAAATATTAGTTTCTGTTCAGGTGTCAAAATGCCAGTGGTTGATTTATTACTGGTTATGATACGTCTTTCCTGGGTCCATAGTCCTCGTCAAAGCCAGAGCTGGACAGTTCCTGAAGATGTGCAGGGCTCTGAGAATGCTAAGTTGGTTCCATGCTGCTGTAAGGGTCATACTCAAATGTATAGTGAAAGCACACGACATACCTTTTAGGGACCAGATGTTGCTTTGATCAGGTACCCTTGAGAGGAGTAATATAGATGCCATTGCTTCCAAGAGGATGGTGTTTATTTACTTTGAGAGAGAGAGACTGCGCATGCACATGAGGGAGGGGTAGATAGTGAGGAAGACAGAGAATACCAAGCAGGCTCCACACTGTCAGCACAGAGCCTGATGCAGGACTCAGACTCACGAACTGTGAGATCATGACCTGAGCTGAAACCGAGAGTTGGATGCTTAACTGACTGAGCCAGTCAGGCGCCCCTGGGTGCTTGTTTAAATAGAACTGTGGTCTATTGGGATCAACGGGGCCCTTATTTCCAAGCAGCACACTGGAAGACGTTAGGCTCCCTTGGATCCAGTCCTTGACCTGTGTGGTCTCCAGGCCTCTGCAGATACATGGCAGCAGCAGCATTCATTCATTTCTCAACTCAGGAGTTGCTTTGATCACCAACTCTATATTCTCACCCCTGGGTTATTTCTTGCAGGTTAGCAGAAGCCAGGCCTCCTGTTCATAACCCCCTTCTGCTCAGTGGTAATCCTTGGGATCTTTGGATAAAGGTGCATGCAGATCTCCTGCTGTACCTGTTTGTGGTCTTGCTAATGGAACAAGATTTGGTTCCTAGTTTAGAATTGCCAGTCACCAAAGCTGACCTTCCTTCCCTAACCCACTCTTCACCCCAGATAAACAGAGAACTGACTGTGGAGGGTCAAAGTGCACTCACCTCTTCGAGCTGTGATGGATTTGGGTTGAACGTGTGCAGGATGCAATGCTGAGTGGGTTCTCCCACCTGATGGTCTGGGGATCTTGAAGACCTCATATGGTCCCAGTACCTCCCAGTGCCAACCCTTAGCCTCCCAACTAACATCCATTAAATCCCATTGATTGTGTGGTGTTCTCAAACCCTTTTTATTTACTATTATCCTGATAATAATACTTTACATTTTTATAATGCTTCCTGATTTGCAAAGAACTTGTACATGGCTTCTCTTATTACACCTCACATCAACCCCAGTTCTAGGCAGGTTCATTATTTTTATTGTCATTTGAGGATATGAATGAACAAACTGAAGCATAGTCTAAACTGACACAACCAGAAAGTGGAGTCCCATCTAAACCCACCCCTTTAACCACTGCTGACTTGCATACACACAGCAAACCTGTCCACCTTCATCTCCCACTAATGCCTCTAATCCCTTTATGCTTCAGCTTCCTTGGTTCACTTCCCAAACTCTGAGCTTCATGCCCTACCTCTGTGCCTTCAGTCACTATCCCCTCTTCCTCAAAAGGGGCCCATTCTTGAGTGGCCAATGGCATGCCTTCTCTTTCATGAAATGTTGCATGATCCCTCTGTGCCCATCTTTCCGAAAGAATTTTACTTCCCCCTCTCTTGTAATAGTATTTTATTTTTATATTATTTCCTGTGTCATAGTTATTTCCAGTTGACTTCTGTCCTTGTTACATAAGTTTTTCGAGTGTTTAAACGTTTGTAGTTGTTTAAATGATATCTTGCTTATCTCAATCATTTGTAGTATCCAACTACAGTGCCTTGTAGATGGTCAGGTACGTATTTTGTGTAAATATTGCATTGGGTACAACAAATCCTATCAAGTTATGTTTTACTGGGTCAGAATTAAAGCCTCTGATGATGTCAAGAGGATTTGGGAGGCCTTGATATTGTCCCTTCCCACATTTCTCCAACAGGCTTGTTTAGGAGGGTATTCTTGAGATATCTTATTCTTATTCTATCCTCAGTTTGGTCCACCTCTTAAAATCTTTAATGAATCAGTTGTATCCCATCTAAATGATAATGCTGAGCACTTTGTTCATCTTAAAATAATTTCATTCCAATATTCCATATTTATACTCATCTCTCATCTGGTAATTGCTAATTGTAATTGAATTTCTTGGCAAACAAAAGAAGATCCAATTTCCAAGTATCAAAATCATTTTTATTTTACCCTTTAAGATTTCTTTATTATTCATTAAAAAGTAAAAATCTGTTTAAAGTTGATGCATAACTTCGGGAACATAGCAAGCTGGAAATGTTGAATGCAATGAAAGATTTTTAGAACTAACTCTTATCATAATTAATATCATTTGAACTATGAAACTGATACAGTCAGTTGGGCATGCAGGTGAATCTGAACTGATGTGAGGACTTTCTCTAAAATTTCCTTGGTGTCTATGTAGTTGCTCCCTTTTTCCTGAGAGTGGATGGTGTAAAAACCACTTGATTCTTTACTCAAAATCTTATTTTTATGCACAGTTTGGAGATTTTATACTACTATTTCTAGACAGAAACATGTATACATTTATACCGAGTAACATTGCCATCTTACTCTGCAATTATTGACTCAAAGTTTAAAGCAGCCCTTTTAAAAGTTCTTAAGTTCTCAGTTGTTTTCATGATAATTTTTAAAGTTTACATATTTATTTTGAGAGAGACAGAGAGAGTGGGGGAGGGACAGAGAGAGGGAGACAGAGAAACCTGAAGCAGGCTCCATATTGTCAGTGCAGAGTCCCACGTGGGGCTCGAATCCACGAACCATGAGATCATGACCTGAGCCGAAATCAAGAGTCAGACACTTAACCGACTAAGCCACCCAGGCACCCCCTTGATAATTTTTAATTACTGTTTTCTTTTAAAGGTGTTTTTTTTTTCTTTCACTTCACTGTTAGAAACTAAGTCATGTAATTTGAAGGCTTAATCCAACTGTCTTATTTGCTTAAACTTTTTGGGAAAACATTTGAGGGAATTTTAGCCTGTAAAGACTTAGTACATATACATTAAATGTTCAAAACTATTTTGCATCTGTGGCTGTAGTGCCAGATAATTAAGGTCTACTTTAGTACATTTTCGCATTTGAGTATAGAACCAATTTAGGAAAGAAGTTTCTCTAGCAGAATGGCTCAGGCTTTAATTAGAACACCAAGGCTGCCCATTACTGGCTGTTGTCCTTGGGCAAGTCACATAAAGCGACTAAGTTTCCTCATTTGAAGAATGAGGGGCTGGTGGGCAGGTACTCAATGGTGCTAGGGTTTTGTGATTCTGTAATTTGTTATTCTGCTTGTTCTTATTCTACCCAACTTTTACATAATCATTACATTTTTCTCATGGATTCTCTACCTAGTTTTTCTTTTTTTATTTAAAAAATATAGTTTTACCCCTTGTGAAATTTCTTATAGGTATAACTTTGAATTTTCCCCTAATAGATACAATATAGTTGTGTCCCTATATTTTCTTTAATTTAGGAATCTTTGTTTAAATTTTTTTAATGTTTTAGTTTTTGAGAGACAGAGAGAGACAGCGCAAGCAAGGGAGGGGCAGAGAGGGAGGCACAGAGTCCAAAGCTATCAGCTGAGCTGTTAGCACAGAGCCTGATGTGGGGCTTGAACCCTGACCTGAGATTATGACCTGAGCTGAAGTCAGATGCTCAAATGACTGAGCCACCCAGGTGCCCCTAGGAATCTTTGTTTAAATGAAAAGTGAACTTACCCCATGTGACTTATTTTTTCCAGTTAACCATGCAAAGTTAAAAAAAAAAAGCAAAACAACTTTTGGTTATTAATACTAATGTTTTTAAACAGTTGCTACACTCTCCATGTGTAATTTATTTTAAAAATACTTTTTTCAGTTTTATTTCCAAGCAGAATTTTTTTTTCTAAAGTTGAACAGTAAAGTTGATTATTTGCTATTATTCTTTTCCTGGGATACTGTTTCTCTAACTGCTGCTAGCTAACTCTGTAAGTCCATGGATATTCTGGGAGTTTTCATATTGTCAGTGAGATTTTAAAATTTTGGGGGGTTTTAATATCCGTGATAATAGTTAAAAAAAAACAACAACAAAAAACCACATTCTGGGTCATCCAGACACCTGCCATATACTTGGTTAAGTACTACCACATGATAAAATTGGGGTTTGTGTTTATTGCTGTGTTTGTGCCATGTGAAGTCGAACCACTTCACAGTGTCTGAAGTGTATGAAGCTCTCACTGAGCTTCAAATAACACACAGTGATAGGAGCATTCCTGTATGCCACACCCAAAGGATGTGGATTATCCTGCGTTATTGCAGGAGCATAGTGATAACGTATTCAAGTTAGAGTCAGATGAGTTTCACAGATTGCATTTTTTAATACATACCTTTCAATAGTTCACTAGCAGTAAGTTTATCGGTAATTATACACTGAAGAACTTTCTTCCCCTGATTCCAGCAATAATTGACTAGCTACACATTTAATGCTGATTTTGATATGACTGTGATAACAACTTTCTCCTGAAGCAGCTTTCTTAAAATTATCATTCAAGGAATGCTTGCGGGTGGTTTTATTTAGTAAGTCTGATTATCTTAACCTAGTAAAGAAAGCCATGAGGTCACACATACCATTTTGTAGGGTAACTTTAAGTGAAAAGGCATTGTTTCCCCATTAGAATGATTACAGTAAAAAAAAAAAAAAAAAAAAAAAAGATCTAAAAGTACATTGGTACTGTGATTTTATCAGGAAACCATGGTCTGTTACACTCTGTCTTTTCTGTTAATCTGAATTTAATTGGTTATGTAGTTGTTTTTGTATTTATAAATTTGTTTTGTCTTTGTTTTATCAGAGCAATAAATACTAAGTTCAATTTTGTATGTATTAAAATAACATAATAAAACTGATTGAACTTGACGTTAGGAGTGCAAGCGAATGTTTCTTTTAACCAAGTTGTCCATCTAGTACTGGTTTGAGAAAGCTTGGTCTATGATGTTGACCGTTATTTTATCATAATCATAATGGCTAACCTTCAGCCAGATGTTACCCCTGTGAGTCTCGACGAGTTGCTTAAAATTAACTCTTTTGCTTTTCTGTCAAATTCCAAAACTTATTTCATTAAGATGTGGCCACTAAAATATGGCGATGAAGTATAAATAAGCCATTAATTTTGTGTGTGGATAATTGGATTTTCAAGATATTATGATCTAGTGTGATTTTATAATTTACCCTGACTTGGGCTATCATTTTTATTTTAATATTATTTTGATCACTTTTTCATTCACTCACCTACTTAAATATTTTTTAGATGTTGCCATGTTTAAGAACTGGTACTTGATAGAGATAATTGAGTGTAATTCTTATCTTTATGCTTGAGTGGTCCCTCCTTGTGGTCTCATTTTCCTATTCTATATTAAAAGAAAAACTTTCATGTATACGTTACTTAGTACATGTCTATTTCAACGAGATTTCTTTTTGCCTTGATGTCATATCTACGTGTCTTCAGTAATTGGTGGGACATTACCACATTCTGATTGCCACAGACTTAAATGCCTTTTCAACCCAAGCATGATGGGTCTTTTAAGCCTGTTCATTCAAGTAATAATATTCAATGACTAGTAAATTCAAGGCATTGTGCTAGATACTATTGAATGTCCAAAGATGAAGGAAGCAGTCTGTGTTCTCAGGAAAGGACCTTACAACTTTTAATCTAGTCATTGAATCCTTGGAACTGATTGTCGAATCTGTGGGTATTTTTGGATCTGCTCCCAGAATTGTAGACTTCTCGATGACAAAGGGACTTTTGCATTTCATCCCTCCATCTGTTCACTCAGTAAACATTTACTAAGCATATGTAATTGCTCTTGATTGACTTTCATCTTTTAATTTTCCTCTCACCCATTATAATGACTCAGATCTCTTTGCCAAGGGTATTCTGAGAAAGAGGTAGAATCTATAGGATAAGGCTCACAAACAGCCCTTTCTACCCATTGTTGCCTGAGGCATTTGGAAAACATTGTAAGATCGTTGTAAATACAGGTGAACTTCCTAAATCTGGAAACCTTAGAACCTGGAGTCATCTGGAACCATAAATATAGTGTTACTTTCAAGTCAAAGCAGGATGAGGCAGAGGGAGATGTCCGGAAGTGATAGAGGTCCTAGGATGACCTTGGCAAACCCTGTGGGATCTCTAGAGTCATAATGACCCTTTCAATTTTTTCTAATTGTGCTGAAATGACCAGGCCTTTATACTGTCACACTTATTAATCATTGGATGGTGGCCACCGAGCATGACCTCGAGCTAGAAAGTTTGTTACAGTTGATACAGCCCCTATAAGGGCTGACCACTGATGTCTGTTTGCCCACAGCATTCTCAGCAAGCAGGGCAACAAGTTCTCCATGCCTGGGGAGCTGGGCTGCAGGCATCACGGTGCTTCCCTGGACAGTAAACTGTGACCACTACCTTGATGGTAGAATGGCTTATTCAATTCATTTTTTAATTTTCCAGCTCTGAATCATGAATTTCCTAATTTAGGATGCTAATACATGGTAGATTACTTATGGCTAAGGTGAGCACTTGGCTTTATATTTTCCTTATTTTTATAGGGATGATAATATTACTTAACTCTAAGAATAGTGACTGTAAGTCTTGGTTTATTCAGAACAGCTCTGTTTTTCCTGAGACTACTCAGTTTAGGCCTGTTGAGATCAATTAACATCTGATAATTATTTTTAGTATCCATAACACTTCTAGACATTACAGTTTGGACCATGAATTGTATAGTCATTCTACTTAGTATTTCTTTTTTAAAAATTTGTTTGCATGTTTATTCTCTAAATGTTTTTCTGGTGAATGGAATACTCTATTTACTTTTCTACTTATTTTAAGAGGTAGCAGTGATCTTCTAGATTAACTTTTTTATTTTTCTTGACCCTGAAGTAAATGCTTTTCATCTTTATCAAAGTCTTTATCAGCAAACTTTAAAATGTAACATCACAACATACTCCAGAAAGTCTGTGACTGAAATTATTGCGATATGTTATCTACCCTATTTGCCCCCTGCCACCCCCGTCCAAAATCGTATCTATAATGGCTTTTCCTCTGGTTTATTTTGTAGCTTCGTCACGAATGTTTCATGTCCTTATTTACCCTTTTGCTCAGGAAATCTGGGACTCATGTTTCCCTTATGGAGTTGATCTCTTTTCTGGAAGAATACTCTCACCTATTCAGATTTGTGTCCTAAGGAAATCATGTTGCTCAGAGATGGGCAGTTTTAAAGCTGCCTTTTCAGAAGTTTTATGGGAATAAAAATTTTAATTCTACACAAGGTAGATTGAATAACTTGCAGGACCACTATGTTCACAAGGAAAGCTCATTTGAAACTAGTTCTGGGTTCCAAAAAATGGGCACTAAACAGATGGAGGTACTCAATGACTTCTGTAACCTCCCAGGAGGTCATTGGTTGTCGCCTTAACCCATGGTTGGTGCTGCTTTTTTCTAATCGTTGTTTCTTTGCACTCTTCTCACTGTTTCTGCGCTAGTTGTGGCCTCAATGTTGTGGTAGGGAGCAGGGTTCACTGGTGGACTCAGTTCTGTCTACCTGTGTTTCTTTGGCTAGAAAAGCCATCTGCTGGTTTTCTTTTGATATTCGACATTACGTGGTGGACAGTATCTTTAATGTCTTGGTGTGCTGCCAGTGATGTGAAACTTCTTAATCATGTTCCCTTTACAAAAGAAGAAAACTATTATAAAGTGGTGCTACAACTTTATGCCCTGATTTTGTGTCAACATATGAGATATTGATGTGCCAGTTATTTAAATGATCAAACGTCTGGCAATCTACTAGACCCATGTTTGTGTGGACTCGAGATCATGGAATTATACAAAGAGAGAACCTAAAATTTAAGCACAGGTAGCAAAACTTAAGAAGAAGATGGCATGTTGTATGAATGTCCTTTCTTCTAGGTATCTGCAGTATCTGTAGCAGTAAGTTTATCTGAAATGTTAATTGAACTTTACTCTGTTATTTAAGGTTTAGAAAGAAGTAATTCAGGTAGTATTTCCTTTTTTTCTGACCTAGTCAAAGCTTGTTGGGCACTGAAGAACTTTCAGAGTAGGGATAGTTTTTTCCTTCTTATGAAATCAAAGCCACTGGCTACCTACCAGAACATTTATTCAGCTTGATTGACAGCACTTTGATGAAGCCTCCTCCCTGCAGCTCTGCTTAAGCTTAGAAACTATGGTGTCATTAGATGCAAACTGTCTTTGAGGGTTAGGAATTGCAACTGGTCTTAGATTTTATTTATCATCTGGATAAAGATTTCAAATTTTCATGTGTTTCAGGGCTATCCATTCTATGTACGACCTGACCTGCAGTAACTGAGGTCCCTCCAAGATCTCAGTTTAAAGCATCTCTAACTCAGACTTCCACCTTGACCTCCCCAGCTCACTGCTTCTAGTACCTGTAATTCAATAACCCTTTGGCCTTATTTATTCTTAAAAGCCCTGTATTCTACCACCTTGTCACTTTATCTCACTTTCCTGATGACCTTTCTTCCCTTTATACCTAGTTTAAATTCCATGTCATTATTTGCTTGACAAAATCCAATTGTAGCTAACTCCTCAATTATCTATCTATTTAAATTTTAGTTAACATACAGTGTGATATTGGGTTCAGGGGTAGAATTCAGTGATTCATCACTTACAACACTCAGTGCTCATCCCATCAAGTGCCTCCTTAATACCCGTCACACATCTAGCCCCTTCCCCATCCACCTCCCTCCAACAAGCCATAGTTCGTTCTCTAATTGTTAAGAGTCTCCTGTGGTTTGTTTCCCTCTCTTCTCTTCCCCTCAACTTCCCATGTGTTCATCTGCTTTGTTTTTTAAATCCCACATATGAGTGAAATCATGTGATATCTGTCTTTCTCTGATTGACTTATTTTCCTTAACATAATACATTCTGGCTCCTTCCATATCATGGCAGATAGCAAGATTTCATTCTATTTGGTGGCTGAGTAATATTCCATTGAATGTATATACCACATTTTTATCCATTCATCAGTTGATGGACACTTGGGCTCTCTCCATAGTTTGGCTGTTGTTGATAATGCTGCTGAAACATTGGGGTGCATGTAGTCCTTCAAATCTGTATTTTTGTATCCTTGGGGTAAATACCTAATAGTGCAATTGCTGGATTTTAGGGTAGCTCTATTTTTTGAGGAACCTCCATACTGTTCTCCAGAGTGGCTGTACCAGTTTGCATTCCCACCAGCAGTGCAAGAGGGTTCCCCTTTGTCCACATCCTCGCCAACACCTGTTATTTCTTGTGTTGTTAATTTTAGCCATTCTGACAGGTGTGAGGTGGTATCTCATTGTGGTTGATTTGTCTGTCCCTAATGATGAGTGATGTTGAGCATCTTTTCATGCATCTGTTAACCATCTGGATGTCTTCTTTGGAAAAGTGTCAGTTCATGTCTTCTGCCCATTTCTTAACTGGGTTGTTTGTTTTTTGGGTGTTGAATTTGATAAGTTCTTTATAGATTTTGGATAATGCAAAGTTACAGGATATAAAATCAATGTGGAGAAATCTGTTGCATCTTTATCCACCAATAATGAAGCGGAAGAAAAAGAATCAGGGAATTGATCCCACTTGCAATAACACCAAAAACCATAAGATACCTAGGAATAAACCTAACTGAAGAGGTAAAAGGTCTGTATTCTGAAAACTATAGAACACTTATGAAAGAAAATTGAAGAGAATAGAAAGAAATGAAAGAGCATGGATTGGAAGAACAAACATTGTTAAAATGTCTATGCTACCCAAAGCAATCTACATATTCAATGCAATCTCAATGCAAACCCTATCAAAATACCACTAGCATTTTTCACAGAGCTAGAACAAATAGTCCTAAAATTTGTATGGAACCACAAAGGACCCCAAATAGCTGAGGTAATCCTGAGAAAGAAAAACAAAACTGAAGGCATTATGATTCTAGATTTTAAGCTATATTACAAAGCTGTAGTCATCAAGACAGTGGAATGAAATAGAAAACCCAGAAAAGGACCCACAATTATATGGCCAACTAATCTTTGACAAAGCAGATAAGAATATCCAATGGAAAAAAGACAGTCTTAGGGGCGCCTGGGTGGTGCAGTCGGTTAAGCGTCCGACTTCAGCCAGGTCACGATCTCGCGGTCCGTGAGTTCGAGCCCCGCGTCAGGCTCTGGGCTGATGGCTCAGAGCCTGGAGCCTGTTTCCGATTCTGTGTCTCCCTCTCTCTCTGCCGCTCCCCCGTTCATGCTCTGTCTCTCTCTGTCCCAAAAATAAAAATAAATGTTGAAAAAAAAAATTAAAAAAAAAAAAAAAGAAGAAAAAAAAAAGAAAAAAGACAGTCTCTTCAAATGGTGTTGGGAAAACTGGATGGCAACATGCAGAAGAATGAAACTGGACCACTTTCTTACACCATACACAAAAATAAATTCAAGATGGATGAAAGACCTGAATATGAGAAAGGAAACCATCAAAATCCTGGAGGAGAACACAGGCAGCAACTTCTTTGACCTAGGCAAAGCAAGTTCTTACTAAAGATGTCTCCAGAGGCAAGGGAAACAAAAGCAAAAGGAACTATTGGGACCTCATCAAGATAAAAAAAACTTCTGCACGGGAAGGAAACAATCAACAAAACTAAAAGGCAACCAACAGAATGGGAGAGAATATTTGCAAATTACATATCTGATAAAGGGCTAGTATTCCAAAATCTATAAACCCTCAATCTTAAACAGAATGTTGCTGGGGGAAAAAAGTCCTCTTGTAGCTGATGTCACTTTTAGTTACAGACTAGTACTCTCCAGGGGATACTTACACTACCTCCCATTGTGCTGCATGTTCTTGGTCCATTCACTCCTCCATTTTCCCAGATGACTATTTCCTACCTTTCTCTCCTCAACACTGCCTCCCCCATCCTTACTCTTTACTAATAATATAGTTTTATATTTTGCCAAGAAGGTAGATGCAATGAAGAGAGAACTTTGACAAGCTCTTACCCCAACACATGTTCATGTACCTATGTCAGTGCCCATACACTTTCCTCTTGCACCCTGACTGAATGCAGGGGTTCCTGTTAACTTCTCCATACTAGACCCCTTCCTTCCCATCAGAGACATAGTTCCAGTTGTTCTTCTGTCTCTCCATTTCATTAATTTTCTCAACTATTTCTTCCTTTCTTATTGATCATTTTTATTTGCCTGCAAATATACTTTTATTTTTTTGTCCTACAAAAAAATTCCCTTTATTGATACCATATTTTTGTGCCGCTAGTTATGACTCCTTTTTTTTTCTTTACAGCAAAATTTCTCCAAATAATGATCATTGCTCATTGTCTCCAATCCCTCTTTTCCCGCTCCCTCTGGATGTAGGTTTTTATTTTCTCTGTCCCTCCTACTTTGCACATACTGCTAATATCAATATCATACAATTCTCAGCCCTCATTTCACATTAAATTGGTAACAAACAGCACAAGTTGATTACTCTCGCTTCTTAGGAGAGGCTTCTAGCCAGCATATTCTCTTAGTTTTCCTCTAAACTGTGGCTATTTTTTCTTTTCAATTTTGATTATATTAGTTCTCACCTCTTGTCTTTTTAACGTTGGATCTTTCCTCTATGTACTCATTTAAATTTGCTTGGCAGTCTCATCCAGTCCTGTGTTTTTAGTGCTATCTTTATGCTGAAGACTTTCAACTCCTGTATCCAACAGTCTATTTGATAGCTTTGCCTTAACATCTGAGGGCATCTTAAATTTAACATCTCCAGAACTGAACTCCTGATATCTCATCCCAACATACTTCATAGTTTGCCCTTTCTTAGTTAAGGGCAACTCTCTCCTTCAGGTTGCTTGACCTGGGCCAAAAGCCTTTAAATCATCCTTGGCATTTTTCTCTGACTCATACTCTACATCCGTTTCATCAGCAAATCCTTTTGACTCTATCTTTAGACTATATACAGTCTCATACCTTTTCTGCAATTATGTGTCATCATCTCCCAACTGGAATTATTGCAGTATCCTGTAATCAGACTTGCTGTGTCCCTCTTGCCTTGTTAGAAGCTATTCACCAAATACCAGCTAAAGAGATGGAATGCAGTTGAGAGAATGGCATGATTTTGCTCAGTGGCTTCCTGTCTCCCTCATCTACTTGTTGATTCACTCACTGTCCTAGTAAAAGAGGGCTTACAGTGATCAACAAAGCCCTGTCTGCCCTGTGCCACCTCCCATCCCACCCTCTCTACTCTTCAGCTTCATCTCTTACCAGTATTTCTCTTACTCCAGATCAGGCACTCTGGACTTCTTACCTTTCTGCTGATGTGATAAAAATGTTCATACCCCAGGACCTTTGCATTTGCTAATCTCTCTGCCCAGAACATTTTATTCCCTCAGGTATATGCACAGTACACTTTCTCAATTCCTTCAGCTCTTCCTGTATATGTCACCTCTCAGTGGGGCCTCCCTGATCCTCCTATTTAAAATCACAGTAGTCCTGCCTCCTACTTCTAATTACCTATTCCCTGCTTTACTGTTCTCATCTAATACACTATATATTTTACTCATTTATTTTGTTTTTGTCTGTTTCCTCTGACTAGAATGTAAGTTACACAAGGATAGGGTTGTTCTATTTTGTTTGTTTATCCTCTGCATCTAGAATAGATCCCCTACAATATTCAATACTTATAAATGTTTCAATAAGTATGTTAATTATTTTAATCTTTTTAGTATCATGATTCTTCCATTACAGAGAAGAAATTGGATCACAGAGAGTTTAGTAATTGGTGGAGATAGAACTGAAAACCAGATCTGTCTTGGCTCATAGTGCAATACCTGTATGTATTAATTTACCCATTGGGATACTGTGTGTATGAACCTTTTATCAGGTTAATTGCATTATCCCATAGAGGAAGTCATCAGTATTGTGCATTTTACGTGTGTTCTGTGCTCTTACCCTCAATCATTACCTTTCTGGGAGAAAATAGGAACAGATTTTAGTTCACGTCATTGTAGCTGTTGTTAAATTAAGCTGTTTCCTCAGACCAAGCATGTTTTTGAGTAATGGTTCTGAGAAACTCAACTTTGCCACCTTCTAGCAGAAAAAAAAAAAAAAGGCTATATTTGCTGAGATGAAAAATACCTGAATCCAGGGAACTTGAAGCAGCAGGGAATAAATAAGAACACTGCATCTGGTTAAGGTGGCTCAGTTATTCCAGGGATGTGGATTCCACTGGAGGCACCTGGAATCTTTGTTCATTTTCTACTAATGAATTGTTCTTAGTTCAATGGAATTACAGATTTTCAGAAATGATCAAGCTTTTCTCAGTCAAATAGGGAACTGATGAGCGATAGAGGTCACAATTTCAGAAGATAGTCACAGATTGTGATGAGTATGAATCATGCTTTGAAGTCTCTGCAGCTGCTTTCAGAGTGCAAACTACAGGATGTGTCTGCCTGTCGTTTTCCAACACCTGCCCTCTTCATGGTTCATATTCAGAAAGCATGATTGAGCTGAGAGTGAATTCTGTGCACCAGGAAGAACTGGTATCCCTCGATTACAGAACTGAAATATGAATCCCTTATCTGTCCACAAACTTTGGGTTACCTGGCCAGACTCGTCATTACTTGTGTCCACCCAGCTCCCTGAAATGAGGATTTTTCATGAAATGCTGATATTGGCCAAGAGGTAGTGAAATTTCAAAGGAGAATTGAACACTAGCAACATGTACCTTGTGGTTTCAATGGAAAGCCTGAAGTGTTTATCAAGCTTTCTAATTTGAAGAGTCTCAAACTCCAAACTCTGTGTTCTCCGTAGTGGGTAGAGCAAATCTCTGCTCACCTCTTTGCACTTCCAGCTGTTATCTGCTGGACTCTTGGAGTCTTCTGCAGCCATAGAGGTCAGCCAAAGATTTGAGCGGAGTTTATGTGCAGACTTTGGGGTGCTCCTATGTAGTGTTCTTCTTGTAGGGGCTTAGTCCCTCAATGTTCTGCCAGTGGTGGCCCTGGACCCAGTTCTCGGATATCTCGAAATAATAAAGACTGAGTCTGTCTTGTCTGAATCCTGGTAGTCCCCTGTCACAGAGAATGGGGAATCTCCTCAGGGGACAAGCCTTATAAATGTTGTTTGTCCACTGCTCTTCCTTTCTTTCAAAGGTTAAGCCCTCTTTGGTGTAGGTCTGCTTTTTGGCTCTCCAATGCCTTTAAGTAGTTATTTGTTATATGTTGTCCAGAGTTTGTAATATATGTGGGAGGATTAGTCTGAAAAAAGCTACTCTAGGGGCGCCTGGGTGGCTCAGTTGGTTAAGTGTCTGACTTTTGGTTTCAGCTCAGGTCATGATCTCACGGTTCGTGGGTTCAAGCCCTGCATTGGGCTCGGCAGTGTGGAACCTGCTCAGGATTCTCTCTTTCCCTGTCTCTCTGTCCCTCCCCCACTTGAGTGCATTCTCTCTCTCTCTCTCTCAAAATAAATAAATAAACTTAAAAAAAGCTACTCTACCATTATTGAATTCAGAACCTCAATGAGTTGATACATAGTTTTTATCATTCATTTCAAAATACTTTATAATTTCCTTATAATTTCTTCTTTGAGCCACAAATACTTACACATATTTAAACTTTTTTTTCTAACACAGGATTTTCTATTTCTTTCTGTTATTGACTTCCAGCTTAATGTCATCACGCTCAGGGAACACACCCTGTATGATTTTCTTCCTTCAAAGTTTCTTGAGGTTGGATATATAGCCCAGTTTATGGTCAATGAATGTCAGTGTTCTGCTCACTCAGAAAGGGTTTGTATTCTTGGCTGTCAGGTGCAGTGTCCTGTTCATGTCAGGTCGTATTTGGTAATTGTATTCAAATCTTACCTAGTCCTGCCTTATATTTTGGTAAGCTTTTTCTGTCCGTTACTGAGATGGATACAGTACTATCTCCAGCCATAGTGGGAATTTATCTATTTTTCCTTTTCATTCTGTTAGTTTTCCCTATTTATTTGGAGCCCATGTTGTTTCATGAGTATAACTTTAGAATTACGTCCTCCTTGTGACTTGACCCCTTTAATAGTATGAATTTTCTGGCTTTATCTCTGGTAATGCCTTTTCCCTTTAAGACTACTTTGTCTGTGATTCCTGTGGTGACACCAACTTGTTTGGTTAGGATATTCATTGTTTGTTTTCTTTCTTCCTTTTTACTTAGGACTTTTCTGTTACCTTTATTGTTTCAGTGTTTTCTTTTAAGTAGTTGGGTTTTGCTTTCTTTGGTCCCAGAGTGACAGCCTTTCTTTCAAGTGAAACACTAAGATTACTTATGGTTAATATAATTATGTTTTCATTTAAACTAGCCATCATGCTAGTTCTTTTCTCTCTTTTCTTTTTTTCTTTCTTTCTAATTTTTTTTTAACATTTATTTATTTTTGAGAGAGACAAAGCATGAACAGTGGAGGGGCAGAGAGAGACAGAGACATAGAATCTGAAGCAGGCTCCACGCTCCAAACTGTCAGTGCAGGGCCCGATGTGGGGCTTGAACCCACAGACCGCAAGATCATGACCTGAGCCAAAGTCGGATGCTTAACTGACTGATCCACCCAGGCATCTCTCTCCTTCCTTCCTTCCTTCCTTCCTTCCTTCCTTCCTTCCTTCCTTCCCTTCCTTCCTCCCTCCCTCCCTCCCTCCTTTCTTTCTTTCTTTCTTTCTTTCTTTCTTTCTTTCTTTCTTTCTTTCTTTCTTTCTTTCTTTCTTTCTTTCTTTCTTTCTTAGAAGGTGCAAGTGAGCAAGGGGCAGACAGAGAGAGAGAGAGGGAGAGAGAAGTGGGGTGCACCTGATATAGTGTGGCTAGTGTTTTTACCCTAGGTGGGGCTTGGGCTCATGCAATGGGAGGCTTGAGCTCACAAAGTGTGAGATCATGACCTGAGCCAAAGTCAGAAAGTCAGATGCCTAACGACAGAGTCATCCAGGCACCTGGTAGTTATTTTCTACTTCCTTCACCTATTCTCCGCTTTTTTTCTCCATCACCATTTACTCCCTGAATTTTCACTTGTATTGTGTATTACATTACTCTCATTTGTCATACTCTTTTTATTAGGAAAAGATAGAGTTTTCAACACCCCATTGTGTGAACAAGGAATCGTTGGATTTGGAATTGGGATTGCAGTCACTGGGGCTACCGCCATTGCGGAAATTCAGTTTGCAGATTACATTTTCCCTGCTTTTGATCAGGTGGGAGGATTTCATTTTACTATAATTGAACATTTCCTAGACAGAGTTCGGGGAAGTATTGAAGTTTTGCCTCCACTTTCCCACCTCTGATCTTGGGAATTTTTTTGTTGTTGTTGTCTTAGAGCTAATGTGTTACAAGTTATGGGCATATATTTAAAGATCTGATAAAATGGTTAAGGATATGGATGGGAATAAAGGACTTCTCATGACCCGCCCTTCCTCTCTTCCCCCCTCAGATTGTTAATGAAGCTGCCAAGTACCGCTATCGCTCTGGAGATCTTTTTAATTGTGGAAGCCTCACCATCCGGGCCCCTTGGGGCTGCGTCGGCCATGGGGCTCTTTATCATTCTCAGAGTCCTGAAGCCTTTTTTGCTCACTGCCCAGGAATCAAGGTATCCTCATTTGTGTGCTACATTTGATCTCTGTTGGATAGTTCCATTTTGGTTCATTCCGTTAACTAATGTGCTTATCTAGAGGAAAGCAAACAGGATTTATGGAATTTATGTGAATTTTTGTTTTATTTTTAGAAAGAGAGTATTTATTTTAGATCAGCTACCCAATTCCCAGGTTTATGGAATATTCTTATTGAAGTAGCACTGGCTTAACCCTGACATTAATTTCACAGACTTCAAAGAATAAGACCATGAACATAGTTGGTTTATCCTCCCCCTCTTTCAAAGCTCTGTTTCTTTCTAATGGGCCTTTCTCACTTAAGTGATTCTGGGTTAATTTTAATAAATCTGTTTAGTGCATGCATATTTGCCTGAAAGTCAGAGGGATAGGACTTTTGCTTCATTCTAAGACAAAACCTTTATTATCCAGATGTGTTTTCCAGTCCAGGTAAGGTAATACTTGATCAAACAAGATTGAAGCATCTCTCTCTTCTTTTCTTTAAGTTTATTTTTATTTATTTTGAGAGAGCTATAAAGAGCAAGTGGGGGAGGGGCAGAGAGAGGGGGAGATAGAATACCGAGCAGGCTTTATGCGCTGACAGCCCAGAGCCCAGTGTGGGGGTCGAACTCACAAATCGTGAATACATGACCTGAGCCACCCAGGTGCCCCAGCATGTCGTAATTTTTTCCATGATCTTTTCGATTTCTGTTTGCAAGAGCTTTCCAGGGAATCATGATAGAAACTCCTATATCTACCTAGGGCTGTGTGTGAGTTTGATAACATGAATTGGTTGTAAACATGTGTCTGTTTTATTTTTATTTTTTATACCAGAGCAAAATCATAAAGGTTTTTTTTTGTTTTTGTTTTTTCAGTTGAGTAGAGGTTGCATAATTTTTCAATGTAAGCTAGAAGTGGTAGGTTGGGACAGAAGCCACATTTGAAGTAACAGGTATTTTTGTGCTCGAGCTGAACATTCATTCACATTTATAGTTTAAATGCTTACCCCGCATTTTTTAGAATAGATTTTTGTTTCTCGATCCCTACTTTCTTTGCTTCCCTCTTTTCTCTTTTCTTTTTAATACCAAATGAAAACAGTACAAAATGCTAAAAACACATGAAGAAAGCAGACGAAGAGAAACTAAAGTAGGAACATAAAGACATTGTGTATTATGGTAAGCAGTGTGTTCTGTTTTACAGAAAATAGTGAGATTTGTGCTATCTTTTAAAATGTTTATTTTTTTAAGAGAGAGAGAGAGAGAGAGGGAGAGAGACAGAATCCCAAGCAGGCTCCACACTGTCAGCGCAGAGCCTGACATGGGGCTTCATCTCACAAACTGTGAGATCATTGAGCCACCCAGGCGCCCCTGTGCTAGTTTTTCAAATCAGAATCCTTCTATTGAAAATAGTGTAAAATTGATTCTGAAAGCCAAATGTAGTTTGTTTCAAGGAATCTTAATTGAGTCTTTGAGATAAACTCAGATTTCTTTTAATAACTTCCTCTGTAACACTGGTATTTATGCAGTTATTGAACAGTCATTAAAAACTAGACATAAGTTTGTGATTGGGGACAAAGTGGTGTAGTAAGACCTCAGGCTCTGGTTTCAAAACTGTGGGAGGATCCCTGGGGTAGCAAAGAGTGTAACTTTGGGCAGATTATTTGGTCTTTCTTTTAATCCTTTGTCTCTCTCTTTCTAAATTGAGGAAAATAACAGCAGCCTCCTCATGGGTTGCTATGAACAGTAGTATCCACATGGAGTGCTTGGCCCATTTAACACATGTGCCACCTGCTGGTATCATCTTCTTCCTTGTCAAAGTCCTTCTCAAGAAGATCCTGGAGGGGCTCCTGGGTGGCTCAGTTGGTTGAGCGTCCGACTTCAGCTCAGGTCACGATCTCGCAGTCCGTGATTTCGAGCCCCGCGTCAGGCTCTGGGCTGATGGCTCAGAGCCTGGAGCCTGTTTCCGATTCTGTGTCTCCCTCTCTCTCTGCCCCTCCCCCGTTCATGCTCTGTCTCTCTCTGTCTCAAAAATAAATAAACGTCAAAAAAAAAAAAAATTAAAAAAAAAAAAAAAAAAGATCCTGGAGCCCTTTCCTCTCGACTGGAAGTGGGCAGTATCCACACTTTTCTTTCAGCTTTGCAATGTAACTGGACATTCTATTGCCCAGATCATAAAGTTCAGTGGATTATTTTCCACTTAGGAAATGAAGACCCTATTATTCATGGGAAAGGAGGAGATTTTCATATATTAAAATTAGAGAAGAGTTACACTTGAAAGTATCAGCAGAGTATTAGAAGATACTGACTACTTTGCTTTTTGCAGATTCCTTTTATTATGTGTCTGCAAGTTTAGCTTTTAAAAAAAATTTTTTTTTAGTATTTATTTTTGAGAGAGAAAGAGAGAGACAGAGCCTGAGCCAGGGAGGGGCAGAGAGAGAGGGAGATTCCAAATCCAAAGCAGGCTTCAGGCTCTGAGCTGTCAGCACAGAGCCCAGCACGGGGCTCCAGCTCATGAACTGTGAGATCATGACCTGAGCCCAAATTCAGATGCTTAACCAACTGAGCCACCCAGGTGCCCTGCAAGTTTAGATTTTTAAGAGAAGAACAATATCTTAGTTACCAGAATATGGTGAACATCTGATAAATACTTGTTTAACAGGTGGAATTTTTTTGGGGTGGGACAACATGTAAAATTTATAATAAGTGGGAATTAGGCTAAAAATACAAGATTTCTATAATTAGTAACAATTAGTTGCCGAAATATCAAGCCTTTATAAGTGAGTTTACTGGGCTACATTTTGTACTGAAATTGTCTTTAAAAAATCTGTTTTTGCAGGTGGTTGTACCCAGAAGCCCTTTCCAGGCCAAGGGACTTCTTTTGTCATGCATAGAGGATAAAAATCCTTGTATTTTTTTTGAACCTAAAATACTTTACAGGGCAGCAGGTAAAGGTTTCCTTTATTTGATAGTTGTGAATATCTTTATGTATTTTGTTTTACATAGCTCAAAAAAATTATAACTTTTTTATAAGCTTGATTTATATTTTCCTTATTTATAGAAGGTTCTGATTGCTCTCTTCTATACTTAGTTTGTCTTTCACTGTATATTTTATTTTAACTTTAGGGAAAATCCATCTAGCTGTTTTATGTTTTGATTGTGGAAACAAAGAAGCAATGTGAAATGTTAGTAAGAATATAGGGACTTATTTAGCTACATAGTAGATGCCTAGTAAATGTAGGTTGAATGGAAAAGTGAATGAGCGCATTGTGCCAAATAATATCTAATGTCTTTCCAGCTAAAGTGTCTTTATAGGTCTTTATCTAAATCAGAATACATTTGGTAGTGAAAGGGGCACTGTTAATGCTGTGACATCAGGTCAACACTGGAATGACTGTCTAAGGCAAACTGAGATGTTCAGTTACATTTCCTTAAGTTCAAAATCATAATCCTGTAACCACTTATCTGTCAGCTATAATGGAAATTACTTATCAGCTATAATGGAAATTTTAAATATCAAACTATTGTGTCTAAATATATATTTTAAACCTAACTGTAAGCAAATGACAAAGACCCAGTTACCAGGTTTACTTTTTTAAACCTGATCTTAAGCAAATGACAAAGAGGTATATTTTATTTTGAATTCAAAGGACATTGCTTTGGCAAATATTTCTTTTTCTTGAATAGTTAGGCCTAACATTTTTTATCGTGATATGATTTGCATACAATAAAGTACACAGATATTAAGTGTTCAGTTTGGTAGATTTTTTGACATTCTTAGAAATCCAGGTAAAGACTGTGAAAACAAAATCTAGAACAGTTTCATTACTCTAGGAAGCTCCTTCTGCCTCTTCCTTGCCAATCTATTCTCTTTGCACCAAACTTAGCCAGTTGCTGATTCTGTCCCCAGAGAGAAGTTACACGTTTTGAGGGCTCATGTAAATGAGTCATACCATATATATATATATGTATACATATATATATATATATGTATACATATATATATATATACATACATACATATATATACACACACACACACACATATATATAATATATATATATATATATATATATATATATATATATATATATATATACACACACACACACACACACACACTATTTTGTTTTTGCCTTCTTTGCTCAACCTAATATTTTGAGGTTCATTCATGTTATTGCTTGTATCATCAGTTTATGTCTTTTTCCTTGCTGAGTAGCATTTCTGTTGTATGTATGTATGTATGAATGTAATCACAATTTATCTATTCTCCTGTTGATGAACAAATGTCCATCACTGTTTTTAGTTTTTGCCTATTTTGTACAAAGCTGCTAGGGACATTCTTACACAGGTGCTTTATGAACATATTGTTTCCTTTCTTTTGGGTAATACACCAGGAATGAAATTGGTGTGTCACAAGGTAGATGTAGATTTAACTTCGTAAGAATCTACTGAAGAGTTTTTCAAAGTGGTCATGTCATTTTATACTTTCGCTGGAAATGTTTCAGAGTTCCACTGCTCTTAAGGTAAACATATTTTAAATGGAATCTTTTCCTTTTTTAGGAACTCTGTTGTGATCTATATCTCATTACGGAATTAAAAATAGCATAAGAATTTAAAGTCTTGAGGTGGATAGGAAAACACTGATGGCATCACACTGAATAACTCTTTGATTGCTGATTACTATAGATACTCTATGGGTATTATACTTGTAAGGCCAACCAACTGTTCAAGCCAATCAACGAATGCAGAATTTTTCAGTACATATTTAATGAATGGAGTGAATAAGAAACTTGGAAAAGTAATATTCATTTTGCTGCAAACTTTGAAACCAAGATTCGTAAGGGAAATGTTTAATGTGACAGGATTCCAGCTAAGAGAAAGAGCTTGAGAAATTTTTTTATAGCCTGGGCCCTAGGAGGGATTATGAAAGACCCCGATGAGGAATGGGGCTCAAAAGTTTTTCAGAAGTTTCCCAGTGATTGATTATGTGCCATTTCAAGGACTTGAACTCTGAATCTTTTCTTGACCTCTAGGGGCTCAGTAAACAGAAAAACACAAGTTCTTTCACAGCTACAGAACTTCTCTGCAGAAGAGAGTAGGCGAGGAAAAAAGCTAGCCATCAAAATCTTTATATGGATGTTCTCTAGAGTTGATCCTTGGGTCAGCAGCGTAAGCATCCTGGGAGCTTATTAGAAATGCAAGTTATAAAATTAATGTCTTCTGTAAAAATTTCAAGCATCAACAGAAAATGAAAGTTCCTTTTCCCTACCCCCAACACCTTTTCTCAGACATTTTTGTGTGCATTTTTATTTGCATGCATATGTGAATTTATAGAACACATTTACATATAAACAGTTATATAAGATCATACTATAGACATTGTTCTGTAACTTACTTTTTGAGTCTTTTTCCATGTGTTTACATTTATACAAATCTGTGAATGTATAGAGCATATATAAACATATAATAAAAATAACATATTATAACTATTCTGTAATTTGCTTTACTTACCAATATGGTAATTTATTTTGGATATATTTCAATGTATACAATTTCAATGATTTAGCTGATTTTTAGTTCATAAATTGTGGCACACTCAGAGGAATTTTATTCTTTCTCCTCTTATGGAACTTTGAGTTATTTGTAAATTGTGCTTATTCTAAACAATGTTGAAGTAAACATCTCTGTTTTATTTATATGCGTATATGTTTTATACACACAAACACACACACATGCACATGCATGGAAGGAAGAAATTACAAGCCTATGTTCTTTATTGTTTAAATTATAAAACCTATGTTTCTTAATTCCATTCTTGTTTTTGAAAAGTCTCATATATTCATTGATTAAGCCCTGAGTAATAAATGATTAAAGCCAGACACTGCACATCTCTAAATGCAGTGGAAAAACTAGAAGGATAACGTATATTGACACAGGTCCTGTGGGGAGACAAACAGTTTACCTGTTTATGGCCTGAAAGCTAAGAATGAAAGCTGGAAATGTTTGCTAGGACATTTAACTTGAGAATACTAAGAATAAAAGTCTTGCATTTTTATTCTCTTGTATATCAGAATTTTGCTTGTTCTTGTATTTTTTTTAAGACATCTTTTTTTCTGTATTCTGTCATCATGAAAAATGTTAGTCTTCTTTGTTAGAAGTTCATCTTGAAATAACTGATCTCAACAGTTTGTTACCCTCTTGGAAATGTCATCATAGTATCTGTGCCCACAGACTAGATGTCATTGAGAGCAGCGTTTAACCTGTTATTTCTAAATTATAGTTTTAGTTTTTAGTCTTTTAATTATATTTTTAGTTTTAAAGTCTTTGTTTAAGTACGCAGAAAACATTAAAGCATTCTATTTCTGCTTTTTGCATCTTCAGTGTAATGATTCTACTTTTCCAAGAACGTGTTATCTCTATTTATTCTAACTTTTGTGTCCACTGATAAATTGTGTAGATATTTTAATTAGGTTTGACACCTTTGTTGTTAGAGTTATTTTGAGATGCTTAGGGTCTTTTTTGCCTGTATAGTTGGGATATTTTTTTCCATTACATATTTCCAATAGGTTTTTATTACTGGTATATAGAAAAGGTATTGATTTTTTAGGTTAGTACTCCTTTTGGAGACCATTCCCAATTCCCTGGTAATATTTTAGTTAAGTATCTTGGACTTTCTAGGTGGAAAACCTTATCTTCTATAGCTAATGATAGTTATAACTTTTTTTTTTAATGAAACATGTATTTTTGTTGTTGTTGTCATTGTTATCATTACTATTATTATAAAGATGTCTTTTCCCTTTTTAACAGGGGCCCTAGTCAGTACTCCTTATCAAGTTAAGGAAATATCTCTTTGTTTTTAACTTAAAGTTCCCTTCTTCCCACGTCTCCCAAGGTGTTGAATTTTTTTTAAGGTTATTTATTTATTTTGAGAGAGAGAGAAAGAAAGTGAGTGGGGGAGGGGCAGAGAGGGAGAGAGAGAATCCCAAGCAGGCTCCACGCTGACAGTGCAGAACCCTACATGGGACTCAGTCTCCCTAACCCTGAGCGAAAATCAAGAATTGGATGTTCTACCGACAGGGCCATCTAGGTGCCCCTCCAAGGTATTGAATTTTACCAAATTCTTTCTAGATATCTGATGAGATGATTATCTGGTTTCTCTTCTTTGATCTCTTGATGAGGGTATATTTCATTAACCTATTTTCTGATGTTTCAATTCTTGTATTCCTGGGATAAATTCTACTTTATCAATGCATTGCTCTTTCAGCATATTGCTGGATTCAATTGAAGATTTTTTAAAAAGAGCTTTATGTTCATATGTAAAATTGGACCATAGTTTTCTCTATTTATATGTATGAATATAAGCATATATTTATGTGTCAAATTGGTCTATAGTTCATCATTCATTCAGAATCAGAAGTTATCCAAGTCTGGTTTCAGAATCAAAGTTGTTCCAGTCTTACAGGATGAACTGACATGCTTGCTTTTTCTGTGCTCCAGACTGGACTGAATAACTAGGAATGATCTGTTCTTTAAGGTTTAATATAATTTGCTTATAAAACTATCTGGTTCTTGCGAGTTTGGGGACACATCTTTGACTTTGAGTATCTTTTATGGTTGTTGGACTACTACTTATTCTTGAGTAAATGTTGGTCATTTATATCTTTGTATAATGTATTTATTCCTTGGATTTTTAAACTTAGTAGTATAAAACTTTTCTTTCCTAGTATCATTTGATTAAATATATTAATGCATGTAAATTGTTTATCATGCTTATCTGATAATTAATACCTGATAAATGTGTACTAAAAGATGTTTCTGTATTATTTAAAAATCTCCAATGATTTATTTTAATATTAACTATCTTAAGCATAAACTTTATGCAGACTGTTGAGCCATGAGCACAACTCAGAGTATTTGAATTCAGGAGAGAGAGAAAGGTAAAGATTTCAGAGAGCTTTAGCAGGAGAGGCCAGCCAGTGTTCAGCCAGTTTCAGGAATAGCTGGTCCAAAATGGTTTTGTGAAGAGGGAGAGATTGATCTTGTGGTTTAGGATGTGTTGGTTGGGCAATTCAGTTTTCGCAAGAAGGTGGGGAAGAATAATTTCTGGGTCGGTGGTCATATCATGGCCACTCTAGGACATTTTTAATCCTTCAGGGACTCTTACAGATTATTTAGGATTATTTACGACATATGCTAGCTAGTTGGATGTGCATTGTATCATGTTAAATCAAACCAGTCTTCTACTTTTGATTATAGGCAGTTCTTAATATGTTTCTCAAAATGTGTGCAAAGGCAGATGTCTAAAAGTAAAATATGGACTTACATGTGACAAACAGTGTTCTTTATGAAGAAAGTTAAAATATGAAATTTCCAGTTAAACCTCACCATGTGCACATAGTTGTCAATGACATAGCATACAGAGAGTAATATTAACAAGCCAAAACTGAACTGTTGATTAGCAGATGAGGTGTTTTTAGTTGATATTTTCATAGCTAATCTAAAGAATTTCAAATTAGGAATACAAGGCACACAAAAAGCTCTTTAGGAGTTTTCATGTTTAATGTATGTGAGTGTGCATTGAACAAAAAGTTAAAGATGTATAAATTACTTATACTTACAAGTTAGATAGTAAGCACTAAATTTTTAAGACCACTAGGGTTATATTTAGTAATTTTCACATACTTTTCACAGATAGAAATAAAGTGGTCAGGCTTATAAAAATTGCAGCTGGAAAAAGTTTTTTAATAACTTGAAATATTTATCAATTTTATCAATACTTTTTAGCATCCGTCAGTGTTGTATTTGAATTTATGGATTCTACCTAATTTATCTTTTTTATCTCTAGCATTGAATATAACTCGGGATTATGAAGTGACTATTAAGTAAATGATATTTGACTTAAGCCACTAGACTACAAATCATAGTTTCTGGCTGTGTAAGTATGCCTGGAGTCCTTCATAATTAGGTAGCTTTAATCCATAATTTGATATGAGGGGATTTATATGAAAGAAAAAGAAAGATATGAAGGAGTGACACACAGCACAACACGCAGAGACCAACAAAGGGTGATATGTATGTGGAGAGTTTAAAGAATATTTGCTTTATTGAATATAAGGCCCATTTAATGTCTAAAAATTTAATTTGAGAAAATGAGGGTGAATTGCTAGAGGTCAATGAGAAATCTAGATTTAAATCTTGGTTGGTTTCAGGGAAAATAACATTTATTTATTTATTTATTTATTTATTTATTTATTTATTTATTTGAAGTGTTTATTTATTTTGAGAAAGAGAGCAAGCACGAGTTGGGGAGGGGCAGAGAGAGGAAGAGAGAGAATCCTAAGCAGGTTCTACAAAATGAGGGTGAATTGCTAGAGGTCAATGAGAAATCTAGATTTAAATCTTGGTTGGTTTCAGGGAAAATAACATTTATTTATTTATTTATTTATTTATTTATTTATTTATTTATTTGAAGTGTTTATTTATTTTGAGAAAGAGAGCAAGCACGAGTTGGGGAGGGGCAGAGAGAGGAAGAGAGAGAATCCTAAGCAGGTTCTGCCCTGGCAGTGCAGAGCCCAACATGGGGCTCAGACTCACAAACCACGAGATCATGACCTGAGCCAAAATCCAGTGGGATGCTTAAACATCTGAGCCACCCAGGCGCCCCAGCAATAATTTATTAAGATTATGTTTTCAGGGTGCCTGGGTGGCTCAGTTGGTTGAGTGTATGACTCTTGGTTTTGGCTCAGGTCATGATCTCACCATTGTAGGATCGAGCCCCAGAATCTAAAGCAGGCTCTGCACTGTCAGTGCAGCTCTAAACTCACTCGCAGCGCAGATGTAACTATTTGTGAGATCAGTGACCTGAGTCAAAGTCAGGTGCTTAAGGGACTGAGCCACCCAGGCGTCTCCAGAGTCTCCACTTATTGTTGTCTCCTTAGTCTCCTTTGTTTTGGGATAGACCATTCCTTTGTCTTTTTTGTCAGTTATGACCTTCACATTTGGTAGAATGTCCTTCAATCAGTTTGTCTGATGTTTCTTCATGATTAAGTTCAGGTTATGTAGATATTTGGGCAAGGATACCCCTGAAGTGATGCTGTGCCCTTCTCAGAGCATCACGTTGTGATAACACATGATGGTGTTCTCAGCTTGCTTGTTTTGACTTTTCTGTTATTTGTATATACTACCCTACTGCTTAGAATGCCAACCTTTTTCTTTTGTGCATCTGATTATATTCATTCTTCAGGATCTATCTTTTTTTGTGGTTTTCTCTACTTGCTCTAGTTCATCTGCTTTCTCACTTTTCTGCAATCCTTTTACTCTAGTTCTCCGTAAGACCTTGACATGCTTATGGTGTGAAGACCTATGTTATCATGTGCCTGTGATCTTCAATCACTGTCCCTTCTAAGAGACTTCTCTGGCTTACTCCCTTGATATTGAGACTTACTGTATCAGTCTATGCTGTCCACACATGCTCCCAATAATCACCACCGGTTAAAATAGTATGAAAAGTTTAGTACTTAATTATTCTTTATTAAAAGTTAATTTTGTCTTTTAATTAGATAGTAATATTATGACAACTATTATAAGGACAGCTCATATTGACAAATAATATTGGTAACAGTATATTGATTTGGTCTTATTCATATAGACTGTTAATCTTTAGATTTTCAGTATTTTGAGGTGAAGAGATGATGGGAAAATTGGGGAATAATTTAAAAGTAATTACTACAGTTACTATAATTACTATAGTAATTACTATAATTACTACAATTATACCAAAAAAATTCACTTAGTTTTCTTGTTCATATATTTTCTTATCTTTAACATCAGTGTTAGGAGGAGTTGTTGGTATGGAAGTGAAAACTGTTAAAAGTGTGATCATAATTAGTAGCCTCACCTGAAAGATTATTTGGAAAAATAATAATTATAATACAGAGATACTGGTTGATGGTTAAATATCAGTTTTATACAGCAAATGATAATAGTAGTAAGAATAACCGTTCCTAGAATGAAAAATTTATAGTTTTAATGACTATAACAATGACATTGAATTATTTCAAATGTAAAACTGTCTTCTTCCTAAGAACTGAAAGGATGACCACAGTGATTAACTTAATATGTCCTCATTCTGTCCTTATGACACGGTCGACAGACAAATGCTGCTTTCCACAGTTTACAGATGGGATACTGGGGCATAAAAGTACTACAATGCTTTGTAAGAGATCACCAATTTAGTTAGATGCACAGACAGGGTTGGGAATTGGGTTCTTGGTTGGGTGAATTTTCCCACCCTCTCCCATTAGACTGTAAATTCTGACAAATTCGGTAGACTTTCTCAGGTATGAAGATTTCCAATATGTTGTTAGTAATCAGGCAGCATTGAAGTAACATTTTAGAAATATACTCTATTTCTTTTTAAGAAGAACATTTATGTTTTATCACTGCATCATGTATAATGCAACATGAATAAAGCCCTACTGACTTTCACATTTGTGAGGAAACTAGCATTACTGCAGATTAGTGCCAGGGCAGAGAAATGACCCTATTATCTCTGTAATGGTAATATTGTGCCTCACAGGGAAACTTGCATCATTAAGAGTGAGTTATTATTTCTTGCAGACACTTTCTGCATGTGTTATTAATATATGAAGCCAGAAGGAATTGAAAAGGTTTTCCTGGGGACTTTGGTATATAATTTAAAGCTTTCCCCTTTACCTGAAACAGCACATAAATGTGTGTTGACTGGTGTTTGTAGATGCACACACACACACACACACACACACACACAACTTCACACCTCCATTTCTTTGTACACATCTTTGCTTTCCACATAGAATTCCCTCTGTATTTTCCCATCATCTCCAAGACCCCTGTCAATTGTGCCCTTCATGGTGGTACCGCTTCCTTGATCCTTACAACCAGGTTGTTGCTTCCCTCTGTATTCCTAGAACAATTTATCCCTACCACTGTCTCATGTTTTTGTTTGCTGATTGTGTCTTCCCATCTTTATACCTCCCAGTTGAGTATGTGCTTGTCAAAGACAGGGACTGCCTCTTTTAATTTCATATTCCAGTATGCTGTGTGATACCTGTATATATTGCTATACAATAACTATTAAATGAATAAAGATATATAATACATAGTATATACATTTATATACAGCCTTATTTTAAAAATGTGTTTAAGATGACAAAACAAATTACAAGAAAATTAGAAGGAAAAAAGTAGGAGGATGAGGAAAAAAAATTGGGGTGGGCATGAGCTAATTCATGCCATGAGTCTGTAAGTATATATGTAATGTGACTGTAAGTGCATTTGCAATTACAAAGGAAACATATATATGGAATTTACAATGTATGTTTTAAAAATCTGATATTTGAACAAAAAACTGCATTTTTTAATTTTGGTTTTAGAGTTCTTATTTTTCTGGGTCACACATTTTTGTTAATATATATCTGATATTGAAGGGTTTGTCTGGAATATTCATTAGTGCTACGATTTGAATGTAATCAGCATTTGGCGAAATGGAATGGTCTCATTTGGTCCCACTGCTATGAAAACAGGATTCTGTAATATGACTGTATAGGGGCTCTTCAGTTCTTGAAGTTTTCTGCTGTAACTCCTCTTACCTGTTCTCTTTCAAAAATCACATAGTCATGGGGTAGGAATGCAAGAATGCTTATTTGTAATAATAACCTTCTCTTGGAGTAAGTATCTTTTACATTGGGGTAGCTAAGGTACTTGTGAGTTACGGCTTACCCTCTAAGTGACCTGTGTGCCACATTTAAATAAACAAACATATTAAAATTGTATTCTTATTCTCCTGCTCTCAGGATTAAATTTATGTGACTCTAGTAGATTTTTTGGTTGTTATTAATATGAGACTCTTCTTGAATATAATTCCCTGCACGATTTTGTTGATGGAGAACAATGCCTTGTTTGCCATCTCATTCCTTAATTAAGTGTTAAAGTAATGAGGTCTTATTATGCTGGGTAATTTATTTAATACAATGAAGCAGTTAGTCACTCACTGGCAATTTCTCAGAGGAAGTGGGCCAAGATGCTAACCCACTTCTTTTAGTGTGCCAGCCATTAGAATTGTGCGTTCCAGGGATTTGCTAATCAGCTGGCAACTGATATAAAAGGCGGGAAAGATGGGACTCTTGAATGACAGCCACTGACTCACTGAAAAGACAGTGTGTGTACTGGCTTCAAGCCTTGTCTATTGATGTAGATCTTGCTGTCCTAGGAAAGACTACTTGATGATGACAAAGAGCCTATGGTGCTACCTTTCACAAGTTTGCTGGATATCATCAGCAAACTACCATCACTTTGGTTTAGCAACTGAGAACTGCTAAGTAGAATATACTACTCCAGTTGAATGTGTGTCTTCCTTCTGTGTGTTCCTTTATCCAGCCATATATCTGTTGGTTCATCTGTCCATCAAATACTGGATTTAAGCTGTCAATAAATGGTTTGGAATTAACCTCTGAAAGCACTGTTTAGAATTGAGGTTGGCAAACTTTTTCTATAAAGGAAGAGGTAGTAAGAATTTTAGCCAATAGGCCATGCTATCTTTTGTAACTACTCAATTCTGCTGTTGTAGGTTAAAAACAGCCATAGATAATATATAAATGAATGGATGTAGCTGTATTCCAGTAAAATATTGTTTATAAAAATTGACTTGCCTACTCCTGGTGTGGATGGAAGTATCTGGCTCAACATAATTTGTGTGCTACACAAGAACTTTTAAAGAAATGCTTTTAATTCTTATGAGTTTAAAAAAATTTTTTAACGTTTATTTATTTTTGAGAGAGATGGACAGAGCATGAGCAGGGGAGAGGCAGAGAGAGGGGTAGACACAGAATCTGAAGCAGGCTCCAGGCTCTGAGCTGTTAGCACAGAGCCCCATGCAGGGGCTTGAACTCACGAACTGTGAGCCAAAGTTAGATGCTTAACCAACTGAGCCATCCAGGCGTCCCTGCTTATGAGTTTTCTAACACAGCTTGTGTCTCATGTTTGTTAGTTAGCTTAATTGTCATCTGCTTTGAGTAGTTTTGTGGATTTTAGTGTATAGTTTAAATGTATTGGTGATTTTAAAAATATTCATTTCTGTCTCTGGCATTGATTATAGAAATGTTATTGGATTGGAAATATAAAAAAAAAGAAAAGAAAAAACTTTCCACATCACTGAGAATAGTACCATTAAATTTGGTAGTATTTATTTATTTATTTATTTATTTTTACATTTATTTATTTTTGATAGACAGCGAGAGACAGAGCACAAGTGGGGGAGGGGCAGAGACAGGAGGAGACACAGAATCTGAAGCAGGATCCAGGCCCTGAGCTGTCAGCACAGAGCCCCTAAATTTGGTAGTTTTTTAAAAATCATTTATAAGTAAAATCTATATTTTTGACATGAAAACATGGCCAAGATATGTTGCCATGTGAAAAAATAGATGATAGAAGACTTCTGAACAGGGTGTACAATGTGATTCTATATGTGGAAAAAAAGATTCACATGTGTTGATAAGTGTGCATACTTGACTATTATAAATATCTGAAAAGACACTGAATCAGTCATGGTTCTTAACTTTCAAGCCGAGATTAACTCTGGCCAATATAAAAGCAGAAAAGATTTATTGAAGGATAATGGATAGCTGAGATGTCTTTGCAGTGCCTAAGAGCCAGGCTTAGAGGCCATATGTCTAAAGCAATACCCAAAATTCCACCGCATAACTGGTTTTGCAAAGATGCCCCAGCACCTATTGGTGGATGTGGAACTGCAGTCTTGAATATTGATACCACTGAATCTGAATGCTGGATCTGCCTCCACTGTTACCCGTACTCTAGGATGAGTTCTGGGTACTTGCTGCTCTTCTGTGTCATCAGCTTCCATTTCAGAGTCTGCCTTTCATTGGCAGAGCCCACATGTTGTGCCCTAGCTGCAAGGGAAGCTGGGAAAGTGCCTATGTGGACCTTACTTCTGTAGTGGACAAAGTGCCTTGCCTCATCAGATGGGGCATTTCCCCAATTTAGGAAGAGGATTAAGAAGCGTGGATGACAGAAAGAATGAAAGCTGTCCCCTGCAGACACCCAGGAGGTTGTTGGTATTGATTACTTCTGGGCAGTGGAGTTGGAAGAACTAACTGGGGCTCAGAGGGAACCTTTTTTTTTTTTTTTTACTCTTCTTTGCTCTTTGAATTAAAAAAAAAAAAAATTAAAACAACAATGATGAAAGATTATGGGGAAAGTCAACAAAAGGGAACATTTTTCCCCATCACTTCTGCTGTTTCACTGCTCTCACATGGAATTGAAGACGGCATCCTAGCCTAACGGGGCAATTCCATCAGCTTCCTACCCAATTTCATTTAAAAATTCACCTCATGATTTCCTCTTGAATTCAGTCAACTCTATATTGCTTGTGTTTGGTTGGGCAGAAATAATCATGAAATAGTTTTCTCTGGGATACCAGTGGCTTATGCTTCCTTTAGCCCGGTAGAGCTGTTTTAGCGTATCTCTTCGAGATCTACAGGATTCAGCTCTGAAAATTAGGGTGTTGTCGGCTGCCATAATGGATGAAGTGTTCATAGATGTAAGGCGCAAAAATAAAATACGTTTAAATATTTGGCCCTACTATGTATGTTTCATTTTTCAAACCCCCATAAATTTGCTTCTTGATAGAAAACTTGTCTGAGAACTTATTTCAGTCTGATCAAGTTTTAGCAGACATGTTAACATTTTTTTTTAGAATGGTTTTAGATTTACAGAAAAGGTGTGGAGATAGTACAGGAGAGTTCCCATACACACCACATGTAGTTTTCTGTATTATTAACGTCTCCTATTAGTATGGCATATTTATTACAGTTGACACATATATTGACACATTGTTGACCAAAGCCCTAACTTTAAGTAAGATTTGATTAGTTTTTATCCAAAGTCCTTCTTCTGTTACAGGATAGCTGATATATTTTATACATTTACATTGTACTTTTTCCTATGTGTAGTGATGTCATGGAGCCATATAATAAATGCTATTTCTGTTTTAAATAACTTAGGGAATTTGGGGGAAGAGTAAAATAAAGCTTTGCCACAATGAAATTCTTATATTCTCTTATGCACAAGTGCCACATGAAAAAAAAATAACTTTTTATTTTTTTCCCCCGTTACATATTCAGTTGAACAGGTTCCTGTAGAACCATACCACATCCCCCTGTCCCAGGCTGAAGTCATACAGGAAGGGAGTGATGTTACTCTAGTTGCCTGGGGCACTCAGGTCAGTAACATTTATAAGAACCAATAATGTCCATATTGTGCTTGGAAGCTCTCATTTTTAATCCTGATACTATAAAAATTTAAAGTGTTTTTCTTCTGTCTCAAATTTTAGTCTTGCTTGTGCTACATCTGTATTTGGTATTGATTTCTGGTTGAAAGTGAGGTGCCTATTCAGTTATATAAAAATATATATGAATGTGGTAAAACCATTAAAATCTGTTGAGTTTATGCAAATAGATTAATTCAAAACTGTTTCTTTTGAGGCACATATTATACATCACTCACTCTGGCTTCTGCACTTGACCTGGTGTCTTTTTCATCACATCTGCTGCCATCTCATGTGATTATGTAGCTGGCCACGTGGGACATCTAGTGATCCAGCGTCCGAGTTCTATACCTTCCTCTGTTCCAGCGAGCCTCAATTCTGATCTGTCTCCATTTTCCCAGTGCTTGTCATGCTGCCCTGCCTCCAGACTTTGAAACTCAGGACTCTTTGCTCCTCTGGCCATAGACTTCTATCTTTGACTTTTCTCTCTCCTTCTTTTAAAGAAATGGTCCATTTTTCTTTCTGCTGTGTAAAGGAAATACTTATTTTTAGAAAATTTGGTGCAACATTAAATAATGAAAATAATAGAAATCATTTGTAATACCACAACCTCCTACTCTCCTCTCCACTCGATGTTTGGCTTGGAGAGCCAGTCCTCCTGGTTTCTTACCTCCAGTGGGAAAATCTTGTATCTGTATCCCTTTCACGCAGCATGCATCCTTGCCTCTCTTTGTAATAGGGAAGTTAGTGTATTGGATACTACGGCCTATAACTTGCTTTTTCCTCATACCTTCCATGTCTGCTGCCACTCCTTTCTTCTTTCTCTTTGTACTCAAAAGAAGAGGTGTCTGGTTTTTATACCTACCTCTACAAATCTTTCAGATTATATTCTCTTTTACCTTCTCCAGGTCTGTAACTTACCAGCTAGTCCCTTCTCTCTTTTGCATCTTCAGTTTCTTCTTTCCACGTCCCTTTTATTAACAAGGTGTATATTTCTTAGGGGCGCCTGGGTGGCTCAGTCGGTTAAGCGTCCAACTTCGGCTCAGGTCATGATCTCACAGTTCCTGAGTTCAAGCCCCCGCATCAGGCTCTGTGCTGACAGCTTGGAACCTGGAGCCCGCTTTGGATTCTGTGTCTCCCTCTCTTTCTGCCCTTCCCCTGCTTGTGCTCTGTCTCTCTCTGTCTCAAAAATAAGTAAACATTGCAAAAAATTTAAAAAGGTGTATATTTCTTCTCTATCTAAAAAATACCTTTTCTCTACCCTGCTTTTCCCTTAAATACCAGTACATCTCCTCCTTTCTTTTATCACTAAACTTGAACAACCATTTTCTACTACCTATATTTAATTCTTTAACTTCCTTATGTTCTTGTACCTATGAGTTCTGTTCCCACTAATTTACTACAATTATTTCTGCTAACATTCCTAATTTTCTAATGATTAAATCCAACCCTTATCCCATATTGCTATGGTGTATGATACTGGCTGCTGTTTTTATGAAACACTTTCTTCTTTAGTTTCTGGGAGATATTGTCTCCTGAGTTTTCTTCGTGTTTGTTGTTGTTGTTGTTGTTTTCTTTCTTTCTTTCTTTCTTTCTTTCTTTCTTTCTTTCTTTCTTTCTTTCTTTCTTTCAAGTGAGCTCCTCCTTCGCCATTTTCCCCTTAAATGTTGGTCACCTACAGGGTTCCACAATCTTCCCTTTGCTTCTCCTTCCTCATGCCCTCTCTAGAAACTCAACCTACTCCTGTGACTTTACCTTCTGTATGCTGATATCTTTAGAATCAATGTCTCTATCAATGACTGCTCTCCTTTTCTTTGAGAACATCTTTCCAACCGTTTTCTAGATATCTGTGTTTGATTATTTTGGTAGAACATGGGGTTCTACATGTCTAAGACATTTAATTCTTCATGAAAATCAGTTTCTCTGACTTTAAACACTGTTTCTATTAATGATATCAGAATTCAGTTAGTTTTTCAGGTCTCAATCTCTGTAGTTATTCTCTGCTGTTTTTATTTCAGGTTCATGTCATGCGAGAGGTGGCTTCCATGGCTCAAGAAAAGCTTGGAGTGTCTTGTGAAGTCATTGATCTGAAGACCATACTACCTTGGGACATGGATACAGTTTGCAAGGTATGAACATAGTTTGATAGAGTGTCATTTCCTTAAACTCTTGGGGAATATTTACTGGCAGTTTGCAAAGAATTGTTTTGAAATTTTGAGCTTCATGAGCACTTCCATCTGATTGAAAACTTTAAAAATTTACACCGTGACAGAAGCATGTGGTGTATAATCAGTTTAATGCTCAAGGAAACCAATCACTTGACAGTTTTTCCCTTCCATAGTTCTCTGTTTAAAATATTACAAAACTGGAGTAGTGCAAATAGGAGCATTTCAGGTATGTTGGAAGTCACCTGTGTTTTTAACTATTTATCACTTGAACTACTTAGGATTTGATAAGCATAGTTTAATATAGTCTGCTAAATGGTTTGGCTAAATTTTCATTATCTCCTCTCCAAAAGAGATGGAGATGGATTATGTTCAAAACAAAACCAAACCAAAAAAACCCCTCTTTGCACGGTCTTAATACTGTGAATCACAGTTTAAATGTTATGTTGTGGGATTCTGGCTGCTCTTAGTTTTCTGTCTAAGCAACCGCTTGGTAGTCCCTTCTCAAGAATACAGTTCGGTTCCCGTTTACTTGGCTATAACTGATATCTTTCATATTAACGTACAGATAAACATTCCCACTGTGGTATGTAAGGAACATTAAGCCCTTTTTTTTATGTGATGGTAGTATCTACTAAAGTTTAGGTAATGTTGCATATATTACTTTTCCTTGATTTACTGTTATAACAAGTGAGTCATAAGACTGAGGGTATTTTACATTTATTTTTTTAAGGAATATTAAAATTTTTTATTATTAGAAGTATTCTTAAAATATATGTATAAGACAAAGAAGGAGGGAAATGACCACAAATTATTAAAAGTTAAGCCAGAAATTTAATTCTGCAGAGGCTGGTTTACGTATCTTGATTTTTTTTTTTACCAATTTATTTCACAGCATTTATTGAGTACCTACATTAGTGAGTGTTCTAATAGACATATAAAATTAAGTAAGACAAGTTCCTAGAAGATTATTTTCTAGGAAACAAAAAACACTTTTTTTTATATTTTATTTTTTATTTTTTAAAATTTATATTCAAATTAGTTAGCATATAGTGAAACAATGATTTCAGTAGATTCCTTAATGCCCCTTACCTATTTAGCCCATCCCCCCCCCCACAACCCCTCCAGCAACCCTCAGTTTGTTCTCCATATTTATGAGTCTCTTCTGTTTTGTCCGCCTCCCTCTTTTTATATTATTTTTACTTCCCTTCCCTTAGTTCATCTGTTTTGTATCTTAAAGTCATCATATGAGTGAAGTCATATGACATTTGTCTTTCTCTGACTGACTAATTTCACTTAGCATAATACCCTCCAGTTCCATCCACGTTGCAAATGGCAAGATTTCATTCTTTTTGATTGCCGACTAATACTCCATTGTGTGTGGTGTGTGTATATATATATACCACATCTTTATCCATTCATCCATCAATGGACATTTGGGCTCTTTCCATACTTTGGCTATTATTGATAGTGCTGCTATCAACCCCCTTGAAGCATGGGGGTGCATGGGTCCCTTTGAAACAGCACACCTGTATCCTGTGGATAAATGCCTAGTAGTACAATTGCTGGGTTGTAGGGTAGTTCTATTTTTAGTTTTTTGAGTAACCTCCATACTGTTTTCCAGAGTGGTTGCACCAGCTTGCATTCCCAAACATTTATTATTTTTAAAGAAGTTTAGCATTCTCCTAGGTTTATAGGCTGTTTCTTAGGTTAGTCACGTGAAAAAAAATCTGCAACTACTACTGATGTAAAAGTACAGCATAGGTTATATTTAGGTAAAGATTGTTTTATAATTTAATGAAAGATTTAAGATTTGTTATAGTAAATGTTCCGTGGACTCACTTGACATCATCTAAACACTGGACATGGTTACAAATGGTTTCAACAATATTCTAAGTCTTTATATTTGTAGCTTCCATCATTCAGGGCAGTATTTTAGGTTGAATTATTCGTAACTGCATGAAAGTAATGCTTCTTTAGGCTTTTTCAAATCGAGTCAGATGCTGGGTTTTCTTTTAAGTAGCCAGCTGTTCCAAATCATGGAAAGCTGGAACTGATAGCCTTTGCCCCAGAATGGGCTTCTTTTTTTGCAACTGTACCTCACTTATTCTTGGAGTTTATATTTATAAAGTGAAAGGTGCTTTTGTATGGGAATATAATGTTTTGTTATGGTACAGTGGGGGTACTGATATATGGGTAGGACAAGTACTTTTAAACTTTATTTACATTTTTATATGTCCAAACAGAGTTTGTAGCAGCTTATGGCAAAACACAAATGTAACAACACTCCAAGCTGATAATTGGGAAGGTAATGAAGAGAGAGGAAAAAGAAGGGGGAAATTATTTGTTTATATTTCTCTCTACATCATTTGCTTGTGTGGAACTCCCCCTCCTCCTTTTATTAAATCTACTGGTTGCACCTTTGTATGGTCCTGGAATGTAGGTCCTATTTCCTTAGGGCTCTTTACTATTGGAAAAGATGAAAGAGGAGACTAGAGACCTCTGCTGCAATGAGAAGGTGATGCATCAAACCTCTGAGTCGCCAGCATCCTCACTGTAGTCTTGTGTTCGGGTGCTTTCATCTTGCCATTGTCTGGTTGATGACCCTCCAGTTAGGACAGTGAAAGCCAGCTTGTCATATCTTGATTACTTTGGGTTCTTTGACTCTCTTCCCTGCTGGTCATGGTGATCTTATTTTTTCCTTTCATGTATCAAAGGAAAGTTTTGATACTTGGCATCTTTCTAGGATTTGGAGATAACTTTAACAAGAGGGCCCTATAGCTAAACCTCATTAAAAGTGAGGCTTTTGTTGTTGTTGTTTAACTAGAGTTAAGTTTTTCTTTATGAATTCCATAGTAATCAAAATTTATGTTTATTATCTCTTTCAGTTAGTGCTGTTTTATCTTTTTTTTTTTTTTTTTGTCTTATGATAAAATCAGATCCCTCAACCCTGTTCATGACATGTTAAGCTCAGCACCAAAATGCATCTTTTTGGAAAACCTAATCAAGAAAAGCCTATTAAAGGTAAAAAAAAAAAAATCCTTATTGAAAATACACATTAGCACACTAAGCATAGTAAAATGACTCTGGGACAGTTGAGGAATTGGTTAATGAAGTCTGAATTTAACTGCATTTTTAAAAACATAGTCCTACTTTTTGCTTAAGCCTTGAAGCATTGTTTGGAAGTTATAATTTTGAAAAATTGCTTGGGGACAGAAAGCAGCAGAGTTTTTGAATGTTGCTCAGGGGAGCTACAAAATTGGAGACCTGAGTAGATCTAAGAACCGTAGTTCATTTATTTAATTCTGAACCTGATATTAAAGGGCTAAGCTGGAAACCTCTAAAAAGCAGAATAAAAATTCCTGAGTTTTGAGTTGCCTAGGAGACCAAGACCTACCCCGAGGATTTGGGGTATGAGTGGGGTGGGGGAGAACATCAGTGAGGAGAGTTGAAGGCCCTGAAGTGAGTGGCAAATGGACTCTTTTTACTTGGGGGCACCTGCCAAGTAAGTTTCAACTAGAAATTGAGAATCCAGGTGTATAGACTCCATATTTGATTGGGTTGCAATGACAGAATGGGAAACTTGGTGGGATTGTGTGTGTATGTGTTAAATACACAGTTAGTCTTCCATTAAAGATATTTGCCAAATTTTAAACCTGTGTATGGTGGGCACTAAGCAGAAAATAAATACCTAAAAGGCCAAGCCATCACTGGAGACTAAAGTGTCAAAGACCAATCATACTCTCAGTTGAAAGCTGTGGAGTCAGGTCTTAGGATATGAATCAAACCGGAAGTAGATCACAGCTTCCCCAGTCCGCAGCACAGTCTCACCCCCTCTCAGTTCCTTTCCTGGATTAATGTAACTTACCTTATGCTCTGTCTGCCCAGCAGAATGAGGAAACAGTCCTCCCATCATCTGGAACCTCTATGAATCTGCATTCAATAAAAAATTACTAAGTATATGAAGAGACAGGACCATTTGATTCAAAACCAAGAAAAAACACAAACAATAGAAAGCAGAAACACAGGTGATCCAGATACTGGAGTTAGCAGACAAGGACTTATTTATGTTTAGGAACATAGAGGAAGAAAAGGAACAAAAGAGGTAGGAGTGTGGAGAATAATCCTAGAGGGTTGGTTGTGTGTGTGTGTGTGTGTGTGTGTGTGTGTGTGTGTGTGAGAGAGAGAGAGAGAGAGAGAGAGAAAGAGAGAGAGAGAACATTTTAGAACCAAAGAAATATTTGTCAATAAGAACTCAGTGGATGCGTTTATAAAGTTATTGGACTTAGAACATGATAGTATTAATGAACTAGAAGGCAAGTATATAGAAAATGTTTAAACTCAAGCACAGTTTGATTGATTGGGGGAAAATAAAATAGACTAAAACAGAAGGGAACATAAAACACATTGGGGATCTGGTCAAAGGATCTGTCCCATATATGATTTGAATTCCAGAAGGAAAAGAGAGAATGAATTGGTCAGAAACAATATAAGAGGTATTTCTCATGAAACTTTCAGGACATCACTATAGTCAAGAGGATTTGTGAACCTCTAACGATGTATTAAAAAAAAAAACCCACACATGTACACAATGGGATGACATCTTAACTTGCTGAGGATGCCAACCTAACATTCTATACCCAGTGACAATATACTCTTAAAATTAAAATGAAGTAAAAAATACTTTAGACAAGTATAAATTGAGAGAATTAATCACCAGCACGTTTTCACTAGAAGAAATACTACAAGGGAGTTCTTTAGGCAGAAGGAAAATGATCCTTGAAGACAGAATGGGGCTTACATGAAGTTAAAATATTCCATTGTTCTAGGATTATTAAATGTAAAATTTTTATCAGATTACATTAAGTTAGGGATGCATGTTGTAACCTCCGGATTAACAACTGAAATAATATTGAAGGTGTATTTCCAGCAAATTAAAAAGGGAACTATAGATTAATAGAAATATTTGGTTAAACTAAAAGAAAGGAAAATATATATTAAAAAAAAAAAAACCCAAAAACCTAAAAAGCAAAAGAGGTGTGTCCATAGAAAACAGAGGATAGATATAAACCCAAGTATGTAAGTAAGTAAACACAAATGGACTAAATCTAATAAAAGCCTTCATTAAAAACCTCATTAAAAAATAACACCAATATAGGGCACCTAGGTGGCTCAGTCAGTTGAGCGTCCAACTCTTGATTTTGGTTTGGGTCATGATCCTAGGTTGATGGGATCAAGCTCCGTGTCAGGCTCTGTGCTGAGCATGGAGCCTGCTTGACATTCTCTCTTTCCCTCTGCCCTTCTCCCCCACTCATTCTCTCTCTTTAAAAAAAAAAATCAATCAATCAATCAATCAATAACACCAGTGTGTAGCTTAAGAGAGATACTTTAAATATAAGGACACAGAAAGTTTGAAAGGGATGGAAAAAAGACCGCTGGTATAGCCATACAAATTTCAGATAAAGCTTTTAAGGCAAGATGTGTTACTAGAAATAAAGAACATTTCATAACACTAAAGGAATCAATCTACCTTGAAGATGTCACAATCTTAAATCTATTATGTCCTCAACAGCATAGTTTCAAAATACACAAAGCAAAAGAAAACACAACACTAAAAGGAGATGTAGACATATCCACAATCATAGTGGGAGACTTTGACACCCTTCTTAAAAAACTGATCAAACAAGCAGATAATATCAGTAAGTATATAGAAGATCTGAAGAGTTAAACTTGTCCTAATTGTGTACTCAACTATATAAGGAATAATTCTTTTTTCCACTGAAGAATAATTGACATATAGTATTAGTTTCTGGTGTACAACATAGTGATTCAATATTCATATCCCTTATGAAATGATCACCACAATATGCCTAGTTCGATTGAATATGGAACATTTATCAAAACCAACCAAATGCTAGGACATAAACATAAAATGCTAAACCTCTGAAGTTTGAAGTCATTTAGAGTATGTTTGAACAGTGGAATTCAGTTAGAAATTGAAATAAAAAATACGAGAAAAGCCTCAACTTTTTACAAATTAAATAATTTACGTTTGAATCATGGTTTGTAAACTGCAATAGAAATTAGAAAAATACTGAACTGAAGTGTTATGAAGTTATTACATATCAAAAATTTCAAGATTCAGCTAAAGCCATGCTCAGACAGAACAGTATGACTGTGCAAATACATATATTTAGAAAACAGGGATAAGAACAAAAAAATTAATGATCTGAATTTCCATTCCAGAAAGATAATCAAACCTAGAGAAAATGGAATAAATGTAGTGATAAAAAGTAGAAATCAGTAAAATAGAAAATGTACAATAGAGAAGCTTAATAAAGTAAAATTTAGATCTTTGAATAGATTAATGTACTTGATAAACCTTTAGGAAGACTAATGAAAAAAATAGGACAAAAACAAATGACAAATATCAGGTATGAAGAAGCAGAGAATACAGACAATAGAAAGATATTGAGAGGATATCATGAATAATTTTACAAATAAGTTTGGGTGAAATGGACAGACTCCTGCAAAAATATAATGTTTTCAAAATAATAATTAGGTAATCTCAATAGTCATATATCAAAGAAATTTAATCCATTTTTATTAATGCTTATATAAGGAAAACCCTAGACTCATAGGGCTTTACTGGTGAATTCTTTAAAACACAATTCTTATACAAATTCTTACAGAAAATAGAACAAGAGGAAAAACTTCCACATTCTTTTTATAAGGCTGGCTTAATATTCATATCAAACCTGTTTCTGACAGTATATAAAGCAAAATAATAGACAATTTTTTCTTAAGAATGTAGATGTAAAAATCTGAAACAAAATATTGGAAAGTCAAATCCAGCCATATATCAAGAGACAAAGCTGAGGGTTTATTTCAAGTATTCAAAGGGTGTTTGACATTCATAAACATTCACACAGTGGTTGATGCAATTTCCCACATGAACAGAAAATGGGAAAAACAATCCTGATGATCTTCATAATACAGAAAAACATTTGTTAAAAGTCAATATCCGTTCATAATGAAAATTTCTTAGTAGCCTAGAAATAGAATGGAATTCTATTAATATGATAAAGGATAACTTTATCTCGTAGCTATGAAGAGCTATAAAAAGCCTGCAGTGAAAATTATATTTCCTAGTGAAATTTTGACCACTTTCCCATTGAGATCCAGGAATGCAACAAGGATGCCCATACATAAACGCAAGAGATACAAAGATCATATGGATTGGGAAGAAGTAAAACTTAGTATTCATAGATAATGTGATTTGTATGTAGGAAGATCTACAAGAATCGGTAGGCAAATTATTAGAATTAAGTGTACCAACACCCCTGGAAACAAGGTCAATATACAATAATTGTATTTTTATGTACCAGCAACAAATAGAAAATAAATTGAAAACATTTTGCAAAAATATCAAAGAATCAAACATCTAGGGAGAAATTGAGTGATGCATATGTAACAGCTTTACACAGAAAATCACAAAATATTATTCAGAGAAATTAGAGAAGATGCAAGCAACCGACGCACATACCATAAGTCAAGATATGTTACAAGGTTATAGTAGTTACCGCGTTGTATTGGAGTGAAGATGGACTGCTGTGCTGCCATTAGTTAGCTTTTTATAGACTTAGAGCTTTGGTGTGCTCTGACCAGGAGGAGTTTTTTCCGTTATTCAGCCAGAAACCCATACCCCTAAGTAGAGCTGTTCTTCCCAAGCTCCCCAGGTATAAGAACCATGATTAAGTGTTGAGGGCTTGAGTGGACTTTCCTGCTGAGATACAGACCACATTCAAAGTGAGTTAAAAAGCGAGCTACAAGTTAAAAAAACAAACAAACAAACAATGGCCAGGCATAGAGTTAGGTGTGAGGTGCTGTCCAGCTTGAAATGAAGTTTGTTGTTGTTGTTGTTGCTTTTGTTTTAATGTGTAGAAATTCAGAGATGCTGCCTATGGATAATAAGCACTTGATGACAGTCTTTGAAAGAAACTCAGGATTCAAGAATAATATTGTCATTCAACATAGAATCAACTACATAACAGTGCAAAAAAGAAAAGAAAAATGACAATTTATAAGGTGTTGGGTGATTTCCATATGTTTATGGAGAAGAGAAGAGCTCTGACACAGAGCTTTGACATGCATTACTTTAGTTGAAGATTAAATTCTGCTAATTATTTAAATAAATAAGGGTTTGCCTTTACTCCTTGGAGGCTTTTTTTTTTATTCCTCTCCCTTTCATGTTTTGCCTGCCTACATTCAATTCCAAAGCAGATCCTGCTGCCTTGTCTACATCATATGTCCAGAAATCTGACCATCACCTCTGATGCTGTTACCCTTGATCCTGGTCCACACTGTGAGCATTTCTCACCTGGGTTTTGGCCATAGCCTCAAACTACTGTCTTGCTTCTGCACTTTACTTGCCCAAGGCAGAACTGATGCTTTCAAATGTGAGTCACATCATTTCCCTTCTAGTCTCAAATGGCCTCAGTAGTTTCCCATTAAATTTAGTGGAAAGGTCAAGTTTCTTAGCAAAGTCTACAGGGTTTTACTTCGTCTCACCACATTCCACACCCCATCATCCATCCGCCCTTCAGGAAATGCTCTTCATGGACTCTCAGCCAAGCCAGTGTGTTAGGTGACCACTCAAATACCATTTTCTCATTCAAGCCTTCTTTGACCTGCTTACTTAATATTAGATCCCATCCCTTTTACCAAGACTCCCTTTTACCCCTTCTTCCTTTTTTTTTTCTAGAGAGATTAACTTTATTATTTATACTATTTATACTATTTATACTATTTTCTTCCCCCATTAGCAGGTAAGTTCTGTGAGGGTAGGGGCTTTTGTCTGCTGGGTCACTGTTGAATTCTCAGTACCTGAAAAAAGGCCTGGCATAGGTTTGGTGTTCAGTAGATATTTGCTGTGGAATTAATACGAGTATCAGCAAAAGAAAGTTTGATAATATGCTATGAAAACTGTTTACTATTGAAATGTTTTGATTTTGGTACTTTTTCTTATTTTTGTTGCTTATATAAATGCGTAAAAAGTAACTCTAAAATATTGCTTTATGAATAAATCTATGTCAGGGCGCTTCAGTGGCTCAGTCGGTTAAGTGACTGACTCTTGATTTAGGCTCAGGTCATGATCTCACAGTTGGTGAGTTCAAAGCCTGTGTCGGGCTCTGGGCTGACCTGTGCTGAGCCTGCTTGGGATTTTCTTCCTCTCTCTCTCTGCCCCTCCCCGGCTCATGAGCATGTGCACACTATCTCTCAAAATAAATACATAAACTTAAAAATTTTTATTTTAAGCTGAAGCGTTTATTTTTAAGTTTTAGTTTGACCTTAGTTTTAATTTGTTTTATTTTTCTTGACCGTTGTCCATTTTTCATAATGGTATATACAAATTATCATTTGAATTCTCATTATAATAGGACCAATTTATTCTAAAAATCAAAGTGAAATTGACTATACTTAACCTCAGTTATCTGTAATTTCTGAGAAATGTGTTCTTATAATTTTCTGCATAGATGAGAGTCACTATTTCTGTGTAGCAGCTTTCAAAACTACTTAACCTTTGGCATGTCAATATTTTCAAAACCTTTTCACTTATACTTTCTCAAGGAAAACATAATGTATATAATTTCATCTTTTGAAAATAATTTAGTCCAAACAAACATGAGTTGTTACACTGTGTTAAGACATTTACATTCATTAAGGTATATGGTTGTTTACTTCATGGATATATTTCTATGCTTAATTTCATGGTTTTAAGCCTTTTTAAATTTAAGTATTCTTTTATCTTTTGCTATCATATCATCACCAGCTGTGCATGGGATCCAGATGACAAGACTTTATAACTGAGACTTGTACATTGGCCAGGGAAGGCCTGTAATGATTTCTCATGAATCAAGAACACATGCTTTACTCTTCAAACCTTATGATACTAATTTGGGCTTTTCAGAACCTTTCTCCTCTTATTTCCTTGCCTGCTTTGCAGGTGGGTCATTGTTATGGAATTTAGAGCTGGAAGAGTTCAGCCTGGGCCTGTTCCCTTTGGCCTTTCTACTGGTCTCAGGAGTGATCTGTGACTTTTAACATCTGTCACAGCTATTATGCACTGCTTCCTATGAGGGGTTTTGTCGGTTCAAACAGACTGGTACAACACACTGTCTCAAGGCCTCACCGCTTTCCCCTCTCCCCCAAAGTAATCTTTTTCAGAGGTACTCAGGGGATGGGTCATTACGTTTTTAAATTTTAGAAATGGTGTAGACAGGAACTTCCTCCCTACCTGTTTGCTCTTCTCTCTACCTCTCTTGCTTTCCCTCTCTTTTCCCTTTCCACCCCGAAAGGTGGTGATGTGCCCATCGGTGCAAATGGTTGTTCTTTGGCTTCATGTTGAGGTATCTGTAGTCTTAGTATTTTGGGGGCATCTTAGGAGCAGGGCAAGGCCTCTATGATACTATAATGTGAGATAGCAGCTGGAAGTAATTGCACTGTAGCCTGAGGAAGTGACTATAGTCAGGAGGGAGGATTTAACATCCTCTTCTCCTGTCCTTGCACTCCAGCTCTTTCCATTCTTCCTTTATTTTTTTTTTAATTTTTTTTTTTCAACGTTTATTTATTTTTGGGACAGAGAGAGACAGAGCATGAACGGGGGAGGGGCAGAGAGAGAGGGAGACACAGAATCAGAAACAGGCTCCAGGCTCTGAGCCATCAGCCCAGAGCCCGACGCGGGGCTCGAACTCACGGACCGCGAGATCGTGACCTGGCTGAAGTCGGACGCTTAACCGACTGCGCCACCCAGGCGCCCCTCCATTCTTCCTTTAAATGACCTCCCTGGTGAGGTGCCTGGGTGGCTCAGTTGGTTAAACATCTGACTCTTGATCTCAGCTCAGGTCATGATCTCAGCTTTCGTGAGTTCGAGCCCCATGTGGGACTCTGTGCTGACAGCTCAGAGCCTGCTTGGGATTCTCTCTCCCTCTCTCTCTGCCCCTCCATCACTCCCGCTCTCTCTCTCTCTCTCTCTCTCTCTCTCTCTCTCTCAAACGTTAAAAAAAAAAAAAGAACAAATTGGGACCATGGATAAAGGTAAGGCAGGTTCTGAGATTAGCAGCTGGGGTCACGGCAGGAGGTTCTGGGAGCTGAGTCCTTCAATAAGAAAGGAAAGGTTTATTACAGGAGCAGAACTGGGAAGAAGTTAAACCTTGGTCATTTGGGTGTGTCTAATCATTTGTATATAAAGAACCAAGTTTGCTTGCTCTCTATATCTGTACCTGGTGTTAGTGTATTTGTGAATAGTGCAAAACAGTTTCGGCAGACTCATATTACCATTGAAGATCAAGATAAACTCATAAGGGTTATATTTTATGACTTTAATTGTAATTTTGTAGCCTTTGAGTTTATTTTTATTTTCATAGGGTTGATTTTAGATTACCTTAGATTTCATTTTTATTAAGATTGTCAACACTAGCAAGGTAATATTTAGGGTGTATACTTTGTACTGAATGGCTCTAAATTGGTTTTATGGGGCAGTTGGAGAATTTGTCTTTAGAGAATCTACAATGGTTTAGTACTACCTGTTATATACATTGTTTTTACTTGATTTCTTGGACTTGATTGAATAATTCACTGATTGAATACAAGCTCTTTGGCTTGAGGATTTTAGTTTGTGAGGTATAGGGGAGAGAGAGAATCTGAGAATGAATGAGAACTAGAGCAATACTAGAGTGTGGGGGCTGGGGTGGGAAGAAAAGCTAATGATTACCTATATCCACTAGAGGCCTCTCTTAAGCCAAGTTTCATGGAAACCAGGCTTCCATAGTGGGGCCTGGCTCTGTCATTGTAAATTAAGCATATTTTATGTTGTAGTTCTGAATAAATAGTATGAGAGCATTTTTTTTTTTTGCCTGGAACACATATTATAATCTAACCCAAATGTTTTCTTTAATGTGTTTATCAGAACTGATGATCTGTTAGGCTGAAAACAAATTAGGAACCTCCCTCTGCTCTTCTTTTTCACTCTCTAAATAAGCTTTTTGTAAACACATGTAATCAAGAATATGTCCACATGATATGTCTGTTTGACACGGCAAGGATATTTAGGTTTAAAAGTGTTACTGATTTACCATGTTGTGTTTAATTATTGAGAGTGGTATATATTTTTCTGATGTAGACTATAAATAATTTTAACATTTTGTAGATTCCTTTCATGACTATAATAAGCTTCTAATATCAAAAATCTATTTAAGAAATGATTCAAAAATCTTTTTTTAGACTTAATATTGTCTGGGGTAAAAATTAAATGCTTTCCTTTAGGAGTAATGAAATTATCATTTTTAGTTTGGAATTATTCTGGATGTGGGTTGACCTTGCCAGGAATGCAGACAGGGAGGGCAAGGTCACCCTGTCTGATAAGAACAGTTGTTCTGTTCCAAAATAGGAAGGCTGACCATTTGGAACTTGGGTCCACCTTTGCCAGCTCCTCGTTCCTATAGGATTTTCTTTGTCATGACCACAACTAGTTAGTTGTGCTAACTGGAGAGAGTTCTAGGTTCTTGGATGCTATATTTGGGATGTGACTTCTACATCTACTGTCCTGCATGGTGGCTCTTGGAAGATTCCTCTGAGTTCCATGAGGGCAGGGGAGTTTTGTGAATTTTATTACTGTATCCTTCAGAATTTCGAAGAGTGTACAGCATAGAGAAGATACTCAGTAAATATTTGTTGAATGATCTTATTACATTTCAAAAATAGCACAAAATGTAATGATAATAATGTAATAATAATTCAGTTTTTCAGTGAAAGAAATTAAAGGAGAAAGTGGTAATTTCTGTAGGAAAAAATACCCTGAAAGTATCACCCCTGCTACGTGGTCTATTTTTGGTAAGACTTATGTTTTAGACATGTTTTGAGAAAGATTAAGATAATAACTGGGGTCTGATCTAACTTTGTATAATATACGTAATAGAACAAGTTTTAACATAGTGCCTGGCGAATGGATGGTAAATAAGAGTTTAAAACAACATATTTTGTGCATACCTCCTTTAGTATTCACAACAGTTTTGCTAATTAGACACCAGTGTCATTATTTATAGGTGAAAAAACTAGGTTTGGAGAAGGTAGAGTAACTTGCTCCATCTGGGTCACAAAGCTGATGAGATCACTGGGCTCTTAGCCTTTGCCTTTGAGAAGCATGCATCTTCTCAAGCAGAGTTTGAGCAGAATTTGTAAATATTTTTCAGATGTGATGAAACAACTGTGATTGATGCTATAATTTGTATGTAACTTGCAAGTATAGACGATATTGGCAATAGAAATGTATTTATGGGGAGGGGTAGTTTCTGTTTATTTTATGCTGGGCTTTCTGTCAGAACTGTTGTGTTCTGATGTAGTCATTTCCATTCTCTAGGCTAAGAATTTCTATTCGCATTTTAGAAATGAGGAAACTGTGTCTCAGAAAGCATAGAAACCTCCGGAAGTCACTTGGCTAATAAGTAGCAGAACTGCAGTTCAATCTTAGGTCTTCAATCCTGGCATGCTGACATTTTCATAGTATAACCATGCCTCATGTTAGGATAGTTATTTTACAATTATCTAACTTCATGCTTTAGAAAGTATCATTTGAGTTTTGCTGATGAAAAGCTTCGAAACTTGAGCTTGCAAATATTTTATAACATTTCAAGAATTTTCTTTCACATTTGCCCACCTGTGTAACATTTTTTAAAGAATATAACATTCCTGAATACTGTATATACCTCGTAAATCACATTACCATATTTCATTTCATTTGGCATTATTATTTTCCTTTCTACATGAACTGGAGAGAGCAAGATTAAATTTTATAATTACATTTTTCCATTTCTAATCCTATTTGATGTGTCCCCTTATACACTTAAATTATTTGAGTTTCACTCAAGATTTTATTTTGTTGAAACTATTTGCTTTCGCTGTTAAGAATAGCAGTGAAAAGAAAGAAATCCATTACCTCATTTCATAGTGAAAAAAGCTCATAGGTACTTTGTGTTCTTAGTTGAACATTTTCGGTGTAATGTAAGAAATCTACATTCGTTGGCTTTTTCTTCTTCTTCTTCTTCTTCTTTTTTTTTTTTTTTTTTTTTGGATGGCCATTAAACTGGTACTTACACTTAGGAAATTGTAGCATTTATACTATAATTGGTAAGTTTGCCTTGCCTTTTCTATTATAACACTCTAGTTTTGCAGTGTCTAGCTGTTATAATTTAACTTAAAACTCTATTGAAACTGTGATCTACAAAGTTTCTTAAAAAATAAAATTGGGGAATAATACCATTTGCCTCTATAATTTATCTACTCCAAAATTGAAACTGCTCTTATCTGTCATAGATAGTCAGCCCTTCCAAATACATACATTCTCTGTCACACACTTTTGTTGCTTTTCTTACAGGAATTTGGTTTTCTCTCTGTTTATGTTTTCTTTTTTTTTAATGTTTATTTATTTTTGAGAGACAGAGACAGAGTGTGAGCAGGGGAGGGGCAGAGGGAGAGGAGACACAGAATCTGATGCAGGCTCTAGGCTCTGAGCTGTCAGCACAGAGCCCAATGTGGGACTCGAACCCACAAGCAGCAAGACCATGAACTGAGCTGAAGTTGGACGCTTAACCGTCTGAGCCACCCTGGCACCCCCTGTTTGTTTTCTTTCCTTCTTCCTTCCTTCCCTCCTTCCTTCCTTCCTTCCTTCCTTCCTTCCTTCCTTCCTTCCTTCCTTCCTTCCTTCCTTCCTTTCTTTCTTTCTTTCTTTCTTTCTTTCTTTCTTTCTTTCTTTCTTTCTTTCTTTCTTATGTTTATTTATTAGAGAGAGAGACAGACAGACAGACAGACAGAGCATGAGTGGGGGAAGGACAGAAAGAGAAAGGGAGACACAGAATCTGAAGCAGGCTCCAGGCTCTGAGTGGTCAGCACAGAGCACCATTCGAGGCTTGAGCCTATGGATTGGGAGATCATGACCTGAGCCGAAGTATAATGCTTAACCGACTGAGCCACCCAGGCACCCTGCCTGTTTTCTTTTATATCTTTAAGTTACATGTTTTTTTAAGTAGTTATTACACATTTTAAGTTTCTTTTTCAGTATTTTTTGCATTTCTGTTGATATTGTGAATAACATCATTATTAGTTTTTCCTGTTTCCCCCCTTTTTCTGTGTGTAATAGAAGAGATTAAAAAAAAATTAAAGTCATACATTAACATGTCAATAACACATACAGTTTAATGGAGCATATAATGCAAAGCAACATTTTCCATCCCTGTTTCTAGGTCCACCCCAAACCAGCCACTTTTAACCACTTCTCTATTTTGTTCTGATGGCTACTTCCATATCTCTAAGAAACTGCACTGTACAAGTATTTTGGCTATAATACTTTATTCATTTCTGAAAAGGCCTGAATTGTAAACAAGTATCAAAAATAACAGGGTCTGTGGAAAAAAGAAGGTTAGGCAGATCTCTTAAAACATACACAGCTTTGTTACTAGAGGAAGGAAGGGTTTGTAACTAGAGTCAGGAAGAAGTGAACCTGCTGAGTTATGGAGTTAAGGGCAAAATTCATAAAAGTTGGGAGAACCATGTAATAAACACTTCTAAAACAGAGCAGATGGGCTGGCATGAGTCAAGAGGCATAGTGTATGGAACTGTTTTTCACTGAGGCTCTCAGCTTTATGGTCATGCTTTGCCTCTTACTGTGTTTCTTAGCAGCATAAAACATTAATGGGCTAGGGCGAATTGCATATATGCCAACATGAGTAGGCCAGCTGCTGGTGTCTTTAACCTAAAAATAGGCTTCGTACATTTTGCCAGAAAATTGGACTCCCCTTGCCCAGTCCCTCACGTAATTCACTGGTGAATTGGGTTTGATTGACAGCACCTAGGTTACATCTTTATGTTAGCTGTGATGGAGACTGGACAATAGTTTTTGGCATTCTACTTTGAGAAAGTGGGATTAATAATTAAGGAAACTTTTAGAATGTGGAAAATATGTTCAAAAGTTTTGGGTTATCCCACAATGAAAGGTCCAATACATACATATTCACATGTGTATATACACATCTATAAGTGTATGTATCAATGTGTGTATACCTTCATTTATCAATTTTAAACATTATTCTTCATTCTGACATACATGTGTTTGCATTATCTATTAGCTTCACCTTAACATTTCCCCAGTTTTTGGCTTTTTAATCTCTTCCACTGATTGTCTTTTGATTTTCATTAGTTTTAAATCTCTTGTTCTATTAATTTTTTCTGAGTATCCCTCCACATTTCACTGTATAAGATGACATTAATGCCCTCTACCCCTGTTTTCACCTCTCTCCTCTCTCCCCTCTCCCAAGTACTGTCTTATAGCAACTATTTATTTTTACACATAAAAATAAACTGACAACATTGAATTCTGAGACTGACAACATTGAATTCTGTTCTGTAACCATAATTAAATCTCCCAAACTTTTGATTGTAAAAGTTAAAAACCAGTAAACACTTTTGATGTTATTATGATAACATAAATATTTTTATTTTATGTTGACCGAGGGGTAAGATTTTATTGTCTCTGACCCTGGGTGCCCAAAAGGAGATATTCTTGGCTTCTAGAACAAATGGTTTGCCTTTTTCTTTTATAGTTCATTAATTCCACAAAATCTTGTCACATTTTAGATGCTTTATTTTTGGCCATAGCATTCTTCTGAATCATTCTAGATTTTTTAGAATTTTGAATTACCTCTTCTTTTTTCCTTGAAAAAGCATAATCAGCCTTTAACATATCTTGAAGATCAATACCACCACTTGGAGTCCACATTCCCTCCAGGAGTCCTCTGACCTCCTCTACCAGCCTTGACTACCATTCTCTAAATCTGCTGCAGATTCATCTTCAGGGATAATTCTCCATTGCACTCTTGAAGACATTGTTTTCTGGGTCCTGTGACTTTCTCTTTCATGGTTTTCTCTGTTATCTTGCTGAGAAACATAAATAATTCATCAAGCAGAAGTTGTATGTGTCGGGGGGAGGCTTTCAACACCTGCATTTGGAAAAAAATGTGTTTATTTTGCATTCACGCTGAATTGATATTTGGCTGGCTATAGAATTCTAGGTTTATAGTAACTTTCACTTACAAGTTTGAAGATAATACTTTTTTTTATACTTGTGTTGTGTTGGGATAAAAAATGTGATGCCAGTGTGATTCTCATCCTTCTGTTAGTGATTGTTCTGTGTGTTTGTTTTTCTAGAAACTTTTATGATTTTTTTTTTTTTATTTTGGTCCTTTTATACTGAAATGCCATAGGTGTAAGGCTCAATGAGAGTCTCTTTCATTCATCTTGTTTTGCCTCTCATGCATTTCCTCTGGGAACTTATTACTTATTTAAAAATAATTATATCCTTTTTCTTTTCTAGATTTTCTTTTCAAAAACTTATCAATGGGATAATAGACCTTCTGGATTGATGCTCTCTCATCTTTTGTGTCCCAGTTTTTGTCCCATTGTGTTCTTGTAGTGTTTTAAGCATTTTCTCTCTTTTTTCTTTTAATTCTTATATTGAATATTTTAATTTCAACAATCAATTTTTTTCTTATGCTCCGTTCTTTTTGTACTTTGTTGTTGTTTTGTTTTATGCCATGTCTACAGTTCTCCTGGGTATCCATATAATATGCAAGTTATTTATATTATGAAATAATAGGCTTTTAAAACTTCTCTTCTGTAAATTATCTGTTTCTTCAATAGTTTGTTTCTTTTGTAATCTAAATTTTTTCTTCTTGTTGATTATTTTGGAGTTCTGACTGGCTGTTTTCCTGTAGGTCTCTTTCCTCAGTAGGCATCTCTGTGGGAAGAGCTGAGCAGATCTGTGCACCCAGGTGAGACTTTGCTTTAGGGTGAGTGAATGGGAAGTCTGTCCATAGGCATGAGGGGAGTGGGTGACTCTAGATAAACAAATAGCTAGGCTTGCCTTTTGGACCTCAACCCTCCCAGAATAGGCCTATCTTTGTAGGCAGTTTGAACGGTTTTATCACAGACTGTCTTCTTTGCCTGGATTGTCTCTGGGGTCAGGGTTGGAAAGATGTGTTTTATTTGGGGGAAGTGGGGCAATTGGTACAGCTGCTTTATTTAATTCCCCTGTTTTCACTCCCAATTCTTACACCCACCTTCCACACCTGCTGGTGAGCCCATCTGGGGTCTCAGGGGAGATTGGCTTCCTCTTCCCTCGTACTCCCTCCCTCTCCCATGGGTCTGGGCTTTGGCTTCTCTTCATCTGTACCTTCATCACATGTCCACAAGACACTTGTTTTAGTCTCTCTTGTGTAGTAATCACTACTCCTCCCTAACGTTGTTTTGACTATTACAGGTTTTTCCCTTTTGTATTCATTTCCTGTCTTGGGAGAGAAAGGCTACAAAAGCATATATTCAGTATATCGGCCTGAGCTGGAAATCTTCTCTGTTACGTTTTTCATTTTTTCTTTTTTTTTTTTCTTTTTTTTTTTTCATCGTTTTTATTTATTTTTGGGACAGAGAGAGACAGAGCATGAACGGGGGAGGGTCAGAGAGAGAGGGAGACACAGAAGCGGAAACAGGCTCCAGGCTCTGAGCCATCAGCCCAGAGCCTGACGCGGGGCTCGAACTCACGGACCGCGAGATCGTGACCTGGCTGAAGTCGGACGCTTAACCGACTGCGCCACCCAGGCGCCCCTCATTTTTTCTTTTTTAATAAGAAGCATGGTAATTTCTACAGTTCAGTCTGTGTACTGTCTTTTCACCAAAATCTTATTCATTTCAGTAGTTGATTTTCTAGGTTGGTCATCTTATTCTGCAAGTAAGACCAATTCTGTTTCTTGTACTCTCTATATATTTTCTCATTTGACTAAAACCACTGAAAAATATTGAACGATAATGATGATAGCTGACATTGAATGTGATATTTCTAAATCCTAATATTCAACTGATTGAATTGTGAAGTAGAAAATAGAAAGTATTGACTTCATTATATAGAGTCCTGGCTCACTGAGCAAAACATCAGAAATTTCCTACACAAGTTGTATTTTTGAGTGAATGAATTTAGCACTTTCAGCCTGAGTACCTCTTGTATTTCTTTTACCAGTAACCACAAGTCAGAATTGGAGATGAGAAAGAAAGGAACGTAAGCTTTTTAAAATAATAAATTCTTCCAGTAGAGTTTACCAAACTTCCGATGACAAAGATGCTTTCATTGTTGGGGAGCAAAATTAATATGATTTCTTGCCAGTAAATCAAGGAAAATGAGTTATGTAACTGGCAGCTATAATGGATCTTCTACCCTAACATCAGTAAAGACTTAGAGAAACAACCATAACTGGACAAATACTGCATGTGATAAATACAGCCTACATGACTGACAACTAAATGACAAGGACAAAAATACCTGGTTATTGATTATCAATAAATCAATTATCAGGAGAAATCAACTGCTTGTTTTATTTTTATGTTTTAAAGGTGCTTTAAGAATTGCTTTGATTCATGATGTGAAACTCTAGGGCATAGTATTTGGAAATCCTTGGTGGAAGTTGCAGGGAAGTGATTATCTGTCAAAGTAAAAAAGACTGTGTATCAGTTTTATCCTTAAAGGGACTTTAGATTAGTTGGGACTATCAAAAAATGAAATGAACTGCCTTTTTTAGATGTGAGAATCTCATTAATGGGAGAGACTTGATCATCTGGCAGAGATGTCAAGAGAAGGAAGGGGGAGGATGGCGTAACCAGTCTCCTCTACGTCAGAGATTGTGTGGAATAAAGGAAAACTATCCTTTAGCATTTGGGAATGTAGTAGGTTTTCTATCTCACTATTAAATGATGTAATAAAATAATACAGATATCAGAAGAAGTTATTCATGATCTTTTACACAGGAAATTCCTTTTTAATATTTCTAGTAAAATACCTGTATTCCTAGACTTTTCTTTTGCCAGCTTTATCTTCTTTTTACCATAATCAAATAGTATGTTATTTCTCCAGTTTTGTAAGTAGAACAGACATCCACTAGCTGAGTTTTATAGTAACTTTTTGTAACCTCTCTGGTGTTTACCTTTTTTACTTTCCATAGCTGCTACTCTCTTTTCTCTCCCTCTGTTTCCCCCACCCTCCACACCCCCGTTTAAACCCACTTTGCTGTAGGCTGGGCCACCTGCTGTACCTCTCGAACCATTTGTTATTTTCCACTGTCGTTGCCTTATTCAGACTAGCATCATTTCTCCCCAGGACACAGTGTCCTCTTGCTCCTTTGAAGTCCTTCCTTCTTGCCAGGGTAATTTTTCAATCTGAAAAACTTCTTGGTCTTACCACTCATAGTTCAATTCTGTCAGTGCTTTCGGATTGCTCCTGAGACAAAATGTAAAATCTTGGGGCGCCTGGGTGGCGCAGTCGGTTAAGCGTCCGATTTCAGTCAGGTCACGATCTCGCGGTCCGGGAGTTCGAGCCCCGCTCAGGCTCTGGGCTGATGGCTCAGAGCCTGGAGCCTGTTTCCGATTCTGTGTTTCCCTCTCTCTCTGCCCCTCCCCCGTTCATGCTCTGTCTCTCTCTGTCCCAAAAATAAATAAACATTGGGAAAAAAAATTTTTTTTAAATCTTATTATGACATATTTGGTCCCCCATTATCAGATCCTGGTGTGCTGTCTCATCATTTTCTGCCCTCTTCTCCACACAGACAGGATAGCCCAGCTATACCAAATTGACTGTGGTTCCCAGAAAACCTCCTGTTCTTTGTTACTGCAGTGCCTTGGCATATGGGATTTCCTCTGCGCCTCCTTCCCCTGGATGGATCTGAGCTCTGACTAGTCTTCAACACTCAGTTTACAAGTTTTCTCTTCCAGGAAGCTTTTCCTGACCTGTTTTCCTGTCGTCTTTTATTTATTTATTTATTTATTTATTTGTTTATTTATTTAATGTTCATTTATTTTTGGGAGACAGAGCACAAGCAGGGGAGGGGCAGAGAGAGGGGGAGACACAGAATCTGAAGCAGGCTCCAGGCTCCGATCTGTCAGCACAGATCCTGACACGGGGCTCGAATCCGTGAAGCATGGGATCATGACCTGGGCCGAGGTCGGACGCTTAACTGACTGAGCCACCCAGGTGCCCCTCCTGTCATCTTTTAAGTCTGTCTTGTCACCCTCTCAGTGTTCACAGGGCACTCCATCCAGTTTTCAGAGCTGCTTTCTTGGGTTGTAGTTTTTAATGTCCTCACCTATGTCTCTCACCACGCTGCCTTTTATATCTGTTTTCACAACCACAGCAGCATATAGAAGGTGTGAAGTAAAAATGTATTTCTTGTCCCATAATATATGAATGAACTTTCCATATATTCAGAGATTAGGTTCTGTAGAATCTCCATTTTACATCATGTGGCTGAGAATCTTGAAGTAGGTAGAAAAAGACTTTTAAGTAGCTTGAGGGAACAGCCATAAACCCAGTGCCTAAAAGCAGACACACACTAATCCTGTAGGAGAGACTATGAGGCCCTTGATCATGTGCCTTTACCTTTTACCCAGAATTTTTACAAATGTGTTTACTTGCTGTCATAGCTCACATTAGATGTGGGGGTGGGCAAAGTTAGGATGTCAGAGGTAGAGATGTTGGCAAGACGAAAGCTGATACAATCATAGCCTGAGAACAAGGCACTCTATGGGAAAAGAAAAACAATAAAAAGCGTATAAGAATATTTAAAAATCACAGCAGTTTGTAGTCAGTTAATGTAGAGACAAAATAGATATCTGCCTTGTTCGCATGGTATTATAATTGATGTTCCGCATTCTATCCATCATCATGAGGAGATTAATTTCTGTTCTATGCACTGTGTTTGAAATGCAATATTATTGCTTAAAGGTAAGAGCTGGGTGAACTCTCAAATATGTTGAGTGACCCAGCCTCCTACAGTGCTAGATAAATGAGTTCTTGCTGAGTTTCTTTCTGAAAGCTGCAGGGTACTGGTGCTCTGCTTCTGATCATTAATTTCCCTTTGGTTATATTCATATTGCTAACAATGTTATGTAGTGATCTTCTGTTAGGGCATTTTTCTATTAATTTCTGATTTCTCATGTCACATTTGGAAACTAATAAAATGACCCCTTTCTCTTGGCTCTTATTGTTCTTCAGTTCTTATAATTATGGAACTGCTTATGAGTTTTCAGTGGTGGAAACCTCAGTATATCATTAATTCTGATGCTACTTTGTATTAAATCCATTTGACATTTTCCAAACTTTTCTTTCATTTTATTAAATGTTTATTTATTTGAGAGAGAGAGAGTGTGTGAGAGAGAGAGAGAGAGAACGAGCAGAGGAGGGGCAGAGAGAGAGGGAGACACAGAATCTGAAGCAGGCTCCAGGCTCCAAGCTGTCAGCGCACAACCCAATGTGGGGTTCAAACTCACAAGCCATGAGATCATGGTCTCAGCTGAAGTCGGACGCTTAACTGATTGAGCCACCCAGGTGCCCTCAGACTTTTCTTTAACTGAATTGGTGAGAAGGAAACAATATGGGGAGTAGGCTTCCATCTTTGAAGATGGAGATATTGAGGTGTGACAGTTACCATATATAGTAATCGTACTATAAGTCTCTGTGCTGGGGTTTGGAACCATTCGTCTTCTTGGTGTGAATCACTTGAGGCGTGTTTCTTTTGTCTCTCAGTGGGGTTAGACTCCAAGGGAGGTGGGCTGGTGGTGCCAGCGGGTGGAGGGTGGGTTGACTAATCTGTTAAGTAGCCTTTTATCTGAGTCTAGTTTCTCATTAGTATTTCTGACCAAAAGCATAGATGGTTAGAAATGGAGATTTTTGTTTTTAATTAGTCTCTCTAGGGATGAGAGGCTTATTTTTGAAGAATGGAATTTTAAGGAAGCCTGACAACCTCAGTTTTCATGTGACTGAAATATTTTGGCAGCTTAAAAAGCTTTCACAACTACGAGTTAGAGCCAGACTTTCCAGTGGCTAAGCTGCTCTTTGGGAGTTAGACTCTCATCTCGTGGGTAACCTGTACCTCTGCTCTCAGATCATAGTGGTGCCTTTTAGGGTGCTCATGGCACTTTCATGTATTTTGCTTCCTGATGGTTCCAAAGGCTTTCGTGGGGTTTATCCTTCCATCATGCGTCTTATAAAGATCTTCACTCTTCCATCCCATATTTAGGCATTTTAATCAGGTTAATTTTAAGACACCTACCACAGGCATAGGGCAGTATAATGCTTCATTATCTCTGCAAGACAGATCTTTTCCTCCTCTCTTATACTCCCACAAAATTATAATGCTACTGTTTTACCACAGTTTTAAAAGTTGAGAGGTAAATGGATTGTTTTGCCCCAGATCCTGTAAGCACAGAAGTAGGCAAATGTGAGCAGACTTGGGAAGCCACCCACTTCGGTTCCCTGTGCACACTGCGTTGTAGCAACCTGACAGAGATGGTCAGCGGTTCCTGCCAGACTCTTCCTGTCCAATGAGGTGACCAGTGCCCTTGTATAGTTCTGGCTGTTAGTAAGTTCAGGTGAAATTTGCTTTTCTCTAACCTCTACCTATTGAATCCTGTCCGCTCTTGTAAGATCTTGTTTATACCTACTTTTACTTGACATGTCTTCAAATATTTGGACACCTTTCAAGTTTCCTTGTAGACTTCTCATCTCTGGTCTAAATATTGTATCCATCCCTCTCACCTATCACTTAAATCCCCTGGTTTTCAGATTTCAGATGGCAATTCTTTGGACATACTCTCAAAAGGGTCCAATGACCCTTTAAACTTCAAATGACTTAAAAATGATTCTTGAGATAATGTCTGTCAGCCACATGCCCACTTGGACTTGTTTTCTCCTAAGGTCTGACCTCTGTCATGACCTAGAAGGAGAACAATGCTTTCTATGTTTCTGTATTGAAATACTTGAAAAGGTAGTGTGTTCCATGTCATTGGATATGTTAAGGAGATACACAGAGTGTCAAGGATGTTAATAGATAAACAGCAAATTAGGAGTGTAGGATCATTACGAAAGTAAATTAAAATGGCTATTTAAAAAGTACTTTTATGAAATACTAACTATAAAATACAGGACGAATTAGAGTACGTAATACTGGGAATAATGCTTGCGTGAATATTCTTCTCTCAGAAGAGCACTTAACATGCTTTTGTTCTTTGACCAATCCCTGAATAAACTTGCAGGGTTATTTTGCATCCGTGAAAGATTGCATCTTTTGTCAAACACTTTTAGCTCACAGAAGTCTCATCAACATTTTCCATTCATGTCAACATACAGTGCTTTAATCTTCTCTACATTTGCCCACATTGTTTACTCCTTCTTTACAGAGTCAACATTTGGGGCAATACAATTAGGTTGTAGGTTCTTAGAAAACCCTTAATCAGTATTGTTGTTAGCATTATTTTGACCAGTACCAACTACTCACCCATTTCCCTTAGGATAATGTTCGCTATGCTTTCTTAGGTAATTTGAGCCATTTATCAGTGACATTTTTGTAAATGGAGTATTGTTTACTCTTCATCCTAAAATTAAGTTATTGAGAAATATATTGACCTTGCTATAAATTGGGGGCTGTGTAGGTGATTGATTTTGCCAAATTATGGCAATGAGAACTTTAGTGGTGTCTATTTTAAGATAAGTGATTCTTTAATGACGTTAACATCATTCCCCTGTATAGAGTCTTACTGTCTTTTTTTCCATGAGGTAATTTTAAAAATGTGTGGCTGTTGTGAGACATTTAGTTCAATTATATATTGCACGTCAAGACACTCAATGAAAGCGTTCTGGTGTTATAAGGAAAGGATGTTAAAAACCCAAAATCTCTCAAGTAAATTGTGGTTTGTAATAGTTTCACTCTCAGGGAAGGGAGGCACGTTGAAACTTCCATGACTATTAATCTTGAGAAAAAGCATGCATGGTCTTGTTGGACTGAAGCCTCTAGCCATCTTATCAAGCCAGGGATACAAACCTAGGCTCAATTTGCATCCCTTTTTGGCCCATTAATAAAAATGAAGATGGTAGGAGTATATGGTTGTTAGGTTGAGTCCTTCAGCTAGTGTGGGATATGAGTCGTGAATATTTCCTGTTTGTTGACTTTACTAATTGTCTCCCCTAAGTCACTCCCCGGAAATATACGGTAAGAAGTTGAATTCATTTGGCTCACTTAGCTTGTTTTGGAGAATGGGGTAGAAAGCCTTCCAACTGGAGCTGTCAGTTTTTTTCTACAGCAGGCGCCTGCCTTTAGCTTTTTGTGAGAATAGCCCAGTGTTTTTCCTTCTTTTGCTACCATGAAGCATACCGTCTCGACTTTTGTAGGCTTCCAGAGTGTAAAGCTGACTGCATAGTGTGGTTAGTACACAGAGTTCTAGGGCATGGACAGGGATCTCAAGGCCTGGTTTTCTGCTGGTTGCTGGATGACCTTGGGCAAGTGACTCTACCTCTTCTCTGCTTTCCTTTCTACTTTGTAAAATGGAGACTTTTTTCCCTTGTTTAGTCTTAAAAAAGTTTGTAACAATTAAATAAATTGAACGGGTTAACACCTCTCTGAATACTTTAGTTAATACAGATAGGTTGACTCTTCAGATTATAAGAATAAATTAAATGAAATGGCCCAAATGGGTTCAAATATGTTTTCCAGATTGTCTATGTTAAATAAAAGATGTAAGTCTGGTCTAACTTGTATAAATTATTTTGATCTCTTTTGAGGAAAAGCAATGTGGTTGTTTATGTTGCCCATGTAAGTGGTATTATAGCATTAAATATGTTCAGGCAACACTGAAGGATTGTTTAGTCACTGAAACCCTTAAAATCCCTCAGTTGGTGTAGTTGATTCTTATGGACCTTTAAAATCATCTAGTGAATCAAATTTTTTAATTGTATCAGGATTATTTCATCTCTTTAAGGCTCTCACTTTTAAATTTTGCTGTTTTTTTTTTTTTAAGTGGATGAATTATTCTCATTCTAGAAAAGTATTTGGGTTCTAGTCTATAAAATTTAATTCCGGTTTTTGTAACCCAGTTTACATAAAATTGACTTCAGTTTTTGTATCCCAGAAATCTATTAGGCTTTTAAAACCTTATTAGCTCATTTACCCTCCATTTCTCATATTTGGGTACGCTATAAATTTGTAGACTTTAAAAACTAGAGTTGTAGTCTTAGGCTAATAGTGCAATCTGATTTTAGGTGTATAACCATAAAATACCTTTAAGGGAGCCCTCTGTTTATGGATCTGAAATATGGGACTTGAGCTCACAGTGAGGCCAAAGTCTGATACGAGCTTTTGAAAAGTATAAAGCACGCTAGTAATGGTTGAACTGTTATCTAATCAGAGTAAGTCTGTGACTCATTGTAGTTCCCTTGCCTTTTATTCCCATGAGCTGTAGAAAGAACCCACTGTAGGGGGTTGGGAATATTCTTTCTTAGGATTGTGGGATGACGGAGTGGATGCTTTTTTCCAACCACCATATGTGGTGATTAGGCTCTTCGGAATGACACTGGGGTACTCTTTGAACAAACAGCAACAGCCTTCCAAATAACTTATAATAAATAAAGTATGTAAGACATTTTCTTCATCCAGATGTAATGTTCAATATTAAAGGAATAAATTTAAAGTGACCTCTTACAGAAAAATTTGGGAAATGTGTGGATGGATTAAGAAAGCAGTCATGATATTAGAAATTAACTCCTTTCCAGTTTTTAGGTGAGACTATATGATGGTTTACTTGAACTTCATTTCATGATTTCTTGGAAAATGCCTTGATTGGTAAAACCTAAAACCTCCAGTGAACTAATACTTTATTTGAACTATTAGAGCCTTTGTTTTCCATACTCAAAAGCATTTAAGCAGGTAGCACACTTGGGTGTGTGGTTCTTTTTCCTGAATGTCTAATAATGATCTAATTTTGTAAATTAAATTGTATTTTACATGTAGTAGAGTGAAATCCAATTCCTGGTAAACTTTGGATAAGGTGGTATCTTAAACCTGTGTCTCTGAACTCCCTCTCACCCACCTAAAACAGCAGTTTCAGGATTTCTAAGAGAAGGAAGTTGGGGGATTGAGTGGGGATCAGCTAGAGAACTTGTCTTAAAATGGTGTTTTCTTTACACATGGAGTGCTTTTATCTGGGTTTTGTGTTTATTCCGATGGGCTTGGGGTAGAGAGCTTTATATCTGTCAGAGCCAAGCTTTGGTGTCTCCACTGCTGTTCAAATCAGACCCAAGCCAAAGCAAGCACATGTACAGAGATGAGAGGTGTCCTCCTGACTCAGACAGTGACCAGCCTGGGCTCTCCGAAGGCTTCAGAACTTTGTTTACTCTGCAGGATGGGAGGGGGAAAAAAGTAGCAGTGGAGAGACTCATGTGAGGACCTAGACGTTAAAGCTGCCTGGGAGCCTGGGAACTCCTCAGGGACGCCTGGTACCTACCCAGTAGTCCTATGGCAAGGAATCTTCCCTAAAATACTACAGAAGACACCCTGGCAAACTAGGATATGCTAAAGGCTTTCACATTAAAATTATCCTTTCAGCTTATTCCTTGGACAGCTCGTCATGGAGCAACTGCTAGCACTTTCTAGGTGGCCTAGAAATGGAGGACATAGCAAACTGAATACTTGTTTTTTTTTTTTTCCCCCTCTTGGAGTTTAGATTCTATTAGGGGAGACAACCAATAAACAAATATATATATGTTTAAGTCAGGTCATGATAAGTTTTATGGAGAATGATAAAGCTTAAAGGAATAGTGACATGAAAGGACACAGTTGGTCAGGGATAACCACTTTCAGGTGAAGTCTTCTGAGCAGATACATGATTTAAGGAGGAAGCTACATAAATATTTGGGGAGGAACAATAGGCAGCATTAATAGCACGTGCAGAGGACCTAAGGCAGGAATATGCTTTGCCTGTTAGTGTAACAGCAACTAGGCTGGTGTGGTTGTAGGAGATAAGATTGTAGAAGTAACCAGCAGGCAGATCAAGAACAAAATAGGGATGCCTACTCTCATTATTATTAATCAGCACTATTCTGGAGGATCTAAGTAATGATAGAGACTAGAACATTAAATTGTAACAAATACAGAAAAGCGAAAACTACCTGAACTTGACATGTTTGTACACTTGTGAAGCCTGGGAGACTTTAAACAATTAAGAATAAAAGAATTGAGAAAAGAAGCTTGATCTACAATAAATGTTTTAAAAATACAATCGTTCTTCCCTATTCTATTGATAAATAGCCAGAAATTGAAAATGTCCAAAAGATCCTATATATAATAAAAACAAACCATAAAATACTTAAGAATACATTTTAAAAAGTTTTTTTAAATGTTTACTTATTTTTCAGAGAGAGACAGAGACAGAGAGAGACAGAGGTGAGCGGGAGAGGGGCAGAGAGAGAGGGAGACACAGAATCTGAAGCAGGCTCCAGGACCTGAGCTGTGAGCACAGAGCCCAATGCAGGGCTCAAACTCACGAACCGTGAGATCATGATCTGAGCTGAAGTTGGACGCTTAACTTTCTGAGCCACCCAGGCACCCCAAGAATACATTTTACAAGAGGGACACCTGAGTGGCTAAGTCGGTTAAGCATCCGACTCTTGATTTCGGCTCAGGTCATGATCTCACGGTTCATTAATTTGAGCCCTACATCGGGCTCTGTGCTGATAATGTAGAGTCTGCTTGAAATTCTCTCTCTCTCCCCAACCCCCTCTTTACCCCTTTCCAGCTTGCACGCACATGTAATCTCAAACATAAAAGTAAACATTAAGAAAAAAGAATACATTTTATAAGAAAGATGGTAGATGTATACAGAAAATAATAAAATCTTATGGTAGACCTTAAAACAAGGCTCAAATAGACTGTGTTCTTGGATGGTACAGCAATATCACATAAATTATTTAATGCAACCCCAATTTCAGTCCTAATGGAGTTTTTAGTCTTTTTTTTAACTGCCTAAATATATTTGAAACTCTACATAGAAGAACAAATGCCCCCAAATAGCACCCCCCCGAAAAAAAAGAGAATGAAGATTTTCTATTAGCTGAAGTTAAATTTACTGTAAAGCCATGTTAACAATCTGTGGCTAGCAATTAACATATAGATTAGGTATTAGCAAACTTCTACTGTAAAATGCCAGATAGTAAATATTTTCAGCTTTGGGGACCAAACTGTCTCTCCCTAGACTACTTAACTCCTTTAACTTTTAGGGTGAAAGCAGCTATATGGGTGTGATTGGATTTATTTTTCAAACTGCAGTTTGCTAATTCATGATATATCTTAGAACAAAATAGTGCTCAGAAACTGATAGCACAATATGCAACAAAAGTGATATTTCAAGTCACTTGCAAAAGATGGTTTATTTTAAATGGTGCTGACAAAATTTATATTAATCTGGAAAAATGACATTAAATTCCAACTTAACACATAAAAATAAAATTCTTGATAAATATTTAAGTATGAAAACTGAACAACAAAATCTAGGACTGGAAGATGTACTTTTTTTTTTTTTTTTTTAGTGTTTGTTTATTTTTGAGACAGAGAGAGAGTGTGAACAGGGGTGGGGCAGAGAGGGAGGGAGACATAGAATCTGAAGTAGGCTCCTGGCTCTGAGCTGTCAGCACAGAGCCTGACGTGGGGCTTGAACTCACGAACCGCGAGATCATGACCTGTGCTGAAGTTGCACACCTAACCAACTGAGCCACCCAGGTGCCCCTGGAAGATGTACTTTTAAACAAGACAGAAAATACAGAATCTATAAAGAAAAGAGAAAAGGAGTGACTTCTTTCTGTTGGTATTAAGCATTTACAGTTATTCTATGAGTTTTCATAGCTTGATAGCCTATTTCTTAAAAGTGTCAAGTAATATTCCATTATCTGGATATACCACCATTTATTTATCCATTGACCTACTGCAGGATATCTTGGTTGCTTACATGTTTTATCAATTATGAATCAAGTTCTAAACAGCTGTGTGCAGAAAGTTTTTATGTGGACATATGTTTTCAGCTCTTTTAGTAAATTCTAAGGAGCGTAAATGCTGAATCATGTGTTAAGAATGTGGGTTTAGTTTTATAAGGAACTGCCCACCTGTCTTCTAAAGTTGTACCATTTTGTTTTCCCACCGGAAATGAATGAGAGTTCCTGTTACTCCACGCCCTCACCAGCTTTTGGTATCATTAGTATTCTGGATGTTGGCTATTTTAACAGGTGTGTAAGTGGTATCTCATTGTTTTAATTTGCATATCCCTGATGACACATGATGTGGAGCATTTTTTCATATGCTTATTTTCCATTTGTGTATCTTCTTTTGAGGTGTCTGTTAATCTCTTTGATACATTTTTAAATTGGATTTTTTGTTTTCTTACTGTTTTAAGAGTTCTTTGTATATTTTGGATAACAGTTTTCTAACAGGCCATTTCTTTTGCAAATATTTTCTCCCAGTCTGTGGCTTGTCTTCTCATTCTCTTGATATACCAACTTTTGCAGAGCAGAAGTTTTTAATTTCAATGAAGTCCCGCTTATCAATTATTTCTTTCAGGGATAATGCCTTTGGTGTTGAAGCAAAATGGCCACCAATGCCTCCCACCCCACCCCACCCCCAACCTCAAGGTGCCTAGCAGCCGATTTAGTACTCGTACAGACCAGGAGAGTCCCACAGTTTAATTACAATGAAGAATCCTGAGTGTCTGCACCCTGTACTAACACCATGTGATTTCTCTTCAGTGCTCTGAATGCCAAAGTGCAAAATTCAATGAAGTGTGGGTAAATGCATTTTATTCTGGTCTGTTTCTTCTCTTTTGCTGTCAGGCTGTCACTTGTCACTAACCTCTGCTGTGAGTTCTTACTATATTTTTCTTTCTCCCTCGTTTTTAATCTCTGCTTCTAAGTAGTAAAGAGTGAGCTGGTGTTGGTATTGTGTACAAACTGAGATTCCATAGGCCTGGAGGGAGAGGACTTTTGTAAGAACAATGTGAATGAGCTTGGAGAATATGGACATTACAGGGCCACCTGGGTGGCTCAGTTGAGTGTCTGACTCTTAATTTTGGCTCAAGTCATGATCCCAGGGTCGTAGTGGGACAGAACCCTGTGCTGTGAAACCTATTCATCTTAATTAGGCTTTCTTAGTTCAAAGGGATTATTTAGAATTTCTTTAGGTAAATGTCATATCCGTTTGTAGTTCTTAATTTCTTCCTTTTATCTACTTTGCTAGTCAAATGCCCAATGAAATGAAATAACTACTGCTGGGTCTTAATTTGTTAGGCCACCTCCTCTTTTATGATACTCTAAACGTACAACAGGTTTTATTCAGAAGCCTCTAAAGGAGTTCTGTCTTTCACTTCCTGAAATTCTAAACTTCAAGAAGTCAAACGGAATGGAAATAACAGTTGTATAGACGACATAATGTCTAGTCACATTAATCTTGTGTCTTTTTCTTATTCCATGAAGAAATGAAGAAAACAGTTTTAAAAAAACACATCGTGGCTGTTTAGGTGGATACTGATAGTTGGGAACTTAACTTTTTGTTGGCTATGATCAGAGATAGAATACTGTGCCTCAGGTGGAGAAGTAGGCATTTATATCTGTAAATTCAGAGCTGGGATAAAGGTTTTGAGTAGGTTAGTAACTTGACAGTAAATGATATATTAAATTTACATTTTTAAAGTTTTCAGAGCAGATTCGAGCAACAGCAATAGTTAATACATCTAGTGTCAGGCATTGACCAAGCACATTACATTTGTTCCTCTTTTAATGCTGACAACCTTAAGGAATACTTGCTGTTATCATTTCCAAACTTGTATAAGTTGAATTAACCTGTGGTTAATCACTGAAAATAAAAAGCCAATTCCTAGAATATGTCTTCAGTAAAGTAGAAGAGATTAATTTTGAATTGGCATTAGAGCTGGGATTTAAACCTAGGTTAATCCGATACCAAAGCCTAGGTTCTTGATTTTTAAGGTGTATTTGTTCTCATTTGATTGCCACATTAATTCTGTCTGAAGGCCAGTGGCAGTTAGTAGGTTCCTTGGAAAGAATTATATGGAATAAAGTTAGGTCCTACCAATTCTCCTTGCAGTTGCTGGCAGAGTAGTGGACAGCATAACTCATATCCTTCTTCTTGGACAGTCTCACTGTGTCATCTTTGAGCTTTTTATAGCATAAGATGGCAACAAGATAATAGTCTGAAACTGTTGGGAATTGACGCTTCTGTGGCACTGGTTAGTCATGCCATGCAGATGGAAATGGCTCTATTTAGCTGCGGAACCTGGGGATTAATGGCCAGTTTGCCAGTAAGATCAGGCTATGCTGTTCAGCCAGGCATTTAACTCATGCTGCATGTGAGAGGGCTGGTTCTGCAGCCCTTTGAGTTTGGAGTGAAGTGTAAAACTTATTTTTTAAGACTAGTTTATGCAAAATATTATTCACAACAATTGTTCTCTAGCTATTTAGATGTTCTGTTGTTTTTTTATTTTTTTTTTAATTTTTTTTTTCAACGTTTTTATTTATTTTTGGGACAGAGAGAGACAGAGCATGAACGGGGGAGGGGCAGAGAGAGAGGGAGACACAGAATCGGAAACAGGTTCCAGGCTCTGAGCCATCAGCCCAGAGCCCGACGCGGGGCTCGAACTCACGGACCGCGAGATCGTGACCTGGCTGAAGTCGGACGCTTAACCGACTGCGCCACCCAGGCGCCCCTCTGTTGTTTTTTTAAATAAAACAGTAGGCTATGAGTTATTGCCTCAAATCTTTAATGTGGTGTTCCTGTCTTCCCAAAGCACTTTACCCATACAGTGAACGCACTACCCGTGTTATGGTAATTTGTTTACATGCGTATTCCCAGCCTAGCCAAGGACTGTTTGAAAGAAGGGCTGTCTTACACAATTTTGTGTTCCAACAGGTGACAGACTTTTAGGTGATCAGTTGGTATTGAACTGATTTGAACTCTAAAATTAAAGTGCAACATTTCTCTGTTCAGAATGTATATATGACACTTAAATTTAACTCAAACTATAGGTCTCAGTTTAGCTGGAAAAATGAAACTCTCATCTATGAATATAGATGTAATTTTGGGTCTTGTGGTCTTACATATTTCCATATATATAGCCCGAGGTTTTCTATTATTTATATGGAAAAAGAGCAGAAGCCCTCACCGTATGGCTCTTGCAAGCATTTTACCTGTTTTAACTGATTTATTCCGTACCACATCAGCATGAGGTAGCTGGAGCGAAAATAACGAGGTACGGAGAGGTTAAATAATTGGTCCCAAGTTGCCCGCCAATAAAGGCTGAGCCAGGCAGCCCCGCTCCAGAATCTGTACACTTAACCCATCTATGCTGCCTCGTTTATCTGTACATAGCGCATGCATGTATATCAGTCTATGTCAAGGGAGAGATTGCAAGTAATGTTCTTTGTCTGAAATTTTATAATGGGCCTCATTATCACTTCTTGAAAAATATATAACTTTTTTTTTCAGAAAAATCTATGTTTTTCTAACATCAGCTTTTTACATGAAGTAAAACAATTACTTTTTTTTTTCATACAGATATACTTTATGTAGAATTTAGATGAATTGGAATGCGTTTGGAAGAGAGCCACCAGGAGAGAAAGGGAATTTAAGTCATGTTATTTAAGAGAATGTGGATACTTCATTTTGAGAACATTTTATCATGAATTGAAAATGTTTTTCATATACTTGAAGGGAGAAATTAGTGGAGAGTTTGGCTTTGTTCTTTATAGCTTGGGCAGATAAATTTAGGACCACTTGGTTGTAGATGCTTTGGAACAACAGATTTTTGCTCCATGTAACGAGGAGATTTCTTCATGGATGGGCTGCCTTAGAAAATGATGAGCTTTTTCTTAGCAGAATGCTCAGAATAGGCTGGAAGCAAAGCATGTCACTGAGGATAATCAAGCACTTGGCTGATCGAAAAATTGAACGAGGTGACCGGATATAAAGTTCCTTGTAATTCAGTGATTCTAACATCTTGGCACAGAAGCAATTTTGCTTTATTACTTTACTCTTATTACACACCTCACCACCTAGAAAAGTTATAGGTCAGTGATTTTTAGTGAAATTTCTGCTCATTAATCACAGTGGTTGCAGAAAATAGCATCACAGACTTATTCATGATATCAAGCTCATGGAAATCATTCATAAAACTTGGTAATAATTGTTGCTAACGTTTCCTTCCTGTTTATTATGTCTTAGGCATTTGAGTAAGCACCTTATATTTGTTACCTTACTTACTCTTCACAGTAACCGTGTAGGGTAGGTACTATTACTGTCTTTTCCTATTTTACAGGTGAGACATTAAGGTTAACTTGCCCATGTTTACATTAACCAGTAAGTTGGCATGGCCAGAACTTGAACTCAAGGCTTTCAGACTCCAAAACCCATACACTCAACTGCTGCACAAACTTATAGCTTCCTAATCGAGGTCAGAAATTGAAAGTCAAGATAACCATTAAGTGATGGTTCTCACGATATGTGGCCTTTTGTTGTTTACATCAGGAGAAAAGTGTGAGTCCCCTCCATCAATTGGGGCAGACTGCTATTAAAAAAGCAAGGAATGAAATAGTAGAAAGAATGGGGGAAGAGAAAAGGAGCGAGGAAATTGTTGTGTGTAAACCATTTCCTATCTAGTTGAAATATGTTACAACACTTGAATGTATTTTTTAAAGTTCTATTTTGGCTGGCATGATTTCATAAAACCAAACTCTTTTCTTTTCCTCTTCCTCCCTCCCTCCTTGCGTCCGTCTTTCCCTCCTTCCGTCCCTCCCTCCTTCCCTTCTTCTTTCATTCGTTCGTTTGTTCATTTGTTTGTTCCTTCGCTTGTTCGTTTGTTCCTTCCTTCCTTCCTTGACATGGTTATTGAGGAGATTATGTTTATTTATTTACTTTTGAGAGGGAGAGAGAATGTGCATGCACATTCAGGGGAATAGCAGAGGGAGAGAGAGAATCTTAAGCAGGCTCTGTGCCCAGTGCTGAGCTTGATGCAGGGTTCAGTCTCAAAACCGTGAGTATTAACTATAGCCATTGTGCTGTATAATAGATCCCCACAACTTATTCATTTTGTAGTTGAAAGTTTATACCCTTTGGCCAATGTTTCCCCATTTCCCCAACATCCTAGTCCCTGGAAAACATCATTCTATTCTCTGTTTCTGTGAGTTTGACTTTTTAGATTCCACATATAGGTGAGATCATCCAGAATTTGTTTTTCTCTGTCTGACTCATTTCACTTAGCATAATGCCCTCAAGGCTCTTCCATTTTGCTGCAAATGGCAGGATTTCCTTCTTTCTCATGACTGAACACAATTCCTGTGTGTGTGTGTGTGTGTGTGTGTGTGTGTGTGTGTGTTTCTTTATCTGTTGATGGACACTTAGGTTGTCTTTATGTCTTGTCTATTGTAAATAATGCTGCCATGAACATGGGACTGCAGATAATGCTTCAAGATAGTGATTTTATTTCCTGTGGATGTGTGACTGCTGGATTATGTAGTAGTTCTGTTTTTAATTTTTTTGAGGAATCTCTGTGCTGTTTTTTGTTGTGTTTTTGTTCATTTGTCTGTTTTTTTAATCAGGATTTTAGCACTACACTGGAGGAGAATGCATTTCCAACACACTGACTTTTTCTTTTCTTTTGTTTTCTTTTCCTTTTCCTTTCCTTTCCTTTCCTTTCCTTTCCTTTCCTTTCCTTTCCTTTACTTTCTTTTCTTTCCTTTTCTTTTCTTTTTTTTAAAGTTTATTTATTTGAGAGCTAGAGCAAGGTGGGGAGGGGCAGAGAGCAAGGGAGAGAGAGAATCCCAAGCAGGTTCTGCACTGTCAGCCTGGAGCCTGATGCAGGGCTTGAACTCATGAACTGTGAGATCATGAGCTGAGCTGAAACCAAGAGTCAGATGCTTAACTGACTGAGCCACCCAGGCATCCCTCTACACTGTTTTTTATAGTGGCTGCACCACTTTGTATTCACACCAGCAATGCACAAAGGTTTCCTATGATGTTAGCCATTCTTAACAAGTGCATTTTCCTGATTATTAATGATGTCGACCATCTTTTCATGTACCTGTTGGCCAGTTGTGTCATCTTTGGACAAATGTCTATCCAGTTTTCTGACAATTTTTTAAATTCAGTTTTTTTTCTGTTGAGTTGTGTGAGTTTCTTGTGTATTTTTGATGTTAACTGCTTATCAGATAGATGATTTATAAATATTTTCTTTCACTCTATTGGTAGCCTTTTCATTTTGTTGATGGTTTCCTTTGCTGTTCAGAAGCTTTTTAGTTTGATATAGTCCCACTTATTTATTTTTGCTTTTATTACCTGTGCTTTTGGAATCGCGTCCAAAAAGTCTTTGCCAACATCAATGTCAAGGAGCTTCTCCTCTATGTTTTCTTCTAGGAGTTTAATCATTTCAGGTCTTATGTTGAAGTCTTTAATTCATTTTGAGTTCATCTTTGTGACTGGTGTAACACAGGTGGCTAATTTTATTTTTCTGCATGTGATTATTCGGTTTTCTCAGCATCATTTATTGAAGAGACTATCCTTTCCCTCCTGAGTATTCTTGGCTACCTTGTCAAATACTAGTTGACTGTATGCATGAGGGTTATTTTCTGGGCTCTTAACCCTGTTCTATTGGTCTCTGTGTCTGTTATGGTAGTACCATACTGTTTTGATTACTATAGTTTTGTATTATAGTTTGAAATCAGGAAGTGTGATGCCTTCAGCTTTGTTGTTCTTTTTAAAAATTGATTTGGCTATTTGGAGTCTTTTGTGGTTCCATGAAAATTTTAGCATTGTTTTTTCTATTTCTGTGTAAAATGCCTTTCAGATTTTGATAGGAATTGCATTGAATCTGTAGGTTGCTTTGGGTAATATGGGCATTTTAACAATATTCTTCTGATCCATGAACATGGGATATCTTAACATTTATTTGTGTTTTCTGCATTTTTTTCCCTCAGTGTCTTTAAGTTTTCAGTGTAGAGTTTTACCTCCTTGGTTAAATTTATTCTTAAGTATTTTATTCTTTTTGATGCTATCATAAATAGAATTGTTTTTTCTTTTTTTTTTCAAATATTCATTGTTAGTGTACTAGATTTCTGTATGTTGCTTTCATGTCCTGCAGCTTTACTGACTTCTTTAACAGTTTTTTGGTGGAGTCTTTAGTAGGATTTTCTCTATATAAGATCATATCAGCTGCAAATGGAGACACCTTTACTTATTCCTTCTGATGTGGATGCCTTTTATTTCTTTTTCTTGCCTAATTGCTCCAGCTAGGATTTTCAGTATTATGCTGAATAGGAGTGGTGAGAATGAGCACCCTTGTCTTAATCCTGATCTTAGAGGAAAAGCTTTTAACTTTTCTTCACTGATTATATTAGCTATGAGGTTGTCATATATGGCCTCTATTATGTTGAGTTCATTTCTTCTAGACCCAGTTTGTTGAGAGTTTTTATCATGGGAAGATGTTGTATTTTGTCAGATGTTTTTCTGCATCTATTGAGATGACCACATGATTTTATCATTCATATTTTTATATAGTTTTACAGCATATGTATGCATAGCATTGCTTTAGATGTTTTATATTTTAAAAATTCTTACTGTACATGTTTTTCTACAATATGTGGTATTTTTTTACTCTCCATTATATTTTTTAGAATTTTTCATTCAACAAATATTTATGGGGACTGCTCTGTGCTTGACATTGTTTTAGGTGTTTTGAATACATTAAGCAAATGAAAGAAAGATCATTTTTCTCTTGGCATTGATATTCTAGCTAGAAGAGACCTATAATAGACAATAGACAATCCTAAAAAGTAACTAGGAGAAAACTTAGCTAGAAGGAGAAACTATAGGGAAAAGGAAAGTCATCTGGGGTAAGGAGATTAGAAATATTAGGGAGGTAGGGGATGGATGGTTGCAATTTTAAATAAGTTGCTTCATTGAGCAGTCCATTGACCAGATTTTGAAGTGAGGGGATTACCCCTTCAGTTTTCTGTGGAAGAAGAACGTTCTAGGCAGAGAGGAAGTCATTGTAGGGGCCATAAGGCAGAATTGTGGTCTCATATACTTAGAAAACACCAAGGAAGTTTGTGTGGCTGAAGCATTGATAGTGACAGCAAGTCTTGTCATAGAGGAGGTGGGAGAAGTTAGAGAATGGAGTATTAGTATTTTGGCTTCTACCCTGAGTGAAATGCATGCTATTGTAGAGTGAAATGGTGTATTATATTGCAAAAGGCTTAATCAGGTTTCTGTGTTGGAATACACTGATTAGAGTCAGTGAGACCAATTAGGAGACTATTGTAGAAATTTGGAAGAGAAATGGTGGTGGCTTGGACCAAAGTGGACAATAGTGGAGGTGGTGAGAGAAGTGGTCAGATTCTGTGTGCATGTGTGTTTTAAAGGCAGAGACAATGGGATTTACTGAGCAACTGGGTGTAGAGGGTGGGAAAGAGAAGCAAGGATGACTCATTTTGACCAGTGCTATTGGAAGGGTGGAGTTGCTATTGAACAAAATGGTATGACTGTAAGGATACACTTTATGGAGGGAAGATTGGGAACAGAGTTTTGACTGTGTTGTTTTATACACCTCAGTCTGAAGTTTGGGAAAGAGGTCTGAGCTGGGAATATGCATTTCAAAGTCATCTGTGTATAGAGGCATAATCCACGAGACTGGATAAGATCACCAAAGAAATGAGTCTAGACAGAGAATAGATCTAGCAAGGCAAACTTGGGACACTCCAGCCTTTAGAGATTAGGGAGGAAGGAAGGCACCAGCGGAGGGGACTGGGGAGTGATCAGTGAGGTAGGATACACAAGGTAGTATGAAATCCTAGGGTTGAGAAAGAAGGGTGGTCACCTGTGCCATATGATACTGATAGGATCTCTAAGATGAGTACTGAGAGCTGAACAGTTGGTTTATCATCACAGAGGTCATTGGTGAACTTAATGATACAAATTCTAGTGAATTTTTAGGGGAAAAGCCTGACTGGGGTATGTTTAAGAGAAATAAAGGAAGGGGAATTGAAAATTGCTAATGGAGAAAATTGTCAAGGAGCTACTGGTGAAGTGGAAGCAGGAGAGATGGTATAGAGTGGTAGAAGTAGGCTCAAGAATGTTGTTTTCTGTATTTTAAAGAGATGGGATTAATATAAATATCCATTTATAAACATTTTTGTTTATATGTAGATATATTATGTACCATTTTGTTCATGTTTCCTTGTGCATTTATTATGTACATTTTTGTTCATGTTTTCTTGTGCAGACATGCACCATTTCTCTCTTGTAAATGTCCGGAAAGAAAATGTCTTGGTTTTTATCTGTATTGCCAACTTTAATCAATATTTTCAAATTGTTCTACAGTGTGATAGTACCATGTACATACTCACCAACAGTATGTGAAATGTCTTGTGATGGATTGTGTGAAATGTTATCCTGTTGGGTTCAAATTTATATTTCTACAATTACTAATGAGATGAACATCTTTACATAAGTGTGTAGACAATTCTGGTTTCTCATCTCTAACTCTCCCATTTTTCTGTCAGGGAAAAATAATAATTTCTTACTGATCTGTAGAGTTCTTTCCAAATAAAATTTTTTTTTATTTAAAAAAAAAAAAGCTTTATGAGCTACATATATTGCCAATATTTTTCCTCAGTCAGTTGCTTGGCTTTTCAGTTTTTAAATTGTAACTTTTGATACACAACAGTTTTAAATCCTGCTATGGTCAGATTTATTTATCTTTTTATTCATAGTTTGTGATTCTCCTGTCTCACTGAAATCATTCCTTATCACAAGATTATAAAGACATTCTTTTGTATTTCCTTGAATAGTTTTAAAGTTTTATCTTTCAGCCTTAGGTCTTTAATCATATTTGATATTTTTAGTGGGGCTTAAGATAAGAAGCATATTTTATTTTTCACTCTGTACCATTTTTTAAATACTCTGTCCTTTTCCATGGATTTGTGGTACATCTTCTGTCAGTATCTGATTTTCATATATGTGTGGGTTTGTTTAGGGCCTCTTGAGTGTTTCTTTGTATCTAAAGACCCTTCTGCTAATACCTCACTATTTTAACAATATAGCTGTAGGATAAACTTAGATAACAGTAGGACACATTTTCCCAACTTGCCCTTGTTCACACTTCTTCTTGGCTATTTTTGGTCCTTGTATTTTCTATAGGAATTTAAAGATTAGCTTGCCAGATCACACACGCGCTCACACACACACACACACACACACACAGCTCTGTTGGAATTTTGATGGGAATTGCGTTTGATTTATAGATAATTTGGGGAATGTGACATCTTGACTATTGATTCTTCCTTTCTATGAATATGTTCATATGTTCATATTTTCTATCCCTCCATTTCTTCAGACCTTCCTGTGTTCTTTATTAATCATTTGTAGATTTCCCCATGAACTTCTTGCTTATGTTTGGTTAGATTTATTCCTAGATACCTTACAGATTTAATTGCTGTGATGAATAGGATCTTTCTATTGTTTTTCCTATTACATTTTCTTTTCCTATTACTGGTCCAGAATACTCTCACTGAATACTGAGCTGTATGGAGGTTGAGTGGATTAGTCATGGAAAGGGCAGTTTGGATGCAGAGTCTCCTAAAATGGAGAGACCATAACGAGGGACTGACCCAAATTAGCATCAGTGAGATACTATGGAGAAGAAAGCCTGGTTTCAAAGCTGTCTGAGGCAGCCCCCAAAACTTGATGACTAAGGAAAGTGAAGAGGTGAGTGAGGAAAGAGACTTGGGAACATGATAATCAAATTATGATCCTATTAAATGAGATTGGATGCATAAGAGGAAGTATTGAAGAGGGATAGTTGAAGATTCACAGGAGGACTGCATTTTAGTTAACTAACTTTGACTGTAAGAACTAGAATTTATGACCACTAGCTCAGTAGAAATCTGGATAGCATTGTGTGGACTGAAGGGAAATCTAGGGAAGCCCAGTTACAGGAACTGGGAGTCCAGTTATGTCTCAGGGCTCTTTATCAGGTGGGTTTTGATTAACCAGCTCCTTGGTCATCCTGACTTCTTCAGCTCTCATCCAGCCTTTCAACTGTAGTACCTGCAACCAGCTGGCAATATTCCTGTCAATACTATTTTAAATTTCAAACTGTGATATTGGCCCAACCATCTTATTAAGATGGCCCAACCATCTTGTCACAGGTTCTTGGCCAGCCCACAAATTGGCTGTTTTTGGCTTTTGTTTGTTTTGGTCAAGTGTTCACCATTGGTTCAGTCCTTCATAGGATGACTCCACATCCCAGTTTTCCCAGCCTAATTGTTGTCCCAGAACAATTATGTTAATTGTTATATAATATATATTATATAACATATATATAATATATATTAATAATATCCCTTTTTCACTTTGGATAGTACAGTATTGGTTATATTCCTCATCACCAGAGGCTACAGAACATGACTTCTTATTTGAAAGGAGGGATTATGGGAGAGCAGTATGATTGGTAACTAGGCTAAGGGGTACTGAGTAACATCTCCTGTACTCCTAGTGTATAGTAATGGTACACTTGAAGAATCTGAGAGTCCACTGGTAATGGGATCTTATGATAAGTGGAAAAGAATAGATAGAGTGTACCATTTGTGTAAATTTCCAAATACCCAAGTCAAGCAGAGGTAAAGGTATATCTGAGTATTCAGATTGGGGTCAGAGTAGAGAATGTTTTGGCAGGTGGTAGAGATTGGCATGTCTTCATCAGGAAAAAGGTTCCTTCCGTTGGGGTTAAGGAGAAAGGGCTCAGGCATGGAACATCAGAGCTCTAGGGACACATCCCAGTCAAGGACTAACTAGACAAGATATAGTCACTAAAAGGTTGGACAGCAGGGTACAATTAAGCTAAAAAGAGACAAAAGGGCGCATAACCTTGCACTGAGACCCAACTGGAAATACAGGGATATTAAAATAATACTAAGCCAGCTCATTTCCAGGCATACTGCCATGTTTTACTCTTTATCACTAGCATAATGGCTGAAATGTCAGTGGGCATAATCCCAAAGGTAAGAATTTCCCCAGCAGGGGAAGGGTAAGGAGTGGGGAGCCTTGTGGGTCATTACAAACTTTGGTCCATGGTGAGGTGATAGTAGCTGAATCAGTACATTTCTGATGTAAGAAGATTGAGGGTAGATAGAACAAACTCAGGTCAGGATAAAACCAGGTTCAGTTAATCATTGTTTGACAGCAGCTAAAAATGAGGATGTAAAATTTTCTAATATCTATATTTTTAAAAATCTTACTTTAAATGGGTCTCAGTGTAAGGGCAGGGACGTAGAATTATGAAGGATATATTTATATTTGCCTATTTTAATAAGTTTACCCAAGGATGAAGAACTTTTTCAGTAAACTACGACAGTGAGAAGTTACATGTTCTAAATGTATTCAAAATGGGTATGAAAAAGTACAGTATTTCATGATGACTGGTTCTATAAATCTGAGCTTATAAAATAACAGAAGCTCCTGGGTTTTTATGTTGAGGAAACTGTAACTGGGAAACACATGTTAAGTATTGATATTTGAGGAAGGCTGAGGTGTTTGACGACAGACAGAAGTGAAGGCTGGAGAGGCGTGGAGAGGGCAGGGCAGAGTTTTGAGATTATTGTGTGTGTAGGTATATGTCCTGAACCATAAAACAGTGTAACTAAAGGCAGGTGTTATAGTAGAAGTAATAGCTAGGCAATGAGTGGTTTCAGAAACATGTTAGGAAATTAAGCTTCCTTTTGAGGTATTATCCCATAGAGATTCTAAAATGAGTTGCTCATAAATCAAATCCTGAAGGACTCCCAACATAATTATACAAAAAAAAATAATAATAACAGTTAAAATTACCATTAAAAGAATTAGTCATAAATCTTTTTTATTTTGTTGTTGTTATCTAAATAGAGAATAAAATTGCCTTTGTTCTGAGGGAAAAATGGATAACAGGCGTTTGTTTGTGTGGTTTGTACTTTATGTATGTGTGTGTCTACTATAATAGTAACAGATAATGTCTTTTAACAGCTCATGGAAAGAATTAGTTTTTTCCCTCCCAAAAAGCTAGGCTTGTGGAAGCTGACAAAAGTCATTGTATTATTATGATTTTTGGCTCAAGAAAATAATGATATCTTGGAAAAAGTGAAGGAGTATGGCTGTGGAAGAAAGACATCTGTAATACAACAGACAAATTATTTAAACAAAAGATGCAGTGTTTCTTTAATTGGATTCTCATGGACTATTGGTTTAAAATGTGCTGACCAAAGGCAGTATCTAGAAGGAAGGAACTTTGGATTTCTGAATCCTAGGTTTTCCAGCTTGGGTTCAATTTAACAAGCTTTTATTGAACATCTACTCTGGAGCGTGTAGCCTGAGTTTGATCCTCAGTTCTGTTATTCTGCCTCTCTGTGCATCTGTTTCCTCATCTCTGAAGGGGAAATGATAATAGTTGTCCTTATCTTCTGTTATTATTTTGAGGATGAACTGAATTATGTAAATTGTACTTTACAATTTAAAATGTACGTAAAGTACTTAGAACTGTGCCCACCACTTTGGCACAGAAAGTCAACTGAATTAGAGACTGGGGATTTAAAGATGTTTACATTGTCTTCTTGGGAGAGACAGGTAAGCCACCCAACAATTTGGTATTTCCTGATAATGCCAAGAAAATATTATCAGAAGGTTGCTATGGGTACACAGACCTGGAAAAAATAACAACCTTAGGGGGATGGTTTTTTGGAGTAGATTTCAAGAAAGGTTTTCTGTAGGAAAGGGGAAAAAATTTCCCCCACAAGGCCAGGAAACAAAAAGTAGATGAAGCCAGAGGCTGGGACACATTCATTTGTAGCTTTTGGAGCTTCTTTTCCTTATTAGGTTCACCTTCTTTCCTTATTAGGTACGATGATGGAGATCATTTTAAGTTTCAATATGTCTTTCATTTGTACTATTGGTGATAGAGTCGAGCTGAGTCTAGGAGCCTTGGAATAATTGGAATAGCAAAAGATTATTCCCAAGTGCATTTCTGCGTAGTATTAGACCGAGTATTGACTTCAGGGCTGGGTTAGAAGGAGGCCACAGAGAATGAGCAGCACCCACGTGGCAGCGCCCTTTCTTTCCACTCTTTCAGTTCTAACGATTTAGAAGAGAAATAAGTATTATCTTGTTAAAAGAGAAAAAGGAAGACATTTTAAGATCAACATGTGGGAATCATACTTTAAGATAATCTTGCTCTAATAATTTGTGATGCTCTAACCTGTGAAAACTTCAGACTGTTCAGCAATGCCAAATTTATACATTTGTGGGTGTGCAGAAATGTGACTATATTTTTCTGTAACTGAACTCAGCTTAGCTCTGGAAACTCCTTTTCTGCTGGTATGAGCAAACATGTAATATTGCTCCTTTAAGTTAATCTCTCCTTAGCACTTGGGAGTAAAAACCTAGTCAAGTGCAAAATGTAATGCAAAACTCATAGTCATTCTTAGAGCTGTTCCCATTCTGTGGTTCTTCCTCCACTCCCACTCCCATCACTCCCACCACTCCCCAGCACACTCCAGATAGTCTCAATGTAGGGAAAGCCTTGGAAGAAGAGAGGTGTCCATCTAAATCATTTGTCCCCTGGGCCTACCTGGCCTTTCTCATGTGTCTCATCCTGATAGGGCTTTGCCTTTGTCTTCAGGTTTCCCTATCTATGGTTGTTTTATTTATTTATTTTTTTAGGTGAGCTAAAACCATGATGACTGCTTGCTGGATTCATTGGCTGACCCCATAGTTCTCCGTGCTCAGTATCCCCACCCTGTCTGCCATTGCTGCAGCAAAAGCTCTGCCAGACCTCCCTTGAAGGGGCCATGGGAATGTTTTTGGATTTCTTTGACATCCAAAGAAATCCTGGCTCCCGGGGACAATAGGGAAGCGCAGAGCTCTTAATCCCATTTTGCCACCACTGCTGCTCTGTAGTATCTACCCAACACTGACTTGGAGGACCCATCAAAATGGTTCTCCCAGAGGTGTTTAGATAGGAAGCTGGGCACAAGCCCCTAATGTTTACGGATACCCTTCTCAGTCTATCTGAATTTTTTTTTTTTTTTTTTTTTTTACCATCTTACCACTCCCATCTTCTGTTTATCCCCCTACAGGCATTCACTTGCATATACACACCTTCAAGGACCTAGACATTGTCTAAACTCTAGTTAGACACCTTGGTCCTTACCTCTTTCTACCAGCCAATCAGACTTTTGTCTGTTTTCCTAGAGCCAGGAAAACTGCTCTAATACTATGTTGTGCTGTTGTCATACTCTGTGAGTAACTTTTACATGAACTCTCAATCGTAGGTGTTGCAAGTCAAATGCTTTTGGGACATTTCTCTCTCAAGTTCTTGCAATACAGAGTATGGGTTTTAGGACAGTTGCTTCTGCTGATCTTGTTTTAAAAATTCTATTTGGAAAGTTAGATCTGAACAACAAAGTCTTTGTTTTTGGCTATATCTGCCTGTCCCCCAAAGCTGAAGGTGACTCATCCTTACTGGGTACAGCAACAAAATCAGGAAGAATGAAAAACAAATCAGGTCATATTTCAAAAATACTATCCTGTTAAATCTTATTGCCTAGACCTGAGTTGTTATGTCACGGGAGAGGAGTCCTCAATCATTTATAGCCCTAACTTTGTGATGAGTCAGGCTGATGATACCCATGCATATTTATAAACAGAATTATTAGTTTGTCAAAGATGTGTTATAGGTGAGCTAATGTTAGATGTTGAGGGGAAACTGTTGGTCAAAATTTAAATTCTGATTCCTCTCTGATTCACATGGATGTCTTTACAATTTATTTAAAGCTTCCAGAATCTTATCTCTCAAACAGACAGAATGATTCACTTATGACAATAAAGCATATTGTCTGTACTTTTGGAAACTCAATGAAGGATGTCAGCAGCCAACCAAATTCTATTATTAGAGATGTAAAATGAATAGAAATGATTCTTGAAGTGACCCTGTTCAGTTCCTGAAATAGCAGCTCCTTGGATGATCACGACTGTGAATTGCTGCTCATGGCTGTTAGTGGAAGTCTGTGTGATGATGAGAACCACTTGACCCTGGCTGTGTCAGGTTGCTGTTGATGTTTTCTGCTACTTAATATTCAGAATGATTGAGGGCCTGCTTGTTCAGAGCCTTTCAAAGAATAAAATGAGATAATATATGTGAACATTGCAAGCATCAACTCTATGCAAGTGTTAGGTTGTTATTTTTAAATTTTGATTAGCTCTCCTGCTGTACTCTCTTTCTCTTTCATATACTTTTCTCTTGTTTCATTGGTTTGAGGTATTCATGCCTGGAAAGCTTGATTTTTTTAGAGGAAGTAAGCTTAAAATCAGCACCCTGGATGGTCAGTTTCATTTGTTATCTCAGCATCTTTTCCACTCTTTAAACCATGTCCTGGGACTTCTTTGGTTCTCTTTGGGTCTGTGACTCTTCCTGTTGTTTGAACATGGAAAATGTTTCCAAGTGTGAACTACATTCTCTGCTGCATAGTTTTAATTTTTTTCTCCAGTCTTCTTGAGCTTATCAGTTACACATTGGTTTGAAAAAAGATTGATTCGAATTCAACATTCAGGTCAAGTGCCAGTTATGTGCAAAGTATAGTGATGGTACCGGGGAGGGGGATGAGCCCCGGGTGTCCAGGCTTCCTACTTGAGTTGCGGTCAGTAGTGGTGCCATTCACCAAGGCTGGGAACACAGAGGTGGAGTGAAGGAGGAGGGTGGGCAGAGTCAGGGAGTAGTGAGAGATTGCTCTGAGTTTGGGATATGGGGAAAGCTTGACTAGGAGATGCTTGGACTCCAAGTGGCAGATTGAAGCCAAGGGAGTGAACAAAAGAAAAGGGAGATGAATTCCATGTTGGGCAACTACCAGGCTTGCTGTGGTTATTCTTCTGTAAACAGATATCCTGGTGGGGGGAGACCCCTCAAAATAGCTATCATGATGTTGAGGTATCCACATGCTGAGTGTCATTGATGGACTTTCTGGAAATTACAGTTTTGACAATCAATGACAGATTTGGACTAGAGCTTCCCCACCTTGGCACCACTCGCATTTTGTTTCAGATAATTCTTTGCTGTGGGGGACTGTCACGTGCATTGTGGGATGGTTAGCAGCATCCCTGGTCTCTACCCACTGGATGGTAATAGCATTTCATTCCTTGCCCTTCCTGCTTTCAGCTGTGACAACCCAGACTGTCTGCAGACATTGCTAAATGTCCTATTGGCTAGATAAAGCCACCTGAGCAAGTTCTTCTCTTGAGTTTATGTAAAGCATGTTTGGAGGAGCTACATTAGCTTTTCTCTTCCCAAACAACTGAAAAGTACATTGGTTTCTGCAATTATCCTGATCCCCATTTAGGAAGCAGGTTACTTACCTTGAAAGATCTATTAAGTAATTTTATAGTTTGTTTTTTGTTTTTGTTTTTTTTTTAAATTATGTCCTGCACATAAAAGCACAAATAGCTGCTAGGTTCAAATCAAATCTTGTTTTTCTGTGTGAATCATATATAAACGAAGGGGATGCTGCACTCCAGAGAATGACCTCGCTTTTGGTTATGACACAGCCATTTCACAGGAATTGCTGCTAGTTCCTTATGTGCCAAGTGTTTTAAGGCAGACCATACAAAAGAGTTATCTGAGAATACTCTTGGGGTTGGAGGTAGGAGAGTGGTGTTCAAGTGAGGCAAATATGAGCTTGTTAATAATAATTTGAATGTAAAAATATTAAAACATGAGAGCTAGTACTTAATAATTTTTAATGCATACTCTCTTATAGTTCATAAAGAAAAAGGATGTAAGAAAGTAACTTGATAAGTTACCTGCTCTAGTGGCTGAATAAGCTTCTAACTTGAAACAGTCCTCTTTGAATTAGTACCCCAGTTAATAGACTATTTATAAGATATGTCAATGGCAAGCACTGGCCTGTATATATATTGCTCTGAAAGGATGTTATCAATTATTCTATTGGAGTGCAAATTCTGTGAGGACAGGGATTTTGTTCCCTTTGCTCACTTTCTTTCCTTCACCTCCCACACTTCCTCCCTCTTCTAGTTCACAGTGGGGCAGAGTGGCCTAGGGAGCAGCCTGTGAGAGTATTTAGCATCCTTTTTGGTTGGCTCTATTTCTTCCCTGACCTCTGGCGCCCTTCCTCACAGCCTAGTGTCCCTGACCTGCAGCTGGGGAGAGCTAAGACTGGTAGTATCACCTCTTCTCACGGATCTTCCAGCATGTCTTCCTGTCCGTGGCTACTGCACATTCTCTGTGCCTCATAGTACTGTGGCTATTATGACTTCCAACCCCAATCTTAATCTCATTCTACCAAATGGAGGAAGAAAGATGGATGCAAGCCTTTGTCACATGTATTCAGCCCACACTCAGAGGCATCCATACCTATGTTCTCAAAATCTGATCACAGCCTTGATTAACAGAAATGGGAGGGCTTGCAGAGAAAGGAGAGAATACTAGAGCTTGGAGGTCTTTGTACTGCTTTTCCTCCTGGGGACAAGAAGAGTGGTATCTGGACAGCTGAGGGAGGCGAGGGCCTTTTCTGTGTACTTCTGTCATTTGGTTGGAATGAATAGGCCACTTTGGAACCAGCAACTGTATTTTATCATTTGCGATAGAACTAGATTTGGGCTAATTTGGTGTTATACAGTACAGGAAACGTGGAGTAAGTATAGTGTGGTAACTGTGAGTCTCCTCTCACGAGAGTCTCCGTGGTGCAGTGGATAGAGTGTTTATCCAAGCTTGCTTACTGGCCCCCTGTGTCTGGTCAAGTTAATTAACCTCTCCAGTCCTGACTCCTCATCTGTAAGGCCAACTCAAGGTTGTCAGGATTTAATGTGATTGTTGTGTAAAAGTGCATAGTGATTTTTATGGTTTAAATGCTATAGATTGTTTATTTGCTCAGGAATTGTGTGAAAACGGCTTCAGAATTGTTGCTAAGTTGTTGAAGATTAGGATTCTTGTTTTGGCTTTACTAAAGAGGTAGAATCCTTGGCTAAGCCATTTAACTTTGTGCACCCTGGATTCCTTATATCCAAAACAATACACAGAAATGATTGATCTTTTCATTTTCTAAGCTCTGAAATTCAATTGTATTTTACTATTTAAAAATCTCAGTCCTCTTGTTAGAAATGCATCTTGTGACTCATTTGAGCTTGACTCATCTCAGTTTGAATAGAGCCACTGCAACTGTGAAGTCCCTCACAAACAGTCCTATCGTTTTTAGGTAAGTATGCACAAGTGGAGCATGTTGCTGAATTGATATTTTACAACTGAATTATGTCTTAAGGAGTCCTGTGCCAGGTGAGAGGACAGTATAAACTTTTTTAAAATGCCTCCAGAGCACTCAGTGTGTCACAGGGACCCACAACAAAGGCAAAATTCTCTGAAGACGATATTTGTAACCAAATGCTCCTAGTTTCCCAGCACTCTGTTGCTCTAGGGGGTGCGAATCATGCATCCTTTCTGTGTTTAGATTTTTCTCCTTCGGCCATATGTTTATCGTGTGAACCAAGGAGATTATGTACAATTTAGAGAAAACAGCTTTCACCCCTGGCCTCAGAGTTCAAGTGTCACTCATACTCTGTATTCTCATGGAAAACTACGCTTCGTGTCTTAAAGACCATCTTCTTCTTTTACGTATTTCTGTTTGTTTTGATAGTGTTGATAGCAACCAACATCAACAGATAGTTGATTCCTGCATATATTATTTTTAACGTAATAACAGGGAGTTAAATTATTAAAACTCCAATCAAACTCACAAAAATACTTTCGTCATAAGCTGTGTACAGGTTTTTGACTGAGCTGTTAATTTAGGGGGTTGTGCTGCTGCTGCATAAAAGTCAGTAGGGACTTTATCATGTAAATATTTAAAAACTACTGTAAGTAAAGAGAATAAGAACTGACACAGAACAGAAAGTCACTCTTATGCCCTAACAACAGCTAACAGAATGCTTACTGTGGTGCCAGGCATTATGGTAAGCCCTTTCTGTACATTATTTCATTTAAACATCCCAACGGTGCTCCTAGGTCGACACTAGATAGGCACTCCTGCTCCATCCATTTTATAGATGAAGAAACTGAGGCTCAGGTCGAGACACTTGCCCATGTTCACACAATGCGTGAGCTGCAGGGCTGGGGGTTGATCCAAGCTGCCCAAGTCTAAAGCCGGTGCTGAAGTTGCATTTTACAGTAAAATTTCCAAAATTTCCTTCAGACAACACTGGGATTTATTTTTGTGTATATTAAGTGAAGTGGCAAATTGAGTGGTTTCTAGAGAAATTCAAATCCAAACAATGTTACTGCTGAGATCATTCAGATTATTTTGTCATTAGCATTTGATGAATAAGACTGTGTCCTGAACTGAACATGGTTATAGAATTAGGAAAGTACCTTAATTCTCCACTCTGTTTTCTGAACAGAAACTGAGGAAAAATTATAAATTGCTTTTAAAAGCATCAAATAGAGCTTATCTACTTTGCACAAAACTAGGGTGATATATGGCTACCATCACAGATAGCTACTTCTCTCTGAAAATACGTTTAATATTTGTAACAATTTAAATTTAAATTATTCTCAACATTGCAAGTTTTGCAAATGTTAATTTTATTTAACTCTAAGAGATACTAAAAGTAAGACACTACAAGTAACAGATAAATATTAATCATTAAAAATATAGTTGAACGATTAAAATCTGCCATCACACAGTTAAAGCAAAGCCATTTAGACATGCCTCATTGTAAAGTTTCTTACAGTGTAGACTTTCCTTTTCTTTCTTCTTTTTCTTTCCTCACTTCTTCCTCCTATCAGCATCCTGTTCATGATCATCATCACTATCCTCTCCATCAATTTCTTCCAGACTCTACATCAGTGTTTTAATTGCAAGCTAGAGAAACTTACTCAGGCTTAGTTAAGCAAAGGAGTGATCTAGGATACCTTGCAGTTTGCAGTTTGAGTACAGTCAGAAGAATCAAGCCTCTTCGAGCAGTGCCAAAGCACACTGATGTGCTTATAGTGGGTTATAGATATTGATCTATTGGGAATAAATATTGATCCCTTAGTCTAAGGTCAGCTGGGTGGTTCCTGGGGCCATTTCTTCCAGCCTGTTAGCAGTCTAGCCCTCTAAACCCAGTGTGCCATGCAGTTGTTAAATTTTAACGAATGCTAAGACTTAAGATGGCTGAGAAGTATCTTAGAAGAACAGGATACCCAGCAGATCTGGAGATGAAAGAAAGTTGCAGCAAGTAGTGGATGGTCTTTTCAGTTGTCACTTTGGCCAGGCCGGGGGGGTGTCAAGGAGATTTTGACCTTTGTGCAAACATGCTATTTATTCATATGTCAGCTTTCAGGAGAGGTTATTAGCCTTACCTTTGGGCTCTGTGTTCGTTCCTTGCTCAAGAGAATGTCAGGTGCTTTGGTTGATGGCGCCTTCAATATGTCATCTTACAGATGACACCTCCAGGAGAGTGGGCATGGGTGGTAGGGAAAATTGTAACATGTCATGTTATTCCATGTCACTTTATCATGCATCAAAATAATATATCTTTTTTAAATATACTAATCACAGGGGACCTTTGGTCCAAAACTCATGGCTGTATATATAATGTTTTTCTGAATATTATGTAGTTTTCATAATGAACATTGGTGAAAAAAAAATTTTTTTTTGAGAGAGAGGGCGCAAGTGAGCAAGGGGTGGGGCGGGGGTGGGGAGGGGGTGGAATCCCAGGAAGGACAGAGAGAGAGAGAGAGAGAGAGAGAGAGAGAGAGAAGTGGGGCTCACCCAAAGCGGGGCTCATGCTCATCCAGAGCTGGGCTTGTGTTCACCCACAGTGGGGTTCGACCTCACCTGATATGGGACTCAAACTCACGAACTGTGAGATCATGACCGGAGCCAAAGTCAGATGTTTAACAATGTGAGCCACCCAGGCGCCCAGTGAAAGAAGATTGTAAGCCATAACTTGTTTTTAACCCTAAAGGAGAAGATAGTAAATTTTAGCTTTTATAGATCATTAATTCCTATCAAGGTTTCTAAAACTTAAATATTGTTCAAATAGAAATATGCTTTTAAAATATCTTCAGAAATTGAATTAAGTTATCTTTAGGCAACATTTCATAAGTAGGCATTTCTCTATTGAAATAATCATGATCCTTCCTTTATTATAAAATAACTAAGGTGTATCAATGTTCATGTTTGTTTGATTTAGGCTCTTATGCAGTGTGCGTATAGGATCATAAAGGATGGGCCACAGAACCTTTTCCGTGTTTATAATTAAATCTAAGAAACTAAAAATTTCTCCTCTGATTTCTTAGTATCTTAATATATTATTGTTACTTTATACCCATAGCTATTTTATCCTAATCCTATCCCTCTGTCTTTTAGTGAACCTGTTTTTTTTTTTTTTTGCTGTTGTTGTTTTTACACGTCATGATTTTTAATCAGATTCTTTTTGAGAATTTATTTTTCTTTCCAAATTCTGTATTATTAAGTGTGATTGTAAACTAATGTGAGTGATCTTTTTAATTGTCCATAAACAAATTTTAAAGTTAATTACAAAACAATTCCAAAGGTGCATTAAGCATTTATGACTAGAATAGCATATTGGTATATTTAAAATTTTTTTAATATAATTTATTGTCAAATTGGCTAACATACAGTGTAGACAGTGTGCTCTTGGTTTTGGTATTTTGGAGCACAGTGTTCATTATTTGTTTAAAAATGAATCTGATTGTATTGACACTACAGGTTGTATATGTTTTATCTATTTATTATTATTATTATTATTATTATTATTATTATTTTAATGTTTATTTACTTCTGAGAGAGAGAGAGAGAGACAGTGGCATGGTGGGGGAGAGGGCAGAGAGAGAGGGAGACACAGAATCCAAGGCAGGCTCCAGGCTCGGAGCTGTCAACACAGAGCCCAACATTGGGCTTGAACTCACAAACCGTGAGATCATGACCTGAGCCGAAGTCAGATGCTTAACCAACTGAACCAGCCAGGTGCCCCTCTATATACTTTACAATATACCTTCAATGATTTTCTAGATTTTAAGTTCCTTAAGGCAGAGCCCAAGTGTTATTTTTATTGATTTTGTACCTTATTAGCTTTCCTGAGTGTATATTGCACCTACATAAACTGAAGTATGGAAAAGAGATGTGTCCTATATAATTCTTTATGAGAATTATAACATCATTACTAATATTTTTCTCAAAATCTGTTAAAAGTAGCCATCCTTCTAGAGTTTGCCAAAAATGAATCTTCCATGAAGGGTTTTTCACATTCAATTCTTTCTTTCCATTCATAGTGGCCTCTCTTCTTCTGTTCTTAAAAACTGTTTTGGTATTAATTTCTCAAATACTTTGATTTACAAAAAATGAAAGGACAAAATTCAGATCACCACAGATAGTTCATCACTAAAGAGCCTGACATTACAGTGTGCAGTAGGGAAAAAACTAAATATGGAGTAAGCAGTACTTTTCCGTGTTACAGGATGATAAGGTTTTAGATCTCTGTGCAAAGAACTGGGGGCAGAAACCAAATGTATTTTCTATTATCTTACACTCCTAAAGGTTGGAAGTTGTCTTTGAGAAACCATTAATTTCCCTTTGGGTCTTCAGATTGGCAGCTGAATAATAAGCTTAAGTCAATAAAATTCAAAGTTGGCAAAAATGTTTACATTATTTAACTTCTTTAATGTTGCATTTATATATATGTGTGTGCATGTATATGTAATTAGGTCTATATACCTATATGTATGCATGTGTATATGTATATATGTAAAGTTGTTTACGTAAACCTCTATTTAAATTCACAAAATTGCCAATTTTTGTAATGCTTTTTATAGTTTAGCTTTTTATTTAGAAAGAAAACAGTCTCATGGTAGTTCTTCCTAGGTTCAACTAAATAGCACTTTTCTCTGTGCTGGAGAAATCAGGTAGCTCTTTTAGACTTAAGTCATACTTTTAAAATTAAAAAACCAATTGACATCTGTTAGCGTTTCAGGCAGGAGATATAATTGTTAATATTGTTTAGCCATGATAAGTGCACTGTCTCATAGTATACTTTTTTTTGGCAACAATATTGTTCAAAACAGATTTCTAATTATACAATTATTGGGTAACAGGAGAGGATGTTTTCAAATTTGCATATTATGGTGGGTGATTTTACTTTAAAATCTAGTGGTTTCTTGCACAATTTTATGGTTTCTCCATTTGCTTAAATGTGAATACCTACATTATTAAAAATAAATTTCACACAGAGAGAGACAAATACTATATAACCTCACTTGTATGTAGAATCTGAAAAAAACCTCAAACTCATAGAAACAGAGACCAGATTGGTGGTAGCCAGGAGCAGGGTGTAGGAGGTGGGGAAAAAGAGTAAAGGCAGTCAAAGGGTACAAACTTCAAGTTGTAAGATTGGTAAGTTCTGGCGATGTTGTGAGAAGCACAATGATTATAGTCAACAATACTGTATTGTATACTTGAAAGTTTCTAAGAGAGTAGATCTTTAAAACGTTTTCACCACACACGCGCGTGCACACACACACACACACACACACACACTATAACCACGTGAGGTGATGAATGTGTTAGCTAACCTTATTGTGGTAGTCATTTTGCAACATATACATCACACACCTTAAACTTACATAGTATTATATGTCAGTTATACCTCAATGAAGCTGGGGAATAAATAGTAAATTTGGAAAAATAAATTTTCCCGTTAGAGTTGCAGTTTCTTTGTTATATATGAGACTACTTTTAAAAAGGAAAAAAAAATGTTTAGCCCTTTGACAACTGAGGCACCAAGGCCCAGTCATAAAAAAAAAAAAAAAAAAAAAAAAAGAAAGAAAGAAAAGAAAAGAAAAGAAAAGAAAAGAAAAGAAAAGAAAAAGTCTGGTGCACCTGGGTGGCTCAGTTGTTTGGGTGTCTGACTTTGGCTCAGGTTATGATCTCATGGCTTGTGAGTTGAGCCCCGCATTGGGCTCTGTGCTGACAGCTCAGAGCCTGAAGCCTGCTTCGGATTCTGTCTTCCTCTCTCTGTGCCCCTCCCTCACTTCTGCTCTTTCTCTCTCTCTCAAAAATAAATAAACATAAAAAAAAAAAACCAGAAAAAGCCCTTTCTGTATGAGGCTTATATTCTTACATTTGGCTGATTGCCTACTTAAAAAAAAAATTCCTACTTCCTCTTTAATATCTCTGTCTGCACACCTCCACATACCTTACCCCCAAAATACATATATACATATGCACACACATACATACAATACTATCTACATATATGTATGTATATAAGATATATAAATCCCTTGTGTCAGGCAACTCATACATTTTTTTTCTTTTTTATGATATAACTTGTAAATCAGGGAATTATGTTTAACAGTAATGCACATTCTAAGGATTTCAAATCTGTCTTAAATTTTTTTTCAATGTTTATTTTTGAGAGACAGAGAGAGACAGAGCGTGAGTAGGGAAGGGGCAGAGAGAGAGGGAGACACAGAATTCAAAGCAGGCTCCAGGCTCTGAGCAGTCAGCACAGAGCCCGACGCAGGGCTCAAACCCACGAACCATGAGATCATGACCTGGGCCAAAGTTGGACGCCCAACCGACTGAGCCACCCAGGTGCCCCTCAATTCTGCCTTTAAATATTCCCTATTAGGTGTACTAAATTTTCCACTTACTGTTCTGTCTCTATATACGTCCTCTGCATTAATTTGTTCACAGACTTTTTCCTTTTCTTTGCTTGACTGAAACAAAATTAAATGAAGAGACGAATGAGGCACCATTTCTGCCTGAAAGTTCAAAAGCAGTCAGAGATCAGTGACAGGTTGTTTTCACCAGCTCTTGGTCAGCTTTTCATAGTGGAGGTATCTGAGAGAGAAGGTCACCAAACTGAGCAAAGGATTCATATTTTCAGGGGCTTTTGGAGTTTGAAGGGACTTAGGCAGTTGTTCATCTAACTCGTAGAAAACCAGTAGAACACTGATTACAAATAAGGGGCATAGTAATGGATTAAGACACTTCCTTCTTTGTTTAGAAGGATATCAGAGAAAATCTTGAACAAAACTTTCTTTCCTTAAAAAGAGTCAAACTTGGGGTGCCTGGGTGGCTCAGTCTGTTGAGTGTCTGACTTTGGCTCAGGTTGTGCTCTCAGGGTTCATGAGTTTGAGCCCCATATCAGGCTGTCTGCTGTCAGCACAGAGCCCGCTTCAGATCTTCTGTCCTCCCTCTCCCTCCCCCTCCCCTACTTGTGCCCATGTTCTCTCCCTCCCTCCTTCTCTCTCTCTCTCTCTCTCAAAAATAAACTTAAGAAAAGACTTGTAAACATTTTGTCATCACTAGCCTGTAGTTCTGTGTGGAATAAAAAAATTGTGAAGCAGCAAACAATGATTACTGACCCTCTCTTTCCCACGTTTCTTGCATGTTGATACTGTTCTACTTTGCTCTTCTGGTGGGTTGGATGCCTTGGGGGTAGAGATGGCTCTGAGCCACACCCAAGCACCAGGAGCGTGAGGATCTGCCTTTTCTCCGTCCAAGATTCCTGGTTAACTCCTATGCAGTGATCTGTGAGAACAGGCATTATAGGGGTGGTATCAACATTTATTCCATGACGACAGGGCAACAGTTGAGCAGCACTAGTATATTCTATCCCTGAAACTCAAATTAACACATGAATGTATAAACCATATTCTTCAACTTCATGTTATAACTCTTTGATTGTAATTCTCTCTCAAACTCCTCCCTAGAACTTTCTCCCAGGCTGGAGTTAGAGTGGATGTCACTGTGCTTCTAATTATGGTTTGCTTCATTTGATGTCCCCCCTCCCCCTAACATAAGGCTATTGCTATAAGATGTCCTAAGGGATGGCATCCTATGGTCAGGACACTAGGAATGGAGAATACCCCGTGTTAATGGATCATTCTTTAACTTCTCTCAGGTCAGATCCTGTCCTTGTTCTGGGAACATTTCTCTCTTGACCTCTTGAACATAAAGACTATACTTAATACACTGTGTACATGAAAACAAAGTAGGTAAAGCAATATCAATAATTCTGTCATAACCTCCTCATTTTGACTTTTCTTCAGGGACTGAGATTCAGGAGGTGCTATTAAGTTAATATTATTGGTATAAATTTCATTACTTTTTTTTTTATATGTTCTTCTAAATTTCTTTGGTGTATGGTTGTATAAGAGCTATATACAGAAGGAATTTTATTTTATGCACATTTAAGTATCAGAATAAGTTCATAAATTAGTTTTCAAAATTTTTCTCTTAAATGGTGTTTATCTGAACATTATTCAAGCTGAGACACATGGGACAAGGGCCTCTGTGCGTGCAGTTTGCAGCGTACTGGCTTAGATCGTGGGTCCTGGGAAAGCACACACTCTCTCTCTCTGAGGTCTACCTCCTGTGTCCCCTCAGGACCACCACTGTTGTTCATTGCTGACAGTGGATGGTGATTTGGAGCCTGTAGTTATAAACTCTCCACTCAGCAAGGGCTTGCAATCTATTGGAGCCCAGATGCTACCTTAGGAATCACATAATTCAGATGAGGTTCAATTTTGTTTAGGGACCACAATCTACTTAACCCCCCAAATTGGTAGGGGGGTTTGCTAGGGTCACATTTGCTACATTTGCTAGGGTCATCCATCCTTTTAGGACCAGTTTCCCAGTCTTTAAGTTCATATAGTTTGGTGTTGATGATGATGATGATGATGATAAAGGCAAGCAGCTATTATCATTCATTTAAGTGAGTACTTTCTAGTGCCAGGCATGTCATGTATGGAATTAGTGGTTCTCACAGCAACCTTGAAAGTAGGCAATACGATCCCCATTTTATGGATGAAAACCTGGGCTCAGAGAAGTTATCTTACTTACCTTAAGCCACATAGCTGGTAATGAGAATCTAGGTTTCATTTTAATCTGAGTCTTTCTACACCCCCCTCACTCCACCTATGTGCATTGCACCGGTTATGTTGTCTCTATTTCAAAACTGAATATGTGTTTTAGAAAAGATGGGAATGTATGCTAGGGACACCTGTTGGCGAATTTGACTTCTCTTTAGAGTTCTTTACATAAAGATGATTATTTGAAGATAGATGCCAGCTCCATGACCTTGTCTTCTTGTTGAAGACTTAACTCATGATTTAAAAAAGTCACCCAAACAGTTCAGTATTGAAGGCAGATATGTTTATTAGTATTACTGATACCACCACTTAATTTTATTCAAAGAACTGGTCCTTGACATTTGTCAGATTGGTTACTGGCTCTAAGTGGCTGTAGCTTATTGAGAATCTGCAGATTTATGTCTCAAATGGTGTTCCCCAGCCACCCTTCCCTCCCCACTGCCTTGTTCAGTGAGCAGGGTAACTTGCTGGCCCAGGCCAGCTACAATATTATGGTTTCAGTGTCGGTCATGCAGAACCAGCCCTGTTCTGATTTCAGAATTATGGTTGGCTGTCCTGGTGTAAAGTGACTCCCTCCTTTGAAGGAGGGTGGGACTGGGGAGCAATAACATTAAAGGTTATGCTAATATTCCATGCTCATGAAGGTTTCCTGGTTTCATTTGAAGCTGTCGTTTAAAATATATGAACTTCTAATAGTATCGATAAAAAAGTGTGAAAAAAAGGTGTGCATAGAAGCAAGCACACGTATTTTCCAGGTCATGCATTTTTTAAATACTAGATGTGAGAAAATGGTTATTTTTCTTTAAGACAGAGATTTATGAGTGATTTCTTATAAGTTTTTTTTAGAACTCAAAAGAATAACAAAACCCTAGTATGTTTTCCTTAATTCACTGGAAATAATTATAACATTAATCACCATTAGAACTAAAGGGGAAATGTATTATAGATTCAATAACATCCATTTTTATGCCTAACAGAAATGAATTTATGATTAGTGAAGGACAAAACCCTTTATTTTTGAGCATTTTGAACCTAAAATGTACCAGATAGGGGGGTTGGTAACCTTTGGGAGGACGGTAGCAGTGGTGGTCAGGTGGTAATTACCCATCGTCCTGAGGCCACATCGTGACTGTTAGGAGAACCTTATGGTCCTATCCTCATCATTTGGATCTTTGGATTTTCCAGCCCCTTTTCTGTGTGGGTCCTGAAATAAACCTGATTATTTTCATGGAACCACCTTCATTCTCTTCCTCCGCTTGAAAATGTTGGTCATGGCGTCTATGCCTCCTTGTTATTACCTGTTCCTTGTAGCTAAGGCAGACACACCAACTTTGGACATTACTCTCGCTGCCGTTGGCCTGGCCCAGGTCCAATATTGATGGCCAAAATTAGCAATTTACACTTGCAAAAATTGGTGGTGGTGGTGGATGGGAGTAATAAAGAGTTTTATAGATTCCCTTTTACATAAAGAAAATTTCCTAGAAAATTATGTTTTTGATAGGAGAAAAAAGTTGTAATCTATGAAGGACTAACAATAATTGGCACACTGATTTTCAGCCCTTCCCTAGGGTACAAACACACTGGAGTTCTCGTGGTCAGGCCATGTAGGACACAGTTACTGAGTGCATTGCAGGGAAGAATTTCAGAGCTGTAGGCTACTTGTTTTTTCCTGCACACGTAAAATTTCAAGTGCTGTAATTGTCCACTTATGATGTCATTTTGGAGCATACAGCAGGACTACCGAAAACTTAGTTTACACGTTATCTTGGATAGCTTATTGTTTTTCTGGGTTTTAGAAACACGTGGTGAAGAAATGGCTCAAATGTTTTTCTTCTGAAACACTGGGTCTGCTCTGCTAAATGTAACGTTCAACAGAATGGATGTTTATCCTGCTAAATATCTGCAAAATGTTTGGTAAGGCCAGGGTGGAAGGCTGCCTAACTCAGTGTATAATTTTGTGGTAAAGATAACATGGCAGAAAGTGCATCCTGACATTTGGAAAAAAAAAAAAAAGAAGTGTTATTTTGCCAGAAAGATGTTTCCTTAAAGTATAGGTTGCAACTCTTAGGCAGATCCGGACTGGAGGCATATTTTGCTTGGCTTTCACAGTATTAAAAACAAAAAGTCTGACCACCTAGGTTGGAGACTCTGTTTGCTGGTTGTCCACACTCCCACCACTTGCTTTTGCCTCGGTTGCTCACATTACTCCCCAGGGTTCTGAGACGTTTCTTTTGTGTCTCTTCCTAAAAGAAAGCTATTTGTAGGCAATGTCTGATTGCCATGCCCTGAAGTTGCCATTGGACTGTTAGAAGAACCTCCTTCTTGCTCCTGCTCCTTGCTCCTCTTGGCTTCAGCCCAGGTTGGGCAATAGCAGACCCCTGGTGGACTTTGGGAAAAGGAAAATGGAAGGAGAAAGGGAAGAAGTCCTGTCTGTGCTTCCCCAGCACTGGTCCCCCAATGTCCAAGGAGGTGGAGGGAAGCCAGGGAAAGGCTGCTCAATGCCATGCTCTAGCCAGGGAAGGAAGAGAAAACACCCCTCTCCTTACTCATCTTGTCTTCCTGTGTGCTTGTTTCTTGCCCCTGTATTTTTTGACACTTGGGTGGGGTCCAATTAATCTATTCTCATTTATGCAGCATACAGTTTTGAAGTCCACAGAACGTGGGTCACTGTGCCGGGGTCATGGAGGGCAGTAGGGGAAGATACCCAGATCTGTCACTGCTGTGAATTTTAGTTCTATTATTATGGTTTTAGTTCCCACGTGAGAATTTCGAGGGTCAACTATATCCTTCACCAACTATACAATATCCTTAGAATTTTTATTTCTGTTTCTTAGAGACTAGAACTTGTATTCTCTTGACAGTGCACAATAGTTGCTTAACATTTTCTTCTAGCTCTTGAGTAGATCATTTTCAGAGACAGGGTACTTTCCAGCATTTTTTTTTTTTTTTTTTAGTAGGCTCTATGGTTTATTCTTTGTTTTGCTTCCTTTACTCATCTTTGAACAGGGCGATATCATTTTGTCCGCACTCATTTGCCAATAGCCAGAGTGTGGGGTTCACTTTGATTCTGCCCTGTTTGTTTGTTGGGGGAATCCCTTTCTCGAATTTCCAGGCCAAAGGGTAGGCCATGCAGCTCCCAGCCTGAACGCAAGGATAGGAGCTCTGCTTCCAGGTAAGAGCTGCTCCTGCCCTGCCAGCTTTTTCTACCTGCTTCTCTGCCACTCTGAACCAGGGGGTGTAAACTCAGGGGCCTGAAGAAGTTAGGCAGATGAAACAAAATTATTGTGGAAGCCATTTATTTTGAGAGAGAGAGAGGGAGGGGCAGAGAGAGAGAGAGACAGAGACAGAACCCCAAACAGGCTCGGCACAGAGCCCCATGCGGGGCTGGGCTCAATCCCACGAACAGTGATGTCATGAACCATTACATCATGACCTGAGCCAAAATCAAGAGTCAGATGCTTAGCCAACAGAGCCTGTGCTTTGCCCTTTAATTTTTTTTATTAAAATAATTTTTTTAATGTTTATTCATTTTTGAGAGAGAGAGAGAGAGAGCGAGTTAGGGAGAAACAGAAAGAGATACAGACAGGATCTGAAGCAGGCTCCAGGCTCTGAGCTGTCAGCAGAGTCTGACGTGGGGCCTGAACCCATGTGTTACGAGATCATGACCTGAGCTGAAGTCCGACACTTAACTGACTGAGCCACCCAGGTGCCCCTCTGCTTTGCCCTTTAAACAGTTTGCCCATGAACCAAATATGGTATTGGAGTCTTTTGTGTGAGACCGTGTTTCTAAAACAGTGTTTCTTAAACTTTTTTTGATTTTTTTTTTTTGACCAAGGATATGCACATGATTTTTTTAATTAATTAATTTATTTATTTATTTAAAGTTTATTTATTTATTTTGAGAGACAGAGACAGCATGAGTGGGAGCGAGGAAGACAGGGAGGGAGAGTTAGACTGCCAAGCAAGCCCTACACTCAGTGCAGAGCCCGATGTAGGGCTTGAATTCATGAACCACGAGGTCATGGCCTGAGCTGAAATCAAGAGTTGGATGCTTAACTGGCTAAGCCACCCAGGTACCTCTGCACATGATTATTTTTAAAACAGAAGTCCAATATTTTATATTTTGGGGATTCTTTTCTGAGAGTAAATCTCAGAACTGAAATTGCTTATTCTAGGAGTCTAAAAATTAGTAGCGTTTTTTGTTTGTTTTTAAATCTACACCTTTATTTATTTACTTTTCAGTTAGTTTAAATCCTTGAGGGGTACAACATCACATAGATTCTCTGGCCAATGGCTTTAGCAGGAAGGTGGCTTGGGAATTTGGCACGAACCATGCCACTATTTCCATGAGCATGAGTTACTTTTCCCCAGATTACTCTGGTTTTATTTGGTTTGCCACCAGGAGTCACTGTGTTATTCTTTGCTTTGTACACATAAGCACATCTCTTGCCTAGATAGAATTCAGTTTCATCTCGAGCATAAACACCTTCAATTTTAAGAAGAGCTGTGTGCTCCCTCTGGTTCCGGAGACCCCACTTACACCAGCAAAAATGGCTTTGGACCCCAGCCTTCCAGACATATTTGTCATTTCAGGAGTCCTGTTCTCAGCAGGCCTCCATGGGTTCCAAGATGGCAGAAAGAGACTAAGCATTAGTAGCTTTTGATAAATAGATTCCCAAAATGTTTCTCAAAAGATTTATGCTGGTTTACATGGCCTAGGCAATGTTTTTTTACTGTAACCAGAATTCAAATTTAAATTATTTTGTGATTTTTAATGGATGAGGTATTATTTCATTCTTTTTTAATTTATATTTTAAAATTTATTAGAGTAGTGGAACATTTCATTGGTTAGTAATGATATCTTCTCTTATAATAATAATATTCATAAAAGATATAGTAAAATGAGCAACTTATGATAAAGTAAATCAACAAGCACAAAATCTTCTTAGATCACCCCTCAAAAAATGACTTTATCATTTATCTGCAATAGGTATGTCTACTTTTTGTGGTATAATGGCCACAGTTATCTTACTCTATTTTATTAGTCCTTGTCAATAAAAATGTTGCAGAACAGAGAACTGTGCATCAAACAAGAGTGGACTGTTAATATTTTTGTGGTTTATAAGGAAAGAAAATTTCAGGGTGTTTTCCCTGGGGGAAAAAAAAAGTTTAAATCTAGATATAATTGATTTTTCAATATTGAGTTTTATTTCTGGAAAACTATTATACCACATATAACTTCTCACTAGTATTTCATTAGCAATGGATTTTGATACTGTAATTCTTACCTTGAGATATGTGTACCTCTGAGCCCTTTACCTTCTCCATCAAATCAATGAGTGTTTTGCAGACAAATATTACTATTCCTGCTAGATGGATTCTTTTCCTGACTTTACCTGTGATATAAATAGCTTCTCCCCATCATCTTGGTTTTAATGAAAGTATGAAATCTATATACTTTTATTTTTCTGTATGCCATCTTAGTAATATATACTCAAAACTACATGTATAACTTTTGCTGAAATATCTTTTGAGTTTTACTATACTACTCTTTTGAGTCATAAAAAAGACCCAAAAGATTTTAAGCCTTGCCCATGTATTATGAACTACACATGATTTTTGTTTTGTAATGGACTAAAAACCCATTTACTTCAACAGAATTGGACCAGGTTTTAGAAAATAAAAGCATTTATCCATGGTGATGCAGAATTGTAGCAGTGTTTATACTTTTGATCATTCCTTAGAGAAGTATTACCTTGGTAGACAACCAGCTGGCTTCAGGGAAAATTGTACCCTTGATACATGCTTAAAACAGCAGTGTAAAACGTAACTGGCTGACCGTGCTGGTTTTGGTTAGGGTCACTTTCTTATTATTCATGGTATGCTGGGAGCACAGGGGATGATATCAGTTTCTACCCTGTAGAACTCTTATGATGGCCAGACATAGTATTTCCCTCTGTTGTCAACACTTGAGAAAAATTTGCCAAGTGGAGACTTATGAATAGAAAAGGAGAGAATATTAGTAATTGTGGTTTGTTTTCAGAAGAGAAAAATGCAGTTTTTCAATGTTATTTTAGAAAAGATCTTAGGAGTTAAAGTTTAAAATTCTAAAAAAATTTTGTTTTTAACAAATAGGGCATGATTTTTAATCCCAGTATTCTTTAATTTCTTTCCTAAGTATGTTTTGTCCTAGGACATTGTGGCAACCCATATTACAGTCCTTTGGGACCTGGGTTAACTCATCTTTGTTTCCCTAGTATTGGCACATGCGAACAGTTCAATAAATTGTTTTTGACATGAACCAGTGACCTTGGAATTTTTACAACATTAAAAATTAATTGAGAAATTAAATGGGAAACATAATAAGATGATGGTGATTTTTCTGGTTGGTACCAATGTTCCAGGCTTTCTTAGTTGGCGTTGTTTTATCTCCTAATTACTGGCAGAGTAGGGAACAAAGACAGGAAGCTCAGAAGGTTCTCTATTATGTAACTAGACCCCATTGTTTTTTTGGGCAGTGGACTACAGATGCTGTTACTACCTGTAAGTTATCTTCATGATTCTAATTGGCTGATTTACGTTTGAAGTTTTTTTGGGAGAGGAAAGCCATTTCAGACAATCAAGCTGGGAAAGGATCTATGTGGCATTAGTGATCTTAAGAAAAAAATGTCTTTGTGTCTGTTTCAGAACAGAGGATAGTGAGGAAACCAGATGCATGGTTTTCCAAGAAAGAGGGCATGATGAACAATTAAGTTTGATTATATATTTTTATATTTGGGATGTTATATTATGAAGAGATTTTATTTCCAGATCCCAAAGGGACCGATTTGCATCAACAACAAAAATCAAACAGGCTGATTTAAAAAAAAGAAAAAGATTAAAGAATTATTAGTTATGAAACTTCACTAATCATCAGGGAAATAGAAATGAAAACCACTATGAGATGCCACCATATACCTATTAGGATGACTGCTATACACACACACACACACACACACACACACACACACACACACAAATGACAAATGTTTTGAGGATATACATAAATTGGAACCCCTATGCATTGGTGGTGGGAATGTAAAATAGTGCAAATGCCTTGGAAACTGGTATGATTATTCCTCAAAAAGTTAAACATAGTATTACCATGTGATCAGCAATTCCACTTCTGGGTATATACCTAAAAGAAGTGAAGGCAGTGACTTGAATAGATACTTCTACACCCATGTTCATAGCAGCATTTTTACAATGGCCAAAGTATGGAAGTAACTCACATGTCTGAGAGATGAATGGTTATAGAAAATGTGGTACCTGCATGCAATGGAATATTATTCAGCTTCAAGGGGGGAAATTCTGACACATGCTACAACATGGGTGAACCTTGGAGACATTATGCTAGGTGAAAGAAGCCAATCACAAAAGGACAAATATTGTATGATTCCACTTATATGAGGCTCCTACAACAGTCAAACTTATAGAGTCAGAAAGTAGATGCTGGTTGCCAGGGTTTGGAAGAGGGGACGAATGAGGAGTTGTTGTTTAATGGGCACAGAGTTTCCGTTGGGGAAGATGAGAAAGTTCTAAAGATGGATGGTGCTGATAATTGTGCGGCAGTATGAATGTGCTTAATGCCATAGAAGTGTTCAGTTAAATGGTTAAACACTTGGGGGTAGTTAAACAGAATGGTTAAAATGGTGGCACCTGGGTGGCACAGTTTAAGCGTCTGGCTTCAGCTCAGGTCATGATCTCACGGTTGGTGGGTTCGAGTCCTGCGTTGGGCTCTGTGCTGTCGGTGTAGAGCCTGGAGCCTGCTTCAGACTCTGTGTCTCCCTCTCTCTCTGCCCTTCCCGCACTCACACTCTGTCTCTCTCTGTCTCTCAAAAATAAATAAATCTTAAATTTTTTTTTTTTAAAAGAATGATTAAAATAGTGGAACAAACAAAACTATCTGTATGGACATTTCAGTCAGCCCATAATCATAACCTAGATGCTAAACATGAGTCATCTGTGAATTATCAACCCCTTCTCCCACACAATATGTCTATATTACCATGGTAACAAAATAATACTACTTCAGTGAAGGTAAACTACTTGAGTTAATACATGTAGTGGAATGGTACCACCATTGGTCTTCACTGTTGGATCAGGTTCTAGATTTGCCAAGAAGTGTATAGGAGCTATTGTACTCCAGCTTCTTCACTTATTATGAGAGTATAATCATACTGACAGCAGAATTTTAGTTGTCGTGTTTCTGAATGCTTCTGTTGCTGTAAACTCCAAAGAAAAAGTCTCCTAGAGCTCAACATGGTTCTAAGGCTAGAAGATGCAGAAGATGCAACTCTCTGTGTTTCCAAAAGTACAGCTTGGCTTTGCACTAGTTCTTGTTAAGAGTTTTCTCAAATAGTACAACATGGAAGTCAATAATGTTCATATCCAAATGGCATGGTATAGCTTTTCTTCATGAAAAAAATGCATAGGAGTTGCAGGGGAGATGGGTTATGAGTTTATGGAAATATTCTAAATCCTGCTGAAAAACGATAGGGCCATGATAAAATGGACACAGTAAAAAAGCTTATGAAGTGGCTGCTTTAGTCATTGAAAAATTGTTTAGGCACAAAAACATGTTGATGTTTATGGATGGTTGTGTTTTGCATGATGCTTAAGCTAACGGAGAAAATGAAAAAAGATCTTTTAAGACACATTTATTTATATATTTACTCATGGCTTAACTGCATATTTAATAAATGTCCACCAGTCCCGTATAATGCCTTTATCATCATGGTGACATGACCTTTTATAAATAGAGAAACGAAATTTATGTTCAGTACCAGGGAAAGGAAATGTTCAGTACCAGGGAAAGGAAGTGTTCTGTTCATGTTTTTGTTACAAGTATGCATTTAAAAGGACTTCTTTTTGGGGCGCCTGGGTGGCGCAGTCGGTTAAGTGTCCGACTTCAGCCAGGTCACGATCTCGCGGTCTGGGAGCTCGAGCCCCGCGTCCGGCTCTGGGCTGATGGCTCAGAGCCTGGAGCCTGTTTCCGATTCTGTGTCTCCCTCTCTCTCTGCCCCTCCCCCGTTCATGCTCTGTCTCTCTCTGTCCCAAAAATAAATAAACGTTGAAAAAAAAAATAAATAAAAATAAAAGGACTTCTTTTTTAATGTATTTTATAGCTCTGTGCAGTCTCTCCTAAAAGCTTAAGGGCATCAGAGTATTGGATGTTTAATGAATCATTTAAATCACTGTGTTTGTATGCTTCTTCCTTTTTTTTAAGTGAACCTTAAAACATTTCTTGAGTCCTCATCCACAACCATACATTAGGTATTGTAGTTAGGTACATAATACATGATACCTTCTGAATTTTGTGCTTTTGAATGAGTTAGAGTCTGCTGGGAGAGAGAGTACAGATACCCCCACCTACCTCTCTAAGAAAAAGAATACCCTTAAAAAAAAAAAAGAAATAAAAAGATGCTTAAGTATGTTTTCAAGCTGTTTGTTTTAATAATATACACGTTTGTCTCCAAATAATAACATGAACATAATTTGCTCAATTTAATGCATATTTGTCATATGGTATGTTCTGCAATAGACATAAGCAGTTTCTGCCTTCAAATGTGTGATTTTGAGTGTGGTTGGAAGGACTAATATGACAGATGTATGCAGGGTAAATTACTAGTATTCCTAAGAGAGAGATAGCAATGAGTGTTGCCTTGACCCTAGTACTTGACCCTTGCCCTTGTACCCCGGTTTTATATTTCATAGAATATCCTTGCATTGTCGGCTACTTCAAATTCTGTTAGGAAATGGTTGCTAGAATGTATATAATATGAAAAAGGGGACCAACGAGGAGGTATTGTGTGAGATGGGTCTTGAGGGAGGGATAGAATGCCTGCCAATATGGGGAAGGAAGTCAGAGGTGGGAAAGTATGGGTCAGATTCACACAGTAGTGAATGGTCTTACGTGACCTAGGCCTAGAGGGACTCTAAGGAAACAAGCCAGAAAGGTAAGGTTGATTGGTAGAAACATGTTTATCTGACATGGTTTGAAATTACTCCTGAAAGATGTCCACTTTTAATTTTTGCAAGAGTAGTTTGTCCTTGACTCTTCAATATTTGAGCTCTGGTTGTACAAATAATTCAGACAAGAATGAACCAGTGAAGATGTCTGTAATTTTCCCAGACATTTCATGCCTTTGTTAGTAGTATTTGTTCATTCTTTTCCTGTTGATTTTACTCAGTTCTCTGTGCTCTGCTTGCTCCCTTACCTACTTTTTTCCACATGGGTGATAAAGCCCTGAGGATTTGGTTTTTCTCCATTTACTCCACTTTCCTACAATAGCAAAATATTTGTAACCCCACCACTAATATCCTTGCCAAAATGGACTTTTCCGGACTTTCTCTGGAGTTCATGACTGTTCTTTCTCTTTCAGCATTGGTATTTCTCCAGTGGAATATCAGTACATGGTCTGTGCGTGAAGATCATGCAGATTAATAATTGTTATTGGGCATATTACACATTTGCTAGCCTGTGATTAATTGTGATTTTTTTCTGGCTAACATTTCAAATGCATTTGGCTACTAAACAAGAAAACATTAAAAAAAAATTCATTCGCAGTGATATTTGAAGCTAATTTAAATCATGTTCTTAATGATTCTGGATTATTTAAATACTGATGAATACATTCTTGATTAATGAAACACAGGTGTGTGATTTTACTATTACTTCTGCTTATATGTATTTATAAACATTTGATTTCAAAAGGAAATGGTAAGGGCCCGCTATGGTGTTTCTTTTGCTTTTCATTAGCTTTATAGTCAGATAAAAACAATGTATAAAAGGGCTGTAAATTACCTACCCAAAGTATTACTTTCTTACTTTATCTTATGAGCAGTCAGAATAGGCTACTGAACTTCGTGTTGGGTGGGTTGAAATGCTCTGTAGGAGAAAGTCTTGCTATGGAGTTTGAGAAAGAAATATATATATATTTTGCTTTTTGAATATCAGTGTTACACATTCAGGCGTATGCAAGCTTAATGCTTCGCTTGTCTGTATCATTTTCTCCTGGAATGACAGCTTAACAGTTTTCCTGGTTGGATTGTGTTAAAATCTTTAAAGGCTATATTCACTAAAACATATGTCCAATGTTTGGGCAGCCAAAATCTGTGCAGTCATTTTAACAGAGTATAACTTAGCAATCCTGCTATTACCACAGATATCTTATTGTCATTTCTACATTAAAATATCCTCAGTTTGGAGTCTACTATTTCATAGTTAAATTGTGGGATGTGCTGAAGTATACTTTTGCCTATCTTAAAAATGGAGCTAGCTAAGAAAGCAATAGCTTCAGTAAATCACCGGGGGACATACTTAATATAATGAAATTATTTTATAATAGGTTTTTATCTAATTAACTTTTCTGGAGCATCTGCCGTATTCTGAGCATCGTACTAGGCATCCTGCTTAGAGAACTTGAAGTGATAGCTATTTGTAATGACGTCTGGGTAGAAGAAGTATAACAGGAACACATCATGGAACAGTCAGACCAGGAACAAGGCATCGCCAGGGTTCCATCAGAACAGAGGTGTCTTGATCTGTCTGCTGTAAGGCAACCTTGCTGAGTGTTCGGTATTGAAATTCTGATAACTCCTCTTATGATAGGCTGCCGCTGGTGCCCTGGGGGAGAGGATGGCTAACTGAAATAGTGAGAAAGTGAGACTCCATGAGAGAAATCCAGGGCCAACCAGTACTAACAGACTTAGCAGCCACAGGCTATTTTACTCCTCCTAGCCTTTCAGAATTGCTTTTAAAGTTTTCTTGACAAATCTTCTGGAGCCATAGGGAACAAAGCCCTTTTGTTGAGAGGTAGGGGATACAGAGAACAGTTATTCACAGCCCTGGTCTTTAATTGGCTTAGCTTTCCCTGGTGCCATTTGTTGCCTCTAACTCACTGGTGCTCCATCTGCCTGAGGCCAGAATCCTGGAGCAGGTCTTAGTGGCAGAAAGTTGAAGAAGCAGATACTGGAAAATCCAGCCTTACGTGATCTTTCCTGGCTCTGATAGGTTTAGCTTTTCATATTGAAAAGTTGTTTAAACTCTCTTAAATTTTTTTCAAGTGGTGAAATAGGTTTATCTCAGAAGAAAACTTGAAACTTTAAACATTTCTTCTAAAGGAAATGAATTTTAAAGTATTATTAGTATTTATATTTATGGTTATTTTAAAAAGGTTAACAGCTGTCCCTGTTGAAAGGCACCATATTAGTGTTTACTAAATATATCAAAATACTAAATTTGGCTAGCAGTATGACTTGGCAGTTGTGTACCATTGTGCTTAAATGTATGAAAATTAAATGCCTGTTAAAGTTGACAAAAAATATGCAATTTAATCAGAATATCTAATTGAATCACAAAGAATAGTGTAACACTGTCCAATTTTCTAGATTTGTAATGATCTCATCAGAGTATTAGCAAAGTGTTAATAATTTCCAAAAGTATAGAAAAAACCAATCATCATAAATTCTAGTAAATTAAAACTGCAAATGATAAAAAAGAACATACCAAGTTGAATTTATTTATATCTTACAAGATTATTGAAATGCATTTATAGACTAATCTTTAATAATATATGCTAACTCTTTGATGATAAGACTTTGACAATATCAATGTGACTTCTAAATTTTGGCAGTTTTCAGAATTTTGATGTAATTTTATTTTACACATTTTAATACTTTGCAGATGTCAGAGTTGATTTTAGGAAGCAAAAATGAAACTTAGGTGCTTTCCAAATTAAATTAAGTAATCAATCTAAAATGGTCAGCTCACAGCCTAGCACATAGCGACTTGCAGGACAACCAGTTGTTTATGATTACCATTATTTCTGTCTCTTCTCTTGCCACACTGTCTCCCTCTGGTTTGTATACCATAGTAATTTCTATAAACTCACAGTGTTATTACTTTTTGTTGTGTCTACCCTTTAGCTCTTGGTGTTTTAGAAATTTCTAGAATTTCTTCTGTAACTGTCAGCATAACTCCTGATCTAAGAACATGCATGTACATAACACACATACAGAGGTGCTGAAGACTTCTGTTTTATCCTATACTAATAGCTGATTTACCGTGCTGTCTAGGATCCAACAGTTTGAGGGTCAGGCGGTGAGCTGGATATAATCCTGACATGGAGCATATCACGCAAAGACTGACAAGGGAAGGCTGAATCCCTGTGTTTTTAGTGTGCCTATTTGCTGCTGGAGTTTGGGACTTTAGGGTTTCCTTGTATGTGAAGCTACTCCAAAATGCCATTAAAAAAACCCCAAAACACATTGTTACGTTTTTTGAGGAGATTATGACTACAACATAGCAAGTACTTGTTGCCTTCACCATTAATTCAAGGGCTTTACCTTTATTTATGACTTATTGAGAATACTTTCAATAATATAAAAATACTTTTTACATAAAGTGAAATACAAAAGCCTTTTCCCAACAATTCCTTCACTGTCACTCTTTAGGAGGAACAAGTTTTGGTAGTTCGGAATGAATCCCTCCAGACTGTTTACACAAGTTGACTCAGTACATACAGCTAGTTTTATTGGTGTCCCACTGCTGTGGTAATTGGTTTTTTTTTTGTTTATTTGTTATTTTGTCTTTTGTGAAAATGAAGTTATATTGCTCTGCAGTTTGCTGATTTTACCAATTAATTTACCATAAGCCTCTTTTCCATGTCCTCAGTCTTTTTCATGACTGTATAATACCCAACTGTATTGCTATAGCTTGGTTTATCTAGACTTTCTCCTGCTGAAGGACACTCAGATGGTCTCTGGACTTGGAGATTTTTCTTCTGGCTACATCTGTGCTTAGTTTCCCACTACATTCTGCAGGCTTTAGGAAGCCGGGCTGTCTGCCCTGGTTGGTTATCAGCCTCCAGGGATCATTCTGAAGGCTGTCATTGATCTTGCATGGGACTCAGCTCAAATAAAAAACACCAAATCTGTTGTGTGGAGGTCTAAGGTAACAGTAGCATTTTTATAGAAGTGTCTCATTTCTACCTCCTGGAGATTTGAGATGCATCCTCTAGCTGGGATGGATTTTAACGAGGTCATCTCTGGACACTTAGGCATTGGCAGATTTCTGAGTTTCAGAGCAATAAGAAAGGTTTAATTGTCAAATCTATTTCTTCTCATTGGTAGATCAGCACTCCTTTTAAAGAGTACTTTGAGAACACATTTGTTTTTTCATGATTGTGGACTGTTTTTGTCTCTGTATATTCCTAACCAGGTGCGTTGAAATTTGTGACTTTCTTAAATGGCATAATTAATCACGGTCATAAAATCCAAGTAGCAGTATCCCAAGGTTAGCATTTCACTGGGGGTGGGGATGGTATTCATTAAGGTGTCCATAAAATTTTATGTTCTTAAGTCACTATTTACTCAGTATATACAATAACTTATTTTTATCATGGCTACTGGCCATATCTTAGGGTTTAACATCTGCTGACTGAAATGGTTGCATACTTTTAAGATTTTAAACTCTAATTGCTTAGAATGAAGGAAATCTTTTAGTTTATGTACATATTTTTGCTTGGAAGATCTTATTTCATATTCGCAAGATATTAATGTAGAATTTAAGAAAGTTGTTATCAAATTATTAGACGTGTAGAGGAAAATTACCCCTTTGGTAACATGTAATTATTCAACGTATTTTAAGCAGTAACTTGCTGTTGATTTTAATATTTTTTACCTTCCAACACAGCTGGCATCCTGCTATGATATCATAGCTATTCTTTTTGATTTATTATTGTACAGAGTATATCATGCTGTGTGAACAACCACAGTGAGCCGGTATTGAGAATATATCTGTATTGTTTGTGACATTTCCTATGTTAAAATAGAGTTGTGGTCGTTAACCAGGTTTTAATGCACAGGGACAGAAATGGTTATAACGCTTTTACTTCTGCAGGGATTTCTTCCTGCTCAGTTTCCTTAAATATCTAGGAGCTTGAGTTTTTCCTGCAGTGCAGCTTTTACATGCTATTTTTGTGTTCTCCTTTTCCACAAAATAACATTTTCAAAGTCTATTTATTTATATTGCAAATACACCCCAAAATGAACCAAAAAAAATCACTTTGATTCCTAAAGCAATATGAAGAAAAAATGATTTTGAGATGACAGTGTGAAATACAGTAATTATGTTTGTAACACAAAAGTATTTTATAATGGAATGCATTTTTGATGACAAGATTACAAATCTCATTTTTCTTTGGTAGTAGGATTAGAAACTATATTGAAAAATTTTGTAACAATGCAAGTACCAAATGACTGTCCAGTGTGAGAGAGTTTTAACTTCCTTGGCATAAAATTGTATTATTAATTTTAAATTATTTATTGGACTGAAATCAGTTGTTTTTATTCCTTAATCAAAACTGCCATCGTATACTTGAAAACATGTATTCTCTTCAACATCAGATTTCCCCTTTCTTTTCCAGTCTGTGATCAAAACAGGGCGACTGCTAATCAGTCACGAGGCTCCCTTGACAGGCGGCTTTGCGTCGGAGATCAGCTCTACGGTTCAGGTAGAGTCACTTCTTGGCACTGATTTTAACATTCGTGCGATGGTACTTGCCAATTCCAAGAAAAAGTTACTTATCACGATATATGCACTTTTTGGAAATGCATGTTTTCCATTTGACTCCACTGTCCTTTAGTTAGTTAGTGGTCTAATTACATCTTCTGGAAAAGAAATCTTGAAGTAATAAAAACTGAAATTTTTATAGGAAGAAGAAAGTTTGAAGTGAGTTTACAAAACAAATGTAAGTTCTGTCTGCTAGGATAACAGGAAATGAAAACTTTTAAATCCGAATGTGGTATTTCTCTTTTGATAAAACTTAAGCTTTTTATGCAATATGTTGATTTTCACAGCATTCACCTTAAAAAAGATGAATCTGTCAAAAGGTAATAATATAAATTCAGTAAATAATTTCAAAAATCAATAATTAATTTAATTAGTTTAATTAATAATCATATTATGTTATGCTATTAGCCACGCTTTAGAAATGGTTTAAAGCCTTCTTTTTTTAAAAAAATTCAGTTAAACTGCAGCAAATTTTCCCACGTACTGCTTTATGGAGGAGTTTTCTTTAAAATATTTGTTTGCATTTATCTCACAGATAGGAAATTAAGATGATTTAAATCAGTTTCATTTTTCCGAGTTTTTTAAATTAAAAATTGAATAACGATTTTAAATATAAAGTATATGCTTTTTAAATTCAGAATATCTTTACAGTTTGCAAACATTTTACTTCTCTTTACTGGTGTTCAGATGATTCTGTTGTTAAGATACATGTAAGTTGAGAATTCCTTTAAGTGTATGTGGTTTAAAATTTTGATATAAAGTTATGATATATGAATAATGATAAATTGTTATAGGTTAAGCTTTTAACCAGTAAACAATGATTTCTACCAATAAATTATCTTTAAGTGCAAATTGCCGACATTGTAAGCACTTTAAAATTAAATGAAGCAAATTTAAACAAATGTTTATAAAACTAGATTGACATAATCTGTAATTTATAGTAAAAAATTATACTGCTATTTTTATATGTTATATATTGTCACTAACGGAATTAAGGAAAGCAAATATTTGAGTTTGCAGATTTGTTTTTTTATTTATTATATAAATTAAAATTTGAGGCATACTGTTGCTTATCATTATATAACATGAGTGCCTGGTATTGTACATTTTATTCGTTGAGTAACATAATGTACTAACTTTGTAAAAAAATGGGGGTGCAAGAACAAATCACCCTAATACCAATATGCTATTTCAAGTCAGAGGCAAAACTGGAAAAAGAAACTGGAATTTTCAGACTCCTAGTCAATATGCAGTCCACTAAATCATTTGAAATGCTTGTGACTTGCTAATAGAATCTTGATCTCATAGCCTTATTCATTTTGCTCACTGAATTCCATAGTGTTATCTCAAAAATTTCATTTTTAAATATAAAAAGAAAACAAGTACAACGCAGAATTAGAAATTATAACTCCTCTTGTGAAGTTCACTTTCTCTAAGTGTGCTTAAGCTTGATCTCCATAAATTATTAGTAAGCTGCAGTAAGTGTAACATATTTTTCAGACTAGAAAGGAATTAGAAAGATCACCTAATTTAGTGTCTGTCGGTCTTGAATAATGTGTGGACTTGTGTTCCCAGAAAAATGTCAGGTCTCAAGAATACATGTGTGAATTTCAGTTTGAGGACCATCGTATCACGAGTTAAACAAAGTCATTGCAAAAAGCTAACACGAACAAGATCATAACCGCTGTGTTAAGACCAGATCCTGAAATTACTTGATAATAATTGGTGGTAAAAGTTGTGAATGAGATTATCCAAAATATAATTATATTTGTATCATAACATGAAGACAACAAGACACCTTGTAACCCTCTCAGACTCCCAAGAATATGCCCATAGGTGTCTGCAGTCTACAGTCTGAGAAATCATGACCTCATCTGACCCTATCCCTTTCACACACTCGTGTTTGTCATCCAGAGTGCATTTCACTTACCCAGTTTAAAAAGAGAGTGGAAGGTCTGGAGCTAGGACAGGAGTCTGGAGCAAATGTTGAGTGTGTGCATATGCACTGTTTATTCAAGGTTTCCCCGAATCCCAGGAGGAAGATAGAAGTTTTAAATTTATTATAAAATGTTCTGTTTTCCATGTTAAAATCATTCAACCAACCAACCAACCACAAAATGAATTAAGGCAATGATGTAGAGGGGTCTGCATTTGATGTTTTGGGGAATTAGTATTTAGATTTATTACTATGAGGATGAATTTGAAAATACAGGTGTTTTTGCTTATTCACATTTTATTTGCACAAATGGAAGGTATGGAAAATGAATTTTAATAAAATATATCAACATAGTATCCCCAAATGTTTGCCAATTGTGGCTTTTATGTATTGATAAGAGAGGGGGAATAAAGACACCTGGAGAGGTTTTGTTGTTGTGGTAATAATTTGCATATAATTTGCATGTCTGAATGATAAAATCTACTTTTCCGTAATTGTTTCACGCACATATGCAGCTAAATGCAGTGTACTATATTGAGCATCTTTTTTTATGGGAGGCCTCGTTCCCTGTTACAAGTGAAACCTACATCCTGTTACCAGGGCCTTGGATGATTTAAACTGAAATTACTTAAGTGTGACATGCACTTACTTTCACCACTTGGAATGATTCATATTTCCATATTTCTTTTTGTCGTATAAACTACAATGTAAGGTTAAAAAAAAGACAAAGCAGGGTTAAGATATTGAAAGCCAATTTTCTGGGACAGCAGGGAAAAGGTACACAGAGAACTTTTCATTGTTGTCTTGGAAAACAAGTCTGAAACTATGGATGAGAATGATCTATAAATTTTGAGCACTATTGATTAAAATACTGAGTTATTCTCATTGTTTTATCAACGAATGTAAATTTTATGTAAAAGTGAGCACACACACACACACACACACACACACACACACACATCTGCTCCACAAGCACTAGTTTGTGGAAGATCTCCGGTACTTCAAAAGGTCATGGTTAATCTTATACAAAATTGCTCTTGATATTATAGTATTTTCAGAGAATGAGGATTAACAATAAAACTACTGTTTTTAAATATGTTCAAATCTGAGAGCACCATTTTGTTTCCCTTAAATTTTGAATTATTACCCATATTAAAAATAAAAAAATATTGAAGGCAGTACAGCACTTTAGAATATTCTTTTAAGTGTATGGTTGGTATTTTTAGATAGAAAAATTAGATCATACTATACAAAATTGAATATCAACAGAACGTTTTTTTCTGCTAGGTATAGGAAGTATATTGGTGGCATTACTATTAAGGGTTTTTTGTTGTTCTACAGATAAAATATGAAAAGAATGAATATGAAATGTATTCATACTTTATTTACATAACTTTTCAATTTACGGCAGATGATCTTCCATCATACAAGGAATTCATTGTCCACATCTTAAGTTTGTTCGTGCCTGTTGCCTCTTTTTCATAAAGAAAATTTTATTTTATTAAAAAAGTATTCATTGTTAACAGCCTTAGTATGAAGTAATGTTAAACTCACAGAAGTGACTAAACATAACATTTTTAGAACATGTTTGTCAATAGCTTCTTCGTGAAATTTATATGAATGCTTATGGAAATCAAAACCAATGCATCGAATCTAAGAACTGCTTTGCATTCCTATTGGATTTAATTTGGATGTTAACTAAGAGGCAGAACAAACTGAGGTCTGGTGCATTTGGCTTCCCCGCTGGGGAAGATTTCTTGGTCCATCATCCAAAGCTTCCCTGTCTCTTCCCATCTAATTTTACATTCCCATCTGTTCTCACTTTGAGGGTGAGGGAACTTTTTCCTTCTTTCATTTGACACATACTGAAACTTGGAGATGTGCTACTTTTAGGGAGGTATGCATTCCATTGTGCACCCTGATTTGTAGAAAAGCACAAAGACAACAGTTTAGGTGGTTCATTGACCTCACAGTGTAGTTTGAGCAAAGATTTCATTGTTTCAGAGAATTATATAAATTAATTATGTGTGATGTTTGTATTCCTCAGCTTCATGTAACCCCAGGTTAAAAAAAAAAAATCATTCCTTTGCAAAAAGAAATGTGTTAACCTTATCCACTTTAATATTCCTCTAATTAATTTATATTATATGCTCTAGAATGCAATGTTCAAAATAGGCATTATTTATTTAAATATTAAGGCCAAGTAATTTATGGTATTTGAGTAGCTTTAAATAGTATAATTTCTTTAGCCTTGTAGAAACCAACCTTTATTATTAATTTCTAACACATTCCCATCATGATGAAATAAATCTTGACTCTGATAGGCTTGTGATAATTTTTTTCTTCTGGATTCAATACTTAATATGGGCGCCAAAAATTTTAGGGATTGGGGTTGGCTTAAAGGTTTGAATTTTTTTTTTTTTTTAACACATGGAAGCAATAAGTCTGCAATAAAGAGTCCAATTGGAGAGGATGGTAAGTTTCCATACCATTGTTCCATCCTTTCTGTGCGGTCTCTTTTCCTAGAATAAGAACTCAGAAATCATGCATACTGACATATATTTTTAAGGTAATCATATTCTAATAGTTTGAGAGGATTTTTATAGGGTTTACACAAATCACTGTGTAAACGGAAACTTTCATGATTTCAAATAAAGGAATTTTTCTTTTCTTACTGTTTCATGCTAGAAAGGATTATACAGAAGGATTTTTTAAAATAAACTTGTTATTACTACCAAATTTATGAACACTCTGTTTAAAAACATCAATCTGAAGAGGGAAAAACTCCTAAATGGTCTTGAGTTTTTATCATTGTGGAAAATGTTATATTAAAAATTATGATGTTACAAAGTAAGAGTTATCAGAGAAAGCTGTCAGAGTAGTAATTTGATGAATAGTTTATTGCAATTTTATAATCTTAATTTTTTAATTTATATTTTTAACCAATGATGCATTTGCCAACAACAACGGATATAACATCCAGGAGAAATGTACTTCTGCATTAAAATCTATTTAGATGGAGCCAGAGCATCAGAAAAGCAGCTTAACATAGAGTATTCAGATATAGGATGGCCTTCTTTAACATGGAACTTTGCCTGGAAGCCTGTTCAGTGTTCAGCAAACAGTTTCTATGGCCATAGATATGAACCAAAGACTAAATGTTTCCAGGGATACATCACGGCCGGGGCCACTGCTTCACTATTTGTAGTTATAACCAGGTTACATGTGGCGGTCCTCCTCCTTCCCCTGATCATGCCAGTGTCTCTTTCTCCTTTGCTCAGTAGTATAAATGTGGCCAAGGCTTCATCTTTAGCCCTCCTCTCCCTATTCTTTCTTGGGCAGTCCCAACCTTTGGGTGGCTATTCTTGAAACTTTCAAAAATGAAATCCTTCAGGACTTATTCTGCCTTTTGAGGGTTAGACTAAAAATTTCAACTTCATGCTCGTTTTGCTAGTGTTAAGAAATTTGTATGATAAAATGGTGTATGTGTAAGGATTTTTAACATGAGACTGAGAAAAGGTGGGCATTAGCACATGGATATCCTCCAGTTTCTGGAAATCAGCTTATCTCAAAATGAACTCTTATTTTTCCTCAACTCTTTCGGGACCTTTTAAATTGTCTTGTTATTTATCTCTGCCCCTCAGCCTCTCACATCTTATCAGATTACTATTTACTGTTTTCTTAAAACACATCAAATTTTGTGCATCCTCTGTTTGAACACCTCCAATAGGTCTTCTTGGGCTATAGAAGTAAGATCTTTATGTTGACACTGAAGATCTTCATCTGCCCAAACCAATGTTTCCAGTAATATCTCTCACATCTTTATGTGACTCCAATGTACTGTCCTACTGGCCACTTCCTGAATCATAATTCTTGCAACCACACTTTATTGAGTGCTTTGGGCACAGCCTTAATTTGGGCATTTCATTCAAGAAATGGAGTTCTTGTTTTGTGACACAAATTTAGTAGCAAAAATAGATGCTAAACAGATAGTTATTCAAAGGTGCATGATTAGATAGAGAAATATTCTGAGGACTATGGGATTATAAAAAATTTACTCACCCAACCCATATTCAAGCTGAGTCAACTCTTGGAGGATGAGTAGGACCCTGTGAGTGAAGGTCAGTGGTGGTTCTAGGCAGAAGGAATACGGAGGCAGGAAAAATATTTGATTTTCTAGCAATTTCAGTGGTTTGGTTATGGTTGAAGAGTAGTATATGAGGCTATTGCACCAGGTAAGGATCAAGAAGTTGGTATGGTTTAGACCCTAAAGAATCTTATATGTAATACTAAGGAATTTGTTTTTGCAAGGAGGAAAAAGATGACAGAGTAGAGCCAGCTCCCATAGATAATAAATTTCAGTTCTCCTATATAATTTATTTAAAACACACCTCACAAATTTCCTGGCAAGTAGGAAATACAGCTCTTCCTTAACTTTATGGGGTTATGTCCCAATAAACGCACTGTAAGCTGAAAATATTGTAACTGAAAAATGCATTTAATATACCTAACCTGCTGAACATCATAGCTTAGCCTAGCCTAACTTAAATATGCTCAGAACACTTATATTAGTCTGCAGCTGGGCATGATCATCACACACACACACACAGTCGATTTTGTAACAAAGTATTCAATATCTCATGTAACTAACTTATTGAGTACTGTGCTGAAAGTGCAAACTAGAATGTTTCTAAGTGTATGGGTTGTTCCCCTTCGTGATTCCTGGCCAACTGGGAGCTGCAGCTCACAGCCCTGCCCAGCATCAGGAGGAATATTGTACCACTAGCCCAGAAAAATATCACAGTCCAAAATTCGAAGTATAGTTTCTATTGAAGGTGTATCACTTTCACACCATTCATAAAGTTGAAAAAGTGCAAATACAACCATGGTAAGTTGGGGACCATCTGTAGTAGTAAAATGGGATCGCTTCTCGGCCTTTTGGCTAAGATCAAGTGTAGTAGTAAAATGGTGGTCACAATTACTTTCATTATTTAATGTAAAAGGGCATAATAGGATTTTAAGCAGGAATTAACTTAGAAGGATTTGCAATTTAGAAAGGAAAGACTCTTTGGCACTTGTGTTGAGGACGTATGGTGAGGGCTGAGACAGGAAGTCACAGAGATTAACAAAGGAACTATTTGAGTAATTTAAATGAAAGATTTGAGGGTCTTCTAAATCAAGGGCATGAGAGTGGTGTTGTAGAGAAAGGTGAATTTTAAAACGGGGAATTTGAAAGAGACTTGTTGACTGATGAGACATGAGCAGTGAAGGAACTGAGGTGAGTAACAGAGGCAGGCAGGAGTTAAGAATAAGGCTTAGCTTGGTTTCTAGGTTGGATGATTTTTGAATGGAGGTGCAGTTTCATTGGAAAACAGGTGTAAGCATATCTTTTGTGGAAGATGATGAATTCATTTTGGACTTGTACAATCTGAGATGAGGATGAAAAAGTGTGTCTTCAGCCCAGAAGAGAATCTAAGGTGTAGGAAAAGATTAATGATTTATCGTCTTATGGTGATGGCTGAGGTCATGGGTATGGTTATGATCACAGGGGAAGTTTCTAAAGAAGTCCCCAGGTACATCAACATTTAAGAGGAAGAGAGGAAAAAGCTGTCAAGGAGTATGAGATGGAGTGGTCGGAGAGAAAGGAGTAGAAAAAAGCCATTACAGAAAACAAGTATGGAGAATTTCACCATAGTGTATGTAGTCAACATTATTAAATTAGCTAAAGACTGATGGTTGTAACTGAAGACATTGGTGACGTTGATGAATGTAGGGTGGTAGCCAGGATGGTGGCTGTGTTATATTTGGGCTGGTGAGTGAATGAGGAACAAGGAAACATGACTTTAAGAAACATGACTTTTAATAAGTAAAAGGGAGAAGCATAAAGTAGAAATCAATCTCTAAATGCTATTCACTCAACATAGAAAGCCATTTTTCTCCCTTTGAACCCCACTCCCTCACTGCCTCTTCATCCTCGTCTTCTCCCTTACCTCTCCATCCCATGTAGCGTTGAGTTTTAAACATCTCTCAAACATGCCCTTTGCTTTCTACTTTTCTAATAAACTCTAAATGGACTTAGAAAGAGCGGCACCTAGGTGGCTCAGTTGGATAAACATCCGACTCTTGATTTTGGCTCAGGTCATGAGCTCATGGTTTGTGGAACTGAGCCCTGCATCAGGCTCTGCGCTGACAGTGCAGAGCCTGCTTGGGATTCTTTCTCTCTCCCTCTCTCTGCCCCTCTCCCACTCGTGCTTTCTCTCTGTCTCTCAAAATACATAAAATTTAAAAAAATAGAAAAAAGAAAAACCCCACACAATCTAAAAGGAAAATGTAGGAAATAACTGATATTAAGATGGGTAAGAAGATTTTGAGCAGAAATTTATTTTATTTTATTTTTTTCAACGTTTATTTATTTTTGGGACAGAGAGAGACAGAGCATGAACGGGGGAGGGGCAGAGAGAGAGGGAGACACAGAATCGGAAACAGGCTCCAGGCTCTGAGCCATCAGCCCAGAGCCTGACGTGGGGCTCGAACTCCCGGACCGCGAGATCGTGACCTGGCTGAAGTTGGACGCTTAACCGACTGCGCCACCCAGGCGCCCCGAGCAGAAATTTAAAAAGCAACAATTACCCACCATGTTGTCATAGATTAATATATTTGCATAAAGTAAAGAAAACAAGCACAATTAAAAAAAGAATGACAACTAGGTCAGTGTTGAGGCACATAAAAAATTAATATTATATTAAACATTCTTAAATATCAATAAGGAAGCTAATAGTACCTTTATTTCAAAGGTCAGAAACAGATTGTTTTTTTTTTTTTAGAACTATTAGTGGCCGGCAAAGATGAAAATATATGCCACTTGGGGCGCAGGGGTGGCTCAGTTGGTTAAGCGTCTGACTTCAGCTCTGGCAATGATCTCAGAGTCGATGGATTCAAGCCTCGTGTTTGGCTCTGTGCTGACAGCTCAGAGCCTAGAGCCTGCTTTGGATTCTGTGTCTCCCTCTCTCTCTGCCCTTCCCTGCTTGCACTCTGTCTCCCTCTCAAAAATAAAATAAAAACATAAAAAAAAGAAAAAAGAAAATATATGCCACTTGTGACTAAAAATGTAAATTTCAAAAATGAGATAACTGTCATGTGTTACTAATAAGAATGGTGCTGATTAAAAATAAATTGTATTTAGTGTTGAGATGGTGCAGCACAAGTCTAAAAATGGATTGCTCTTTTAGGAAAGCAGTTTGGGAATGTCTATTGAGACTCTTCAAAGTATGCATATTCTCTGACTAATTCCAGAAACCCTTACTTTGGAGTTCCATACCAAAGGGTGTAAGGACATTTTTCTCAGTGCCAGCCATATGATAAGAAAATACTGAGAATAATATTAATGAAACAGGAATATAGTTGAACAAGCTATGGTTTATCCATGGGATGAATGTTACAGATTTATTAAAATTGTTAAAAGAATAGTTGACAGCATTTCTATGGATACAACATTAAATGAAAAACTCATTATGCAAGCCTACAGGTGTTTTTACTTGCCCAGCTTTGTGGAAAGAAAAAAAATCGACAACATGTACATCTAGGTATAAGGGAAAAAATGTATAAAATGTGACTTTTTGATTTATATATTCTTCCTAATAATTTCCTCATTTCCTATGTACAGATATCATTTATAGTAATTAAAAGCTTTATTGTAGTTAGATGTATCTAATACATGTCATAGTAAATCTTCCAATTCTTGCTAAATTGTTTTAAGTAAGAAAGCCCATGTTTGCTCATAAATTTGATTTTTAAAATATCATAGTACTTTACTTTGACTTGGTTCCTTAATCATGCACATTTGTGTTTGGGGAGCTGCTGTCCTTAGTGATCGTGGCTACCTACTCAGGTTTGTAAACTGAGATAGTTTTAAAACCAGGAAACCCTACTTACATAGATTAGGTTATTCTGCAGATTAGTTCCGTCCCTCACATGTATGGCCTATATGATTTATTGCTCTCATCATAAAAGTGAAAGCAGCATTATATTGAGATATTCAGATTATTTAATCTTCCTATGTTAATTGGTTAGTGATACTGAGACTAACAATGGAAATCCTGCTTATTTTCTCTCCCTCCTTTTGGTATTAGCTTTACAAAAGATTGCTGTCATTCTTTTTGAAATCTTTTTGGATGTGAGCCAGTCAGAAGAAAGATCATCCACATTCCATCTTTCTGGGTAATGATAAAGTACTCCAGTTTTTCTCACACAATCCTTAATATTTTCCCTGACAGAAGTAGTCCCCTTTGAATTCAAAGGCACATTCATTACGTACCTCCCTCCTTTCTCCCTTTCTTTGTAACCTCTGGTTAGCATTTTGTTGTGTCCTTTTGGTGATGTCCCAAGACCACTCCTGTCCATCCTGCTTAAGACAGACTGATCTGCCAGTTGGATGGGAAAAAGTAACTGCTGGAATGTTTGAAAAGGAATGTGAAAAGTGAAGGGTTATATTATAAATGTGTAGTCCTTAATCATGAGGTAGACGTTATTTAAAGGAGTGTGTGGATTCCCCAATAGCCTCAATTTTAAACTAGCATCTCCTCAGAAAGGCTCTCCCAGATGTCCCCTCTATAGTGGCTGTCCACCCCAGAGATTTCCCCCATCACATTACTCTGTTTTACTGTCCTCATTGCCCTTGAACTGTCTGTAGGTTGCTTGTTAATTTGTTTAGTGCCCTTCTTGCCCAGGAGAAGGCAAGCTTCATGAGCTTAAGGACCATGTCTGGCTTGTTCACATCTGCCAGCCTCGTGGCTAGAACCATGCCTGATGCTAAGCAGGCACTCAGATGATTAAATGGATTTTTTGCCCCCCAGCATCACTGCTGTTAGCAATTTCTTTGAAGAAGAATGATATCTTGCTGGTTTGTGTTGTATATAGAAATTGCTAGTCATGAAAACTGCTAGATTGGACTGTTGCCTTTTGTATACCTACACCCCAATTTGTTGACTGCCCCTGCACCCCCAAAAGATTTGTTCTGTTTATGAGTTAATTTCCAAAATGACCACTGATATCACGTACTGGTGTTCTTCACATTTCTACTTTGTGTCCTCATTTCTTTTGAATAACCTGGTGATACTTTTTTTTTTTTTTTTAATCCTCATAATTCTCTAGTGAGGCTAAAAAAGACATTTTCTTTTATATAGTTACCGGTGAAGTTTCCTAGAATGAATAGACTCCTTAATGAGTAATATAAATTCTTTATAGAAAAGCATTACTTTCTTTTGAAAGTTACAGTGACTTCCTATAAGTTGAATTGTGTTCCCTTAAAAAATAAAACTAAAAAAAAAAAAAAGTTTGAGTGATTTCTTTGATTTGGTACCTTTAAGTTATATTTTAACACCTAAAGAGTTGTAGTTTACTTTCAGAGCAATTCTTGAAGATCTGGCTGTAGCCTCAAAGAAAATTATAATTGATTGAAAATATTTCATTTCCTTATTTGGTGTGAAATAGTTTTTCTTTTAAAATATGTATAATCTTAAGATTTTTCAAACTAAAATAAAATTATTTAAAATTTTGTAAGTGAGAGACAGCAGAGAATCTATCCATGACCTGGCCAACTCTCTCGGCCACCTTGTAACATCAGAGGCAAATGTGGAGAAGCATATTAAATTTGTCAAGAAATTTTAGGTATGTTTTGTCAGCATTGTATTCACAAACAATAAGGGGCTGGGCTGGCTCTTGGAGACAGAACGAAATTTCTCAGCTAGTTCGTCATGCTTCTTGGTGGGCAGTAAAGTTGCTGTTGTTGAAAGCTCATTTTATTTTGGTAATTGAGTGTAATTAAATTTACAGCTCAAATTAGTTTATGCTTTGTTACAAGGGCCATCATCTCTTTTCATAAATGAGTTCACAGCTCACCAAAACATTCTTGAGTTTAAAATAGACATTAAAATGAAGATTAACTACTGCTAATGAATTTTCTGCTCAGTTTGAATCCAAACACTTGTGAAAATTAAGACGAGTTAAAATCAACACTTACCTCAAAAACAAGCAGTTGAAAATTAAAGTTATAGGCAGAAATCATCTAGTTTATAATTGTTTTGATTTTTAAATCTATCAAAATTAATGAAAGTGTTAGAGATGTTTTAATTTGCAGAATGTCTGAAAATTTGCATTTGGGGAAATGTTGAATATTTGATTATTTTCTTTCAAGTGACATTAAAGAAGGTACTTTATTTTTTATTCTTGATCTACTTGAAGAGACACACTTTTCTGTTTTAATCCTTTAAAGGACCATATAATGATATTTACTATTTAAGGTAGTTAAAGGTAGTTAAGGTAGTTTTATATTACACGAATTTTCTTTATCAAAATTATTAGGTGAGAAGTAGAATTCATAACTATTCTCGTAAGAAGGTCTAAATATTTATGTTTTAAGAAGTGCCTTGAGATGACTAACATTTCAAAATCCATATCCTTATTTATATCATCCACAATTATAGTTGTATCATTGTTTAAAACAAGTCCTGATTATTTCCTTTCTTTTGGTAGGATTATTTTACCCTCTTAATAATTACATTTCTGCATTTCTTCACTGCACCAATTTTATATTCCTAGCTTAGAATACAGATGTTATAAAATACTCTCTGTGCCTGTTTTTTTTTTTTTTTTTAATTAAGATTTTCTTTTTAAGTAATCTCTACACCCAATGTGGGGCTCGAAGTCATAACCCTGAGATCAAGAGTTGCATGTTTGACCGACTAAACCAGCCAGGTGCTCCCTACCCCACCCCATGCCTGTGTTTTGAGTACTTTCTGGATCAAAAAGACATAACCTTGGTTTTCCCTGAGATGGCTTATATTTGTAGGTTTTCTAGCACCATTTTTCTTCTTTATTCCTTTAAAAATACCAATGGTTAGCTCTATATTAGCAGTTAAAGAAACTGAAACTTAGCCTTACCTTTACAACTCATTACTGAAGAGTCTCCTTCCTCTGCACCCCAACAATAAATTTATGCTTTATTTTTCTAACCGTGAAATTTCTGGGCATCGATTTCTACCTACGAGTGCATAGCACACAAAATTGAATGTATTTTGTGAATAATATTCCAGCATCACACAGTCCTGTGTTATTAAAACCAGCTTTCCTATGGCAGTTCCAAAAACATAGTTCAGGTACATTAAAATAATGAAGTATTATACAAATACTGATAAAATAGTCTTTTAATGTGAGGGAATGTTTTATTATGTATGCAGCTATCAATTTACCTAATAAATTAAGTACAGTATCCATTTTAATAAAACCCATGTATTTTACAAAACTAGGACCTTGACTAACCTATATTTAGAGTCACAAGAGCCACAGTAGTGTGGTTGAAGCTAAAGGTTCCTATTAGTGAGCAGGCCAGATTCCTTTTGTTAGCCCACCAGAGATCAAGAGTATCTTTTTTTTCCCTCCTTTCTTGCCATCTTGCCTCCCTCCCTTTCTTTTCCCCTTGCCTTTCCTGACACTTTTCTTTATGCTAGCCTCAGCAAACATATGGATCTTTGCAGCAAAACTATAATTCTCTTCTCACCTTGGACAGTCTAGCATTATTCAGGGTAGTTTGTGCTTATGAAAGCCTTCTCCCTCCCAGTAGGCAAAAATTGGAAGTATCCTGTAATATTGGTTGAAGGTAGAGGGATAAGGTAGATGTAGGCAAAGCTTTTCTTTTTCACATGGTTGATCAAAGGTGATCTTTTTTTTTTTTTTTTAATTTTTTTTTTTTTTTTAACATTTATTTTTGAGACAGAGAGAGACAGAGCATGAACGGGGGAGGGTCAGAGAGAGGGAGACACAGAATCTGAAACAGGCTCCAGGCTCCGAGCTATCAGCGCAGAGCCCGACGCGGGGCTCAAACTCACCGACCGCGAGATCATGACCTTAGCCGAAGTCGGCCACCCAACCGACTGAGCCACCCAGGCGCCCCAAAGGTGATCTTTTTAAAATGTATGGAATTAATACCATTTGTGACACATTTTTAAAGGGAATCATTTATCAGTACGAAGTATGTGCGTGTATATTTTTTACTGGTGATTTTTTTAATGGAATAAGGGAATGGGGTGTTATGTGGGATGCTTCTGTCTACACTGTTAATTTCCTCCAACAGTAGTTTTAATGATGCTGTTAGAGGATAATTTACTGAAGTTGAAACTAGAGGGATCATTAGGGCACATAATTAAGAAAGACATTCCTTTCCAAATCTGAAATAAATAAAAGAACAAGCAGAAGTCCATAAAACGTTTTTTTATTTTGCCTAAGAGAAGACCCAATTTTCAATTTTTTTCCATCACAACAAACATCCTCAAAAAAAAATTCTCATGTTCATTTAGTGGTTATCCTATTTGAAGAAATTTGCTAAGCCCTTGAAAAGTTCATTTTGAATGACTTTTCTTACTACTTGCCTTGTCACTCAAAATTGGGACAGAATATTATTTGTTCATTCATGAAGATGCATTTAGTTTAATAATATAAAGCAGAGTTGTCTCTAACATCATTATTGTGTTACCTCTATTAAAAAAATTCTTTTAGAACCAAGGCTTAGTTCACTTGCTTCCAGCTAATGAGTTTGCTTTCCTCAGGGACAAACAATCTTTAAATAATGTTTTCTGAGAGGCTAGAATTCCATGTTATACAAATAGAGATGCTTCCCTTGAGTTACAGGGAAGGATGGGTGGGCTTATCAAGTGGATACTAGTTTGTCTGTTGAAAGTCTTTTGCCTCACAACTGCAAAGCCAACAGTCTCTCTACTGTCTAGAACATTTTAAAATTGATAACTATTTCATAGATGAAATCTAAAGTCCTTTGTTTTTAGTGACTTATTTTATTCTTTAGTGTCGTAGAGTTAAAGTATGATCACCTATAATATTTATCTTTTCATATTCTTTGCAAGTCAAGCATTTTAAAGGTGATTTCCTCTTTGCTTTGGTTTTCATGAAGACTTGGGTCATCTGTATGTCAAATAGAACTGACATCTATATTAGGATACATTTATCTCAAGAATAGACGTTCACAAATTTTATAGTAACTGACCGTAGTCTCAGCTTCCATCTCAGGCTAAAGAGAGGTGAACTGGTAGAAAGTAAAGAAATTGGTTCAGCTATTTAAAAAGTTATTCCCTTTCCCACCTATTCTCATGTCCAGTTGCCTGAATAGGAAGCCTGTCATAGGGACAGTGAGAACTTGACCTAGTAGTGTAACAAAGGTGATCGTATATTTTATCTTCCAAATTTGGACAGTAGGCATAAATTGGGGTCATTCCATGACAACCAGGATGTGTAATTACTGACTTGGGCTACTTTAGGGAATATGTCAACTACCATGTTATGCAATTAATCTTAAAGATTAGTAACAGTGGAATTAGAACTATGGAGGAAAGATTCTTAGTAAATCAAATTTAGATTTCTTAAATGTCCAAGAACTAAAAGAACAAACATGAAATAACTCAAGAGCATAAGTGCCATTTCTTCTTTCAGTTATGTCTTTTAAATGTAAAAGAAGAATTTAAGATGGGCTGTTTTTGCCTAGTGGCTTGCCGCTGCTTGTTCTCATGTGTAATTTATTTTTAGTTATTGGCAAACTACCTGGGAATCGTTGAATGACTTGTTTGTTGTGCTGGACATTAATCCTTAATAGTTTTAAAATGTCAACAAGTTCTAAATGTATTTAAAATAACTTTAAAATCTCCCCTAAAGTGAATGTTTGGTTGTTTGTACTATGTACAAAATGAAGATGAAAATATAATTATATGACAATATGACGCAATATGGCTTTTACTTCTTAGCTGCTCTACCATTCTGTGAATGACAAAGTGACCCTTTTTATTAGTGACAGCTTTTAATTTTTAGAAATTTGACTTTTTGAAATAACTGCTGAAGGGGGAAATTTTATTGTTCCTGAATGGTAAATTAAGAATCTGGGGAGATTCATTAACCGTTTCAGTGATTTTAGTCCTTCAGTAAACTTTATTTTCATTGCATTGAATCAAATTATTGGGAGGCCTGAAATGATTCTATAACGATTATTTAATTGCTTACTGACTTTGGGGTGTATGTTTCTGAAAAATGCCTTGATGAGAAAGACCCACTTGGCAAGATCAAGATCTCATAGATAATAGGGATGTAGGAGCGAATGCGACATTAAAAATACTTTAACTATGTACTTAAAGTAAGGTAAGTCAGGATACTACTTCCAAAAGAAAGTGGAAAATGGACTTGCCTCTTGCATAGGCACCCCTTCTCCTGAGTGATCTTTATTTCGCACAGTGGTGCAGAACCACATGCACCATCAGGTATATTCTCTCACAGCTTTTGTGTTATACAGACTATACTTCATCTTTTAAACATTAGCTTTTAAACTTCATCTTCTTTTAAGATTTTAAAACTTTTTTTTTTTTGCATTACAAGCTATTTGTGTGTGTGTGTGTGTGTGTGGTTTTCCTTAAATCTGGGCAAAATACATATGAAACTGCCCAGCCTTGTCACACATTGTCCTGGGGCTTATGGCTGTGGTTTTCATTGCCTGGTCTTGGTTCCTGTATGCAGTGTCGAATAGGCAGTGTTTAGAAGCCGGAGGTTTAGAAAGCAGGAGTGGTTAAGCGTCCTTTTGTTTAAGGGGACAGAATGTAACTGTGCACATATATAAATAGCTGTCACATTTTAAAACTCTGGTGGACAAACGTGAAGCTGTTTTCAGCAAAAGCGATTGGTAAAACGCTCATTGCTAGATGGTTACTGAAGGGCCAATCTGTGTATTTCTAGAACTTTTAAATATCTTATTTTTGTGTGTGGGAGAAGAGGAGTTTCTTTGAATTATTTTTTTTATGTTGCTAGTAAGGTATTTTAGATAATATGGTCACATTTAAAATTTTACTGCAGAGTGCAAAATTCAAGCGAAATATAGCCACCTTTTTATTGATTCCATAGCTCTTTAAGGGTTGTACACAGTACAAAGTTGGATTTCTCCCTCTGAAAAGGTAGGATTGTCAATTATATAAGGTGGTGAAGTAATTATCAAATTGGACTGATTAACTGCAAAAATATCAAGGAATGAACAAAATGCAATGATAAAAATAAATGTTAAAATAGTGGTCATTTGTAATCTTAAGTGATAAATAACTAACAGATCATTTGTCACTTGGTATAGTTGGCCAGTTCCCATAGCATCTTGATTTGCTGTACTAGATAATTTAGTTAAATATATTTAGGGTTGACAGATACTATCTCACATGCTAGTACTTCTATTTAATAAAGAGTTCTTTTTAGAGTTTTCAGAGAAAACTTTGGATGCTAGAAAGATAGGATCAAAGGGGACTTCTGCTTTAAATTATAGTTATATTTCTTTTTTGAGATATTTATATATAGTCACTTTTGGGTAAAATCATTTAGAGAAGGTTATCTTTCAAGTTTAGAAAGATTCAAGAGAATTATTCTAAAACTTTAGTAGATGTTTGTTTTTTCTAGGGAGAGGAACTGTATGTATGAGTGATTTTTAATTCTTTATCGAAGGCCTTATTGATTCCAAAATTTCCAACTGCTTGCTTCATATCTCCATTTGGCTCTCTGAAAGCTCTTTAGGAAAAAAAAAAAATGTCCAAACCCACTGTTATTTTCTCAGTGTTCCCTACCTCAGGCCAAAAGCTTGGGAGGCCTCATGAATGCCTGTTTTCCCTGTGTGCTGTGTTCAGTCCACCAGGAGGTGCACTGCTCTAGAAATATATCTCTAATCTGACCACTTAGCACCTCTACTACCTAAGTCAAAGCCAGCATCTTTCTTCCCTGAACTATCAACTTCTCACAAGTTTTTCCTGCAACGTAGCTGGAATATCCTTTAAAATGTACAAATTAGATCCTGTATTTCCTTGTCCCAGTTCAGTCCCCCACTCTCACCATGAAACCCTAACTCCTTACTATAGCCTGAGCAGTTCTACTTCTTAATCTTATTTTCAAATTCTCTCTGCCCTCTTCACTCTTTTCTAGCCTCAGGGACCTTTTTGCTCCTTGAATGAATGTATTTGTGGTAAAAAAAAAAAAAAAAAAAATTAAACATAAGGCAAGAAGCAGATACTTCTGATGATAGCTTCAGAATATCTTAGTAATTAGACAAAACTAGAAGATTTGATCCAGATAATGCAAAAATGCCCTAGATAAGTAACTTAAGTTTCTTAGGGTGTGGTGTTATTTTTCATCTTTCTCATAATGCCATATTTTGAATAACACAAGTTGCAACATATAGTTAATGCCGATTTAGGTAATTATGAAAGTTGCTCTGAAAAATTCTTTTAGTTTCCTAGATAAATGTTACATTTGGTTGTATGTAATTCAAAATTTTATGTAATTTTAATCACTAACTCAGTTACCAAAAATTCAATGTAGGACTTTCTTTTTTTAAAAAAAAATTGTTCCACATAGACTTTTTATTTATCTCCTTGTAACTTAACTAAATGATGATGAGAATTGTTCTCCATTACACTGTTAATAATGTTATAAACGTAATTATGTAATTGAAGTTTCAGAAGGGAAGGAGAAGGATAGGAAATTCAAAGACATAGATAGAATTTATAGACAGACAGTAGCCAGAGGAAAAAAAGAGGAAAATTACATACATATAGGGAACAGCACTCAAAGTTGTCTTATTTCTCATTAGGAATAATGGAAGTCAGGAGACAATGGAGTGACATCTTTCTAGGGCTGGAAGTAAAAAAAATACCAACCCAGAAATCTACATTCAGTCAAACTAGCCTTCAAAAATGGAGGGAAAAATAAAAAATTTTTCAGATGAGCAAAAATGAGAGAATTCACTGCCATTAGACCTGTGCTACAGGAAATACTAAAGGAAATTCTTCATGCTGAGGGGAAACAACACCAGATGGTAACTTAGATCTATAACTAAAAACTGCAGAACACACATTCTTTTCAAGTGCACAGAGAATGTTGGCCAAGATAGACCATATGTTGTTATACCATAAACAAGTTTTAATAAGATTCAAACGTTTGAAATCTTACATAATGTGTTGTCTAACCACAATGGAATTAAATGAGGTATCAATAAGGTACCTAAAAAATATTCAAATGTTTGGAAATTAAAAGGAAGATTCTAAATAATAATAGGTCAAAGAAGAAATAACATGGAATTTATAAAATCTTATATTTAATTTTTTTAATGTTTAATTATTTTTGAGAGACAGAGACAGCATGAGCAGGAGAGGGAAGAGAGAGAGAGAGAGAGCGAGTGAGAGAAAGACCCAGAATATGAAGCAGACTCCAGGCTCTTTGCTGTCAGCACAGAGCCGAAGCGGGGCTCGAACTCATGAACTGTGAGATCATGACCTGAGCCAAAGTCACGTGCTCAACCGACTGAGCCACCCAGGCGCCCCTGGAATTTATAAAATCTTATGAATTGAATATTAATGACCATGCAGAATAAAATATATGCAGAGAAGCTAAAACAGTATTTAGAGGAATATGCATAACTGTATTTGCTCATTTTAGAAAGAAAAAAAAAAAACCTTAAAACAATGTTTAAAGTTTCCACCTTAAGTAGGGAAAGAAAAATATACCGGTAGGATACCGATAGTATATATACCAAATATACCGATAGTAAGTAGAAGGAAGGAAATAATAAATATGATAATAGAAACAATAAAAAAAAAAAAAAGAGAGACCCAAGAAAGATCAAAATGATGTTAAGGAATACTACGAATAACTTTATGTGCTAGGCATTCCTTGGTCCCCATTCTCCAGTAATGGTTGAAGGGCAAGGACAGGACGTGGGAGGGGAGCGGAAGGCGGGGCAGCTCTCAAGCACCTACTGTGTGCCAAGTGCTCTGCTGGGAACTTGACACACCTTTTATTTCATCCCTTACCATCTTAATGAAGTGTCTGTTATATTAATTTTTATGGATTAGGCAATTGAGGCTCGGGGAGGGTAGTTAATTTGCGTGTGGCTAGATTGCAGGCAAGTAAAGGAACCGGAAACTGCCCCACATCTGCCTCCAGGTTCCATATGCTCCCTTGACTCTTTATGTATTATGAACATTGCAGTAATTAATCCAAGCAAACCAAGGAGAAAACTAACTGAGCATGTGAAACTGGATCGCCTAGGTGGGGTGTTACTCAGAGGTGTCTGATGACCATGTTGTTTCCTCTGTTTCAATTCAAAATGTAATTATTTTTTTAAGTTTCATATTCGCAAAACCCATTTTTTCTATTTGTAAACGAAATCCATTTTTTTTAAGTTTATTTATTTTGAGAGAGAGGGAGTGCATGTGTGTGCGGGAGGGGCAGAGAGAGAGAGAGGGTGAGAGAGAGAGGGAGAGAGAGAGGGGGAGAGAGAGGATCCCAGGCAGGCTCCGCGCTGTCAGTGCAGAACCAATGAACGGTGGGTGAGATCATGACCGAGCAGAAATCAAGAGTCAGACGCTTAACTAAGTCACCCAGGCACCCCTGAAATCCATGGAAGTTAAGCAGAAGAGTGTTATAAAATACTTTGAATATTAAGAAAACGTTTTTCCCATGAAGTTGAAAGTACCTTCCACCCCAGCATGGATGTTAATAGCATTTCAGTAATTAAATATTCATTCTTATGAAGGAGGAGTGATAACACTCAGAAAAATAGATTTTATTTTGTTTTCTTTCAGGGTACACACACATACACACACGTATATGTACATATGTATGTATATATGTATATGTACATGCATGTACATGTATGTATATATGTATATGTACATGCATGTACATGTGTATATATACACACACATTAGGAAAACGGTTTTTTTTTAATTTAATGGCTATTTCCTTATTATATCTGGCAAGTAGAATGTGTCAAGAAAAGATTGTTTCTGTTTGTAGAATGCAAAATATTTTCAAACATATTTAAAAATAATGAAAGATACAATTGAATATACTTTTGTAAGTATTCCTTTGCATTCTGATTCAGCTTTTATAATACTTAAATATTTTACATTAGGAGATGAATTCATGCTGGCTCAGTGATTCATCTCAGAAATATGTATGTGAAGCTTATGTTAAAATTCTAGGAAAGAAGTAACTTTGCAGGTACTGAAATATATTTCATATTAAATATATAATTAAAACTGTTATACTAAATTGTTTTTGAGAACAGAGCCTAGATTTTTCCTTTCTTTTGTCTGTCTTTCTTTCTTTCTTTCTTTCTTTCTTTCTTTCTTTCTTTCTTTCTTTCTTTCTTTCTTTCTCTTGTTTTCTTTTGATCCTAGATTTTTTCCTACGAGTTTTGTGCTCTCTTGTGAGTGCCAAAAGCTTAAATACATCTTTTTATTTTGCAGAATTTTGAGTTGTATAATCATGATATAATCAACATGAACAGTGTTGGAGGACTGGTTGTTTGAAATGCTGACTTGTCTGGCAAAGCCATATGTTGTCAAGTAGGTGATAGAAGCATTTCTAATACAGCTAGCACAGTATTTGTCATAGGTCATTGTAAACCAAAGGCATTTGCATTTTCTGACTGGTCAGACCTTGACAACAACGAGTTCTATCATTAATTGAGGTTTTATTTTTGTTTAGCTCTAAACTATACTTTGGATTTGTGGTTTTCTTCAGTTACACTGTGAAAGGGAAAATACTCTATGAAGTTCTGCTGAAACAAAATTCTGGGGAAAAATGAAATATGAGCTATTCTGTAAAACATGGCAATGTGGACATACGGAACAAAGCAGTATTTATTAGAAAACTTCATCTATGAGGTGGCAGCACTACTTTGGTTTGAGATTCACAAACATCAGTGGGAGCTTAAATGGGATGATGGTGCTCTAAAAAAAAAAGACAATTTCCAGTGTTCATGGCAAGAAATATAGATAGGACCTTATTTTATTAAAACTAGGAAAAAAAACATACAAGGAAAAGTCTTCACATGATATATTACCTGAACTCAAAGAATAACTCTGTTGTATCTTCTGGCCTTAGTTAGCGGCATTTATATAACCCTGTGTCAGGATCCTCTGGTGCTGATGTGGTGTAAATGTAGCAGACTAGATGGAGAAAAGTATTTTCAAAACTAGCGACATGTACTTAGGAGTTGTAACTGCATAAGTGTGGCAAAAATAGATGACAGACAAAGAAAACTAAACATTAGGGCAGAACATAGGAAATCCTAAGGAAAAAAAGAATCTTAGAGAATGTCCAACCCAACTTCCCACTTCCTGTGCTCCCTGGGAATGTTTTTGCATGCTCATGAGTATGCCCACACAAACCCACCCATGGGACAAACACAGGCATCTGCATAAGAACCAGTAAGGGTTTGTAGGCCTAGAGCAAGTTAAGAAAAGACTAGAGTCTACTCTGCTTGTGCCAAAATCTCTTTTTTAAAAAAAATTAGTCCACAATAAAATGAGAACAATAAGAGTGTTGTTTCCTTCCCTTATTTAATGGAAATAGAAACTCTTCAAACTTCCACATTCCTCCTTGGGAAGGACAGTTTTTTATTCTGCGATTTTGTCTATCTTCCTTTTACATATGTTTTTCTCTTATCAATGGATTGTGTTAATTGGCTTTTGTGTTAATGTCTTCGCCAACAAGTCAGCCTGGTGTTAATCATCCATTTCTTTCTTTTTTTGTGTGTAGGCGATTGTACCAATTCATAAAATGGTGCTATATATTATACAGCTGAAGGTTCCACTTAGATGGGTCTCCAAGAAAATATTAATAGGAACAGCCTGTACTAAAAGGAGTGTTCCAAGACTGTTCAGCTTTTTCAGTAATTTTTAAAAAAATTTTATGTGGGGGCACCTGGATGGCTCTGTCGGTTGAGCATCTGACTTCAGCTCATATCATGATCTCGTGGTTCGTGAGTTCGAGCTCCATGTTGGGCTCTGTGCTGACGGCTTGGAGCCTGGAGTCTGCTTCAGATTCTGTGTCTCCCTCTCTCTCTGCCCCTCCCCCACTTGTGTTCTGTGTCTCTCTCTCAAAAATAAATAAACATTTAAAAAAACTTTTTTAAGGGGCACCTGGGTGGCTCAGTCAGTTAAGTGTCTGACTTCTACTCAGGTCATAATCTCCCAGTTCGTGGGTTCAAGCCCTACATCGGGCTCTGTACTGACAGATCAGCTCAGTCAGTCTCCCTCTTTCTCTCTGCTCCTCCCCAACTTGTGCTCTGTCTCTTTCTCTCAAAGATAAATAAACATTAAAAAAAATTAAATTAAAAAAATTTTAATTAAAACTTATACATTTCAAGGTTTTAAATATGTTGGAGCTAAGTAATTAAGGAATTCAATTACAGGTACTATTGGGCCATTGAAGTACAAACTAGGTAATTAATTTCAAAGAGATACATTTTTAAAGTTTTTTTTCCCTCCACTTTAATTCATTTTTTTTTACCATTTGCTATGGGTTTGCTGCTACTCTGTTTAAGGAAAATAGGGGATGTGAAAAGTGAAAATAAAGGATGTATAGCCAGCATTTATTATGCTAGACACCATTTTAAACTTTTTACCTGGGTCATTTCATTTATAATACTGTTAATACAAAACTGTAACCAAAAAAAAAAAAAAAAAGTGATACTATCAAATAGAACCCCTTCTGGGCTGCATTTTACAGATGAAAGAACTGAGACACAGAGAAGCTTAGCAACCTGATCAAGATCACACAGCTAGCAGGTAGCCTATTTAAACCTTGGTCATCTGATGATAGACTGTTTAATTTCCCTAAAATTTGTCTGACAGAAAAACAAATACTGTATCTCTAGTAAAAGTTAAAAAAAATACTTCCATTAAATATTTGTAAGCACACTTATGAAGAATTTGAACCACTGGAATTAGTTTTAGGATGACTTTTCCATCTGTTTTAATATACTTTTATTGATAGAAAAACAAATGCTGCATATAATCCCTAGTTGAACAATCCTTTGTATTTTTAAGCAGCAAAATAACGTTGTAAGCATTTTAAATTATGAAATTATGCCACAGTTGATATCACCATAGATTTTGGCCAGGTTGTTTTTTTGTTTTTGTTTTTGTTTTTACATAAGTAGGTATTATTTGTAACATCATGTTTGTGATAATGTTATTTGGGTTTTTTTTTTTCTTCAAGAACTACAAGGTTTCATTCTATACAATTTAAAAGTTTGTAGATAATCTAAGTTTTAAAATATCAATTAACTTCCACATTAATGATAAGAGAAATTTGGCAAGCAAACTTTCTGACTTACTTTACAATTGTTCAAAGACAATGGAAATAAGTAAATTGTTAGATGGTATGTCTGTATGTTGTGGGTTCTGAGTGTGAAGTTTTTGATCTTTAATTAGATGTTCAACTTGTAATGTTATTTCCCAGCATTGGTTAATAAGCTTATTCTGTAAGACGACCAGACTCTTGCCTAAGAAATAGAAATGCAAGGAAACTTTTCCATATTTTAATATCCTTTAAAACTTTTATTTTTACTATGCTCTAGAATTTAAAATCAATATTAAATATAAAAGAGGTGAAATATATAATGAGTTAATTGTATACATCTTTTAAAAAATTACATTATCAACAAACATGAACAAAAGCTATAAGTGGGCATGAATCATTGTAATGATATAGATAGTTGGAGAAGGAATATAGGTTTTAGATTTTCATTACCTAGTTGACTCAGTTAAAAAATACTCTTAAAAATAACAATATCAAGAAAGCACAGCTGTTATTCAGCACTTGGTTGTTTTTAGTCACTAACTGATTTCTGTGGACTCATGTGCCTGGATTTTAGTTTTACTAGTGAATATCTTATTTGAATGAATTGTGAATAGAGTTGAGGTACTCATAAAACCTTTGGGGAAATTGTATCTCATTTTTGGGGGGCACTGGAGCATTTTGGGGTTGGTAATTTGCAGGTCTAGAGACTGGATATTGTTTGCTGGTCTTACAGCTCCAGTCCTCACTCAGGAGAGGAGCTGTTCTATGCTTAAGCTGGAAGCTTCCCTCTAGGCACAGGAGAAGGTAGTGAACTTACTTAACATCTTTTTTCCCCTCAGCTTTGTTTTTAACTTCCTATTTCCCTAACTTTGTTATTGTGCCATCGTTATATTTCCTATTAATTGTGCTTATTTCCATGGGGAGAAGAAAGTGGAGAAATAATGGTTCTTAGGTCGTTTGCTCACACTGATATTTCAGGGAAATCAACTAACCCTGTTTTCAACCTACACTGTTATGATGGAGGTTGCAGGAACCTCTAAAATGTCAGAGTGAGAAAATTGTTCATGACCTCTTAACAGCTCAAAAAATATTGGATGCAGTTTAACACCATCTGTGAATTCTTTTGAGACTCTGTCACATCTTCTTTCTTTACTATTCTTCCTTGCTCCTCCCAATTAAAGACCCCCCCTTTTTTAAAAAAACAATAATACTTTACTCTTTTTTTTTTTTTTTTTAAATAATGCTTTCCTCACTTAGGGCCTCCTAACCATTTGCTGTTTCTTCCATATATCTTTAAAAACTAATGATTTTATGAGCCATTTAAGTATCATCCTGGGGACTTGTTAGTTGACTTTGAAATTCCCTTTAGTTGTGGAGTTTATTATTGAGTTGCTTGGTAGAAGCTTGGGAGCACAGTGTGACTACCGATTAAATTTTTCTTGGTCTTAAAGATGAACAGATGCTACTTCTTTCAAAGACAGCTATTGTCTGAAAACGTTAACTTGAGTACTTTTATAAAAGGCTTTTAGAAAATACAAGTTTTATATTTCAGATCACTTATGGTGTTTTAGAAATCACAGCAAACACTAATTTTTTTCTTCTAAGATTCTAAATGACTCTTTAAGGTAACAGACAGGTTCTCTGCTGTGAAGCTTTAGATGGAGATGCCATGTAAATTTTTAACTCCTAAATTCGTTAGGTCTATTTGCTCTACCCCAGCTCTTTTTACAGAAATTTGAAGGAAGAAATGACATATTGCTGAAGCAGCTCATGCACAAGGTTCTAGGGATTTGTAATCTTATTTCTGATTGATAGATGAAGGCCTAATGCTCAATATCAGTTAAGAGTGAGGTATGACTGAGTGTCATAGTTTTGTGTAATTTGGTCAACGTCTTCTTGAAGTTAGGATGCTAATTTAATGGGGAGAAAAAGTAAAAAAATGGAACCAAACTAAAGATTGTTTTATATGAACACAAAGGAATGTTGGAAAGAAATAAAGTTTAGAAAACAGTTTATAATTTGCTGGAGATAAGGAAGGCTATGGTAACAATAACTGATTAATTCAAAAGCAGTTACCATTCTGATGAGATTAAATGCTCTGAATTACACTTGTAAAAATGTCGTAAGAGTATAAAGTAGACATGTTAGCAATGTTATGGTATTTTCATTGGTTCTTATTATAAGGGGCTTTTGGCAAATCTGGATTGTCATTGTTATCTTTAGTGGGGTAGAGATCTGTTGATATCTTTTACCATTGCTGCATTTTGGATTTGGGATTTCTGGATCTGATTTAGTGGGCTTGCTATAAATTTTTACTTGTTTTCTAATGACCCCTCCAAACTTCTGAATTTAATTTTGTGGATGTCAGTTTAATGTATAGTTCTGACTTTACTAGAAAAATAAAAATGAACCAAAATTGACCCAAGAAGAAAAAGAACTCAGATCTTCCTGTAGTTTGAAAGAAATTCAGCCAATAGCTTATCTTCTCTTAAAGACAGCAGGCACATTTGATTGTATAGGTAAGTTCTACCAGAGTTCAATGTTTTATATGCTTATAGACTAGAAATTCGTCTAGAGAATAGAAGAAAGATCCTGGCCCATCTCATTTGATGAAGTTGCTATAACTTGAAAACCAGAAAAGGACAATACAAGAAGAGAAAACTGGAGACCAATCTCACTCATAAACTTAGATGCAAAGTTCTTATAGCAGATTCAATCCAGAAATATTGAAGACCAAGTTGAAGTTATTTCAGGAATGGCAAATTGGGTTAACTCTGGACAGTCCATTAATATAATTCATTATGTTAGCTGACTAAAAGAAGAAAAACTACACAGTCATCTCAGTGAATGTACAAAGAATAGTCAGTAATTTTTAGAACTTACTTATAATTAAAAGTAGGAAAAAATTCTTAGCAAATTAGTAATTTCCTTTACTTGATCAAGGCCATCCACCAAAAATATATAGCACACCTTATATTTTTTTTTTTCAACGTTTATTTATTTTTGGGACAGAGAGAGACAGAGCATGAACGGGGGAGGGGCAGAGAGAGAGGGAGACACAGAATCGGAAACAGGCTCCAGGCTCTGAGCCATCAGCCCAGAGCCTGACGCGGGGCTCGAACTCACGGACCGCGAGATCGTGACCTGGCTGAAGTCGGACGCTTAACCGACTGCGCCACCCAGGCGCCCCAGCACACCTTATATTTAATGGTAAATGTTGGAAGCATTACTTTTTAAATCAGAAGCCAGGGTACCTACTGTAACTAATTATTGCTATACTAGATGTCCTAGCCAGCACAATAAGCCAAGAAAAAGAATTGAAAATTCGTAAGAATAGGAGAAAAGAAGAATGAAAATTGTCATTTATTGATGGAAAATATGATTTTCTACAAAGAAAACCCACCTTAATTGCTTATTAGAATTATTGCTTATTAGAATTAATTGGAGAGTTTGACAATATTTCTATAGATAAACCTCAAATACAAACTGAAAATAAATTTAAAAAAAACACTTTAGTATCTACAGCAGCAATTATAGTTGTGTGACAGTAATCTTTAAAAAATTACTGAGACCTTGATGGGAAAATTATAAAACTTACAAAATCATTTAAAAAAACAACTTTTAAATGATTTTTTAAAGACTATGTTTATAGATAGGGAAGTTGATTACAATAGTAAGTCGTTGTTTAATCTATAGATTGAGTCCAACCTCAAACAAAATCCAGACTTTTTTCTTGAAACTGACAAATTGATGCTAAAATGTTATGTAGGAAGAATGAGATGAGGCATAATCTCTTCTTCAAACTAACCCAGAAGGAGAAGTGCATGTGCAGATAATGTTAGCATCGCTTACACAGCGCTGAGAACTGTCTGCCCTGCCACTCACCTGCAGAGCCATGGGACCAGATCAGTGGATTCAACTTGATTAATGCTCCTAGTATGTTCATGCCTACTGTCTCATAGAACTGCTTTCAAGGATTAAATGAAAAGGAATGTATAAATCACTAATACAGGGAAGGTTTTGACTGACAGTGGTTCAGAGCAGTGACCGCAGAGCTACACGGCTTAGATTGAAATACAAGCTCCAGCCCGTATTTGATGTATGAGCTGATGGGCATTTGATCTTCTTCTGCTCCAGCTTCCTTGTCTGGAAAATGAGAGAAATAACTGTTTGTTTGGGGTTTTTTTTGTTTTGTGTTTTGTTTGTTTTTTGGTTTTTTTGCAAAGTGTTATTGTGAGGAGTAAATGAATGAATTACTTCATGTAAAACTAGCACAACATTATCTGGTACACAGTACTCAGGAAGTATTTGCTGTTACTGTTTTTATTTCTTTACATTGTTATTCTTTTTCTCAAAATACTTTAATCAATGTGCCAGCTTTTGAAAATACCTTGTTTTAGGTTTAATTCAGTGTTAAAATGCTGGTGTTAAGGGCGCCTGGGTGGCGCAGTCGGTTAAGCGTCCGACTTCAGCCAGGTCACGATCTCGCCGTCCGTGAGTTCGAGCCCCGCGTCAGGCTCTGGGCTGATGGCTCAGAGCCTGGAGCCTGTTTCTGATTCTGTGTCTCCCTCTCTCTCTGCCCCTCCCCCGTTCATGCTCTGTCTCTCTCTGTCCCAAAAATAAATAAACGTTGAAGAAAAAAATTAAAAAAAAAAAATGCTGGTGTTCAAACAGTATATATCTGAAGCGATAAGAACAACAGATAGAATACCAGGTTTATTTAACAAATGAATACTGAGCACCTACTATAGGCTGGGTTTAAAGAGGAGCTAGCAGGCCAAAGATACAGGTTTAGTGAAGACAGACATTTGTGGGCAAATGTGATTTTCGAGATGCCAGTACAATGGCAATACATAGACAATACAATCTGAACATAGAGAAAATTATGCCTGAACGAACCTAAGAAAAGCAGTCAGAAGGCTCCTAAAGAATGTAGGATTTTCTCGGAGACTTGAAGAATGAGTAAAGGTATCCTAGACAGTAAGCAGCTAAGCCAGGGCTGATATGACTGGAGTTCCATTCATAGGAAGGAAGTATTTAATAACCTTGTGGCAACAGGATGTGTGTTGGTGGAAAGACACTATCAGACACAGATGAAGAATTTTGTTTCACTTAGAGAAAATGATACAGAAACTTATGAAACAAATCCGGTGAGGACACAGCATGCTGTCACATGGAGGTATAGCTTTGCGTTTTCCAGTGCAGTCAGGCAGCTGTGGATTGATACCAGGCCCAAACACTTCCCTTTGCCTTTGTCCTGACCCCAGCTTCCTCCTGGAGATTCTCCTTCTGGAGACTGGCTCCAAGCCCACCTGCTAATCAAGAGCGACTGGCTGGTACAAATAAACCACAGCACATTTCTGAATGGTATTTGTTGTGAGACTGAGGACGTGAAGGTCAGTTTCCAGAAGCATTGCTCATTAGGCCAAGCGCCAGCCCATCTGAGACCTGTACATGAAATTTCTTCACCCTTGAAGCAGAACTTGGGTTCTCAAGCCTCTCCTGTCATTTATGTTACATAACCAGCAGTTTATTCTGAGATTTGCTCCTCAGTCCTTCAACGGGTCTTCACCACCAACTTTTCTTTTCCAAGGGGAGAAAAAGGCTTTAATTAAATAGCCTGGGCTTAGAATCTGTTACACGATAGCTGTGTTTTCTTGGGAAAGTGATTTTCTTTTATACATCTTAAGTTCCTTATCTGAAAAATGGAGACGATCAATCTAACATGCACTGATCATATGCAATAATGTATGCAAAGTGACTAGTACATTGCCAAATGCATAACAGAAATGCAGTAAGTTATTTGTATTATTTTTTCCACCATCTAAAATTGGACCATATCCAATATTAAATGTCTCTGCTCCCTCCCTGTCAGTGTTCTGTGCTTCACAGCGCTAATGATTTTCTGTTACCTTTTTTTCAGACACATCCCCCATGAAAGAGCATGTTTCTCTTAAAATTTCAGTTGAGTACAATGAAACTTAAAAAGTCTCCAGATGTGTCCATTACTGTCTACAAAAATAACTTCTAGTGAAAAATGTCAGTATCATACAGAAAGGGTAACAAAACTACAAAATACATAGATATTTTAAAAAATTTATAATTTATTTGTGTTCACTTTTAGGCATATTCTGTTTTAATATGGGACATGGTCTAAATGTCCAAGTTGCCATTTGTTCTCTACAATTTTAATATTTTGTTACAGTAGTTCCTCATTATAAACCTATTGGATATTTTCTGGTTTACTATTAAAAATATAGACTATTGGCTGTGAATTTGAGGAACAAGAATGCATTTACCTAGGGGCACCTGGGTTGGACCTGGGTAAGTGTCCAACTTCATGCTCAGGTCATGATCTCACGGTTCATGGGTTCAAGCCCTGCGTCAGGCTCACAGCTGACAGCTCAGAGCCTGGAGCCAGCTTCAGATTCTGTGTCTCCCTCTCTCTGCCCCTCCCCCGCTTACACTCTGTCTCTCAAAAATAAACATTAAAAAAATTAAAAAAAAAAAAAGAATGCATTTACCTACTATTTTTCTATAGCCACTTCAATTTTATTAAAATATTTTTCTCTGAAATAGTTACCTGTTGTATAATAGTGAATTTTAGTTCTTTTAGAGAGGAAGTAGTTTTATCAGGTATTTTAGCCTGTTGTTTATTTCATCTATAAAATGTAGCTCATAGTATTTCACTGGGATGATGTGAAAAGGAGTTCTTTGAATATTTATATAGCACCTACTGCAATATCGGACACGTAGTAGGCACAGAATAAATGACCATTTCCTTCTCTGTCTTCTTTGTTGGCAACATTGAGTTAGGGCACAAACTGGTCTGCAGGAGAGAATAGAAGGAAAAATGCTTTATCAATTGGAGCCTTTTAAAAAGTAAAAATATCTGTCAGGGATATCATCCCACCAGGCAAGTTGTTGGACTAGAGTGACCTCTCAGGTTTCATTCAGATTCTGTAATTTCAAGTTTCTGAAGCGGTGAAAACAACTGGTAGGCTTCGTTAGGTAGTACAGTCTCAAATTTAGGATAATTTAGTTTGACAGTTAAATCCTAAAACAGATGTTAAAACATTTACAAACCTCAGTGAGCTATTTTTTAATTGAGCGTCCAATCATCTTAAGAACTAAAGTTATACTTGCTTATCTTAGATTTTCCTTGAATCATAATGATTTAATTTGTAAATGAAAAGTAATTCTAGTTCTGTATCATTATACGACATAATATTCAGCGAATCTCAAACACAAACAGGCTATTTTTTATTTCACTTTGCACCCGTGTTTTTTTCCATATTACATGGTCATTATTTTAATTCTTTACAAGGATAAAAATATGCTTCTTTCCATCAGAACTTCCCAGCAACTACCAGGTTCGTATTATATGATTATATGATGGGTAACAGCATAAGCAAATGTGTTTATGATGTCCATTCTTCGTTCACTTTATCCTCACTCTTAATTAATGGAGAGAATTATGAAATCAAGATACTTCCCACAGGAGTTCTTAAAATAAAATGCCTCAGACCACTAACATTTGCCTTGTGATTTTTGCTTTCTTTGCCTAGAAGTACTGGCAAAAATGAGAGGAAAGGGATCTTACTTGTTTTGATCTCTCAGTGGTAACAAGTTATTGTTTCCCTGCTTCTTGGGCATGGGGTTTGTTCCAGAAAGCTTTGTGGACTGGCTCCTCGTCTCATGCACAGACTGCTCTGACCTTGGATTGCAATGGAGGGCAGAGACCGTTTAGGAGCACTGAACAGTGTGACTCTTTTTCTGTTTGTTTTTAGACATTCTGAGTTGGCTCAAATCAGCCTTCCCAGAAGAGAATCTTGGGGTGGGGTTTAGAATCAGAGCAGCATTCCTCCAAGGATGAAAAAGATTTATGCTATCAGCCTTTTATATTAGGTACTCTCTCTGGGCTTGCTCTGATTCTCTAAAAGGTTTTCCTTCCAATTCCTCTCAGGCTTCATTGAGCCATCAGGGTCAGATGTGGCCTTCCTCTCAGCCTGGGCTTCTAACACAAACTTGGAGCCTCTGCAATGATCCCTCAAGGGGCAGACTTGACTGAGAAATTGAAGACCCCTGTATTAGTTTTCTATTGCTGCCACAACAAATTATCACGAATGTAGTGGCTTAAAACAACATAAGTTTATTATTTTACAGTTCTGTACATCTGGATTCAACACATGTCTCACTGGGCTAAAGTGAAGACGTTGGCAGGGCTGCGTTCCTTTCTGGAGGATCCTCTAGGGGATCATCCTTGCCTTTTCCAGACTCTAGAGGCTGGTTACATTCCTTGGCTCATGGCTCCATCTTCCTCCATCTTCAAAGCCAGCACTGTTGCATCTTTCTGTCTTCTTCTGTTGTCTTAGCACCCTCTCTCTGACCACAGCTGGGAAAGTTCTCCAAATTTAAGGATTCATGGAATTAGACTGGCCCTACCTGAATAATCCAGGTATTGGTTTCATCTCAACATCCTCGATCTTAATTAACTTCTGAAAAATGCTTTTTGCAGTGTCCGGTAATATTTCCACAGCGTCTGGGGATTAGGACGGGGGCATTTTTCAGGGCAATCACCCTTCCTGCCACAGTCTGCTTCCCTTTGTGTCAGCGGGTCACACTAGTCTGGGGACCTGAGGGAGACCAGCATCCCTATTCTTCCTCAGAGCAGGCCCAGGATATAGTTATTTTAAAAGCACAAAACCCAGTGCATAGATAAAGGCTTCTCAGCCTGTTGCCCTTCTGTTTAACAGACTGGAATTCTGACTGTCTCTCCCTCTAATTCCCTCCAGCAGCTCTACGTCTTGCTTTGACATGTTTTCTCCCCCTGAGTTCTCAAAATGCCAGTTTTCTCTTCTTCCTGTGACTTTCCTCAACTCCTTGCATCAGGACGTACACTGTGCTGCCCAGAAATGGCAGCGAAATCCCAACAACGGTGGGTGTTTGGGCAATAATTCAAAACCCTGTTGTCTCCTACTTATTCCCATTGAAGCTTTTCTCTATCAAAGCAGGTTGAGGCTTCTAAAACCAGATGAGAAATTTAATCACTTAATCACTCAAGTGTGCAAAGTATAAGGATAATCAGATAAAAAGTTTAGGGCCCCTCTCCTCAGGAAGCTAACAATCTAATAGGCAGATATGCAGTGTGATCATTGCCATTACAAGATGGATGGATGGATATGTGCGTACATTTATATATGTGCACGTGTGTGTATTATCATGGGAGCTCAGGGAAGGTAAGCCCTCAAGTCTTCCTGGGGGATTCAGACACAGTTGTCCAGAGGCAGCTAGGGTTGGGCAGATGATGGTATGACCAGGCTAACCAGAGAAGTCTTCTGCTTTTACCCTATCTTTGTGGAAAGAGTTATGCTTGTGGAATTTTTGATGTGGAAAAGAATTCTGTGGCACAACTTGCATTTTTTTTTTTTTTTTTTTTTTTTTTTTTTTTTTTTTTTGCTTTCTCTCCCCTTGCTTTTAAAAAAAACCAATAGGAATCCAAATACTGGCTGACACCTTACTGAGAGCGTAGTCTTGCACAAATTTCTTAACCTATCTTTAGTTTTTCCATTGGGGGCACCCATCTCGCTGAATTGTTGTGAGGTTTGAATGAGTTAATAACGTTAAGCGTTTAGAATGGCATGCAGCATACAAAAAACATTCAATAATTGTTGTAATATATTACTGTCACCATTTATCATCATGATATCTCTTGAATTACTCATCACTTTTCTGCCATCATAATATGGAACAAATGTCTTGATTCAGACCAGCTTTTCTCTCTTATTTATGTTTAGGAGTTGCCTCGGATGCATAAGGAACCTAGATGTCCTCTGATTGTATTCCATAAGTGAAGTCATGTGAATACAACCTACAGACACAGAAATGTAATATAGGAATTGTCAGTTTCCGCAAGATAATTTATAATGCTTAACTTATATTAGGAATATAGCTCACATTTTTCTTTAAGCATTATATGTTTATAAATTTGGTGAGATAATATGGAGAATGATAATTTAAAAGAAACTAATTTTTGCTATGCTTAAGCTATATGATTAGTCTTTTTTTTAAATTTATTTTTGAGAGAGGGAGAGAGAGACAGAGCATGAGCAGGGGAGGAGCAGAGAGAGAGGGAGACACAGATCTGAAGCAGGCTCCAGGCTCTGCGCTGTCAGCACAGAGCTCAACGTGGGGCTTGAACCCACAGACCGTGAGATGACCTGGGCTGAAGTCGTATGCTTAACCAACTGAGCTACCCAGGCACCCCATAAGCTATATGATTAGTCTTAAATGTGACCTTCAAAGTAGCTTCTTTAAAATATGAATAGGATTGTAGAATCAATTGTTTTTTTGGAGTTGGATTATCAGCCGTATGTTATATTTGCTTATGAATGTTTAATAAAATAGGAAACATTGTATAAGTGTTGCTAAATGAATATATTGCTAAATTTTAAATGTAGCAAATATAAGCACTTTCTCCTTAGTCTCAAATGAGCGAAATGAAATCTGACTCATACCAAAGTGAACATGTGTTTGTTTTTTTAATAGAGAAAGCATGAATTCAACTTTCATGAAAGCATTATAAATAAGACTAAGTCCTTTTTTCTACCAAATTTGATAGAGTATGTTTATATTTTAAATTTGCTTTAATTACAGTATCATATTGTAAGTAGTAACCAATATATCCATACATTATTTTCTTTTAGCTTCTTGCTTTATAATATATGTAAATAAACATTTTCTTACATTTATACATGTACAACAACCATACTTTTGAAATGTAAAGGCTTCTCAGAGATTATTTTGGCCACTGAATAAATTAAACCTTCGATAATCTCACAAAAATGAGATGTTTCTGCACTATACCTGTGACATGCTCTCCCCAAAAAGTATGAGATTAATAAAAATCCAATAAAAATACCCAGAGACTGTATACCCCAGGATAGAGTCTATTATGATCTAAGCAAGCTCACATTATAAAAGTTGTGACATCTTATCAGAAAAAGAATTAGACAGTGTAGGTTATCTAAGCTGATATCAGCTACCTAAAGCTGATAGCTTTCATTTCACATGCCACTCCTGTCATTTTGGGTAGGAGCTACCTCCAGCGTGTGTTGAGAAGGCTTCTGCATTCAGAGAAACATGCCGCCATCTGATCTGCCACAGGCGGGGAATGACAGCAGTGGGTGAGGAGTGGCACACATTTTCCATCCTTAAATGTCTGGGTGGAAGGGACATAGAGAACAGTAGACCCCTCATCTTCCGACTCATAACTTGGGATCTTTCCCCAATTTTGTTGAATCACCTTTCCTGGAAAACCCTGTTTCTGTAGTCCTATCCTTTGTCAGGGAGGATTACCTAAGCAGGACACCTGAGGAATGGTCATAGTAATTTTTTTTTTTCCTTTTCACCTTGATAAGTGCGGTCATCATCTGTCACCATACAGTGTTATTAAAATATTATTGGCCATTTTCCCTGTGCTGTACTTTGCATCTCCCTAATTTGTTTTGTAACTGGAAGTTTGTACCTCTTAATGCCCATCAGCTATTTCATCCATACCTCCACTCAGCTCCCTTCTGGCAAACACCAGTTTGTTCTCTGTGCTTAAGAGTCTCTTTTTTTTGGTTTGTTCATTTGTTTTGTTTTTTAGATTTCACATGTAAGTGAAATCACATGGTATTTTTCTTTCTCTGTATCTGACATATTTCACTTAGCGTAATACCCTCTAGGTCCATCGATCTTCTCACAAATGGCAAGATCTCATTCTTTTTTTTATTAAGTAATATTCCATTGTATGTATAATATATAGCCCACATTTTCTTTATCCATTCATCTGTTGATGGACACTTGGGTTGCTTCCATATCTTGGCTATTGTAAATAATGCTGCAATTAATATAGAGGTGCATATAATCCTTTTGACTAGTGTTTTTATATTTTTGGTATGGGGTAAATACCCACTAGTGGAATTTCTGGATCATATGATATTTCTGTTTTTAATTTCTTGAGGAACTCCATACTGGTTTACAAATTGGCTGCACCAAAAACAGTGCATGAAGTTTTCTTTTTCTACACATCCTTGGCAACACTTGTTGTTTCTTGCGTTTTTTTGTTTTTGTTTTTTTTTTTTTTTAGCCATTCTGAAAGGTGTGAAGTGATATCTCACTCTAGTTTTGATTTGCATTTCCCTGATGATGAGTGATGTTGAGCATCTTTTCATGTGTCTATTGGCCATCTGTATGTCTTCTTTAGAGAAATGTCTGTTCATGTCTTCTGCCCACATTTTAATTAGATTGCTTGCTTTTTGATACAGAGTTGTATGAGCTCATAGTATATTTTGGATACTAACCTCTTATCAGATATCTGCCCATTCAATACATTGCTTTTTTATTTTGTTGATGGCTTCCTTCACTGTGCAAGAGCTTTTTATTTTTGCTTCTGTTTCCACTGCCTGAGGAGACATATTTATAAATATGTTGCTAAGGCTGATGTCTAGGATTATGGCCTATATTTTCTTGTGGGAGTTTTATGGTTTCAGGTTTCACATTCAGGTCTTTAATCCATTTTGAAATTATTTTTATGTATGGTATAAGAAGGTGTTCCAGCTTCACTCTTTTGCATGTAGCTGTCTGATTTTCCCACACCATTTATTGAAAAGATTGTCTTTTCCCCATTGTATATTCTTACCTCCTTTGTCATAGATTAATTCACCATATAAGTGTAGGTTTATTTCTGGGCTCTCTATCCTGTTCCGTTGATCGATGTGTCTGTTTTTGTGCCAGAACCATACTGTTCTGATTACTATAGCTTTGCAGATTGCTTTGGCTATTTGAGGTCTTTTGTGGTTTCATATAAATTTTAGGATTATTTGCTCTAGTTCTGTGAAAAATGCCATTGGTATATTAATAGGAATTGCACTGAATCTGTAGATTGGATTGAGTAGTATGGACATTTTAGCAATATTAATTCCTAATCCGTGAGCATGGTATATCCATATGTTTGTGTTGTCCTATAGTTTTGTGTTGTGTTTCTTAATAGTTTTCAGAGTATAGATATTTCATTTCCTTGGTTTATTCCTAGGTATTTTATTCTTTTTGCTGCAGTTGCAAAAGGGAATTGTTTTCTTAATTTCTCTTTCTGCTACTTCATTATTAGTTTATAGAAAATGCAACAGATTTCTATGTATTAATTTTGTATGCTGCAACTTTACTGAATTCATTTATTCTAATACTGTTTTGGTGGAGTCTGTAGAGTTTTTGATATTTAGTATCATGTCATCTGAAAATACTGACAGTTTTACTTCTTCCTTACTAATTTGGATGCCTTTTATTTCTTGTGTGATTGCTACAGTTAGATCTTCTAGTACTAGACTGAATGGTCATGGTAGTTAACTCACATGGACATAGATGAATTGCCATCCATGTGGTCATGAAGATTATGTTGGATTCCTAACGTGGGAGCTTGATAAGAGCCGTATCCAATACTTAGTCCTTTTGAAACCTAAAAATGTATATTTTTCATTAACATAACTGCAACTTATTGAATCCTCAGAAACTTTCAGAGAACCCAAACTTGCCTAAATTTTAAAAAAGGGATGTTTAAATGCTGGATAATTCTTCACACATCATCATCTTTAATGTACTTCAACTAATATGAAACAGGAAAATAATGTCTCATATTCTTGAGAGCTATAAAATATTCAGGAGTTATCAAAACATAAAATGTTCCTTTCCTGATCTTCTGTTTCTATGTACTCCCAGTTACAGTTTGTAAAATTAAACAACTACATGTGAGATATTCCATAGAAAAATAGGATCGGAAATAAAATGTGTTTCCTCATCTAATATGTATATTGTAGTGTTTTGTTGAATATCAAATGTTAAATGAGCTCAGCGGATATTTACATGGAGTCTACCACATGTGTTGGGCAGTAGAGAAGCAGTGATGAGTAGAATATGGTACTTGCCTTCAGGGAGCATTCACTTAAGAGGAGAGATGCTCTAATTTGTATCATCACTATATAGAGCATATAATGTGTATATTTTTTAGCAGCCAAAAGGTGAGTACTTTTTCAGAATACTGCCATCATTTCTCCTTTATTTACTATGAAGCTTCATTTTCAAGACCATGGAAGCCAGCTGGTAGTGTCTGTATTCTAAACAGAAATGAATTCATTAGGAACTGGGAGCTGCTTAGCCACCTTTAGTTGGAGACTTTGCCAAAGTGACTTGTGGTTGTGTGGAAATGGAAAGCAGAGCCATTGGGAAATATATTCACAACGGGAAGACTTTAAAGTTGCAGAAATAACATGAATCAAGAATAGTATAAAATTATAATTTGTCCATCACCAATAAACATTCATGGAAAGCCCCGAGTGACTGGCTCTGGATTTTACGTTTTAGGTTAAACTTGCTTTTGCCTTTGGTTTTTGCTGTCCTGTAATTGCCCAACATGTTCTCTGTCAATTTGCCTAATGATTTTTTTTTTTTAAAATATAGTCTGGTGTGTCTGGGGGTTAAAAAAATTAATTTTTTAACTCATTTTGGTGGATTCATAACAGTGTATAAAAGAGCATATCAATTAAAGACTCAGGCTCTGGAAATGGACAGAGGTGGTTTCAAATACTGTTTCTGGCACATGCAAACAGGACTAGTGACCTACCTCTATGCCTCAGTTTCCTCGTCTCTAAAATGAGGATAATGAAGTTTCTTTCCTCTCACAGGGTTCATGAGGATTAATGACATAATGCAAGTCACACTTAATACTGGCACCCTGGTAGATGAAGCTATCTATTTGTGATAGTATTATTAGTGTTATTTCAGTTACCAAAAGACACCTTTGTAATTTTTTTCTGCTTTCGAAGTATTATCTCTTGAAGTATTGTGTTACTTGTGAATGCATAGCACAAATAGGCCTTTTTTTAATGATCATTTTTGTCTCTGAAAACACACAGAAAAGAAATTCTGGTATCTCATTTTCTTTTAACACACACACCACCTCCCACCACAAAGAAATTTTAAGGCACTATAACACCTTAAAGGAGTTTTTCTGAATCAGTTTAATAAGTGGGTTTACACATTATAGAGACCCATTTCCAATTGTTCTGTAGTAGAGAGGAATTTGATGACCATTTTGTGTGCACTGATTTCTTTTAGTATTTTTCCCTTTAGTATTTTTCCCTTTAGTATTTTTCCTAACATATACTTTCTCAAGCAGTATTGTTTCCCTTAAAATTCTGGCACTTTAGCTATCATAAGTTACATATTCCTAGAGCTGTTTTCTGCACATTGATTTTGTTCTTCTCTTTTCCCAACTTCAGGGGACGTTTGGTGAAAAAAAGTATTATTTCTCCTCTTTGCTATTTTCTACCAGTCCAGCTTAAGGGAGAAACAGCTGAGAAAAATTCATTGACTCCAGTGATTCAGAGGTCATTTGTAGCAGCTGCACAGTGGTATAGTGGTTCTCGATCCTACTTGTACAGTAGAGTCTCCTAAGGTTTTTAAAACTTCTAGTGACCTGACTATACCTCAGACAATGAAATTAGAGCCTTTGGGGTTTGGAACTGAGACATCAGTTTTGAAGCCCTTCAAATGATTTTTTTTTTTAATGTTTATTTATTTTTGAGACAGAGAGAGACAGAGCATGAACAGGGGAGGGTCAGAGAGAGGGAGACACAGAATCAGAAGCAGGCTCCAGGCTCTGAGCTGTCTGCACAGAGCGTGATGCGGGGCTCGAACTCACGGACTGTGAGATCATGACCTGAGCCGAAGTCGGACGCTTAACTGACTGAGCCACCCAGGCGCCCCCTTCAAATGATTTTAATATGAGCCCTACACTGGGAGAGTGTTATGTAAGACACAGATTAGAATAATTGCAAGAATGAGTGGCAGGGGAAGAAACCAAGACAGGAAATGTGGACTATCATTTTGTTAAGTTTTCATCGTTAAAGGAAGAAGAGAGATAGGACTGTACCTCAAGGAACCATAGCTTGTACATATCAGTAACAATTTAGTAGCATATTTGGGTCAGCATACATAGCAGGGAGGCTCAGCCAGTCCCTTAGGGTGGTGAGTTGACAATTTAGGGGTCAGGGATGAACCTGAAGTTCGTAAAACCTCTAAGTAATTTTGATACACCTCTCCTTTCCCCAGTAACCTCTCTGCTGTCCCCATCCTTCTTTCTTTCAGTTGGTTGAGCGTCTGGTTCTTGATTTCGGTTCAGGTCATGATCTCAGGGTTGTGGGATCAAGCCCTGCATCAGGCTCTGCGCTGAGCATAGAGCCTGCTTGGGAAACTCTCTCTTACTCCCTTTGCCCCTCTTACCTGCTCACCCTCTCTCTCTCTCTCTCTTTTCAAATAAAAATTAAAAAATAAAAATAAGGGCACCTGGGTGGCTCAGTTGGTTAAACATCCAACTCTGGGTTTTGGCTCAGGTTATAATCTCACTGTTCGTGAGTTTGAGCCCCGGGTCGGACTCTGCACTGACAGTGTGGAGCTTTCTCTCTTCTTCTCTCTCTGCCCCTCCTGCGTTCTCTCTCTCTCTTTCTTTCTCTCTCTCCACAAAAATAAGTAAACAGACTTTGACAAAGTAAAGATGAAAAAATAAAATAAATATGTAAAGTCATATTTCCTGAACCAGAGACTAATGTCAGGAGAATGGAATATGCCAATTTGCTAAATAAGTAGAGGCCCACGCTTGAACTGGGGAAAGTGTCAGCTTTCCCCCAAATACATGGGGATATCATCATATTTCTGGAGATTATCAGGCAAACAGATTGCTATCCTTTTTTTGGTTGCTATTTTATAGAAAAATGTGGTTCCTGGGTATATCATTTGAAGATTCTACAAACTCTGCCTAGAGAATGGAACAAATGCTAATGAGAGCTTTTTAAAAAATGTATTTTTAAATTTATTTATTTTGACAGAGCAGGGGGGTGGGGAAGAGAGAGAGGGAGAGAGAGAATCCCAAGCAGGCCCCATGCTGTAAGCACAGAGCCTGACATGGAGCTCATAGTCAGGAACCATGAGATCATGACCTGAGCCAGGAAATCAAGAGTCAGATGCTCAACCAACTGAGCCACCCAGGAACCCCGCAATGAGAGCTTGGTAAAGGACTGTCAAAGCCTCCTACACAGTTGAAATAAAAGAAGGTTGTTAGAGGTCTGAAGACTGTTTAGGATAAAGCTCATAACTATCAGTCTTAGAACTGTTTTGTGTTTAGCTGTAATTGACAAATGTTAGGTTGATCTGTTTAATGGTGACAATAATGTTCTTAAGAAATGTTTAGTATCCCAAAGCAGTTTCCTAACAAGAGAATAAACAAAACCACTTGCTAGTTTCTGGAAATTTAAATTGTCCAACTTAATCACCTCTCTTCAATTTGGGATTAAAGTTTGGGACTAAAATTACTTGAGAAAAAAACCCTGTGACTTCACTCCAACCATGAGAAAATCATCAGACAAAGCCCAGTTGAGGGACATACTACAGAATACCCGACCAGTACGCCTTAAAACTGTCAAGGTCATCAAACACAAAGAAGGTCTGAGAAATGTCACAGCCAAGGAGATGCTAATGTAACAAGACAAAATAGGATGTAGGGCTCTGGAGTGGAAAAAGGACATCAGCAGGAAACTGAGGAAATAGGAATAAAGAGTAGACTTTAGTTAATAATAATGTATTGACATTGTTTTGTTAATTGTGACAAATGTACCATTACTAATGTGAGATGTTAGTAATAGTGGAAGCTGAGCATGCGGTATGTGAGAACTCTGTACTATCTTCACAATTTTTTCTGTAAGTGTAAAGCTATTTTAAAGTTATTTTTTAATTTTGGGGAACATATTTTGCAGAAAAGACTTTCTACCACAAGGCAACGGCAGCCGAGCCTCAAGCTACTGCTTGACTAAGGCCAGAAGTCCTGTGTTCTTTGGAGTCCTCTGTGCAGTCATTGAGGCTGAGGTAGCCCTGAGATTTGACATTTGGACTTCTTCTGGGCCTATGACCTTCTTTCTGTCTGGCTGTCTGTTTCACTATAATGTAGTATAGGTTAAGAAACCAGGAAACTTACATCCACTGTGTGGCAAGCACGTACTGGACTTCACTAAAATTAACACATCCAATTTTTAGAAGCTTGTGTAATAGACCTACTATTTCCACAAATGAGAAAAACTGAGATTCAGAAGACTAATTTTCCCAGAGTCAGATGCTTCCTGTTAGACTCCACCCAAGAGCCTGGTTATTACTTCAATTCTAGGCCTTTATACCTCCTTATATGTGTGCCTTCATTGTGTTTTGTTTTTGTTTTTGTTTTTTTAAGTTTATTTACTTATTTTGAGAGAGAGTGAGTATGAGCTGGGGAGGGGCAGAGGGAAGTGGGAGAGAGAATCCTAAGCAGGCTCCACACTGTTAGGACAGAGCCAGATGCAGGGCTTGATCCCACAACAATGAGATCATGACCTGAGCTGAAATCAAGAGTCAGATGCTTAACCCGACTGAGCCACCCAGGTGCCCCAATGCCTTCTTTGTTACGGAGAGATGCACATCAGCAAGATATTCTTTTTAACCTATACCTTTAAAAAATATTTTAAATAAGTGTTTGAATGATTAGAAGCACTCAGGAAGTTGCAAAAAAATAGTACTCACAGCCCTCTGTACCCTTCACCAAGTGTCCCTCCATGGTGACATCTTATATAACTCTAGTATGATATCAAAACCAGGAAACTGACATTGGTACAATGCTGTTAACTAGACTACAAAACTTTTCACCATTTATTCAACCTATATTTGTGTGTGTGTGCACGCGGTTCTATGTAGTTGTGTCCCCTGTATAGACTTGAATAGACACCACCACAATCAAGATACAGAATTGTTCCATCACGATACCTTTTTATATTTGCACCCTCCCCCATCTCCAGTCCACTGTCAGCCACTAATATTTTCTGCATCTCTATAGTTTTGTCATTTCAAGAATGTTTATATGAATGGAAGTTTTTGAAATTTGACATTGTTCACTAAGCATAGTGCCTTTGAACTCCATCCAGGTTGTTGTGTATATGAATAGTTTGTTCCTATTTATTACTTATTAGTTTTTCATGGTATGTCTGAACATACCACAATTTTTTAACCATTTCCCCATTGAAAGACAGTTGAATTGTTTTCAGTTTTTGCTATTATGAAGAAGTTGTTGTGAAATTTGTATGTTTTTGTGTAGATATGTTTTCACTTCTGTGCGATAAATTCCCAAGAGTGCAAGTGCTGGGACATATGGTATGAGTGGATGCTTAGTTTTATAAGAAATTGCCACTCTGTTTTCCAAAGTGTCTATACCATTTTACGTTCCCCCTACCCATGTATGGGAGATCTCCACATTCTCACCAGCATTTGGTGTTGTCACTATCTTTATTTTTAGTTCAATAGGTACGTAGTGATATCTCATTGTGGTTTTAATTTTCATTTCCCCAGTAGCTAATGTGTCGAATATTTTTCTATATACTTATTTGGCATCTATCTCCTCTTTGATGAAATGTCTGTTCCTGTGTTTTGCCCACTTTCTAATTGGATCATTTCTTTGTTTACTGATGAGCTTGGAGAGTTGTTTACATATCCTGTGATATAAGACCTCTGCCAGATAAGTGATTGGCAGGTATTTGATTCCAGTCTTTCCTGTGCCTACATTTGCTAAATCAAACATTTTACCATGTCTTAGAGGTTCTGATTTTCCCTTGAGGGATGCTACTACCTTTTAACCTCAGGAATTTATGCTTTCGCATTTCATCATCAAAGAAGTTTTTGTCAGACTTCTGGGTTTTTCTTACAAATGAAAGAGTGTTTTCCCTACCCCCTCTGCCCTCCTTATTCACGAGATTCTGACACTTCTCTTTGATGATGTCTTCCCCACCCATTTTATTAATAAGATATTTTTCACCAATATGGCCAACTCTTAAGTACTTTTGATCTCCTTACTATGGAGTTAGACCCTTTCAGTGTTTATTCTTTTTTTAAAATGTTTTATTTTATTTATTTTGAGAGAGAGAGAGAGAGAGAGAGAGAGAGCGCACACAGGAGCGAGCACTTGCATGTGTGAGTGGGGGAGGGGCAGAGAGGAAGGGAAAGAGAAAATCCCAAGTAGGTAGGTTCCATGCTGCCAGCCGCAGAGCCCAACCCTGGGCTCGACCCCAGGAACCATGAGATCATGACCTGAGCCCCAGTGTTTATTCTTAAACAAGAGCATTTTGTGATTTCTTAAGGTCCTTGGGGCTTCTTTTGTTTTCTTCCTTTTATTTTTGTTTGTTTTGTTTTGGCTCTGTGGCCATCTATATTATCATTTTTTTACCATTTGAGTGTCAAAATGGTCATCTGACAACTTTGAGTCTAAGCTTTGTCAAGAAATCAGGACTGAAATTCTTTTTGTTCAGTATCTATTGGCTTCTGTTTTCAGTATTGAAGGGCAAATGACTCTCAAGCCCTTGCCCTTTTCCTTGTCTGAAAAATGTGAAGATAAGGGAAAACTGGAGTTTTCCAAGTAAACCTCTATTGAGTGAGTGCCTGCTGTGTGCCAGACATTGTATGCTAGGATGACTTCTATTAAAGGGATTCAGGAAGGGCATTTACTCTTTCAGTGACTGGAGTTCAATTTCCCTTATTATCATGCTGATCAATGTACCCTGGCAGGCAGTGTGAATGATTAAGAGAAGCTAGAGCCACACTGTCTTGTCACTTACCTAGCTGATAACAGATTCAGGACAAGGACCCGAGTCTTTTACTTTCTGGTACAGTAATTAGTCCGAGAACCAAAGAAGTTGAGATGTTTTGTCATTCTTTTTCACAAAAAGAACACTTTTCCACAAAACAAAAAGACAGCTAATTGGAATTAAACTTTCTAAGAGATTCCAACTAATAATTTCAAATAACAGAACTTTCAAATAATCAGAATCTTTATAAATCAGAATTAAAATAAATGCTAAGCAAAAACAAATAAACCCTTCTCAACATTGTATAATTGAGTGCATGGGAAACTTCCTAATTATATTTTTCCTTCATTTTTATATTACCTCACAATCACCCCAGCTTGCTAGGTAGCAACATTATTATGGGACTAGCTCAGAATATGCTATACTGTAATCAGCTTTGATGACAGAAAACCCAGCAGGGATGGGCTCCTGAGTGGCTCAGTCAGTTAAGTATCTGGCTCTTGATATCAGCTCAGGACATGATCTCATGGTTTGTGAGATCGTGCCCAGCATTGGGCTCTGTGCTGACAGCTGGAGTCTGCTTGGGATTCTCTCTCTGCCCCTCTCCTGCATGTACACACATGTGCTCTCTTTCTCTCTCTAAATAAATAAATAAATAAATAAATAAATAAATAAATAAACACAACACAACAAAACAAAACAAAACAAAACCCCAGCAAGTGCATGAATGAGAGGAAAGGTTTTTCTCTACTGCCCCTAGATGGAGCATATGAAAATATGTTTCTATCTGCAATGGATTCCTAATCCTTGCCAAAGGAACAATAAATAACACTTACAAAAATATAATCTTCATGCACGTTGCTAGGTTTTTCCGTTTTGAGCCTTTTTCTTTATAATACATAACCATAAAAAAACCACTGAGAGAGATGCGGAGATAAGAAATAGGGAGAGGAAGTCAGTAGTGTGAGTAAATGGGAAATTGATATTATCGTTAAGGAATTAGATATGGTAGTAAATCTACTGAATTACTAGAAGAGAAAAGGTATTTGAATATTCACCAGGAAGGGATTCCAGTTAGCCACAAAGTATAGTAAAGTACTTCCAATTCTAAAGTCCCCTATTTTTATTTTCCTCAGAAGTGGGCATTTCAGTGTTGATCCTCAGAAAGTTTTCTACTGAATGAAGTGATCACTTCCCAAAAATTTATTTGGAGAATAAATTCCCCCCCCCCAAATAGTCTGTTTATGTTGTGTGCTTTGACTTACTACCCTCGTCCCTGTGTTCTTTGGTGTCTCATTATCAGCAAGTCCAGTATCCATCTCTGATGATATTTCTGATTTCCTGAAAATGAACCCTGGGTCTACCTGGAGAATCTTGTAAATCTCTGTAGGTACTCTTGTATGTACTCAGTAAAATATAGATATGTGAAGTATCAAAAACATATGTTACTGTTTTCCTGCCAGGGCTGGTCTGGTGGCCACCTGGCCATCTGGTGGTCCCGCCCTGTTGTTCCTCCTCCCTTGTGAGCTCTCCCCTCCTCCTGTGCTACAGGCCCACCAGCTTTCTTTCCCTCTCTGGATCACGCCAGGCTCTTTTCTGCCCCTGGGCCTTTGTACTTGTATGACCTGGCAGGAATGCTCCTACCTGTTTCTGGGCAGAGCTAGCTGCTCATGGTTTTCAAATACCACCTCCTCAGAAAGCTCCTTCCTGAGCTCTCGGTATCTCTTGGAGCTCTAGCTCCCTGTTATGATCTGTCACAGACCCCTGCATACTTCCTTTCCAGCACGTCCTCATACTTATTTCCCCCACTAGAATATAAAACTCTATGCAAGTAGGGACATAATAGGCTCTGAAGCATTTGACGAATGATTGAATACATGAATTTTAAAAATCAGCATCAAGGTCGTGAGGCTTCCTGGAAAAGGGCATTTGAGCTAATTTTGCAATGTGGACTGTGTGAAGCTAGCAAAGGATAGCAAAAGCAGGGAATTGGTGAAGAGAGGTTTGTGTAAAGGCAGTGTTATAAAATGGTAAGCTTCGGAATGGAGGTGGGCCTGTGCATGTCTGTACGGGGCTGTGAGAGAAATCGGGGTAAATAAAGAATAAGCTTTGGGGAACCAAGGAAAGCTTTTAACTAGGGGAGGGCATGATGACAATAAACAGTGTGGCGTCTGGTAGATGAGTAAGACAGCACTCAGTAATCGCTAAGGAGCAAAAGTGTCCACACCCCAGTTCCTGTCTTGTTGACTTTTTTGCCTCATCAGTGACTAAGCTCATTAATGCCCCAGAGTGAAACAATATAAGGAGAAACTAGATCTGTTCGGTTAGGAGATATCTACTGGGGCCCACTCTGTGTCAGGCATGTACCTCTAAGACAATGGGCTGTGGAGAGCAGTGTGCATGAGACTATGTAGTGTTGTTTTTGCCCACCTCGAGTGAGGCACAGCTGGACAGATGGATACTTGAATCGGTGAAGACAAAGCTGGCAAACGCTCGTCTCCTTAAGTAGGAGGGAGATGTTATTTAATTTAATAAATGTACTCAGCTTATTTACTACCCTGCACAGTAATAATTACGTATCTGGAAATAACTACAGATAAGAAATGCAGCTCTTCAAATGCGTGCTTCTTTTAAGAGACTCCAAGAGCTGGGTGGAAGCATATGTTGTTTTCTTGGAAGTTTTGCTTCCGATATGTCATTTGTTCTCGGGAGACCAGTTTTATTCTTCTGCCTGGACCTCCACACATCACACATTCCAGCTGTGACATCCTTAGATTACTTACGTCACAACTTTTACCTTGTTTTGAAACTGAACTGGGGTACAGTGGCTGATTTCACTAGTTTTACATTTATTTATAAAGACAAATTCTAGTGAATTCAGTCAGCAAATGTGTTGTTTGTTTTGCATGAAAAGTGGGATATTTCAGTCTGGAAACTAGTTCATATCGTTATGGCCACAGAAAAGGAAATCATTTTTTTTAAGAATATCAGTGTTCGGAGCTGTTGCTTATTGATAGGGAAAGGGTAGTTGCCATAGCGATCTAACAGCCTCTGGAGGGAATGCAGTCATGGCCTGAAGCATCCGGCAACCCACCCAGTTTGCAGAGCCCCTCTGAAAAGAATTTCCTCCCATGGAGATTATTTGAGTTACTGAAATAAAAATAGTTTAATTTCTGTAAATTCAGATTTGTCCATAGATTTGTTTTGCACACTTACTGACTGTAACTAAAAGAAACGCATTTACAATAAACACAGCATATGTGATTTTCTTCAGGAATGAGGTTAACTATACTGCATGTTAATTATTCCACAAATATGTTCTCAAACACAACAAAGCAACTTTGACTTTTCTTGCGTGAGGAATAGAGCTTGAAAGCCAGTTCAACAAGATGCTGATCGAATGCATTTATCACTGTTTGGGGTTTTCAGAGTTTCCGTGAGTATCCGTAGGTGGAAGAAACTCTCACGACATATAGAAATCTGTTCAAGCTGTGCTGGGTGAAAATACCCGTATATAATACTTATTTAACAGTAACATAAACCTGTAATCGGTAGTTCTGAATCCGAAATTGCTCACAGGGCAGATTGATGTGTGAACACTGTATTTACAGGACCAAGACCGCACATTTGCTCTGCAGCTGTGTTTAATGGTTATCAGTTTGGCACGCAGCATGATTGTCTTGGAGGGAGAATAGACACTTCAGATCCCCTTCGGCAATTCTGAAGTAACTGAAGTACCTACTGCTGAAGTGAATCATACACACTTAATTAGATTTGCTACATAATTAGCATTTGAGGAAACCTAAGGAAAATCCTCGTGGGTTGGTGATTTGTTTTGTCAGACATATAAGCATGCTCATTCAGGGGACTGAGAATTGAAAATGATGAAATTTTAATGCATCCTAACTCAGATATATTATATACATATATGATTTTTTAATTGAGCTTTTAAATGTGAGATTTTCTTCGGGATGTCTGGAGTTCTTGTCCCAGACAACTGGGACCTATCTGTTTTCACGCACGGGGATGGACCCGTCCACACACAGTCATGTCCACTTGGTGGCACTTATGTGTGTGCAACTAGCTTTACACCTATAATGAGAGCCCACAGCTATTTAATAAACACCCCAGTGCCAGCTGTGGAGCCTGTGCCAGTAACCACTAATTGAAGCCAGTGAGTACAGTCTGAGACAGGGAGACCCCATACGGCACTTAAATTTACACTTTAATTTCAGATTAATTAATTGCAATGTCTTATTTGTTGATTGTTGTTTTAATTGCAAAAAAAAAAAAAAAAAGAATTTAATCTTATTCTCAAAAGACATTTCTTTACTCCAGGAATTTTCTTCAGTACTGTTAGAGCTCTACTAAGTGAGTTAACCGTGGAGAATAGCTATAAAATATTTACTGCAAGGAGAGGATTAAATTTCATATTCCAATTTAAGTTAAAGGCTAGGGTAAAACTTGTAAACCTGTGTATTTAAACTATTTTTCCAATCTATCAAAAAGCTGTCACATTCTTATCAAATCACTTAGCTACTTAAGTTAAATCTCGATTTTCCCATAGATAAGGAAACGAAAGGAAGCGAGTTTCATTTCCTGATGAAGCACTTAAATTATTGTCTTTACTCTTACAGTAAAAGAAACTTTAAGCTCCCAGCCTAACTACTGGTGGAACATTCAGGTTTTTTCCTCAGAATTCAAAGTCAGTTTCAGAACTCACAGTGGCAGTTTGTGCCCTGCACTCAATCAAACCAATAGTAGAAACAAGATCTATTCATGTCCTCCCTTCCCCTCATTTTCCCGTCTTCTCCCCAACAAGTATCTAAAAGAAGCCAAACAAATAAATCTGAGCTTAATCTGCTGTACCTCTAGAGACCCATCTCTTCCTAATGACCACCGTGACCCAAGACTCTATACTGCTAATAAGCTTTTTATTAGACTTAATATACATACATATATACATACATACATATATATATGTATGTATGTATGTATGTGTGTATATATATATATATATATATATATATATATATATATATATATAGGACTTAGCATAAACCAGTAGACAATTCCACCAGTTTCTCTTTCACAGGTATAATGAGAGCACTAAATACAAATTTTGCCCTATATCCAAGCAGTATTCTCTTGCCTACTCATAAATCTAAAGCCCTGTGCAGGATACCTAAGAGTAAGCAGCAGAGCTGGTTTGAATACCAACAGAACTGTGGGCACCTGCGTGATGTTGGCCACCTCACTTAACCTTTGCCAGTGGCAAGGTTCGCTTTGACACTCCATAGGGTTGTTGAAAGAATTGATACTACATAAATAATTGTACTTGTTTATTATTAAACAAGAACATCTCTTTGGTTACTATTTAGTAAATGTCTGGGCTTTTTATTCTCTGTAAACGTGTACATATTCCTTTTTCTGAAGTGACAGGCATATGGACAAATACATTTCTTTTCCTGTAAGCCTCCATATTGTTTCTCGGGATATTCACGAGGATGTGTTGATACACACAGAATTATTTGTGTCCATGTGTCTATGCCCAGTAGGGAAACGCCTGTGATCTCTGTGGGGGAATCCGTGCTATGTATTTTAGCCTGATTCCTCATTGAGGGACCTGATTGAACTTTTATAGAGTTCAGCCTCAAGTAAGTAGATAAAAAATAGTAAGTAAATGCTTTGGTCCATTTAAATAAACTGTGTGAACATTACCCTTTTACAGAAACTACATAAATTGAGTTCATCCAAAAACAGTACCTTTGGCATTTTTAATATTATATTTTTGCACTTAACTATGAAATTATCCAGAACCAGGTCCCAGTTACTAACCACCTTTCACTAGTGTATCTGTTGTTTTATCAGGCTTATTAGAAGTTTGTCCACAGTGAGCATGCAATATGGTCTTTGTGAGAATTGGGTTCATCTTACCTGCATACAATTTACCCAGTTATAGGAGTAAAAAAAGGAAGTATGTGTATTTTTCCCCTCATTCTGAAATATCTCTTATTCTTGAAATTCTGAAAAGGTGTGTATGCAAAAACATAGACATTTAATTTGAAAAGCTTCTTTGTAAGAAATAAGAACCAACTTTAAAGGTAGAAACATAGATCTGTAAATACAGTAAAGAGGAAAATATATTTTGGATTCTGCATTTTATTTTAATTGAATGCAGACAACAATTACAAGTGCTAGATTTGTTTTAATGAAAAGGTTAAACTCATCCTATTAGCAAAAGTCATCTGCATGTAAATAATGAGAGCCCTAACAAGCCTCTTCTTACTTAGGTCAGAGACTCCTGCCAAAAACTTGTTTGCTTTGTTAATTTGTTCACTTATTAAACTTTGGGAGGGCTGCTACTGCAGGGATCCAATTAACACATTTTTGCCTACATCTCCCTAATAATTGATGATAGCCTTAGAACATTCATTTCTGTTGTGCTTTTCTTAGTAAAATTGTAGTTATCTGGTGACCAGAATTAAAGTGCTGAAAAATAAACTGGTCTAATTTATTCATTCAGCAAAACCCAGCTTAAAGGCTATGTCGCTATGACACCCAAGATTAACTTTAAAAAAAACAAACAAACGTGTGTTTAATTTCAGTAAAAACATTGACACATCTCTTTGGGCATTCTGTAGATAACATAAAATTGATTTTTCCCTTTTCCTTGCCTTTTCTACATTTAGCAAGTTGCTTTAGCATGTTTTAAACATAAACTAAAACATAAACTAGAAATTTGACATATTTAAAGAAAATGAAAAAGCAGTAAACCACACACACACACACACACACACACACACACACACGAAACTTTATATTGTAACAAGAAATCATTCATAGAATAGCAAATATTTTAGCCATCATTTCTTTATCCAGCTTCTCAAGCTTTTTAGAAAGATGGTGCTAAATAGGGGCTAGTAGTTTCGTTTTGTGATCAGCCTCAAAACTTAAAAACAGGTTGCAAAATTGGGACAGTGACAGATCCTAATAGAAGTTTTCCTAGTGCAGGTTCAGTTTCCCAAATTCTAAAAGAATCTACTTTTTGTGTCACAAGACAAAGGAATCATTAAGCTGCTCTTGCCAAGGATTGATTTCTGCCTTCCGAGGACCATTTGGTAGCAGTAGAATTCTATAGGAATAATTTTATGGTAAAGACAATCAGAAAAATGGAATGCTTTATAAAATCATCAAAAGTTGCTTTATAGGAGTATTTGAAGTTTCCTGTTGTCAAACAAAAGCAAGAATCCTACCTGACAGAGAGTGGTTTGTTCGTGAGACGACCCAGTACTGCACGCCGCTTATGTTTATCGTTATGCACCCACATTCTCAGGAAATTCCACTTTCAAACTTTGCTGCTGCCGATGCTTTCTTCTATAGGGAAGAATTGTGAACTATAAAATTTGAGAAGCTTCAGCGTCTGTGGAAATTTGAGAGCATTGCCTTTTTTCCCCCTCTCTATTGAATACGAATTGTTTTAACAAAAGCATTGTTGCCGCGGTACGTTTTGAATGTCTGCACATTTATATATCTGCACATAGGATATCTGAAAAGAATCTTAACTTTAAATTTTGAACTTTTAAAGCCTCAGAACAGAACAGACTGACTGCTGCAAATAAGCACGATGCTTCTTTGCAGGAAGACTTAATGAAGAAATGACCTTTTTAGCTGCTGTTTCTCACCGTGCTGGTCAGGTGAAGGTGATGCGGCAGCTCAACAGTATCTGGGGCAAAGTTGGGAAGCAGAACCAAACTTTTACCGGCTTTACCTGGAAAACCAAAGTGGTTTGGATGGGGTGCTAGTTTTGCCTCTGTGGTTGCTAATTTAGTTTTTATGAACAACAAAATGAGTTAGTGTTTGTAAAGTAGTTAGTTCAGTCCCTGGGCCATAATGAACACTATGTACTTTCTTAAAAAGTGGTTTTAGAAAACATCAGAAATTGTAGACATGAGTTATCACTTACTTTCACTTATTTTCTGATTTTAAAACAGTGAAATTTATAAAAGCCATCTTCTGAGAAACAAAAGCAATCCCTTTTATATAATAAATTGTTTGTTTAAATGTTATAGTTTGATTTTAAAATGTGTTCTATTTTAGTTTCCACAGTTAATATGTTGAGATTCATAGATAATTTTATAGTAACATGTTTATATCTTAACGACTATAGAATTTGAGGCATGAATCGTTTCTATGCAGATTTTAATATCATACTCCAACTTTGTTTTAGGTAGCTAGACTATATCCAGGGAAACACATTTAGTTCAGAAATAATATTTCTAACTTCAGAAAATAAGCTTCCATTTTAAAAATGGAATTTGAATTTAAATGAAAATCCTAATTTAGAATTCAGCTCCATTCTTTAGCTAAAGAAATCGTAGAAAACAAAAATTGTACCAGATTGCCAGTAATTTGCATTCAAGAGGAAGAAATGGGTTTTTTTTTTTTAAGTCCTCAGATACTGAAGACATTTCAGCGAAGTTAAATAATAGAAATCTCAGCTTTTAATTTAGTCAAGATTATGATTCTACAGAGAAGCCTTGCTGAAATACATGTTTTTGGGACAGACTATACATGTTTTTAGGTATTATAGAAAGCTAGATAAAATTATATTACTCATATACTGTTTCAGTTAGTTGCACTGGTTCAGCTGTGTTTTAAACGTGAGAAGCTTCAAATCAACAAGTGTTTGTTGAATGCATCTTGTGTGCATATGGTATTAGAAACATAAAATAAACGTAACTCTAATGTTTGAGGGCAAATTAGGGACTGTGCTATCTGAAGATTTAATTTCATAGGTCTGTGTTATGTGGAAAATTGGTACAGCCTAATATGTCTTCTAAGCTATATTTTAAAAACATGATACATACTACTTAAACCATTATTTAAATGAAAAATAATATGTTACATTAGTAAAAGTTGTATTTATTTAATTCAGTAATGAAATTAATTTGGAGTTGCTGGCATAGTGCCTTCACAGGTTTCTGTGACTCATTTGCTAAGGAAGTGTGATTCAAGACACCAGAATCATTTTTTTCTCATCTGCTAAAGCTCATGTTTTGGCTATGGGCAAGTTTTGATGGCAGATTTAAATCAAATTTAAAACAAATATTCTCTGATAGTATTGGGAGGCTGGGTGATGTCTAGCCTTACATAGATAAGACTAATCAACTTAAGTCTCTAAGTTCATTGACTTTATGGCTATCAAGTTTACATCATCTGGTATATTCAGGTCTTTTTCATATTTTTTAGAGTTTTACTCTTGCACTGCTCATTATGACCTCTAGACAACTAATTGAACTTAGAAGCAAAATCTCTTGTTTTATTGTTAATTTAACAGTTTAACTAAATTAGGACTAAATGGTATTGGAATTCAGGTTGGAAAGTAAGCACATCCAAAATCATTTAAAGCTGTGTATTATTTTTTTTCTCCTAGAGAAGAAATGATAACTCTATGATCTATGTCTGGCTTGGTGCTTATTACATTTATAGCTTAATTTACTCCCATCCTATCCCCCTCTTGGAAACAAAATATATTCTCATAGTTTAAATGGGTTATTGGTGGCATAATAATGATTATGTGATATATTTGGGACCTTTTTGTTTGCAAAGTAATTTAAAAATCAATTTTCTGAGCTATAACTTTGAAATTAAATAATGAACTGATGTTTCTCATTATTCCAAGGAGGAACATAAAATCGTGATTTATCAGGTAATCCTATAGGCAATGTATGCCTATTCTGACTTGTGATGTGTTTCTCATTACAGTGTCCTGCCTTTCTGACCTTCCATTAAATGTTTAGAAAAATTAGTTTTTCAGGAAAATTTAAGTAATGTAAACAGCCTATATCAGCTATAAGAAATTAGGTACATACATAAAAAACCCTGAAGTTTTCTTATCTCACTTTTAACTTTTTTTCACAACTTTCCAACTCAAGAAGGTATGTGGTGTTACACAATAGGCTGTATCCAACTTTCTGTCGTTAGAAGAACTGAATAAAAATTATCCAGAATTTTTCCTAGAAAGAAATCCAAGCCTAGGGTTGCCTTGAAATAAAAAGCAAAACCAAATGGTTACTTTAAAACTAAATTAAATGATACTGCATGGTCTTTATTCTTTACTGTATTTCAAAGTATATATGCCCTGATTACATTCAATTAGGTTGGGCTCTTTTACTTGTAACCATCCAGTAGCTAACTGACAGCCTACTTTTCTATAGTGGCCCTGCTGGGAAATTATGTTCTTCTGGGGGAGAGGGAGTAGATTTTTTTAACCATTTCCAGAGCTCTTCTTGACTTTCTTATCTAGCCACACAATCTGTCATTCCAGCCCCAGGAACTGGCAATTTGTGTCCACATTCCCTGACTCCCACCAGGGGGCAGCACCGGACCCTTTCTTTCCTTGAGGCCTGAATGTAGCCTGTTTCTCTCATAACCTCAGTAATTTCTACCCTCCTTCCTCATACAGCACTTAGTTATTTTTGGTATTTTCTTACATTTTTTAAGGCTTAGTAAGTCTCCAGTAACAGGTAGCTGTTCAGGCACAGTGCTATAAGGGATATTACTTCTCAGTGTTGACCGTTCTGTGTACCAGAATCTTCTCTTCGTTGATGATTTGATCTATCATTTCAAATACTTCGTGTTTATTATAACTTAGAAAATCTTAAGAGAAAACAAAAACCTAGCAATTACTGAGCACTATGATGTGTCTAGCTTGAAACCTGGTACTCTTCATATGCTACTGCACAATCTGGAGACGCAAACAGGCAAAGTAACAATAGAGTTATGAAACAATAGGATAATATAATATTTTTCAATACCTCTAATTTGCTATTGAGTAAACAGGGGCTTGGAGAAATGAAGTCATAGGAAAACAAAGATTCCCTTTAAATAGACTTCCAAATTCCATGCTATATCAATTATATTATACAGCTTTGCCATAAAAACAGTGAAAAGATTTGTGGAGAGAGTGATTGAAGCCACAATGTGGAATGCCTGAGACTGATTCAGTGCCATAACTCCTGTGACATTGTGACAGGAGAATTTATGGTTGATATACTTAAAACTTTAATGGGGAGATGAGGTTACATGTTGAGAGATCTTGTGAGATCCCATGAAAGCCCTAATATATTCATATTTGCATGCACATACTATACAATCTATATTACAGTCACTAAAACACAGGACTGAATGTAGTACACTTAATTTTTAGAAATGTATTGCTAATTTTATTTTTCTTAAAACAATAACGGATCCAATTTAATTAATTTTTACTTGTTCTCTCTTACCTGCTAAAAAATATGCAGGATCTCTGTCCTCTGCTATCTTAACAAGATACTTAAAACTTTGTTTTGTTTTGTTACAAATAGGCAAATAAGGAATATATTTCATTCACATCTATAGTTTTTATGATTTGGAATTGTTATTTCAGATTGTCTGCTTCCTTTTCTGGTTATAATATGCATAGCAACCCAGATGGCTAATGTATAAACAATTTGAGTTATGTTGATTTAAATCACCTAGGATAACTCAGGAGGTTGCTGATACCCGGGACCATCTGTTTATTGCTCTATGTGTGACTTTTAGGCTTACATGTGTGCTTTTCAAGTTCTTTACATGTCTTAGCCTCTGCCTTCCTTATGTATAAGACTGCATTTAACCCATTATGCCTCTTGAGACTCTGTTCTAAAACCTCCATCCCAGCCTGCTTTCTATTTTACCATTCTTCCTTATTCCTATTTTTATCTATCTATCTATCTATCTATCTATCTATCTATCTATCTATCATCTTTCTTGTTATTACTATCCTCAATAGTCATTTTGCAGAAGAGTGACTAGGAACACGGGCTTTGCAGTCCAGTTGGAATCTTAATTGGCTATGTATGTAGCTATTTGACCTTGGACAAATTCTTTCACCTTGATTTCCTCATCTGCGAAATGGAATATAATACCTACCTCATAGATTTGTTAGAGATAAAATATAAAGTATAATTCATTAAGTACCATTCCTGTTACATCGTTAGTACTGGTTACTATTATTAACATTTTATTTTAAAGGTTTTTTTTCTTTGTTTGTTTGTTTTTTTGAAAGAGGGAGAGCAAGAGCAGGGGCGGGGCAGGGAGAGAGGGAGAGATAGAATCCCAAGCAGGCTCATGCTCTGTGTGGAGCCTCATGCGGGGCTTGAACTCGTGAACCACAAGATCATGACCGGAGCCAAAACCAAGAGTCAGATGCTTAACTGACTGAACCACCCACGCGCCCTATTGTTAACATATTTTAGGAAAAAAAAAATTCTCATAATGACAGATATTCAGAAGTAAATTTTGAATACCATATACTAGAATGTCACACAATGGTCTTTTGGAAGGAATTTCTGTTTCCTTTTAAGCACCTGATTACTTATGTGAAAGCACACACCACAACAAAATGTATGTAAGTGTAACTAGGCGATTGCTTCAGGATTTATGTACACTCCTTCTCACTGGATCCATGGTGATACTTAGGACCATGAGTAGCTGGAGAAAAGTTTCTCTTGGCACCTGTCTGGTTCTCTTCTGATGTCCCTGGTTACATATTACACTGTAATCTGCTTTGGAACCTCACAGTTACATCTGTAATTGTCCCATGTGGACTGAGCTGCTCCACATACAAGCTCTCCAAGGAGAGGAGCAGAAACCGATGTTTCCTATGTTAGCCCCTGTGCTGGACATGACCTGTAGTTCTCACAACTCTGTGGGTTAGGTAATTATTTCTTCTTTAATTTTATGTGGGTTACTATTTTTGAATGAAAAATCATCAGAGTTTTTATTTGTTTATTTTTGAGAGAGAAAGAGCATGTGTGTATGAGCAGGAGAGGGCCTGGGGGGATGGTGGTGGGGAGAGAAAGAGAGAGAGAGAGAGAGAGAGAGAAGAGAGAGAATCTTAAGTAGGCTCCACATCCAGCACGGAGCCGGACAAGGGGCTCCATCCCATGAACTATGAGATCATGATCTGAGCTGAAATCAAGAGGTGGCCACTTAACTAACTGAGCCATCCAGGAACTCCAAAAAAACATCAGTTTTTAAAATGAGTGTACTTATTCAGTCAATGGAAAAGAAAAATACAGTTAATCTGGCCTGTCTTGGAAATTCAGGTACATGGTTACTATAATTATGGTGTCATAATGTGGTATATAATAGAGATATGATTTCTGGAGGATTAATCTGGTACATTGATCTACAAATCTGCTGATGAAATTCAAATTTTTTTTGTAAATGTGTGTGTGAGTATAGTTTCTGTATGAAAAAAAACAGGGTGAACAAGGTTGCCCTGTTTTGATGGTTGCAGAAAGAAACATATAGCCACACATAAATCATTTGTGTATGAACCAGTTCAGTAGGAAGTCACTGTGTGCAGCTGCTTGACCCAAACATCTTGTTTCCAATCTCTTTACAAGAAATTTTAACACAAGTCCATGGAAGGAATAACTTAAATCTCTAATATTACTTCAGTTAGCAAAGCATTAAAATTTCAAACTGTTTCAGTTGGTTAGGACCTATCCTTACAAAAATTGAGCCATAGTCCTCTGTTATCTATCCTTATATTATCCTCCATGATTTAAAAAATATACTTTATATATTTACATATAGTACTTTATAATCCTTTAATTCCATTTAATGTACAGTAATTATTTCCAAATTAAGGAAATGCTACATATAAAGTTACAAAACTAACATAAAATAGTAATTTTTATTCACATAAAGAAGGTGATCCTTTACTCTTTTATGTCAGTGTCATTTAATTACAAAAGTAATACTGTTTCGTAAAAACTCAAACAATACATTTAAAGTGTGAAGTAGAGTCCTTTCTCGAAAACCTCTTTGCCCCAGAGGGTGACCACTGTTATAGTTTAAGTGTGACATTTCAGACCTTTTTCTGTGCCCATGCAAACACACAGAAGTATCTTGTTTTTGTTTTTAAATTTAATTTATTTTTTTAAATTTACATCCAAGTTAGTTAACATACAGTGCAACAATGATTTCAGGAGTAGGTTCCTTAATGCCTCTTACCCACTTAGCCCATCCCCCCTCCCACAATCCCTCCGGTAACTCTCTATTTTGTTCTCCATATTTAAGAGTCTCTTATGTTTTGTCCCCCACCTGTTTTTTTTTTTTTCATTACCTTTGCTTCCCTTATGTTCATCTGTTTTGTACACACAGATGTATCTTGTAAAGAGTGACTTTAACATTCTTGAGGAATTAGGAGCATTGCTATTTAAAAAAATTTTTTGATGATGTTAGTCATTATGTTAAAAGGAGTCATTTTCACAAATACTGGCAGATCGTTCTGTTGTAGCCCAGCTTTCCAACTTTGAAAGAGCAGTATTTTATAGCAGGTGTAAAGTCAAGGGCATTTAGTAAAATGTTTTACCTTTGATTTTCTGTACTTGCAGTTATGAAGAGTAAAATAATCAGGGAAGATGGGGAAAAGCCCATATCAATTAAAGTAATAAAACTGAGTTAATCCCACATCAATAATTTAAATCCCTTTAAAATTACTTGTTGCAGTCAAGAAACAATCCACCTGTCTTTTTTTTTTTTTTTTTTTTTTTTTTTTTTTTTTTTTTTTTAGCATATTAGTAGTGGAATTTCTTAGGTTACTCTTTAAGCCTTATGTATATAGTGTTCTCAAGTTGTTAATGAAGATTTCCTGTTGTGAGGAAAAACTAGCACTTACTTGGTGTTTGATAATATAAACCACAGTGGTTATGGGGGCAGAGTGAGGTCTGTTAATGGCCGGTTGTATCTTGATGCTAATTTGTTCTGTTCCCAGGCTCTTTCTGCCCTAATATGCTTGTCACTTGAAGAAATATCCACAGAGGATAGGTATTGAACATGAGTTGCCATGTTTCCTTCATGTAAAACTTTCTGCTCAAATGAAAATGTCAAAATAATACAATAGCCAACTATGGAAACAGCCCAAATGTCCATTGACTGATGAATGGTTAAAGATGTGGTGTATGTATATGGTGGCATGCATATATATACACACACATATTATAAATATGTAAAATATATTTTTAAATCATATATACACACACACGCGCGCACACACACACACACACACACACACACACACACAATGGAATATTGCTCAGCCATAAAAAGGAATGAAATCTTATCATTTGCGACGATGTGGATGGAGCTAGAGAGTATTATGCTAAGTGAAATAAGTTAGAGAAAGACAAATTCCATATGATTTCAGTCATATGTGAAAATTAAGAAACAAAGGAGAGAGGCAAATCAAGAAACAGATTCTTAACTATAGAGGACAAACTGATGGTTACCAGAGGGGTCAGTGGGTGGGGAGGAGGGGTGAAATAGGTGATGGGGATTAAAGAGTGCACTTGTGATGAGCACCGGCTATTGTACAGAAGTGTTGAGTCACTGTATTGTACACCTGAAACTAATATTATACTGTATGTTAACTGGAATTTAAATGAAAACTTTAAAAAAATAAAACATTTGTGTTAAGCAAAAAAAAAAAAATAAAGTGCAGTTAAGTAAAATATGTAAGCAAAGGTGAACCTCAAATCCTTTGTAAAGCAAGGTAATGTAGAATGCAGGTGCATAAAAAAACCTAAGGGTTCTGTTGTTGTTGCTGTTGTTTTGTTTTGTTTTAGTGTAGCAGACACACGGTGCTACATTTGTTTCAGGCATGCAACTTAGTAATTTGACACGTTTATACATCATGCTATGTTCTCCACAAGCGGGGCTGCCTCCCATTACATGGCTATTACAGTATCATTGACTGTATTCCTTACGCTCTGCTTTTTATTCCCGTGACTTACCTCATTCTCTAACTGGAGGCCTGTACCTCCCTCTCACTTTGCTCAACACCTCCACTCCCCTTCTTTCTGGCAACATTCGGAAAACACCTAAGATTTAATTTGAGGTAATAGCTATGAATGGTAACATTAATATTTTCATAGGAATAGTTTAATCATATATCTCTCTTCAGATTTTTTTAACCTCCTAAAAATTTTAAGTATCAATTTGCCACCTGAATAACTTTTTTTTTCCCCCTGAAGATAATTTCCTACAGGATTCTTCTGTGGTTGGGATTTTACATTTTTGAACCAGAGCTCTAGCTTCATGGAGTTCATTGTCTCTCAGGAGAGACAGATAATTAGGCAACTTGCTGATCTTTCTGAGTTCAGTTCTGCGAGAGCTCAGGGCAGAAGCCCCTCTCTTATCAGTGGTGCAGGGTTGGGGAAGTGCCACCAAGGAAGGCTTCCCAGCAGAGGTGACTCCTAACATGATATCTGAGAGATGTGCACACATCAGTCAGGCAGAGAGTGATGGGCTTAGGCAGTGACTTGGGCAGGGGACCATCAGCATCTACAGAAGCCTAGCCATGAGAGAATGCAGGCACAGCTAAGTACTGGTAGATGTTCAGTGTGGCTGTGTAGAATAATTACAAACATAGATTATGAACATAATGCATATCCATTGCATACACAACTAGAAAAACACAGGAAACAAGAAAAAACATATACCATCACTAATTTCAAGCCGCAGAGTTTCCTGTGAACATTTCATTATGATTTTGTCATGACTTACACTTGTATTTGTAGGACAGCGTGTTTGGTATAATCCCAATTAGGCTTAAGTAGTAGAGGTATGTGTAGGCATAAATTCAAATGCCTGTAGATGAAAACATTTTAAGTAAAATTGGGATCGAGCCCAACATGCTGTTTGTTACTTTATTTTTTAACTTTTTTTTTACATTAAAATATACTTAATTATTTTAATGCCCTTGGATAAAACCGTATTCTAAATGAAAATATTTCATCTCTGTGAATAAAAGAGAATATTCTTGAAGTTAACTATCTGTGTTCTTCTCTGCAGGAAGAATGTTTCCTGAACCTAGAGGCTCCTATATCAAGAGTATGTGGGTATGACACACCATTTCCTCACATTTTTGAGCCATTCTACATCCCAGACAAATGGAAGTGCTATGATGCCCTCCGAAAAATGATCAACTATTAACCATATTGGTAAGTCTGCCCTGCATTTTGAGAAAGCTAGCATGCCACTCTCATGAATGTACCATTTTTACGAAATTTTTTAAAGTTTATTTATTTTTGAGAGAGAGAGAGAGACAGAACACGAATGGGGAAGGGGCAGAGAGAGAGGGAGACACAGAATCTGAAGCAGGCTCCAGGCTCCGAGCTGTCAGCACAGAGCCCGACACGGGGCTCGAACCCACGAACCCTGAGATCATGACCTGAGCCAAAGTCGGACGCTTAACTACCTGAGCCACCCAGGCGCCCCACCCATGAATGTACTATTAACCAATGGCAATGGTCATCAATGTGTTGGCAATTTCTAAAACAGAATGTGGACTTAAGAAAAAAGTTCACATTCATAGTGGTATATTTACATTGAATAGAAACACATCGATTATTATTATCTGATATATTATCGGATATCTATAAAACAGATGTGTGCACATATTAACATTGAGGAATCAAAGAGGAAGGTGCATATGCTCTGTGCCATGGTTGGATTGCAAATATACCTTACTCCACGGTTCCAGTTTTATCCTCATTTCTGTATATTTTTACCAGCTATTTAAACTGTTCATGAAGAGGGTTAATTTCTGTTATTTAAAAATGGGCCTTCAAGCACCATTAATGTGGACTCCAGTGAATTAAACTATATGATGATCCATAACATACAATTTGTATTATCTAAAAACAGGTTTGTTGAGCAGGAAACTTATTTATTGTGTATAGGGAAGTTTTACTTAAAAGAATCCAGAACCACCGCCATTTCCAGATTCCTTTCTGGCAAGTGAATGTTTTGGCTTTTTTTAAGTTTATTTATTTATTTTGAGAGAAGGGGGGTGGGGGGTAGAGAGAGAGGGAAAGAGAGAGAATCCCAAGCAGGCTCTGCACTGTCAGCACAGAGCCCAACACAGTGCTGCAACCCACGAACTGTGAGATCAGGACCTGAGCTGAAATCAAGAGTCTGACACTTAACCGACTGAGCCACCCAGGCTCCCCCAAGTGAATGTTTTTATTTCTTTTTTCTTTTAAAGTGAATGTTTTTAAATTGTGGATAATAAATTGATATTTATTCATTACGATTTTTCATGTCATGCTTACCCCTTTGGCAGTATTGTTCTAGCAAAAATGAATACCATTAAAAACTGTTTCGTTTTCAGGGCTTTAATATAGAAGTTACTATCACTGACACACTGCTTTATTTTATCTTGACATTTTTGAAATACATAGATAGGATTAAATTTTAGATTTAACGTTTGAATATTAACATGTGACATTTACATTTTAATATCTAAAAATAGTAATAACAATACATTTTGAAGAACCACCATCTTGCAAAGAAAAAGGGAGAATAGACTCTGTGTAGTAATGTAAGCACATACTTCTTCAAGATAAGAAATTCTGTAATTCTTGAATCCTGTGTTTGAGGAGTAAACCTAGCCCACCTAAAAGCAGAGAGATACCTTTAAATTTGTACAGAGAGAGAAAAAAATCCCCCCCCCATCTGCCACTGTGATCCCCACTTTTTTGCAGTTCTATTTTGACAATGTTGCAGATGTAAATTTGGGCCCTTAGTCCCAAACACCAGGAACATATCCCTGGTGTTCTTTCAGACAATAGTAGATCTGGTGTCCTCTGAATGTCTATGAAAGCCACTGGCTTCTACAGTAAGTCACACTTATGACTAGTTAGAGGAACGCCATCTTTGTTGTCCATCCTATACCTTCCATGGACTATCTCTAATGGACAGTCAAGGTAATAATAATGTGTGGCCATAGTATTTAGGTGCTGATTTAAATTTGGATATATATTTATTTTTAAACATAAAAAAATGTTTAAGCCTATCATGAAAACATGACAAAAGAAGAAATAGTTTTTCTGTGCTTAAAGCAAAATATGGCATTGAGGAAAATAGTCATGCAGTTAAGAAATCTGTTAGTTCGTGGTGGCCAGAATGTCTATAATTGTTATTGAATTTCTTTTACAGAAAAACTGGAAGATTGTGACTAGATATGGAAATATTTTTCTGAACATTTTTCTTTTTATTTCCTCAGACTTCTCTCTTCTTGAAAAGAGTTTTTATGAACTGAACCACCTTGGATATTGGCTGAAAATTTTAAATTAGTTATGGTATTAACACATATGAATCGATGATTTCCAGTAAGAGTGTCTCAGATTAACTTTTTTAAATGTTCCACTTGGTAGTCTTATAAATTCCATTTAATTACATCTGTAAATATTGGATTGGGATAATATTCAATAAAGCAAAATCAGATTGTCCTCAGGTCATGTGTCCTTTTTTTTTTTTTTTTCATTAGTTAAAAGAATTTTAGTCAGAGTAATAGATTATCTTGTCAATTAAATCTGAATGAAAGTGAAATGTTTAGAAATGCAGATTTTCAACTTCATTATATTTATTATAGTTCTTTGTGGTTAAGATGGTTGTATGTATGAAACTTGTGGAATATTTTTCCTCGTCCTTCTCTCTTGTCTCAACAAGATCCACTGATGGACATACTCACTTTTTCTCCAGAAGCTGGCAGGCGTGGCAGGATTATCCTTGCTGCCTCGCTTCCCAATTGTGGGAGCTGGACAGTATGAGCCTTTTTTTTGTTATAAAATTGCCAAGCTTTTGATACAGTTGGAATTTTTTTTTTTTTTTTTTGCCATGATGTTGCAAAGCAAATATCTTTTTCCATGCCCTTTCTATTATTATGTAGATCAAAGCAGAACAACATGAGCAACAACAAATGCTCTGGCAGAGGAAACTTCTGGGCTGGGGACATTGCCAGGGCCCCTCATCTCTCACCCTGCCCTTCATCATAGTTTGAGACAGGCCTGAACAGCCTCAGGAATCCCTTCGCCGAACACCTCATCTCTGCAGGCCCGGCCCTCACAGATGGTGCCATGAGGTCTGTCACCCCTTCCGTAGATTCCAGAAAAGTTTGTTCTCACCAGTTCCAGCAGAAAGATCCACCTCCCTACAAATCAGAGAAATAGGGTCATATAGCATTTTCCTTTCTCTATGAAGATAATGGATATTTTCTTATGATGACAAATGTTTATTTTACTTTAAAACTACAATTTAAAAAGTTGTGTTCTGTTCATTTTTATCAGATATATTTGGAGGATACAGAAATCTACAGTGATATTTGTAGATAGCAAGAAACTTGGAGGTAAATTAAAGGCACTTTATCACAGATTCTATATAGCAATGGGCTGAAATAAAGAACGAGAGCACTTGTTAGGGTAAAAATAAAGCCCTGTGCTTGGTTTAAAAATAGAAACACCTGTATATTACAGAATGGGAAAAGATGTATTTGTCAGCAACAAGTTTGGAAGACATTTAGTGAATCCAGTTGGCTTATGATACAAGACATTCTGAGTTTAAGATGCCAAAACTCAACATGGACCTTGACTTTGTTTTCACTGTCCTCCAAAGTCATGAAGCATCCTTGCAGGAAACTCTTAACTCACATGGTCAGCCTAGGAAAACCAGGAAATATGCAGTAGTCAACCATATCTTGGCCTATAATGGGTTCTATTCAAACATATTTGTTTTAGCTGCACTAGGTTTTTTAGTTGATATAATTTATAATTTTAGTTAAAGCTACTTATTTTAATTGCCATTGATATCTTTTAAATACTATTTCTTCTATTCATCTGGTCTTGTAAGAATTTTCCCTTAAGCCATTTTAATTTTATTTTCTGTTACTCTGTTTTGAAATAGCAAGCATGAAGACAACTGTGCGGATAATCTACACACTAGGAGCCTGAGTTTCAAGGCATTTCCCCTTCCAGTTAGCCCTCCAGTCCCCACCACTAAACACCCTTTTCCCTCCCAAAATAAATGGCTTACAGTTAATATTAAACCGGTTTGTGGCAGAGGATATATACATCTAAATAATTGTGATAAGTACATTTTCTTTACATGACGCAAATGCTTCACACTATAAAAATGAGAACGGTGGAATGAGACGCCTAGGAGGTGTTACATGAACACTAAATTCCAAGTCCCCAGGACTCTCAGCTCAGCACAGGAAGGCCACACTCTCTGGGACAACATGGATATATAAGTGAAGGTAATCTTCTACACTTCATACTTCCCAATTCCTTTAGGAAAAAAACATGATTAACGTCCACATTCTATACAACGGATAGGTATTACCCAAGTTACATGTACAGACCTGTATCCATTGGAAAAAACACAAGATCAAGATCACAAGCACAAGATCAAGAAAATGACCTCAGTTCAACCCTTTAGGTTTAAGTCACATAATATAGAAACTCTGAGTAAGAATACTGAGAAGATACCCCATAGAGGGTCCACATTTGGTTGAGTGAAATCCCTTTCCCATCAGCTTGCCTGTGGTGGACATGTGTGGTTTCCAGCTGCCAGGCATCCCTACCCCCCACCTTCTAGTAACAGCACTGATGTTTGTTTGAGAACATTTGTTGGGAACTCCCGCCCCACTGCATGTGGCTCTGGAGGGGCTGCCAACCCCAGTGCCATTCAGCACTAGCCACAGAGATGGCCCTGGCCCAGCCCCATCCGATGCCTCAGAATGGAAAGTCGGGTTACCCGTGCAGAAACAAAACTTGGCCTCAGCCTTGTCAACGATGCTAAATTCTGAAAGACTGGTTCTCACACTTGTACCTATTTCAAGTATACCTGAGGATATATCTGATGGGTGTTAACCAGCTAGGCACACAGTGTTGCCTTTAGCAGAAATGCTTGGCTGAGGAGTGAGAAGCGTGACCCCAAAGCCATCCTGTCAGAATTTCCAGAGAGACATGAGGTTTGGAGACTCTGATACACTCCCCGAGGCCATCTAGTTTGGAAAGAAATAGAAAATGTTCATACATGGGCAAAGATTTAGAAACCCTGATACCTGATACCTCCCCAAACATCATAATTAAAGATATTTGCCAGGAAAAGGAGAAAATAAGAACAAGAATGAGGAAATCATAGCTGGAAAAGACTGGAAGTAAGAATGAAAACAAGTTAAATAAAAAGATCTATATCTAAAACAATTGTCTTAACTACCTTTTTTATGCAAAACAAGTGTTCCCTATTGTAAAAATAAGAAAATGGTCGTGATAATAAATGTGACTTAAATTGACAAAGATTAGAGTAGTAGGTTTGCCAAGAGGAATTCAGAAGTGCCAAATTCTTCAGTTTCAGTAAAGAGGAGTAGAACTTTATTATTCTCTTGTTAGTCTTGAAAGTTTAAGATTGGTTTCTAAATGCTCCGAAAATTAGTCACTAATAGGGTTAAAAGCAGCATGTGTATCTTTCATAGCATTGTACAAACCATCTATGCTATACTTACTAATTAATTCCACAAATGTTGTAGTGGATACTTGTCATAGGCCAGGTACTGAGCTAGATTCTAAGATGCAGACTTAATTAAGAAACATCCCTAGCAAAGAAAATGGGGAAAAAAAATGTTTAAAGAACAAGGAAAGAAAAGTAGGGAAAAGCGAGGCCAAATGTAACAATTATGACTATAAATATAACCGGGTAAATTCCCTAGTTAAAAAAGAAAGAATGTAGAGTGGCTTAACAAACAAAATCCAGTTACATGATATATACTAAGGAAGGATCTTGAAATAAGTTGACCTAGAGAGGTTAAAGTTTAAAAATGAACAAGTCAAAGTTAGGCAAAAAATAAATATGAAGGACACAAACGTGGCAGAATTCATATCAGACAAAGTAAAAGACAAGGGGAGAGAAGTATGCAGTCAATAGTAACAAAAAATATACTACAAGGAAGACATAACAGTTAAATTATTCTTTGTTTAATGTTTATTTTTGAGCGACAGAGTGAGCACACAAGCATGAGCAATGGAGGGGCCGAAAGAGAGGGGGACAGAGGATCTGAAGTTGGGACTGCACTGACAGCACACAGCCCAATGTGGGGCTCAAACTCATGAACCTGGAGATCATGACCTGAGTCAACATTGGACCCTTAAATGACTGAGCCACCCAGGTGCCCCAGATTATTTGTTCTAAGGGTGTAATATAAAAATGTAAGCAAAACTTATAAAAAAGAAAATATGGACAGAATAGTTGTAGAAGACAACTTTGTGATCCCACTGTAAATTTGTTAGATGAAGTAGATAGGAATAAATAATAGAATGGAGTCAACAAAAATATATTTTAAACTTTGTCCCTGTAAACAGAGACTGTATCACCTTTTAAAGCACACATAGCAGTTAAAAAAATTGATCGAATACTAAGGTACACGGAAAATATTAAAAAGCAAAAAAAAAAGTATTAAAAAGCACCATGTTTTTTCTCCATATTCCAAATTAATAACAAACATTTGTAACTACTTAGAATAAAAACATATCCAGCTAAGTAACTATGGAACCAAGGAGGAAATGTAAAACAATACAAAATATTGACAACTTAATATCACTGATATGATTCAGCCAAGATTTTACTCAGAGGTCAAATCGTAGACTTTAAATCTTTTCAAGAGAAAAGTAGAAATCCAAGATTGCAAGAATAAAGGAGGAAGAAGCTCAAGAATAATAATTTAAAAAAACAAGAAAATAGAATAAAAGAAAAGAAAAAGCAAATAAAAGTAGAAAGTTCCAAATGGGAAAAATAAATTGTAAGATAAAAATTATTTTTTCATCAAAATGGAAGTTTTCTTTCATTTTTTAATGTCTGTGCCATGTGAAAGAATATTACATTACATATGTTTTTATGTAATTATGATATAGTTGCAGGATTTTTTTACCTCAATGTCCAGGGTTCTCTCTCTCACCCCTTGGAAGAATGAAGAGGTAGACACAGAATAAAATGAGAAGCAGGCAAAAGTTTATCAGAGTATAAGATTAGAGAGTAAGAATAGTAGGAACGCCTTGGTGGCTCAGTCGGTTAAGCATCTGACTTCAGCTCAGGTCATGATTTCACAGTTAGTGAGTTCAAGCCCCACTTTGGGTTCTGTGCTGACAGCTCAGAGCCTGGAGCCTGCTTCAGATTCTATGTCTCCCGGTCTCTCTGCCCCTCACCTGTTCATGCTCTGTCTCTCTCAAATTAAAAATAAACATTAAAAAACAAGTAAGACTTGTACGAAAGCTTTCTTTACAGAGAAGGAGTATTTGAAAGTGGATGCCCGAAACTATAGGCAAGGGGCCTTGTTTTATAGGGTTTTGCTTGGCCCCATTCCTTTCCCCTTCTTTCTTCTCAGGTCCTACCTCATTGGCTAGGTAACTCTAAACGCCTAATCATTTTCGATTGGCTCATTTCCATTGTATGAGAGGTGGTCTATGGCCATACCATTCCTTGTGGGTACGTATTAGAGTCTACTACTTATTTTTAGTTAGGTCAAATTCCTGAAGGAAACCTGAGGGGGAGTAAGTGGTGTCTGCTACATTCTGAAGAGGAACCTTACGCCTCAGGGAGTTGGCTTGCGGTCAGAGGCTCCCAGCAGTGTCCCAAAATGTGTTTTTCCCCACCCAAGGACCTTCAAGTCCTAGCCTCTCCCTTTCTGCCTACTGAATCTTATCTTTTCCTATCATGATATCAGCAAATAAAGGCCACATAATGGCTGGTCCTACAATGGCTAATCCTGTCAGGTCCTTTGTTTGATGGGAAGAAATGATTTAGTATAACCTAATTGTTCACCCATAGTATTGATAAGTAAATGTCTTTGTTTTTAGGATATTTTATTCCATCACTTTAAGAAAATAATTACTGGGGCACCTGGGTGGCTTCATCGGTTAAGCATCAGACTTCGGCTCAGGTCATGATCTCACAGTCCCTGTGTTCGAACCCCGCGTCGGGCTCTGTGCTGACCGCTCAGAGCCTGGAGCCTGTTTCAGATTCTGTGTCTCCCTTTCTCTCTGCCCCTCCCCTGTTCATGCTCTGTCTCTCTCTGTCTCAAAAATAAATAAACGTTAAAAAAAAATTTTTTTTTAAATTACTAAGGTCTTGTTTTGCTTAAAGTCCTTCAGTTTCTTGCTGAAGCCTAGTTGGCTACCATAAATATTTTATTATACTATAAAATTTTTAGAAGATACAGTGACTAAAGAGAATAATTATTTTTGAAATGTTTTCTTGGTCATTTAAAACATCTACCTATTTATTATACTGGAGATCTCCCCCCCCCCCCCATTTACAATGTTTTACGGGTTCCACTGAGGCAGGAGGTTTTGGTCTGTTTGTTTACTACCAATTCTGCAGAGCCTAGAATGGTGTCTGACCTATAGACGTGCTCAATATATTGCTGAACAAACAAACGGAGGGAAATGCAGGCCAATACTTGAATTAGACCTTGTCCCTGAGAAGCACTTAGGTAAGTAAAATGGCCTCTTTAGATAATGCAGACATTTAAAGTGATAAAGATATATATATTTTTTAATGTTTATTTATTCTTGAGAGAGAGAGAGCGCGCATGCACAAGTAGGGGAGGGGAAGAGGGAGAGAGACACACAGAATCCGAAGCAAGGTGTAGGCTCTGAGCTGTCTGTGCAGAGCCCGACTTGGGTCTTGAACCCATGAACTGCAAGATCATGACCTGAGCTGAAGCCAGCCGCCCAACCAACTGAACCATCCAGACTCCCCTTAAAGTGACATTTTAATAGCATTTGATATTTTATACCAGGTGATATTCTATACCACCAGAGGCTAAGGGTCATAATTCATTTCTTAAGGAATTTCAGGAAGAGTAACAGTCCTTCATGTAGGACTAGACCTCAAGGGTCCCAAAAAGATGAACACTGTTTCTATATTTTTAGGCCAGTTTCTTCATATAGATTTCAAAACCATGTATTTTTAAATGGCTCTATGACAATATTGTACATTAAACTGTATATACAAATGGATAAACCAGAATAGAATTCTCATTCAAAACTGTTAATTTGGGGAAAATGAGATTGTCAGTAATTTTTCTTTTTTTTATACTTTTTTTTTAATTTAATTTTTTATTTTTTTTAATTTACATCCAAATTAGCATATAGTGCCACAATGATTTCAGGAGTACATTTGTTACTGCCCCTTACCCATTTAGCCCATCCCCCCTCCCACAATCCCTCCAGTAACCCTCAGTTTGCTCTCCATATTTATGAGTCTCTTCTGTTTTGTCCCCCTCCCTGTTTTTTATATTATTTTTGTTTCCCTTCCCTTATGTTCATCTGTTTTGTGTCTTAAAGTCCTCATACGAGCGAAGTCATGATTTTTGTCTTTCTCTGACTGACTAATTTCACTTAGCATAATACTGTCCAGTTCTATCCACGTAGTTGCAAAAGGCAAGACTTCATTCTTTTTGATTGCCAAAGAATACTCCATTGTAGGTATATGTGTGTGTGTATATATATATATATATATATATACCACATCTTCTTTATCCATTCATCCATTGATGGACATTTGGGCTCTTTCCATACTTTGGCTATTGTTGATAGTGCTGCTATAAACATGGGGGTGCATGTGTCCCTTCGAAATATATATCCCTTGGATAAATGCCTAGTAGTGCAATTGCTGGGTGGTAGGGCAGTTCTATTTTTCGTTTTTTGAGGAACCTCCATACTGTTTTCCAGAGTGGCTGCACCAGCTTGCATTGCCACCAACAATGCAAAAGAGATCCTCTTTCCCTGCATCCTCACCAACATCTGTTGTTGCCTGAGTTGTTAATGTTAGCCATTCTGACAGGTGTCAGATGGTATCTCATTGGGTTTTGATTTGTATTTCCCTGATGATGAGTGATGTTGAGCATTTTTTCATGTGTCAGTTGGCCATCTGGATATCTTCCTTGGAGAAGTGTCTATTCAGGTCTTTTGCCCATTTCTTCACTGGATTGTTTTTTGGGTGTTGACTTTGATAAGTTCTTTACAGAATTTGGATACTAACCCTTTATCTGATATGTCTTTTGCAAATATTTTCTCCCATTCTGTTGGGTGCCTTTTAGTTGTGCTGATTGTATCCTTCGCTGTGCAGAAGCTTTTTATTTTGATGAGATCCCAGTAGTTCATTTTTGCTTTTGTTTCCCTTGCCTCCAGAGACGTGTTGAGTTAAGAAGTTGCTGCGGGCAAGATCAAAGAGGCTTTTGCCTGCTTTCTCCTCGAGGATTTTGATGGCTTCCTGTCTTACATTGAGGTCTTTCATCCATTTTGAGTTTATTTTTGTGCATGGTATAAGAAGGTGGTCCAGGTTCATTCTTCTGTGTGTCGCTGTCCAGTTTTTCCAGCACCACTTACTGAAGAGACTGTCTTTATTCCATTGGATATTCTTTCCTGCTTTGTCAAAGATTAGTTGGCCATTCATTTGTGGGCCCATTTCTGGGTTCTCTATTCTGTTCGATTGATCTGAGTGTCTGTTCTTGTGCCAGTACATACTGTCTTGATGATTACAGCTTTGTAGTATAGCTTAAAGTCTGGGATTCTGATGCCTCCTGCTTTGGTTTTCTTTTTCCAGGTTGCTTTGGCTATTCAGGGTCTTTTCTGGTTCCATACAAATTTTAGGATTATTTGTTCTAGCTCTGTGAACAATGCTGGTGTTACTTTGATAGGGATTGCATTGAATATGCAGATTGGTTTGGGTAGTGTCGACATTTTAACAATATTTGTTCTTCCTATCCAGGAGCATGGAATGTTTTTCCATTTTTTTTGTGTCTTCTTCAATTTCTTTCATAAGCTTTCTATAATTTTCAGTGTATAGATTTTTCACTTCTTTGGTTAGATTTATTCCTAGGTATCTTAGGGTTTTTTGTGCAACTGTAAATGGGATTGATTCCTTGATTTCTCTTTCTGTCACTTCATTGTTGGTGTATAGGAATGCAACCAATTTCTGTGCATTGATTTTATATCCTGCAACTTTGCTGAATTCATGAACCAATTCTAGCAGTTTTTTGGTGGAATCTTGTGGGTTTTCCATATAGAGTATCACGTCATCTGCGAAAAGTGAAAGTTTGACCTCCTCCTGGCCGATTTGGATACCTTTTATTTCTTTGTGTGGTCTGATTGCAGAGGCTAAGGCTTCCAATACTATGTTGAATAACAGTGGCAAGAGTGGACATCCCTGTCTTGTTCCTGACCTTAGGGGGAAGGCTCTCAGGTTTTCCCCATTGAGGATGATATTAGTGTTGGGTGGTTCATATATGGCTTTTATGATCTCAAGGTATGCTCCTTCTATCCCTACTTTCTTGAGGGTTTTTATCAAGAAAGGATGCTGTATTCTGTCAAATGCTTTCTGTGGACCTATTGAGAGGATCATATGGTTCTTGTCCTTTCTTTTATTGATATGATGAATCACGTTAATTGTTTTGTGGATATTGAACGAGCCCTGCATCCCAGGTATAAATCCCTTGGTCATGGTGAATAATTTTTTTAATGTATGTTGGAGCTGGTTGGCTAATATCTTGTTGAGGATCTTTGCATCCATGTTCATCAGGGAAATTGGTCTATAGTTCTCCTTTTTAGTGGGGTCTCTGTCTGGTTTTGGAATCAAGGTAATGCTGGCTTCATAGAAAGAGTTTGGAAGTTTCCTTCCATTTCTATTTCTTAGAACAGTTTCAAGAGAATAGGTGTTAACTCTTCCTTAAATGATTGGTAGAATTCCCCTGGAAAGCCATCTGGCCCTGGACTCTTGTTTTTTGGCAGATTTTTTATTGCTAATTTGATTTCCTTCCTGATTATGGGTGTCTTCAAATTTTCTATTTCTTCCTGTTTCAGTTTTGATAGTGTATATGTTTCTAGGAATTTGTCCATTTCTTCCGGATTACCCATTTTATTGGCATATAATTGCTTATAATATTCTCTTATTATTGTTTTTATTTCTGCTATGTTGGTTGTGATCTCTCCTCTTTCATTCTTGATTTTATTTATTTGGGTCCTTTCCTTTTTCTTCTTGGTCAAACTGGCTAGTGGTTTATCAATTTTGTTAATTCTTTCCAAGAACCAGCTTCTGGTTTCATTGATCTGTTCTACTGGTTTTGTTTTGTTTGTTTGTTTGTTTGTTTGTTTGGCTTCGATAGTATTAATTTCTGCTCTAATCTATATTATTTCCTGTCTTCTGCTGTTTTGGGGTTTTATTTGCTGTTCTTTTTCCAGCTCCTTAAGGCAGAAGGTTAGGTTGCGTATCTGAGATCTTTCTTCCTTCTTTAGGAAGGCCTGGATTGCTACATACTTTCCTCTTATGACCACCTTTGCTGCGGCCCAGAAGTTTTGGGTTATGGTGTTATCATTTTCATTGACTTCCATATACTTTTTAATTTCCTCTTTAACTGTTTGGTTGGCCCATTAATTCTTTAGTAGGATGTTCTTCAGTCTCCAAGTATTTGTTACCTTTCCAAATTTTTTCTTGTGGTTGATTTCGAGTTTCATAGCGTCGTAGTCTGAAAATGTGCACAGTATGATCTCGATCTTTTTGTACTTACTTAGGGCTGATTTGTGTCCCAGTATATGGTCTATTCTGGAGAACGTTCCATGTGCACTGGAGGAGAATGTATATTCTGCTGCTTTAGGATGAAATGTTCTGAATATATCTGATACGTCCATCTTGTCCAGTGTGTCATTCAAAGCCATTGTTTCCTTGTTGATTTTTTGATTAGATGATCTGTCCATTGCTGTGAGTGGGGTGTTGAAGTCTCCTACTATTATGGTATTACTATCGATGAGTTTCTTTATGTTTGTGATTAATTGATTGATATATTTGGGTTCTCCCACATTGGGTGCATAAATGTTTACAATTGTTAGGTCTTCTTGGTGGATAGACCCCTTGGTTATGACATAATGCCCTTCTGCATCTCTTGATACAGTCTTTATTTTAAAGTCTAGATTGTCTGATATAAGTATGGCTACTCTGGCTTTCTTTTATTGACCATTAGCATGATAGATGGTTCTCCATCCCCTTATTTTAAATCTGAAGTTGTTTTTAAGTCTAAAGTAGGTCTCTTGTAAACAGCATATAGATGGGTCTTGTTTTCTTATCCATTTTGTTACCCCATGTCTTTTTATTTTTTTAATTTTTTTTTTCAATGTTTTTATTTATTTTTGGGACAGAGAGAGATAGAGCATGAACGGGGGAGGGTCAGAGAGAGGGAGACACAGAATCGGAAGCAGGCTCCAGGCTCTGAGCTGCCAGCACAGAGCCCGACGCGGGGCTCGAACTCACGGACCGCGAGATCGTGACCTGGCTGAAGTCGGACGCTTAACCGACTGCGCCACCCAGGCGCCCCTCCCATGTCTTTTGATTGGAGCATTGAGTCCATTGACATTTAGAGTGGGTACTGAAAGATATGAATTTATTGCCATTATGATGCTTGTAGAGTTGGAGTTTCTGGTGGTTTTCTCTGGTCTTTTCTAATCTTTGTTGCTTTTGAGAATATATATATATATATATATATATATATATATATATATATATATATATATTTTCATCTTTTCTCCACTCAGAGAGTCCCCCTTAAAATTTCTTGCAGGGCTGGTTTAGTGGTCACCAACTCATTTAATTTTTGTTTGTCTGGGAAACTTTTTATCTCTCCTTCTGTTTTGAATGACAGCCTTGCTGGATAAAGAATTCTTGCCTGCATATTTTTCTGATTCAGCACACTGAATATATCCCGCCACTCCTTTCTGGCCTGTCAAGTTTCTGTGGATAGGTCTGCTGCAAACCTGATCTGTCTTCCTTTGTAGGTTAGGGACTTTTTCCCTTGCTGCTTTCAAGATTCTCTCCTTGCCTGAGTATTTTGTGAATTTGACTATGATATGCCTTGTTGATGGTCGGTTTTTGTTTTATCTAATGGGGGTCCTCTGTGATTCCTGGATTTTGATGTCTGTGTCTTTCCCCAGGTTAGGAAAAATTTCCATTATGATTTGCTCACATAACCCTTCTACCCCTATTTCTCTCTCTTCCTCTTCTGGGACCCCTATGATTCTGATGCTGTTCCTTTTTAATGAGTCACTGATTTCTCTAATTCTTAAATCATGCTCTTTTGCCTCAATCTCCCTCTTTTTTTCTGCTTCATTATTCTGTATAAGTTTGTCCTCTATATCATTGATTCTCTGTTCTGCCTCACCCATCCTTGTCGCTGTGGCATCCATCCATGATTGCAGCTCAGTTATAGCATTTTTTATTTCATTCTGAGTATATTTTATTTCTTTTATCTCTGCAAAAAAGGGATTCTAATCTATTTTCGATTCCAACTAGTATTCTTATTATCATGATTCTAAATTCTGGTTCAGACATCTTGCTTGTATCTGTGTTGGTTAAATCCCTGGCTGTCGTTTCTTTGTGCTCTTTATTTTGGGGTGAATTCCTTAATTTTGTCATTTTTAAGGGAGAAAAGGAATTAATGAAGTATAAAAATTAAAATTAAAAAAATTAAAATTAAAAAAATGTTAAAATTAAAAAATTAACCCCCCCCCCATACACACAAAAATTGAATAAATGATGCTAGGTGTGTTTTGGTCTGGGCGTTGAAAGTGGTTTAACAGATTAGAGAAAAAAAGGGGGGGGGGAGAGAGAATAGTTTGAGAATTTGAAAAAATGAATGCACGAAGTAGACTAAAATGAAATGATGGGAGTAAAATAGAATTTGAAAAAAATTACACAAAAGTAAAGAATATAGTAGAAATAAATTAAAGAAAAATATTTTAATAAAAATTAAAAATAAAAATGATTTTTTCTCTTTCTGTATTCAAGAAAAAGAAAGGAAACAAAAAAGAGAAAACAGATAAAAAAAAAAAAGGAAATCACTTGAAAATTTGAAAAAGTGAATACACTCTAGTAGACTAAAATAAAATGATGGAAGTAAAATAGAATTTGAAAAAATTTACATAAAAGCAAAAAAATAGTAAAATTAAGGAAAAATATTTTTAATAGAAATTGAAATAAAAATGAAGGTTTTCTCTTTCTGCATTCAAGAAAAAGAAAAGAAATGAAAAAGAAAAGGGAAAGAAAAAAAGGAAATCGTTTACAAATTTGAAAAAGTGAATACACTGAAGTAGACTAAAAAAAATGATGGAAGGAAAATAGAATGTGAAAAAATTTACACAAAAGCAAAAAATATAGTAAAGAAATTAAAGAAAAATATTTTTAATAAGTGAAAATAAAAATGATTTTTTCTCTTTCTGTATTCAAGAAAAAGAAGTGAAAAAGAAAAAAAAAGAAAGGAAAGGAAATTGAATAGATGGACCTGCTGACAGATTGAAATAGGACAGAAATTACTTCGTTTTTCCCTATAAGTTAGACTATGAAGGGCTTTATAGTCCATAAACTAAGTAGGCAGTGAAACTTGTGTTCTTGAAGAGTGAGGTTGGCCCAGTTGGGCGGGACTCAGTGTAACTGCTCCGCTCTCCACTACATGGCGCTGCTAGCCTACTGGGGTGTAGTGTTGTGGTGCTGTAGGTGTGTATGCGCATGTGCGGGAGCAGTGAAAATGGCTCCACCCAGGTACCCAGTCTGTTCTCCGGGATCAGCGATCACGCACCCAACCTCTGTCTTCAGCTTTCATCCACTCCCACTTTTCCACTCTCTGTGACCAGGCCCCAGGCAGTACCTCTCTCCCGAGTTTTGTCTCAGATATGGCTGTTTTCCCCAGCCCCTTACTTCTGAAGGACTGCGGCTTTCACCCGTTTAGCCCCTCTGTGGGAGGGTCTCACTGAGCAATGGCTGAATGCCGGCTGCACCCAGGAATGCCTGCTGGACCCTGCTGCTTCCGGTGCCCCGAGACTGTGGCTGGGTGCCAGCCTGCCACGGAAAAAACTCTCGAGATAGTGTAGCAGCAGCGTTTCCAGGATTATGGAAAATCACAGCTCACATCTGGGACCAGGCTTCACCCTTAACAACCTTGTTCCAGCATCAGCAAATGTGGCCATTTTCTGGAGTCTGCTGGGACCAGGTGGCTTCAACAGTCTCTACCAAATGTCCTACCAGCAGTGGAACCGCTTTTCCCCGTGTGGCCTGAGAACCTCCCAGACCCCATTCTGTTCCTGGGGATTTGCCCTTCCCACCAGAGCACCGCCAGGTATCGAGCTACAGAGTTGCAGACTTTGTGCTTCCCTTGTTTACAGTCTTAATGGAATTTAAACCCTCTCCTTTCTCCTTTCTCCCTTTTTAGTTTAGTCCCTGCGGCTCTTTCCAATTTTCTACTTTCTCTCCAACTGCTTTTGGGGAGGGGTGCTTTTCCTATATTGTCCCCCCCATCCCCCACCCCCTGTCTCCATCCTCTCTCCACCTGCAAAAGCGGCTCCCTGCCCGCTGCATCTTCTCACTCCCCAAATTCACCTCTCCACACCGTGTACCTGCTGAATTCTATGGCTCAGGTTGTGCAGATTGTTGTGTTAATCCTCCAATCAGTTTTCTAGGTGTGCAGGATGGTTTAGTGTTGTTCTGGCTGTATTTCATGGACACAAGATACACAAAAAACTTCCATGCTGTTTCGCCGTCTTGGCTCCTCCCTCTATTTTCTTAATTTCTGTTCTTAGCGTCACAAATGAAAGGTCATCCTGGTTCAGGGTTATCCTCCCAGTGGCCCTATCTGTGCTATAATCCCCTTCTTTGTGGTTAGTAGAGTCTGTAGACTTGAGGCTGCAAGGTAGCCTTGCAAGGTAGACTTGAGGCTGCAAGGTAGACTTGAGGTGTGCAATGGTAGGACACCATTTCACAATGGCTAGTTGCAGGATAGAAGGTGACCAAAATTGGGCCAATGAGAGCTCTTCTTCAGGATTTTTCAAACAAATGGATCTGGAAAGATGTTATTCTGGAGGGACCCATGGCTACCATCTTTATCTGAAAAAGAACAGAATCCTTGGACCGAGGAAGGCTGCAGCATGAGATGGAGTCTGTCCTGGCCAGATTTCAGTCTCTGGAATCAGTCACCCCCAAGGCCAGCTCCTCTTCTGCCGTGTATAGCCTCATGGTTCCATATTTCCTTTCATGAAGAATTACCCCAGGATCTTAACAATAAACTATTTCTTTGTTCTAAGCTGAATTTCGGTTGCTTGCAACCAAACACATTCTAATTCAATCATTCTAAATGCTTTGAAATGCATTCAGTTTGAAAAGAGAATGCCCATGTGTTTTTAACAAAATATGCTTGAATAAAATTCTCCACCTTTGGGACTCCTATAGGTATTGTGCTTGATATTTTTTCTTATCTACAACATGCAAATTAGCTGCAAATACTGGTGTATTAATGTCAAGTGTCTTAGCCATAAAATAAATGAATTCAGACTTTCAGTCTACAGAAGTTGAATGCCTGCAACCTTCCCTTAGGCCAGGAAAATGAGCAGTTCCACAGCATCTGTCTTTTAGAAGATGTACTCTTTGGGGCTTATTCATATAAAATTCTTTACTGCTGTCATGAGACCTTAGAACTGTTGTTAAACTTACCCATATGGCTGAAAAACAGCCCTTGGGAATTTTCTTTTTCAGAGAAATTTAAAATGCCTATTGTCAGTCCAATAGCAATTTTTTTTTGAGAACACTTTGTGCAAATTCCTTATATTTACCTTCCTTCTGTTAAATCATGTTTGCTTTCACCCTTCATCTTTTATGTGAAATACTTCAGAAGTTAAAGAACAATGTAGTGAATGTCCGCGTACCTTCCATTAACATAAAAATTGTAAAGTACAATTCACCTTTCCTAGACTACCTTAACCCAGAGGAAATCTTAAAGCCCTACTAATAGTAACAAGAAGTGTTGTTTAAAACAATTTTGTCCCAACTGCTAGACATCCTCGCAGAGGTTTCTTTATTTAGGGGATTTGCTGGAGGGTTGCTTTACAACAGTCATTTGAACAACCAAGTGGAGTCCATGCTTCTTTGGTGCTGACTCCAGTTCCCTGCAGAAATATCTGCTGCTAGCTGTTACGGGAGTCTCCTTGGGGTTGCTACTATCTCAGGGGTCACCTGCAGCTGGCACTTACTGCCCTGAATTTCCCTTCAGAGCCTCCCACATAGCATTTGCTATTAATGCTATTCATTGGGTTCCTGGAGTCCTGAGAGTGCTATGTTCTCCCTGGAAGCAGGAAAGTCTCTCATCTCCCATTGCGATACATGGATCCCAAGATAGTGTGGCCATGTATCCCCAGTCTCTCATGGATATTTGGTGAAAGAGATCAATTGTCCGTAGAACCTCTGTCCCTTCCTGGGGCTCAAGCCCTGCCACTGGTCTATGTCTGGTTCCCTAGCTCCCTCTTCTCTCAGAATAGGCTTCTGCACAAAGCTGCTCTGTTTCTCAGTACACAGAGACCAGCAGCCAACTTGCCTGCCAGTCTTGCAGACAATTCTAGTTCCTGGAGCAAGCATACTTCAGTCTTAAGTTGGTTTACTCTTGTGAGGAAAAAGTTGCCTAGGAAAAAAAAAGGAGCTATAGTGGTTTGTGATTTATGATACATCTGTATGATTAGATACAATGTAGAATTTGTAAGTAATGATTATGAAAATTATGTAGCAACATGGAAACATGCTCATTGTATACTTTTAAGTGGAAAAATCAAGATGCAAAATTTTATGTGTATTATAATTACAACTATTGTTACTTCTGATTTTTTTTTTTTTTTTACACAGGAATAGAGAACATAACAGCGGTGTTAAAGTGAGGACTGAATTATATCATGTTAAAAGGGAATTTCTTTTTTAGCATGCTTACTGCAAAGTAATAAAATACTGAATATATACTTTACTAAGCTTAGCCAAGTATTAAGCATTGCATAACTGTCCTGTTCTTTAAAACATGGTCCCTAAGCATCAGTTCTAAAGAGTCCTTTTGTTCATCTGATTACTGCCAGAACCAGAAATAAAACACATTTTTTTTTATCATCCCTTTCTCCCTCCCTCTGTATCTCTTTCTCTCTCTCTCACACACACACATCCACAAATGATTTGTTAGGTAAGCTCTGAAGGGAAAGTTAAAAAAGAAATCATCTTCTACAGTACTATACTAATGCCTTTGTAAAGATTTTTTTAATTTTTTTTTTTAGTTTATTTATTCATTTTGAGAGAGAAGAGAGCATGTTCAGAGGAGGGCAGAGACAGAGGGAGAGAGAGAATCCCAAGCAGATTCCACACTACCAGTGCTGAGCCCAAGGTGGGGCTCGAATTCAAAAACTATGAGATTTTTACCTGAGCTGAAATCAAGAGTTGGATGCTTAACAGACTGAGCCACCCAGGTGTCCTGCCTTTGTAAAGTTTTGAACTTTGTATTAAGATGTATAAGAGTTTGTTAGGGTCACAGCAGAAAAAAAGATGTCACATTCATAGGTTTTAACTGAATAGAGTTTTATATTAAAGGGACTATTCACAAAGGTCTGAGCAGATGTCAGGAACTGGGAAGGGAGAGTGAAGCATCTAGGAATTGAAAACTCTGAGAAGTCATTACTAAGGGGGAAGGTATGTCCAGGGTCCTGGTGAGAGCTATAGCCATGGAGGAGGGACTCCCTGACTAAAGACAAGAGTTGTGGCCACAGAGAAATGGAATGGCTGCTCACAAAACAGCATGGGGAGAGAGGAGAATACATATCCTGGTCTTTCCTACCTCCTGATGGCCTACCAGTGCTTCCCATCAGCCAAACCCAATTGCAGGCCAATAGGGCAAGGTAGCCTGGCGATGCACTCACTGGAAGCCAGCCTTTCTGGAAACAGAGCAGGACAAAAAAGGATGGAGAATGGATTTAGAGAGGCAAATGGAGAAAACTGGCACAAGGAGCCCACAGCTATGCCACATCATAGACAGCTGGGTAGATTACCTGTTTAACTACAAGCTTATTTTTTGTTTGTTCGTTTTAAATAATTAATTGTCAAGTTAGCTATCTTGGCTTCAGGAGTAGATTTCCGTGATTTATTACTTACATACAACACCCAGTGCTCATCCCAACAAGTGCCCTCCTTAGTACCATCACCCATCTCCCTCCCCGCCCCCCCCCATTGTCCCCATCAACCCTCAGTTGTTCTCTGTACTTAATAATCTTTTATGGTTTGCCTCCCTCTCTCTTTGTAACTTATTTTTCCTTCTATTCCCCTATGGTCTTCTGTTAAGTTTTTCGAATTCCACATATGAGTGAAAACATATGATATCTGTATTTCTCTGACTGACTTACTGCACTTAGCATAATACCCTCCAGATTTATCCACATTGTTGCAAATGGCAAGATTTCATTCTTTTTCACAGCAAAGTAGTATTCCATTATATATATAAACCACATCTTCTTTATCCAATTATCAGTTGATGGCTATTTGGGCTCTTTCTATAATTTGGCTATTGTTGATAGTGCTGCTATAAACATTGGGGTACACGTGCCCCTACGAATCAGCACTCCTGTATCCTTTGGATAAATTCCTAGTAGTGCTATTGCTGGGTTGTAGGTTAATTCTACTTTTAATTTTTTGAGGAACCTCCACACTGTTTTCCAGAGCAGCTGCACCAGTTTGCATGCCCACCAACAGGGCAAGAGTGTTCCCATTTCTCCACATCCTCGCCAACATCTGTTGTTTCTTGAGTTCTTAATTATAGCCAATCTGACCAGTTGAGGTATATCTCAGTCTGGTTTTGATTTGAATTTCCCTGATGATGAGCAATGTTGAGCATCTTTTCATGGGTCTGTTCACCATCTGGGTGTCTTCTTTGGAAAAGTGTCTGTTCATGTCTAATGCCCATTTCTTCACCGGATTATTTGTTTTTTGGGTATTGAGTTTGGTAAGTTCTTTATAGATTTTTGATACTAACCCTTTATCTGATATGTCTTTTGCAAATATCTTCTCCCATTCTGTTGGTTGCCTTTTAGTTTTGTCGATTGTTTCCTTTGCAGTACAGAAACTTTTTATCTTGATGAGGTTCCAATAGTTCAGGTTTGCTTTTGTTTCCCTTGCCTCTGGAGACATGTCTAGTAAGAAGTTGCTGTGGCTGAGGTAAAGATGTTTTTGCCTGTTTTCTAGGGTTTGATGGTTTCCTGTCTCACATTTAGGCCTTTCATCCATTTTGAGTTTCTTTTTGTGTATTGTGTAAGAAAGTAGTCCAGTTTCATTCTTCTGCATGTTGCAATCCAGTTCTCCCAGCACCATTTGCTAAAGAGACTGTCTTTTTTCCACTGGATATTCTTTCCTGCTTTGTCAAAGATTAGTTGGCCATACAATTATGGGTCCAATTCTGGGTTCTATATTTCATTCCATTGGTCTATGTGTCCTGTTTTTTGCCAGTACCATACTGTCTTGATGATTACAGCTTTGTAGTAGAGGTTAAAGTCTGGATTGTGATGCCTCCAGCTTTGGTTTTCTTTTTCAACATTACTTTGGCTATTTGGGATCTTTTGTGGTTCCATACAAATACTAGGATTATTTGTTCTAGCTCTGAGAAGAATGCTGGTGTTATTTTGATTGGGATTGCATTGAATGTGTAGATTGCTTTGGGTAGTATCGACATTTTAACAATATTTGTTCTTCCAATCCATGAGCATGGAATGTTTTTCCATTTCTTTGTGTCTTCTTCAATTTCCTTCATAAGTTTTCTATAGTCTTTAGTGTATAGATCTTTTACCTCTTTGATTAGGTTTATTCCTTGGTATTTTATGGTGCTGGGTGCAATTATAAGTGGGATCTATTCCTTCATATCTCTCTGCTGCTTCATTATTGGTGCATAGAAATGCAACCGATTTCTGTATATTGACTTTATATCCTGTGACTTTGTGGAATTCATGTATCAGTTCTAGCAGATTTTTGGTGGAGTCTTTCAGGTTTTCCATGTAGAATATCAGGTCATCTGTGAAAAGTGAAAGTTTGGCTTCTTCTTTGCCAATTTGGATACCTTTTATTTCATTTTGTTGTCTGATTGCTGAGGCTAAGACTTCCTACACTATGTTAAACAACAGTGGTGAGAGTGGACATCTCTGTCATGTTCCTGATCCCTGTCGTGTTCCTGATATCTGGGGGAAAGCTCTCAGTTTTTCCCCATTGAGGATGATATTAGCTCATATCATGAGCCTTTCATATATGGCTTTATGATGTTAAGGTATGTTCCTTTTATCCCAACTTTCTTAAGAGTTTTTATTAAGAATGGTGCTGTATTTTGTCAAATACTTTTTCTGCATCTATTGATGGGATCATATGGTTCTTATCCCTTCTTCTATTAATGTGATGTATCATATTGATTGATTTACAGATATTGAACCAGCCCTATAGCTGAGGAATGAATCCCACTTGATCATGGTGAATAATTCTTTTAACATACTGTTGAATATCTTGTTGAGAATTTTTGCATCCATGTTCATCAGGGATATTGGACTGTAATTCTTTTTAGTGGGGTCTTTATCTGGTTTGGGAATCAAGGTACTGCTGGCTTCATAGAATGAGTCTGGAAGCTTTCCTTCTGTTGCTATTTCTTGGAACAGCTCGAGAAGAATAGGTATTAACTCTGCTTTAAATGTCTGGTAGAATTCCCCTGGGAAGCCATCTGGCCCAGGACTCTTATTTGTTGGGAGATCTTTGATAACCGATTAAATTTCTTTGCTGGTTATGGGTCTCTTCAAATTTTCTATTTCTTCCCATTTGAGTTTTGGTAGTGTGTGGGTGTTTAGGAATTTGTCCATTTCTTCCAGGTTGTCCAGTTTGTTGGCATATAATTTTTCATAGTATTCTCTAATAATTGTTTGTATTTCTGTGGTGTTGGTTGTGATCTCTCCTCTTTAATTCCTGATTTTATCTGTTTGGTTTCTTTCTCTTTTCTTTTTGAGAAGTCTGGCTAGGGGCTTATCAATTTTGTTTATTCTTTCAAAAAACCAGCTCTTAAATTCATTTATCTGTTCTACTGATGTTTTTTTTATTCTATATTATTTATTTCTGCTCTAATCTTTATTATTTCTCTTCTTCTGCTAGCTTCGGGGTTTCTTTGCCACTCTGCTTCTAGTTCCTGTAGGTGTGAGGTTAGGTTCTATATTTGGGATTTTTCTGGCATCTTGAGATAGGCCTGGATTGCAATATGTTTTCCTCTTAGTACTGCCTTTGTTGCATCCCAAAGAGTTTGGACTATTGTGTTTTCATTTTAATTTGCTTCCATATATTTTTTAATTTCTTCTTCAATTTCATGGTTGACCCATTCATTCTTTAGTAGGGTGTTCTTTAACCTCCATGCATTTGGAGGCTTTCCAAATTTTTTCTTGTGGTTTATTTCCAGTTTCATAGTCTTGTGATCTGAAAATAAGCATGGTATGATTTCAATCCTTTTATATTTGTTGAGGGATGTTTTATAACCCAGTATGTGATCTATTTTGGAGAATGTTCCATGTGCACTCAAGAAGAATGTGTATTCTGCTGCTTTTGGATAAAAACTTCTGAATATATCCATCAAGTCCATCTGGTCCAGTATATCTATCATCTAAGGCCATTCTTTCTTTATTGGTTTTCTGCCTAAATGATCTATCCATTTCCATAAGTGGAGTATTAAAGTCACTTATAATTACAGTATTATTATCAGTAAGTTTGCTTATGTTTGTTGTTATGCTCCAAGTCGGGGGCATAAACATTTACAATTGTTAGCTTTTCTTGATGGATAGACCCCTTAATTATGATATAATGTCCTTCTTCATCTCTTGTTATAGTCTTTGTTTTGAAATCTACTTTGTCTGATATAAATATGGCTACTCTGGCTTTCTTTTGACTTCTAGTAGCATGATAGATGGTTCTCCATCCCATTACTTTCAGTTGGAAGGTGTCCTCAGGTCTAGGCAGCACATAGATGGATCTTGGTTTTTGTTTTTGTTTTTTGTTTTTTTTTAATCCATTCTCATACCCTATGTCTTTTGATTGGGGCATTTAGTCCATTTACATTCAGAGTGATTATTTAAAGATAAAGATTTAGTGTCATTGTGTTATCTGTAGGTTTCCTGCTTGTGATATCTCTGGTCCTTTGTAGTCTTTGCTGCTTTTCACTCACAGAGTCCCCCTTAGGGTCTCCTGCAGGACTGGTTTAGTGGCCTTGAACTCCTTTAGTTTTTTGACTTGGGAAAACCTTTATCTCTCCTATTCTGAATGACAGCCTTGCTGGATAAAGTATTCTTGGCTGCATATTTTTCCTATTCAGCACATTGAATATTTCCTGCCACTGCCTTCTGGCCTGCCAAGTTTCAGTGGACAGGTCTGCTACTACCCTTATGTATCTACCCTTTTAGGTGAAGCCCCATTTGTCCCTAGCTGCTTTCAGAATTCTCTTTATCTTTGTATTTTGCCAGTTTCACTATGATATGTCATGGTGTTGACCTGTTTTTGTTTATTTTGAAGGGAGTTCTCTGTGTCTCCTGGACTTGGATGTCTGTTTCCTTCCCCACATTAGGGAAGTTCTCAGCTATAATTCGTTCAAATAAACCTTCTGCCCCTTTCTCTCTCTTCGTCTTCTTCTGGAATTCCTATGAGACAGATATTATTTCATTTTGTTGAATCACTTAGGTCTCAAACTTTGCCTTTGTGATCTAGTAATTTCTTTTCCCTCTTTTTTCAGCTTCATGATTTACCATAACTTTACTTTCTATTTCATCTATTTTCTCCTCTGCTTCTCATCCTTGCTGTCACTGCATCTAGTTTATTTTGCATCTCCTTTACAACATTTCTTAATTCATCGTGACTATTTCTTAGGTCCTTGATCTCTGCAGCAATAAATTCTCTGCTGTCTTCTATGCTTTTTTCAAGATTACCTATTAGTTTTATGACTATTATTCTAAATTCTTGCGCAGATATATTGTTTATATCTCTTTTGACCAATTCCCTGGCTGTCATTTTTTTCTGGAATTTCTTTTGAGAAGAATTCTTCCATTTCGTCATTTTGGCTAGGTTTCTTTATAGCTTGTTATATGTCCTGAACCTGCCAGTACTATTATATTTAAAAGGGGTCAGACCCTGTCCAGGGCCTCGTACTCCAGGAAGTGTTTTTGGAGTGTGTTGTGTGCACTCTGTTGTGTCTTTGGCTGCTCTATCCCACTGCTCGTAGTGGTGGAAATTTTGGACCTTCCACCAGGTGTGCTTTGATTTGTTCACTGAAGTAACCCTGGAAAAAGGAAAAGTGTGGGGGATACCTTATCCCATATAAAGAGAGAAATAAAATGAAACAGTCGGGTAAAAAGAAAAAAAGAAACAGGCAGAGAATCAAAGAAACTGTAAGGCTTAATCCAGAGGAAGAGAGAAAAACAAAGAAGAAGATAAAGAAAAGATATAAAAAGAATAGAGTAAAAATCCCTGATTAAACAAACAACCAGAACAGAGAAAGAAAGGAAGAAAGAAAGAAAGAAAGAAAGAAAGAAAGAAAGAAAGAAAGAAAAAAAAAAAGAAAGGAAAAAATAAAGAAAGAAAAAAGATATATATAAAGGAATTGACCAAAAGTCAAATGAGAAACTGAGTCTGATTCCAAAGGAAAGGGGGAAAAAAAAAAGAGGAGGGTAAAAAGAAAAAGGGAGAAGAGAACAAAAGGAAAGAAAAGAGAAAAAACTAATAATAAGAAACAAAACAAAACAAAAAAACAGATTAACATACAAAACTGAAGGACAGTTGTCTGTTGGTGCCTGGGACCAGTGGCTGTGCTGGTCTGGAGAAGAGGCCATCTGGTTCTGTCAGTGTCAGTCTCAGTCTGGTAGATGAGCAGTTATGCAGTTACCAGGCACGGAGGGGAGAGGTTTGGTGTAAGGGGTCCCGCCCCCACTGGGGGCATCTGTCCTGTTCCAGGAAGCCCCACAGTGTTGATGTTGGGGAGAAAAATGGCAACACCCCAATCTCTCCTCCTGAAACTGGGTGTCTCAAACCAGGTTGTTAGGCAGCCCTCACAGAGTAGCCCAGGCAGGCACCCTGCCCTGCTCCACAGTCTCCCTCATCTCCTAGGTGCTCTGCTGGGATTCAAAACCCAAAGAAACTATAACAGTTTAATCCAGAGAGTAAGAAAATAAAGAAGGAGGTGTAGAACATGTCTCAAGAGAATGGATTAAATATGTTCACTTAAACAAACCAACAAGCAGCGTAACCAGACTAGAGGAGGGAAGAGATAAGAAGAAAAAAAGGAAGGAAGAATATATCTATATAATAAGCATTGTCCGAATTAAACCAGGCAATGCAACCGTGCTGGTCTGGAGGAGGGGCTGTCTGGTTCATCAGCATTAATCCTGCTCCAGTAGATACACAGTTACCAGGCACGGAGGGGCGTGGTTTAGTTTAGGGTGGGTCTGCCTCCACTGTGAGCCGAGTTCCCTTCGCTGAAGTCCCACTTATGTATGGCCCGTGGGGTTGTCGCATTGGATCTCTGGAAGCAACTCTGTCTCTTTTCCTCCCGGACTCTTGGGGTTCAAAATCTTTTGGCCTTAACACAGCTTTGTTTGAGAGATGAGGGAACTTCAGATCCCCCTACTTCTCCGCCATGTTGGCCCCTCCCTCCAGCCACTCATTTCTGAAGTACTTTGACCTGCTCAGATCCTCTGGGGGAGGGTCTTGCTGAGCAATGGCCGGGTGTGGGCCTGCCCCAGGAACATTCACGAGACTGTGCTGCTGCAGGGGCCCAGAGACTGCGGCTGGGTGCCATCCCGCCCCAGAAAACGTTCACATGATCTTGTAGCAGCAACGTTTCAAGGTTTATGGAAAATCACAACATACATCTAGCGCCCGGCTTCCCCCTTAACGTCCTTGTTCCAACACCTCGCTCTCCACTCCTGGGGATTCGTCCTTCCCACCAGAGCACCACCAGGTATCGAGCTGCGGAGTTTCAGATTCTGCACTCTGTTTATAGAGTCTTAATGGAATTTTAACCCTCTCCTTTCTTCTTTCTCCTTTTTTTGTTCAGTCCCTGCGGCTGTTTCCACTTTTCCACTTTCTTTCCAGCTGCTTTTGGGGGGATGCTCTTCCTATACTCTCCCTGTGTCTCTGTCCTCTCTCCACAAGCAAAAACATCTCCCTGCCCTCCCACGGCTTCTCGCTCCTCCGCACCGTGTACCTGCTGAATTCTATGGTTCAGGTTGTGCAGATTGTTGTGTTAATCCTCAGATCAGTTTTCTAGTTGTGCAGGATGGTTTAGTGTTGATCTGGCTCCATTTCATGGACACTAGATGCAAAAAACTTCCACGCTGTTCTGCCATCTTGGCCCCTCCTGGTATTCAAAACCCAACTTCTTAAAGGATCCTGCTCCGCCTGGAGTTAGCACCACTCCCCCCAGCTGATGAAAGTGGTTAGCACCACTCCTCCCAGCTGACGAAAGACCTCTGGCTGGCACCTGCAGGGTCTTTTGTCCTTGGGGAATCAATAAACCCTCTTCCCACAGTACTTGAGGGAGGGGACTGTTATCTCCCAGTGTGGCCCCAAGATTGCTATCACACCCTGGGCTGGCTCCCTTCCCCACCAGGCATGCACACACGGTAGTGGCTCTGGTCTGGAGAAAGTTGCACACCCCTGAAAACTCCAATCTTTAGCTCCTAAAGCAGTTTGCAAAGTAGAAACTGGTTCTCTCCGTTTGTTTTGTTTTTTTTTTTTTTCCCCCCAGACCGTGGTCCAGGGAGGTTTTCCTCTTGCTCAAATACCACACTTCCACAGCCTCTCTTTGTGTTCCTTTTGTCTCTCCAAAGAAGGGGTCCCCTCTCCTCCATACCTATGCTGCTTGCCACTTTTATCTCTCCCAATTCATAAACGTGCATCTCTGTCCTGCCAAGCTGTTTCTGTATACCTGTAGAGATTTTTCTGTCACTCTACAGCCTGTATTCCTGGGCATTCCAAGTGTTCTGACCTTAAGCTGTGTTTGAGGGATGAGGGAAATTCTGGTCCCCCTAGTTCTCTGCCATTTTAACTCCTCCTACAAGCTTATTGTTTTTGAAGCTGGTGAAAATGTAGATTCTTTTTAGCCATACCAACTTTTCCTGGGGTGGGGGCTAGGTTTTTGATGGCTATGTATTCTGCTGGTGGAAATGTATGGCATTTATATCTATATAGTGTATTTGTGATGATTTTCTGCAAGTCTTCAGTCTTCCTGCAAAAATCTGGACTGAGCGCAAAGCTGCCACACTGGAGGTGTTCTGTGCTTACATCTGTTTTGGGAGTCCACGATTTTTCTTTTTTCTTTCATTTTGTTGGAGCATATCAGTAGATTCCTTTTTAAAAATCTCAATTTTCTGAGACTTTTCATGTCAGAAAATGGCCTTGCTCTAACCCTTGACTGATAATTTGACCGAGTGTAGAATTTTAGGCCCAGAAACATTTTTGTCTCAGAATAGTTAAGGCATTGCATAATCACCTCACACTTTTCCAAGTCTCTTATTATTTTTCTCAAAGTTTGTGTCTTTGTCAGGCTTCTTGGGATATTTCCTTAACCTTTTCTAACCTTCTTTGTGTTATTTTTCTTTTGGCCAATTTTTTTTAAACCTGTGTTCATCTCTCACAGCACCCTCTTATTTTAAGGCTGCCTTTTATGTATCTATGTGCATATATGTGTGTATACACATAAATATACATATACATACACGTGTGTGTGTGTGTGTGTGTGTGTGTGTGTGTTGTTGTTGTTTTAATCTCTTGGGATATATATTAGAGCTATGGCTTTTTTGGAAGTTTTATTGTGTTTTCCGAACTATATTGTTTTTTCCAGTTCCACTTTTCTGTTTATTCTCTCTTTTGTCTTATGTATGGTGATTTCTAGTCATTTTTATTCAAGACTGAGTCATCAACAGCTGATTTGGATTGTAGTATATACATGCCAAGGAATATTATTCAATCCTCAAAGTGAATGAAGTTCTGATATATGCTGCAACATGGACAAATCTCTAGAACATCATGCTAAATGAGAAAAACTAGAATCAAAAGTTACACATGGTACGATTCCATTTAGTGAACTATCCAGACTAGATAAATCCATGGGGATGGGATGCCCATTGGTGGCTTCCAGGGGCTGGAAGAAGGAGATAATGGGGCAAAGAGTGCTTAATGGGTAAGGGGTTTTACTTTAGAGTGATGGAAATGTTTTGGAACCCGATAGAGGTGGTTGCACAACATTGCACATGCACTAAATGCCACTGAATTGTTCATTATAAGATGGTTAATTTTGTGTTCTGTGAATATCACCTCAACAAATTTTTTTTTTAAGTTTATTTATTTTGCGAGACAGAGAGAGAGAAAGAGAGCCAGCAGGGGAGGGCAGACAGGGAGAGAGAGAGAATCCCAAGCAGGCTCCACGCTGTCAACACAGACCAATGTGGGGCTTGAACTCATGAACTGTGAGATCATGACCTGAGCTGAAGTCAAGAGTTGGGCGCTTAACCAAATGAGCCACCCAGGAGCCCCAGTAAATTGTGTTTTTGAAGTTGACTGGATGTGGGTGTGTGGCAGGACAAGGGTGGCCTTCATTTCTGGATGATTAGGCAGAGAGCCTACCCCGTTGAAAGGGCTCAACACTGTTGGTATATGAAAAAATTTTCTCTGAGGCTTTTTCTCAAGAAAAATGTTCTAATCTGCCGCCTATAGGGTAGCAGCCCAGTTCATTAAGTGCTGGTTCTGGGGTCCAGATGTAACCTCAAATTCCATGTTTTTCACCTTGTGCATTTTCTATTCTTGCTCTGAAGCAGATTTTCCTGGTCCTAAAGGCTCTCCCTCTCAGTTTTGCCAATGGGCCTCCAATGGGCAGGTAGACATGTTGTTCTCATGGGGTGAGGAAAGGGAACCCCACAGTTTTCTTACTCTTGCTTCAGTCTTGTGGTGTGCCACAGCCTGCCCCTCCCAGGGTCTTGGCACAACGGGTCAGCCTCCTTCCATTGGATGGGCCTGGCCCCCACTGTTCCCTTCCTCCTCTGTCACAGCTGCTCTCACAGATTTTATTCTTCTGACCATGTGCTCATGTCCCCTATCCTGTTTTCTTTGTCATTGGTGTTTATACTTAAAACTTTTTTTTTTTCTTCATTATCATTTTAATGCCATCCCTGGAAGGAGAGGTGATAAACCTGTTGTTCAACAGTCTAGTTTAACTGGAAGCCTGCATGTTTGTTTATTTTCAACCTGTCAGGGGAAATTTTATCACAGAATGAAAAAAAAAAAATGCTGCCCAATTGTTAGCTTTAAAGTAAGCTGTGTTTCTGGGGAAGTTGGTAAATTGCCTAGTCTTTTCATGTGCCTGATTTTTAACTGTCAAAATGGTTATTGGAGGTGCTTAGGCGTGGCATGACATGGGGGGGGGGGGACCACATTTATCGAATGCTGGTATGTGCCAAGAGAACACTTTGCCTCAGGTTTCAAGTGCAAATTGCTAAAATTGAAATGATGTTTCCCTCTCCGGTGTGACTGTTTTCCCAAAGTATCAATTCTCATAACTATCTTTGAAGGAGGCAAAAATTCAATAAGGTAATGTTTCTGGAGCCTTAGAACAGCAACCTGGACCTCTACTGCAGACTTTTCACGTGCGGTTGTCATTGTTTGTTTACACCTTTGACCCTCACTCCACCCCCCACCACGAAGAAATCCTGCCTTATTCATCACCATGCACAAAGTAGCTCAATGAATGATTCTACGATATATGGAGATCCTGATACAGGAATAATAATTTAAATGGAAGAAAATAAGCTGGAAAATGTAAGGTGAGCTTAGAATTCAATATCAGGGATGACTGAAACAGTGAGCCTTATGTTCACAGATCACTACTTAGCAGTAATATTTTTCATTCTAAGAAATCCACTGGTATGTACATTGTCATTACAGAGACCAGAGATTGACTCATAATAGTTTACCCAAGGTGGAATTTATTCTTATGAATCTAATTTCAGGAAGGATGTAGGACTTATAAGAACTAGAAAGTTATAAAGTTTCTTTTTTTTAATCCCACCTCCTTTTTCTCCATCTCTCCCCTGAGGCCTCTTGGTATCTATGCTTTCCTGCGTGCCAGTTTTTTTCTTTTCTCTTTGCTGACCTTCTCAATTCATTCATCACGTTGTGCCTGGCTGCCTTAAAAAGGTAGTCTGTACCTGGCTTTCTAGCTTGGCTTCACATAATTAACAAAGTCAGTATCTGTTAAGTCTAATTCCAAGTTCCCAGGAATAGGCATAATTGGCCCAGCATGGGTCAGGTGTCCTCTCCTTGTCCGCAGTTGGGACAGGGCGTTCAGGGGCATATGGAGAGCTGGGGAAAGATTGCATCTCTGTTAGAATACACTCGACAGGTCCCTCTCTCTGAAACAGTTGATTATTATTGTTGTTATTGTTATTATTTCCCCATAAATAAGGTATTTTATCCAGAACGTAGCAGATGAACGTCAGGTGAAGTGTGAATGAACATGTTGTCCTTGAGAAGACTTTGCGAAGCCAAGGAGCAGATGCACATGGGGGCAGGGGGCCTTTCAGGCAGTCCTGTCTGGTGCTGCTCTTACTGCGATCAACAGGAGCACTAGCCTCCAAGACATGGTGCATTTTCTCTGCTTCAGCCAAATTTCTTAAGTCATTTAGATGCTGACAGCTTATAAAGGAATTGACAAATAGACTTTGAGAAAATGGACCCTTGGTTGCACCAGGCTTGGGAACCACACATGGATGGAGGGACTGGCAAGTTTATGTCTCCGTGATTCTCTAAATGCCGTCTTTGCACACCCAGGTCACACATGGCAGACTGAAAAGGAACTAGAGGAGGAGGCAGATTCTGAGAGAAAGTCAGAAAACTGGCATGGCAGAGAGCCAGGAGGCTGCTCCAAGGAGCAAAGGCCACATTTTGTCCTGAGAGTTGCATAATTAAAGTGATCTTTACTTATTGTATCATTTTTTCACATGTATCACCTGTGTGCTAGGCTATCTGTAAGAAATGATGATTAATTGCAACAACAGGAATGGATGGGAATTGGAGGCCTGTGTGGGCTCTGAGGCAGCACTAAGAAATCAACTTCCCATTTCTTCTCTCTGATGGCCAGCTCATTCCTGCTTTCATGCTCTCTTTGGTTATTTCCTTTCTTAGCTTCAATCCCCCAGATCGAGGGAATCTGATCTCATTTTGACTCAGAGTGAACTCTTGAGCTCACAATCCTGGTTCAGTCAATTTACTAGAGCCAGGCTAGAACTGGTTTTGTAGGAGGTACACTGCTGCTTTCCTCTGAAAGGGGCCAAAGAGGTCAGGGGGGATAATGGGCATGATGATGCTTAATGACTTCCCACTGTAATTAGAGGTTGATACCATTGTTTTTTTTCAGCTCCTGACCAGCCAGCAAGACACCCAGAGTGTCTCTGCTTATTCTAGAATAGTGCTGGTTTACTATTGCAGCTTCTCTGGAGTGACCCAGGGAAAAGGGCAAGCAAGGGCTGTCATAGGACCTGCCAGACCTTGTATAGAAGTACATCATCTCTTGAAATGCTCCCTAAGAAGAGAAAGTTTTGAGTAGAGTCTGGAATAGAAAATGGGTATTTATACTATGGAAGAGAGCAGAAAAACCTTTACAGGTGGGGGCACATGTAAGGTTTTATGGGAGAAAAGGAGATCAACTTGGCCTCACAGTTTTAAATAACACTCTTCTTAAATATATGGCCCTAAACCTTTGAAAAATGACAAGCTGCTTGAATTTTAAACTTAATAAATGTTGTTCTGTCAGCTCCCTGACTTGAAATGCAAGTTGCATTAACCAAAGACGTGCCTTTAGATGTAAGTTTAAATAAAGCACCTCTAAAGAAGACTCAAATTCTATGTAATTTTACATAATTAAATGTAGCTATTTTGTCATACTACAATTTTCCGCTTTGCTCCTTGTGTCTACAATTTTGATGTTCGTCATGGATTTGGATGGTTTATTTCGGTGCAAGCTTACCCACATTTGTAGGGTGCAGATGGTAATTACTCTCTACCCAAAACCAGACAAGATGCCCCAAGTTCTCAGTTTGATGACACTTGGAAAATTTTTAGCAAAGAAAATAGTGAACCCTCTTCAATCTGAGCACAAACAGTAAAGGCAAAAGTAGTTTTGTAAGGTCACTTTTATTTCTGCTTCTGTTCTGCCTTTTCTACTTCTCTATCCTTTTCACTGGTGAGAAATGATTGAGCTGATGGACCTGGGCATTTCTAAAAAGCCCGAATCTATCAAAAAATTCCAAGGACTAATATGCTTTTGATTACAAGAGACTCTTTTTCAAAAGCCTATCTTTAGGAAACATTTTTCTTGTCTCATCAAATAAGAGATCATCAAAGTCCTCAGACTATGAGTCTGGTATACAATTTTTCTCCTTCCCTTTCTATCAGACGTAAAAATGAATATTTTGAACTTTCTAACACTTTTTTTGTGTAGAAAATTATTCATATACTAAGCTCCTTGAAGTTAGAAAAGTTGACCTCATTCTAAGAGCATGATTGTATGAATTGTTATTATAAGCATAGCACAAGGCTGTGGGCCAAGGAGATTACAAAAGAAACGTAGGATCAAGTCCATGCTCCCAGAACATATGATGCACTTAAGCAGAAAGAGTACAGCTGTATTTTAAAGTTTTCTTTTAAAATAGTTAAACTTGACTCTGAAAATCTAAGGAGATCTACATAAAATACTAAGAGTAAGAGTACAAAGAATATGTTAATGTGGCAAAAATTGTGTAGGTGGCTTGTAAGTGACTAACATTTGGGCTGTCCTGTGTTTCCTTCTAGTCTTACAGCTTCACAGTGAGCACTGGGCTCCTTCAAAGGACAACAGAATCACTGTTATGTGTGCCATTGACGTGCAGACATTTGCGGCAGTGAGGTAGAAGTTTCAGACAATTCACAAGTACTTCCAGCCAACACACTACACCCTTTCTTCCTTACAAAGTTTGGAATGACTCATCATAGTCCTACAGTGATCTTCTGTAGCTTCTTTCTTTTGAAATCCATGTGTGTGTATGAGTCATGTGCGCTAGGATTTAGAGAATGTTTATCACTTACATATTTGTATTTTTACTTGAACTCAAACATGCAATTACCCAAACCTGAAATGAATAGGACCAACTGAGGAAAGAAAGAACAGCTCACTAGCATCCTCAAGCCACACCACAAACGACCAGGGCTCTGACATGAACTGGCAGCTACAAGGCCTGCAGAGATGCACGGATAATTGAATTAGGCGTTGCTGTGGTGTCTGAAAAGGATATTTGATGGATGGGGGAGGGAGGAGATCTGGATCTATTTCTGTCTCAATGTGGGGGGGTGGGTGGTGAGCCATGAAATGGTGGTAAGAGGATGGCCCTGCTCTGCTTTTCCAAAGTGATTTTCAGACAAGTATTATTCTGCAAGTAAAATGTATTCATCAGTCTATTTCAGAGGTAAATAGAGCCTGTTTTCCCTCAGTTTTTTTCTTCAAACACCTTTGTTTATGGCCACTTACACCAAAATGAGGGGACCCAGTCTTTTTGTCAGGAGTCTCAAACTCTGTGGTTCTCAGCTGAGATTAAAACCCAAACTTGTTCACACTGTAAAAACAGACTCATAATAACAGGAACAAGTTTTGGCAATTCACAGAAAGTTAGATTTGCTCCTACTTTGGCTTTCCCTGTACGATCAGTGAACCTGTTGAAAGCAAAGTTGGGGCCAGGAATTCATTCTGAGCAGGAGGCTATAATATGACACTGTTGGAAATATTTGAAAAGCACACGATCTCAATACAACTGGTATTAATCTCTCAGGTACAATCACTCAAAGATGCTGTATGGTGTATGCAGTTTGTGTTTTTATTAGTATGGAGTGTGTTTCAATTCTCTGCAAGCCAATTTCAGTCTCTAGACCAATGCCATAACCTTGAACCTGGAGTAATCAAAGTAGGAATTTCCCTTTTTGGCATTGAGCTCTACTCATTAGCTGTTAATGAGGCAGATGTTGCAGAGCCAAGCCCCGTGTGGGCCATTTGGCTTCATATTGAGAGAAATACCTTTCAAAGACACAGATTGAATTCCCATCTCTGAGCAACATCAGGCAGATGCCTATCATGGGACACATTTGATCTTGAGGTAAGAGTATGGATATTTAGTGTACTGCTGCCCATACCAATAACTGGAAAAAAAACCACACCAAATATGTCCCGCTGTCTGCAACAACCTTAGCATCCTGTTCATAAACATAGTCAGCAATATTTCCCTTTAATGGTGAGAGAAAAATCTAAAAAGAAAAAAAAAAGGAAAAAATAAAATTACCTATGTATGAAAGTCCAATTTTGATTTATTATCCAAGTGTCCTGTTGACCTAAAAGTGACATTTTGTTCTGCAGGACATGTTTTACACATTATTTTCAGTGTTGTTCTTGGTTTTCATGTCTTAGTATAAAAATCTCCAGTTGGCCCATTTCATAATACAGTGTCTAAACTCTAAAGAGTAGAAGACAAGGTTGAAAACAAACTACCCCCTGATATTGCTTTCTCAGAGGTTACAAAATTAGCTTCTATTTCATAATGTCTATTCTCAGTCCCCAGCCTGGGTTCAGAAGGGAAGAAGCACAGACTTCAGAGGTGAGCCATCTCCCTGAGCCGTGGCCCCGTGCCAGTCAGAGGGTAGGCATGCAGCTGTCTGCTGTCCCCATGCCCAGCAAGAGAACTGTTCCAGGTTTGTTATTTGAGCAAATAACCAAAAGTTCTCTTTCCCAAACACTTCTCTTTTGACTTCCATGACTCTGATTATCCTGGTTCCCTTAAACCTAATAATCCTCCCAAAAGATCGGCACCATCATTTGTGGGGTCCAGTGCAAAATGAAAATATGGGCTCCCGTGTTCCAAAAGTAGGAAAAGGCGCCATGAGAGATACTCAAATACAAACCTTTTTCCCTTCCCTTGCAGTTTCTGCCATCACTTGTGATGGTGTCTTTTTATTTGCTACTTGATGTCATTCTAGGTAAAGAAGGATTAAAATTTTAAATTACTAGTATGAATTTTGCCATTAAGTTTTATACTGTAACAACATCAATTTAAATGCCAATTTAAGAGCATTTAGCTTATGTGCAGAATCACTGAAATTACACAATTAGTATTTTGTAATACATATACACATGTATTTCATTCTTACCAGAACAGTGGAGTCAACGCTGCACAAAACAAACCACTGGTTTTCAATTTCATTTCTTGATATGCACAGATTCTACCAACACACTCTACCATTGGCTCACTGATGAGTAAGGAAGGACTGAAAAGAAAAGGAATTGTGGGTTGCCTTATCTCTCCTTTTCCTTCTATGTCATCATTTTTGGTATATGTGGCTGGCTGATATAGGAAAGTAACACAAAATAAGAAGGGATAAGAGGGTTTCATGATTATTCATGTTTCCAAAATACTATTGATTTCCTTCAAGCCAGCAGTTCTGGCTGGAACTCAAATCGTGGCCTCTCGGGGCTTTCAGCCTTCCTCCTACCCCAACTTACTCAGTCGAAGACTACCTGATACTCACTGTGAGTCTTGCAGAGCTTCTACACATCGTGGGTACTGGAATTCTGTGCTCAGGAGACAAGGAATGGTGGGCATGCATGTTGCACACATTTCTGCTCCTTACATCCTCCACTGTCCCATCCAACTTTAGTTACAAAACGTAAGTTCAGAGATAACAATTATTAAGAATTTCAAAACTGCAGTGATGGAACATTTCACTATGCTGGAGCCCTGCTGGGGACAGAGCTTTGTGAGACTGAACAGATCACACACCTGTGAAGCTGTTCCTGGGCTCTCTCTGGCTTTCTATTTCATCCAGGCCACCTAATAAGTGTCATGTGTAATTTTGTCATCATCTTCTTCTCTTTCTAGTTTTCATTCACCATTATAGATTCAATTTACACCTCTCTGTCTCTAGCTTCCAGCTTTTCCCCAGACTGAATATCCAAGTGCCTGCTGAACACATCTCAACACATAACAAGTCTAAAGTAAAACCCATCATTTTTCTCCTAAAGCTGATTGAGTTACTGGAACCAAAACTCAGTCATTTGGTCTGCAGTCTGCACAGAGCTGATAACATGGCAGTTGCTCAATATACACTGGTTTATTGCTCATACTGAAAACCTGCTTCCAGTTACACATTTATAATATTCAATTTCTATCATTTAGAAGTTGGTTGTTCTGGTTGTAGATGACCCTTACCCTTATTTTGTTTCTACTTTTAAAATTATTCTTCTATCTTTAAGACATTATACAGAAGCAAGGAATTAATGTAAAGTTTAACCAGGGGTGCCTGGGTGGCTTAGTCGGTTGGGTGACAGACTTTGGCTCAGGTCATGATCTCACAGCTCAGAGCCTGGAGCCTGCTTCAGATTCTGTGTCTCCCTCTGTCTCTGCCCATTCCCTGCTCATGCTCTGTCTCTCTTTTCTCTAAAAAAATAAATAAACATTTAAAAATATGTATAAAGCTAAACCATCCATTTCTACTTAACACTAACCAAAACCTTTTAATAGGAAAGGCATTGATATTAACAGTTAAAATGAATGCTGGGATTTGGAGTAGATTTCACTAACATATGCTCACAACTTTGCCTTTCAATCATTTCAAAATAAGAAGTTTCATTTCTTCTTTTCTATTTGTCTCTCTCTCTTTCCTTATAAAAAAAACTCTGCCAATGGACCTCAGACTTAGTTCCTTCAAAGCCACATTGGCTACTGTCTTGTTATTTGTGTTCTTTGTTGCAAGAATTGCAATTGAATGGACTTTAATTACAGTGTCTTGATATTTCTAGTGCTTCCCACTTCTGGTTAGGCCATAAATACAATGGCAGTATTTTGTGTTGTTTTCCTGGCACTTTCAGTGCAGACTAGAACCCAGGAAAGGTTCAAGTGTATTAAAAACAACACCACCAACAAAAAGAAGACAAACAGAACTAATAAAGAGAGATGGGGGGTTGGATTATTTCAAACCTCATTATGGTATTTGGTTTATATTTAAGTGAAGTTCAAGTCAGTTCTTGTTTTTATGGGACCCTCCAAGCCAATTTCTAGCCATCTTTGCTTTAGGTTTGGCACGTGGAAAGACTAAACTGCCTTCTTCCTTGACTGGGGCTCATCCAGTCATTAACTGCCTGAAGCACCGAGGTAGAAGTTTTACTTATTTCAGATGGCCCAGGCACTGGAAATAATGTGCTACTTGTATAATAAATCCAGAGAAATGCCAAAATAACATGTGGCTTCCAAAAGTGGCCCACAGAACTGTTAGGCACAAGAAATAGGAAGCCAACTTAGAATTCAGTATCAACTTCTCTATCCAAATCTGCATTCTGGCAGAAAGTAAAGTGCTCATTATTCGTAAAATTTAAAAGTAAGATTTTAAATAACATTTACTTCTGGGCTCTTCAAAGATATATTTCATTTAAGGTACATTATAGTAATTATCTATTTTGGAGGTACCCAACAGTATTTTAACTATTGCTTTAAACAGTCTTAATGGTTCTGTGACATTTCATTATGCAACTTCAAAGCCAAGAAAGATATCAATCAAAAAAACATTGAACTTCTAATGCATCTGGCAGTGTTATAAAATAGTAAAATGAGCAACTTCCACCCTCAGATAATAAGTCTTTTTGAGGTAACGATAACATATGCATATGAATAGAGAACAATACAATATAGTATATAGTTTTGTTAAAGAGCTCAGAAGAGGAAGAAACCAGATCCCTATGGAGAAGAGAAAGTGAGGTTTAAACTGTCTTTCTCCCTGGAAATTGATGAGGACCAAAGATGTTAGCCTCATAGGCCTCATGGAAAACAAAATACCTAAAGGGTTTTAGACATTGATAGATACTGTATGGTATTCTTGCATTTCTTTACCTGTAAAAGGACAGGACATGTTGAAAGACTGAGCAGTGTGGCATAGGGAAGAGTTGAGATGTGACCTGGATTATGGAGGAATGTACGAATTTGAAAGAGTAATTTGTCTTGACAGAGTAAGAAATTATTTCTTAATGGGAGCAGGGTGGCAGAGGAAGATGAAAAAGGTCTATTCAGGTCTTTCATCTATTTTCAAGGGGGTTATCTTTTTAATACTGAGTTGAAGGGGTTCTTTATATAGTCTCGATACAAGTCCTTTATTAGCTAAATGATTTGCAAATCATATTTCTCCCATTCTGTGGACTATCTTTTCAGTCTTCACAGTGTACTTTGTAGCACGAAAGTTTTTAATTTTGAAGTCCAATTTATCTATTTTTTTCCTTTGTTGCTTGTGCTTTTGGTGTCATATCTAATAATCATTTGCCAAACCAAGGTCATGAAGATTTACTCCTATGTTTTCTACTAAGAGTTTGACAATTGTAGTTCTTACAGTTAAGTCTTTGATCCATTTTGAGTTAATTTTTGTGTACTGTGTGAAATAAGAGTCCAATTTCATTGTTTTATATATGTTTCTCCATTTGTCCCAGGGCCATTAGTTGAACAGATTACTGCTTCGCCACTGGATTGTCTTGACACCCTTGTCAAAAACCAGTTGATCATGGGCGTACGGGCTTATTTCTGGACACTCAGTTCTATTCCATTGCTCTATGTCTATCTTTATGCCAGTACCACACTGTTACGATTACTTATGCTTTATAGTAAGTTTTAAAATGGAGAAGTATGATTCCTCCTTTGTTCTTCTTTTTCAGGATTGTTTCGGCTATTCTGAGTCATTTGCAATACATGCTAATTCTAGAATCAGTGTGTCCATTTCTACAAAGAAGTCAGCTGGGATCTGATAGGGATTATTAGGTCAGTTTGGGGAGTATTGCCATCAGACCAACAGAAAGTTTTTAGATCCACAAACATGGAATATTTTCCATTTATTTAGATCTTTAATTTTTTTGACAATATTTTATTTATAGTTTTCAGAGTACATGTTTTGCATTTCTTTTGATAAATTTATTGCTAAGTATTTTATTCTTTTTGATGATGTTATTGTGAATAGAATTGTTTTCTTAAATTTCATTTTTGGGGGGAGCCTGGGTGGCTCAGTCAGTTGAGTGTCCAACCTTGGCTCAAGTCATGATCTCACAGTTCATGAGTTTGAACCCCGTGCCAGGCTCTGAGCTGACAGCTTGGAGCCTGGAGCCTGCTTCGGATTCTGTGAGTGTGTGTGTGTGTGTGTGTGTGTGTGTGTGTGTGTGTGTATGTCCCTCCCCTGTTGTGTTCTCTCTCTCTCTCTCAAAAATAAATAAACATTGAAAAATTTTTTCATTTTTGGATTATTCATTGTATAGAAAAACAAATGATTTTTGTAGATTGGTCTTATATCCTCCAACCTTGCAGAATGCATGGTTTAGTTCTAGTAGTTTTTTAGTGGGTTCCTTAAGATTTTCTATACACATGATCATGTCATCTGCTAATAGAGAGGGTTTTACCTCTTCCTTCCCTACCTATATCAGGGGAATATTATTTCTACCTTAGGTTTGGAGGCTAGTTATATAGTCTAGGCATACAAAGTTATCAGATTTTTTTTCCATCTCTCATAAATGCTTTGTAATCTCCTTTCACTGTATTTGTATGGGCTGTTATAGAGATACTTGTGTTCATGACATTCACTGTTATTCTTACATCCCTTTTAAATAAGGTAAAACCTCCTATACCAGATAAGCCCCATCTAATCAAGGTCAATGACACCTCTGAGAATGGAACTATCAAATGCTAATGAATATCTGTAACTGTGAAGCCAGAGTGAGGATCATGCCAAGTGTTCAATGTATTAGGTCCCTTCTTCCTTATGTTTAAATTAAATATATTTTACCTTTCACTTACAATCTATTTAGCCACCAAAGGAAGAGAGTTTTACGCCTGATGTTTTTTCTCACCACCTATTACTTAACAGTTACACAGTGTTTGTTCATCTTCCTCCCAGTTCATCACATTTTAAAAATTAATTCCATTTGATGAGGTCAGCAGGTTTTTGAACAAAAACATTTTCCTTTATCTTCACTGAGATGCGTCTCGTGTTTAATTTTTATCAGCTTTTATGTCTAAACACATTTCACTGAAGTATGCATCTATGGTTATTTCTGGTAATAAAAATTTTAAATAAATTCTGCATCACTTCTTTGTTAAGGGCATTCCTATCCCCCAGCAGTAAGGTTTATTCTTTATTTCACAAAGAAGCAAAATGGTGATCCCTGTAACTCCCATGGCATCTATTTTATTAACAACTCTGAAAACCAATGGCTCTGTTCTTTAAAAATATGTTTCATATTTTACATATTCAGTGTGATTCTCTGAGCCTTGGAGAAATTCCCAACATCTGATTAAATAAAATAAACATGTTATATGAAGGTTTTCTACATATTTGTTGTTTCTATTAAATGAAATATAACTTGGGGTTAATTGGAACCGATGCAGAAAAGAGCTTATTTAATGGCCAATAGATGTGATGTCAATGAGGACATATTCCAAGAACAAGAAAAAATTGTTGAAAATGTTTACCATCATCCTCGATGCATTTTTGACAGTCATGGACTCCAGACTAAAAAGTACCTATTTTTTTATTTCTTTCAACCCTCAAATATATTTAAAAATATTTGGAGGACATAATATTTGTTTATAATACTCTGGGTTCTGGAAACATCAAAACATAAATTGTGGCTTATTAATTTAGGTTGTGACAAAGTTGTAGAAGAAAGAAAATTGTAAGGAAGTTATCAAAATAGCATTGAGATAATAAGTGGCACTTCAAATCACCTTCTCATCCAGAAAGTTCATGATTCTTTCTGCATGGAGCTGGGGGTTATCTTCATTAGATTTGGGACATACTTTCTTTTTATTACCAAAATCTACTCTATGCACACATTTCACTGAAAACCTCTATGTAGATAGGGATGCTACTTTCAAGTAGCCTCAGTGAGCTGTTCATGCCTTGAGTGTGCATAGAATCTCTGTAGATGCTCCAGGTCAGAGTGACCTGCGGCCTTGCCCTGTACCTCCTATATCCCCCCAAATAACAGTGCCCATTTCATAACATTCCTTTATAATCTACACCATCTTTATAATCTACACCACCTGATAGGCAGATCTTTAAAATGTGATTCACTATTCCCCATTAGTTCCTGTTCATTTTTTCTTTAGTGAATTATGTTTTCTTGTCCTTCTCTTCTCCAAGTCTCCTTCACCCAGATGTCCACTCCCCAGGAGATTATATCCTCCCTGATTCTCTCTTCTCTCCACTACTACCTTGGAAGTCTTCCTTGCCTTGAAAACTATTAACACACACATGCACATTTCAATTTGAGATAGCTATTTAAAAATAATTAACACCAAAGGATTGATGTGCCAATCAGTGAAATATAATTAAAAGTTTATTACTAATCATACTGAATTATTATTACATTTTCTTTGTTTATAAATTTATATTACATAGTTTCCTCTTAGAGCAGTTAAACACATTCTTATCTTTACTATTGCAGTTCATTTCAGTCATTTATTATTTTTTGCATTTATGGTCACTATATCAGTCAGCTTTTGCTAAGTAATTCTGTGGATATATACAAGCATTGGAATGGCAGTGGCCTATAATACCAACTTTTATTTCTCTTTCATACGCATGTTTGCAGAGAGTCAGCTTTGTTCTTTCTATTCTTTCTATATCTTCTCCATTTGGGGATCAAGCTGAAGGAATAGCTTCTATCTTGGGCTGGTAGTTGGAATGGGGTGAGGAGCAACACAAAAACATGTGTTGGCTCCTACAACTTTTATTGAGAAGGAACATGCACCACTTCAACTCATGTTTTATTGACTAAAGCTGTTCATATGGCCAAACCTGAGCCAAGAGGATGGAGAAGTATAGCCCTGTCCTGTTGTTGTTAAAACTTTGTCAAGATGTACCTCTTTTTAACGTTTATTTGTTTTTAAGAGACAGAGGGAGACAGAGTATGAGCAGGGGAGGGGCAGAGAGAGAGAGGGAGACACAGAATCCAAAGCAGACTCCAGGCTCCAAGTTGCCAGCACAGAGCCTGACGTGGGATTCAAACTCACGAATCGTGAGATCATGACCTAGGCCGAAGTTGGACACTCAACCGACTGAGCCACCCAGGTGCCGCAAGATGTGCCTCTTTTTACTGATAATTTCTAAAGTGGAGTGAGCCTTTTTTAATTAATTTTTTTTTCAACGTTTATTTATTTTTGGGACAGAGAGAGACACAGCATGAACGGGGGAGGGGCAGAGAGAGAGGGAGACACAGAATTGGAAACAGGCTCCAGGCTCTGAGCCATCAGCCCAGAGCCCGACGCGGGGCTCAAACTCAGGACCACGAGATCGTGACCTGGCTGAAGTCGGACGCTTAACCGACTGCGCCACCCAGGCACCCCAAGTGAGCCTTTTAATATACGTACAGAGTTGTTTTCTTCGGCTCAAAATATTTTGTTCTATTAGGGCTCTGTGTTAGTCTATTTAGGCTGCTATAACAAAATACCATGGACTGAGTAGCTTATAAACAACAGGAATTTATTTCTCACAGTTCTGGAGGCTGAGAAGTCCAAGGTTAAGGTGATGGCAGATTTAGTGTCTAATGGGGAAGATTCATATACAGCCATGTTTCTGGTTCAAAGACAGAACCATAGATGTCTTTCTGGTTCTACACTTTCTGGTTCATAGCCAGCCATCTTTTCAGTGTAACCTCATGTAGTAGAAGGAAGGCAGCTATGCTCACCACCATGCCACCATTGCTACCTCATGTAATAGAAGGGGCCAGAGAGTTCTGAGACTCTTATATAAGAGCACAAATCCCATTTATTAGGACTCTGCCCTCATGTCCTAATTACCTTTCAAAGGCCCTCCACCTCCAAATACCATCGCAATGAGGGTTCACTTTCACTATATGAATTTGGGAGGGGAACACAACATGTCACTCCATTGCAGACTCTGATTATCATTTTTATTTTATTTATTTTGAGCTTGGCTTTATTAGCACTTGTGTCTTCTCTAGTAGACCTCTTCTCTAACCTCAATTTTCATGAATCTTTTACCTTCATCATTTTCATCTCATCCTTTTTCTTTGTCTTCTTGGATGGCTGCTTAAGTATGTCCTCAATAATATTGTTTTTATTTTCTGCAAAAGTTTTTATACTCTTTACAGTTTCCAATGTCAATTTTTATTCTACTATGTTATTAGCTCTGTTTCAGTCCATCTAACTTCGTGTTGTCTTTTCTAATTTGTTTTTTTTATTTCCTTGTGATTTTGGCCTCGTGTTTATAGAGGTTTTATCCTCTTCACTGAGGATTCTGAGCATTTTCTTGAAAAGTTCTTTTGGATCTTGTACTAGATCATTTTCTTCCTCTATATCACCCAAAGAATATTTTCTCATACACTTACATCCTTTTCTTATTAACATATATTTAATATTCTAGTTAAAATGAGAGATAGCTTATGACAAGCCTACTACAAAGAAAAGCAGTTCTCTGCCTCGTCTTGGGTTAAACTTGACATTTTAATTCCCATTGTCCAATGATAACCCTTGAACTCTTTTGCTTGGTGTCTTCTGCTAACTATCTTCTTGGTCTAAATAACATGCTTTATATTGCCATCTCTTGATTTTATTGGTTTGAATTTTTTGTCATACTATGGAATATGAGGATTATCTGTCTCATACTATCTTTTTAAATGTAAACACTAAATATTGATTGATAGAAAAATTATGAAAATATTCTCAAAAGAATTATTTTTTTTAAGTTTACTTATTTTGAGAGACAGAGTGTGTGTGCATACAGAGGAGGGGAAGAGAGAGAGGGAGAGAAAAAAATCCCAAGAAGTCTCCACATGGTCAGCAGAGCCCAATGCAGGGCTTGAAGTCATGAACTCTCAGATTGTGACCTGAGCCGAAACCAAGACTCCTTGGCGGCCCTTAATGTTTACAAAATTACAATAGGTGTATTTCCCTTATCAGGCATATCATGTAGTATAGATGCAACTGTTTTACTTTCCCTAAATAATTGCCTATTTATTATTTGATTAATTTTGACATATTCATCATTAATTCATTCCTAAACTTTCCCATAGAAGGTTAATCCCTTCTCAATTGACCAGTTTTACTTTTCTCTTGGAGACATCCTTTCTGGAGTTCTTTTAGAGACATCCTTTTATTGGGACTCAGAGCACAGCTATCATCTTGGAAATTTGCTTCACAACAGCAAACGTGAGAGGGGAAGGGGCAGAGAGTGAGAGAGAGTCCCAAGTAAACGCAGGGGGGCTCAAACCCACAAACTGTGAGATCATGGTTTGAGCAAAACTCAGGGGTCAGACACCGAACCCACTGAGTTACCCAGGCACCCCTCTTTCCTTGTTTCAGTACAGCTTATATTCCAGGAGCTTCTTGAGGAAGAGAGTGAAGTAAAATTTTGAGAATTTACATGTTTAAAAATTTTGTTTTTAATTTTACCCTCATACATTTTTGCTACAAATTTTGCCAAATTTTACAATTCTGCTACAAAATTGTAGCTTATAAATATTTTTCTTTTTTTTTTTTTTTTTATTATATGAAATTTATTGTCAAATTGGTTTCCATACAACACCCAGTGCTCATCCCAAAAGGTGCCCTCCTCAATACCCATCACCCACCCTTTCCTCCCTCCCACCCCCCATCAACCCTCAGTTTGTTCTCAGTTTTTAACAGTCTCTTAAGCTTTGGCTCTCTCCCACTCTAACCTCTTTTTTTTCTTTTTTCCTCCCCCTCCCCCATGGTTTCCTGCCAAGTTTCTCAGGATCCACCTAAGAGTGAAACCATATGGTATCTGTCTTTCTCTGTACGGCTTATTTCACTTAGCATCACACTCTCCAGTTCCATCCACGTTGCTACAAAAGGCCATATTTCATTTTTTCTCATTGCCACGTAGTATTCCATTGTGTATATAAACCACAATTTCTTTATCCATTCATCAGTTGATGGACATTTAGGCTCTTTCCATAATTTGGCTATTGTTGAGAGTGCTGCTATGAACATTGGGGTACAAGTGCCCCTATGCATCAGTACTCCTGTATCCCTTGGATAGATTCCTAGCAGTGCTATTGCTGGGTCATAGGGTAGGTCTATTTTTAATTTTCTGAGGAACCTCCACACTGCTTTCCAGAGCGGCTGCACCAATTTGCATTCCCACCAACAGTGCAAGAGGGTTCCCGTTTCTCCACATCCTCGCCAGCATCTATAGTCTCCTGATTTGTTCATTTTGGCCACTCTGACTGGCGTGAGGTGATACCTGAGTGTGGTTTTGATTTGTATTTCCCTGATAAGGAGCGACGCTGAACATCTTTTCATGTGCCTGTTGGCCATCCGGATGTCTTCTTTAGAGAAGTGTCTATTCATGTTTTCTGCCCATTTCTTCACTGGGTTATTTGTTTTTCGGGTGTGGAGTTTGGTGAGCTCTTTATAGATTCTGGATACTAGCCCTTTGTCCGATATGTCATTTGCAAATATCTTTTCCCATTCCGTTGGTTGCCTTTTAGTTTTGTTGGTTGTTTCCTTTGCTGTGCAGAAGCTTTTTATCTTCATAAGGTCCCAGTAATTCACTTTTGCTTTTAATTCCTTTGCCTTTGGGGATGTGTCGAGTAAGAGATTGCTACGGCTGAGGTCAGAGAGGTCTTTTCCTGCTTTCTCCTCTAGGGTTTTGATGGTTTCCTGTCTCACATTCAGGTCCTTTATCCATTTCGAGTTTATTTTTGTGACTGGTGTGAGGAAGTGGTCTAGTTTCAACCTTCTGCATGTTGCTGTCCAGTTCTCCCAGCACCATTTGTTAAAGAGGCTGTCTTTTTTCCATTGGATGTTCTTTCCTGCTTTGTCAAAGATGAGTTGGCCATACGTTTGTGGGTCTAGTTCTGGGGTTTCTATTCTATTCCATTGGTCTATGTGTCTGTTTTTGTGCCAATACCATGCTGTCTTGATGATGACAGCTTTGTAGTAGAGGCTAAAGTCTGGGATTGTGATGCCTCCTGCTTTGGTCTTCTTCTTCAAAATTCCTTTGGCTATTCGGGGCCTTTTGTGGTTCCATATGAATTTTAGGATTGCTTGTTCTAGTTTCGAGAAGAATGCTGGTGCAATTTTGATTGGGATTGCATTGAATGTGTAGATCGCTTTGGGTAGTATTGACATTTTGACAATATTTATTTTTCCAATCCATGAGCAGGGAATGTCTTTCCATTTCTTTAAATCTTCTTCCATTTCCTTCATAAGCTTTCTATAGTTTTCAGCATACAGATCCTTTACATCTTTGGTTAGATTTATTCCTAGGTATTTTATGCTTCTTGGTGCAATTGTGAATGGGATCAGTTTCTTTAATTGTCTTTCTGTTGCTTCATTGTTAGTGTATAAGAATGCAACTGATTTCTGTACATTGATTTTGTATCCTGCGACTTTGCTGAATTCATGTATCAATTCTAGCAGACTTTTGGTGGAGTCTATCGGATTTTCCATGTATAATATCATGTCATCTGCAAAAAGCGAAAGCTTGACTTCATCTTTGCCAATTTTGATGCCTTTGATTTCCTTTTGTTGTCTGATTGCTGATGCTAGAACTTCCAGCACTATGTTAAACACCAGCGGTGAGAGTGGGCATCCCTGTCGTGTTCCTGATCTCAGGGAAAAAGCTCTCAGTTTTTCCCCATTGAGGATGATGTTAGCTGTGGGCTTCTCATAAATGGCTTTTATGATCTTTAAGTATGTTCCTTCTATCCCGACTTTCTCAAGGGTTTTTATTAAGAAAGGATGCTGGATTTTGTCAAAGGCCTTTTCTGCATCGATTGACAGGATCATATGGTTCTTCTCTTTTTTTTTGTTAATGTGGTGTATCACGTTGATTGATTTGCGAATGTTGAACCAGCCCTGCATCCCAGGGATGAATCCCACTTGATCATGGTGAATAATTCTTTTTATATGCCGTTGAATTCGATTTGCTAGTATCTTATTGAGAATTTTTGCATCCATATTCATCAGGGATATTGGCCGGTAGTTCTCTTTTTTTACTGGGTCTCTGTCTGGTTTAGGAATCAAAGTAATACTGGCTTCATAGAATGAGTCTGGAAGTTTTCCTTCCCTTTCTATTATTTTTCTTTTATAATTTGCTGTCCCCACTCTTTTTACTTGCACAGTTTAGTGTTACTTTTGAAAACTCCTGTGTGTACTTTGTTTGTACACTGATTTTGTTCCCCCAGTTGGGAGCTTTTAGGATTTTTATTTTTGAGGTTCTTAAATGTCACTACTATGTAACTTGAGAAGTGTTTATTCATTTATTGAGTTGTGTGAAATAGACCTTCAATCTGGAACATCATGCTGTCTGGTTCTAGAAATTTACATTTTAATATGATATTTTCTCCCTTACATTTTCTCTAATATTTCTTATCCTGTTATTTGGATATTGGCCACCCTAGTTTGTATCTCTAATATTCTTATGTTTTCTCCACTATTTCCCATCTTTTATCTTTTTTGTTCTACTTTCTGACAAATTTTCTTAGCTTTCTTTCGACCTTTTAATTGAATTTTGAATTTATCTTATGAAATCCTTAGTAGCCAAAGGCATCTTTGTGTTCCCTGAACACATCTTTTTAAAATAGAATCCTGTTTCTTTTTAAATTTAGTATTTCTCTCATCTTTTTTGAGGATATTATTTTCTTTTTCATTTCTTTCTTTTTATTAATTTTTTTAATTAAAAAATTTTTGTAATATTTATTTTTGAGACAGAGGGAGACAGACTGCAAGTGGGGGGAGGGGCAGAGGAGAGGGAGACACAGATTTTGAAACAGGCTCCAGGCTCTGAGCTGGCCGCACAGAGCCCTACGCAGGGCTGGAACTCACGGACTGCGAGATCATGACCTGGGACGCTCAACCGACTGAGCCACCCAGGCGCCCCTTCATTTCTTTCTTTTTAAATTTATTTCTGCTCCCTGTGCTGTCTCTCCTGAGTTCCTTCGCTTCTCTTTGTGTGTTTTGGTCTCTTTTGTGTTTGGGATTCTCCTCAACTTCTGATGACCTGAGGCCCCTTAAAATCATTTGTAAGCTCTGTGTGGTGTGGGAGAGGCTTATCAAGTAATAGCTTCCCTAAAGTTTGAGTGGACGGAAGCCCCTACATTTTTCTGCCAATACCTATCAGTCTTGCCTCTTGGGCAGGTGAGTTTCCCTAGTGAGGAGTACTCCAGTCCTTGTCAATAGGGAATAACTGTGGCTTCCTATGCTTTAGAGCCGAGTGGGAGGAAAGGGACCTGCGTGTCACAATCCTATGTTGGATCTCTTGGTTTGATCTTCCTATTCTTACAGAAATTATAGAATTCAAACCCTACTCTCAGCTATGCCCAGAATTCCTGATTCCAGCATCTCTTTTGTTCAGCTTGTCCAAAAAGTTTACCTTAGCCATATAGGGGTGAGTCATTGCCAGGCTTCACAGAATTTGGGAGGAGATCTAGGGGTCTATCTCCTCCTTTATATACTTTTAAGTGATACCTCCACTCTTAATTCTAACTTACAAAAGATACCTGGAGGCCTTCCTGGTGTCTGTAGTGCCAGGTGGCTCGTATACTGTCCCCAACGACCATTACCTTTGTAGGATCAGGTACTTTTCTTCTATCTGCTTTTTGGTTTTCAAATTTTGTTCATATCTCTTATCTACTCTTAATCTTCTCTTGTTCTCTTTGTCATGTTAAGTTAATGCTGTGTGCGCGCACGTGTGTGTGTGTGTGTATGTGTGTGTGTGTGTGTGTATTTCAAATTCTTTTAAATCCTTTGACTGGACTGCCAAGAGAAAACAGAGGCAAATATGTTTTTTGGGGGGACACCTTGAAGTCCCAAACATTTCTTTACCCTTTTTCTTCTGCAATATTTTTTCCTAGGCTCTTTGTTGTTGCTTTCTATTTATTCCTCCTCTTTCCACTTGTGTGACTTGGTGGAAGAAATTGGGTTACACAGCCATCTCACATCTCTTCCCTTTTCTTTCCTTTTCTTCCCTTCTCTTCCCTTCTCCCCTTCTCGTCTCTTCTCCAACTTTATATCATGTTCATCTCCACAGCTCCTGAATTTGTCACCAGCTTCCATATTGCTTACTTTGATGGAGTATATCTTGGCTCTGTTCTAAGTTGATTTTCTTTTCTTTCTGGTTTTCTTTTTCCCCTGCCCATAAATTAGTTCATTGTTCATTTGAAGTGAAAAGAGTGTCTGAAAAATTAGTTTTTGGGCATGCACTGCAACCTATTCTTTCTTACCTAAGTACTTTGTCAGAATACTTGCCTCAGAAGATGCATTGAACCCAAAAATTTCCTTTTACTTTGTGCCTGATTGTTTTCCAGTTTGTAGTATCTGGAATTAGGCAGTGGATACTTGAGAGAGCATCTGTCAATGGATACAGATGGATATTTGCAGTGTCCTAGTTGTTATAGGTCCTGGGATAGATGGTGGCTGAGGCATGAAACCCACTGTTAGGAATTTTGTTCCATGAAATGAAGTGAGAGTGTGTTAGAAACCACAGCTCCACCAACTGTCTTTCAGCTAGTATTAATCCCTCCTAGATTCTGAATGTCTTTCAGTCTTTGTGTTCAGTGTTATTGGGAATTTTCATCTATTTTTGCTTTCAACAGCTATGTAGTGACAAGTTGAAAGAAGGTTGAATGGGAATTGTTACCCAGATTCCCTTTGAGCCAGAGTTCTTATCCTATTTGAAATTATGGTTGTGGTTAACTTTAAAGTTTAGAAGCATCCTTAAATAAAATAAAATAAAATAAAATAAAATAAAATAAAAAACATAAAATAAAAAAACATCATTTTAATCTATTGTTCTCTAACATTCTTTCTGCTCCCCCCAACATTCTTTCTAATGTCAAGACTGAAAATTACATTTAAAAAATATTGCATATTTTTATTCTTGCCCAGCCCACCTCTCTTCCCTATAATCACTTCCTAGTTTCTGATAATATGAACCATATTAGCATAACTCCATATCTTATATTATATATTTACTTTTAATAATTATTTTGAGGGTGCCTGGGTGGCTCAGGGGGTTGAGCGTCTGACTTCGGCTCAGGTCATGATCTCTTGGTCTGTGGGTTTGGGCCCCGCGTCGGGCTCTGTGCTGACAACTTGCACAGAGCCTGGAGCCTGCTTCATATTCTGTGTCTCCTTCTCTCTATGTCCCTCCCCTGCTCACACTCTGTCTCTCTTGGTCCCTCAAAAATAAACAAATGTTAAAAAAATTTTTTTAAAAATAATTATTTTGGACATTTGTATTTAATTTTATAAACACATGTTTTAAAAAATTTAACCTATGCTTCATGCATTTTTTTCCTTAAGTTTATTTTTTTGGTAATCTACACTCAACCTGGGGCTCAAAATCAGGATTCCAAGATCAAGAGTTGGATAGTCTTCTGACTGAGCCAGCCAGGGGCCCCTGTTTTGTGAGTATTAATGTTATTGCAATAGTATTTTTTACCCATAAGATTCCCATTCTTGAGGCATTTAATTTTATTTATTCCCATCTAGAGTATGCTATTCAGTAAAAAAAAAAAAAAAAAAAAAAAAAAATTTGGTTTATTCTCTATTTCTTTACTTTTTAAAAGATTACTTGAGACAAATATTTAAAAAAAATTTTTTGATGTTTATTTATTTTTGAGAGAGAGAGAGAGAGACAGAGTGTGAGCAGGAGAAGGACTGAGAGAGAGAGAGAGAGAGAGAGAGAGAATCCAAAGCAGGCTCCAAGCTCTGATCTGTCAGCACAGAGCCTGACGCAGGGCTCAAACTCATGAACTGCAAGTTCATGACCTGAGCTAAAGTCAGAGGCTTAACTGACTAATCTACCCTGGTGCCCAGAGTCAAATATTTTTGAATTCTTGCATATTTGAGAATTTCATTCTGTTGTCTTACTATCTGAGTAATACATTGACTTCCTGTAAAATTCTTTCATCAAACCTCCTTGCCTCAGAATCAAAAGATGTTGCAACATTATCTCCTGGAATGTCAAGTTGCAGAGGAAAATATTTGGCAATCTGTTTTTGTTGCTTAGCTTATAACCTATTGTTGATTTATTTGATTGCATGTATGCTTATAGGATATCTTTTTTCTTATCCTTCTAATTCCAAAATTCTTCCACAGTATATTTGGTATGGATATCTTTTCACTGCATTTACCTGGACCATGGTTGTCCATTCATATCTGCATATTTGAGACTCTTTTTTGAAGAAATCTTCTTCAGTTATATCTTCATTCCTATCTATTCTGTATTCTGGTTTCTTCTTTTGGAGCATCTGTAAGTCTGAGATTAAAATCTATGTTCTCACTTCTCAGCTCTCCATATCTATCATTTGTTTTTTGTAATTTCAGATGTTTTTCCTTTTCTGAGTCCTGAGCAGGCTCCATAAGTTTTTTCATTTCAGTTCTGCTCTTTGCTTCCTGAATGGGATTAATTTCTGTTATTGCTCTTCTATTTCCATATTACCTCCCCCAATCTTCTCTATTCTTCCCAGGTTATTATATGTACATTTCATTCTGTAGGCCTTTTTTAGCCAGGGTACAAGAGACTGACTAGCTGTTCATCTAATCTGATTCACCTTTCTCCTGCACACTCACTGGGCAACATTTCTCAGCCCCTCTTGCAGTTAGGTATATCCATGCGATCAAATTCTACTGATAGAATATATGAAGGGTGTCTCCAAACCACATCCACATCTGGCCCATAAAAATCTCCCACATTCAATCCTCCATGCTATTTCCCATTCCATGGCAAACTTAAAAGCCATGTGTCAAAGATGGTGGAGCCACATGGTAGGAAGAGTGTGGTTTTGTAAATGACAATTGGTGGAGAGCCACCTGCAAAGCAGAAACATTTTGTATTATATTATATTATATTATATTATATTATATTATATTATATCATATCATATCATATCATATTATTTAAATCCAAGTTAGTTAACATAGTATACAATAATGATTTCAGGAGCAGAATTTAGTCATTCATCACTTGCATATCACACCCAGTGCTCATCCCAACAAGTGCCCTCCTTAATGCCCATCACCCGTTTCGCCCATCTTCCCACCCAACACCCTCCAGCAATCCTCAATTTTTTCTCTGTATTTAAGAGTCTCTTATCATTTGCCTCACTCTCTGTTTTTATCTTCTCGTTCCCTTCTGCTGTGTTCATCCATTGTGTTTCTTAAATTCTACATATGAGTGAAATCATGTGATATTTATCTTTATAAGACTTACCTATTTCATTTAGCATAATATACTCTAGTTCCATCCATGTTGTTGCAAATGGCTAGATTTTATTCTTTTTCATCGCCAAGTAATATGCCATTGTATATATATATACCACAACTTCTTTATCCATTCATTAGTCCATTTGGCAGTGCTGCTATAAACATTGGGGTGCATGTCTCTTTGAATCAGCATTTTTGTATCCTTTGGATAAATTCCCAGTAGTGCAATTGCTGGGTCATAAGGTAACTCTATTTTTAATTTTTTAAGGAACCTCCATACTGTTCTCTAGAGTGGCTGCACCAGTTTGCATTCCCACCAGCAGTGCAAAAGGCTTCTCCTTCCTGCATATCCTTGCCAACATCTTTTGTTTCCTGAGTCGTTAATTTTAGCCATTCTGACAGGTGTGAGGTGGTATCTCATTGTGGTTTTGATTTGTATTTCCCCAACGATGAGTAATGTTGAGCATCTTCTCATGTGTCTGATAGCCATCTGGATGTGTTCTTTGGAAGTATCTGTTCATGAATTTTGCCCATTTCTTCACTGGATTATTTATGTTTTGGATGTTGAGTTTGATAAGTTCTTAATAGGTTTTGGATGCTAACCCTTTATCAAATATGTCATTGCTAATGTTTTCTCCCATTCTGTCAGTTGCCTTTTAGCTTTGTTGATTGTTTCCTTTGCTGTACAGAAGCTTGTTACCTTGATGAGGTCCCAATAGTTCATATTTGCTTTTGTTTCCCTTGCCTCTGGAGACATGTCTAGTAAGAAGCTGCTGCAGCCAAGGCAAAGAGGTTTTTGCCTGCTTTCTCCTCTAAGATTTTGATGGTTTCTTGACTTTCATTTAGATCTTTCATAATCTTTCACCCATTTTGAGTTTATTTTTTTTTGTATGGTGTAAGAAAGTGGTCCAGGCTCATTCTTCTGCATGTCATTGTCCAGTTTTCCCAACATCATTTGCTGAAGAGATTGTCTTTTTTTCCACTGGATATTCCTTCCTGCTTTGTCAAAGATTAGTTGGCCATATATTTGTGGGTCCAATTATGGTTTCTCTATTCTGTTCCATTAATCTATGTGTCTGTTTTTGTGCTAGTATCATACTGTGTTGATGATTACAGTTTTATAATACAGGTTGAACTCGTGAATTGTGCTGCCTCCAGCTTTGGTTTTCGTTCCCAACATTACTTTCACTATTCAGGGTCTTTCTGGTTCCATACAAATTTTAAAATTATTTGCTTAGCTCTGTGAAGAATGCTGGTGTTATTTTGATAGGAATTGCATTGAATGTGTAGATTGCTTTGGGTAGTATCGACATTTTAACAATATTGTTTCCTCCCATCCAAAAGTATAGAATGCTTTTCATTTCTTTGTGTCCTCTTCAATTTCTTTCATAAGCTTTCTACAGTTTTCAGTGTACAGATCTTTTACATCTTTGATTAGGTTTATTCCTAGGTATCTTATGGTTTTTGGTTCAATTTTAAATGGGACCGATTCCTTGATTTGCCTTTCTGTTGCTTCATTATTGGTATATAGAAATGCAACAGATTTCTGTACATTGATTTTATATCCTGCGACTTTGCTGAATTTATGTATCAGTTCTAGCAGTTTTTGGTGGGATCTTTCAAGTTTTCCATGTAAAGTATCATATTGTCTGCAAAGAGTAAAGGTTTGACTTCCTCCTTGCCAATTTGGATGCCTTTATTTCTTTTTGCTGTCTGATGCTGAGGCTAGAACCTCCAGTATTATGTTGAACAACAGTGGTGAGAGTGGACATCTCTGTCATGTTCCTGACCTTAGGTGGAAAGCTCTCAGTTTTTCCCCAATGAGGATGATAGTAGTTATGGGTCTTTCATATACGTCCTTTATGATGTTGAGGTATGTTCCTTCTATCCCGACTTTGAGGTTTTTTTTTTTTATCAAGAAAGGTTGCTGTATTTTGTCAAATGCTTTATCTACATCTAGTGAGAAGATCATGTGTTTCTTATCCTTTCTTTTATTAATATTATGTATGAGATTGATTGATTTGCAGATATTGAACCCCCTTGCCCCGCACCACAGAAACAAATCCCACTTGATTGTGGTGAATAATTCTTTTAATCTACTGTTGGGTTCGATTTGCTAGTATCTTGTTGAGAATTTTTGCATCCATGTTCATCAGGGAAATTGGTCTATAATTCTTTTTAGTGGGGTCTTTGTCTGGTTTTGAAATCAAGGTAATTTTGGTCTCATAGAATGAGTTTGGATGTTTTCCTTCCATTTCTATTTTTTGGAACAGCTTCAAGAGAATAAGTATTAACTCTTCTTTATATGTTTGGTGGAATTCCCCTAGGAAGCCATCCAGCTCTGGACTCCTGTTTGTTGGGAGATTGAATTTCTTTACTGGTTATGGGTCTGTTCATATTTTCTATTTCTTCCTGTTTTATTTTGGTAGTTTATATGTTTCTAGGAATTTGTCCATTTCTTCCAGATTGCCCAATTTGTTGGCATATAATTGCTCCTAATATTCTCTTATTATTGTTTTTATTTCTGTTGTGTTGTTTGTGATCTCTCCTCTTTCATTCGTGATTTTATTTATTTGGGTCCTTTCCTTGTTCTTTTTGATCATTCTGGCTAGGGGTTCATCAGTTTTGTTGATTCTTTCAAGGAATCTGTTCCTGGCTTTGTTGAACCGTTCATTTTTTTCTTTCTTTCCCTTTCTTTCTTTCTTCTTCTTCTTCTTCTTCTTCTTCTTCTTCTTCTTCTCTTCTTCGTCTTCTTCTTCTTCTTCTTCTTCTTCTTCTTCTTCTTCTTCGATGCCATTGATATCTGTTCTAATCTTTATTATTTTCCTTCTGCTGCTGAAGGCTTTATTTGCTGTTCTTTTTCCAGCTACTTTAGGTGTAAGGTTAGGTTGTGTATTTCAGATATTTCTTCCTTCTTTAGGAAGGCCTGGATTGCTATATACTTCCCTCTTATGATTGCCCTCACTGCATCCCAAAGGTTTTGGACTGTCATGTTTTCATTTTCATTGGTTTACATATACTCTTTAATTTCCTTTTAAATTTTTTGGTTAACCCATTCATTCTTTAGTAGGATGTTCTTTAATCTGCAAGTATTTATGGTCTTTCCAAAATATTTCTTGTGGTTGATGTCAAGTTTTGTAGCATTGTGGTTTGCAGATATTCATGATATGATATCAATCATTTTTCTACTTGTTGAGGGCTGATTTGTGACCAAGTATATATCTATTCTGGAGAATGTTCATGTACCCTCAAGAAGAATGTATATTCTGCTGCATTTGGATGAAATGTTTTGAATATATCTGTTAAGTACATCTGATCCAGTGTGTTATTCAAAGCCATTGTTTCCTTGTTGATTTTCTGCTTAGAAGTCCATTGTTGTAAGTGGGGTGTTAAAGTCACTTATTACTGTTGCATTATTATCAATGAACTTCTTTATGTCTGTGATTAATTGATTTATCTATTTGGGTGCTTTCAAGTTTGGGGAATAAATATTTACAATTGTTAGATGTTCTTAGTGGATAGACCCTTTAATTATGATATAATGCCCTTCTTTGTCTCTTGTTATAGTCTTTATTTTCAAATCTAATTTGTCTGATATAAGTATGGCTACTCTGGCTTTCTTTTGACATCTATTAGCATGACAGATGGTTCTCCATCCCCCTACTTTCTTTTTTATTCCCATCTCCTTACTTTCAGTCCGCAGGTGTCTTTAGGTCTGAAATGAGTATCTTCTAGGCAGAACATAGGTGGGTCTTGGTTTGTTTGTTTGTTTTTTATCAGCATTTAGTCCACATTTTTGTTTTTGTTTTTTTTTTTTTTTTTATAATGCTCCAATCAAATGATTGACTGTGATTGGTGATGATCAGGTTTTTTGGATCTAATGGGAGTTCTTTGTGCTTCTTGGATTTGGATGTCTGTGTCTTTCCGTAGATTAGGAGCGTTTTCAGTTCTATTGTGCTCACATAAACCTTTTGCTCTTTTTTATTTATCTTCATATTCTGTGACTCCTGTGAGACAAATGTTATTCTCTTTAATAAGTCGCTCAGTTCTCTAAGTCTTGTATCATAATCTTTTGCTTTTGTTTCCCTCTTTATTTTTTGCCTCATTATTTTCCATGATTTGATCTTCTATATCACTGATTTGCTGCTCTGCTTCATCCATCCTTGCCATCAGGGCAACCATTTTAGATTGCATCTCAATTATAGCCTTTTTAATTTCGACCTGTCTAGATTTTAGTTCTTTTATCTCTGTGGAAAGGAATTATCTGTGTCTTCTATTCTTTTTTCAACCCCAGATATTAATCTTATAATTGTGGTTTTAAATTCTAGTTCAGACATCTTACTTAAATCTGTGTTGATTAAATCCCTGTCCATCATTTCTTTCTGTTCTTTCTTTTGGGGTGAATTCCTCCATTTTGTCATTTTGCAGGAAGAAAAAAATTAATAAAATAAAAATTAAAAAATTAATAACAAAACAAAACAAGTCAAATAAAGGAAGCTAGATCCCAGCGGTATTTTGGTCTGCTTGTTGAGAGAAACTTGATAGAAAAGAGAAAAAAGAGAAAGGGAAAAAAGTTTAAAAATTTTTTTAAAATTAAAAATACTGTTCTAATAATAAAATAAATTAAATAAATAAATAAATAAATAAATAAATAAATAAATTTTCTCTTTTTGTATCCAAGAAAGAGAAAGAAAAGAAAGAAGAAAGAAAACAATGTAAGCAAAAACAGAAGGATGGAAAACAAATAAACAAATGAACAAGCAAACAGAATGAAACCTGAATGAAGTTACATCTAGTTTCTCCTATAACGGAAACTTTGTAGCAGACTATATTCCATAGAGTAATAGGCAGGTGGAAGAGGTTTGTGCTGGTCTTCTAGGGGATGTGCCTAGAAGGTGCAGATGGGTGGGGTTTAGTGTAAAGTCTCCGTTCTCTATTTGGTGGCACTGCTTAGCTCACTGAGGTTGATCTGTATATGTGCATGCAGACACTAGAGGTGAAAATGGCTTCACCTTGCTCTCTAGTCTCTGGTGCAGAAATTTCATGCATTCCCAGACATGCAATCAAGCACCCTTCCTTTGTCTCAGGCTTCTGTCCACTCCCCACCTTTACTCTGTCTTGTGTCCAAGCTTTCTGCTTGCTAGGTGTTTTATCCAGAGTTTTATCTCAAATGGAACTGTGTTCCAAAACCCCACACTTCAGAGACCTCCACTGCTTTGACCCATGCTGATTCTCTGGGGGAGGGTCTCCTTGAGCAATGGCCAGGTGCTGGCTTGCCCCAGAAAATGTTCCTGTGATTGTGCAGTGGCAGAGGCTCAGAGTTCATAGTAAATCACAACACACAGCCAGTACCAGGTTTGCTCTACTCTGGCATCTTTTTTCCAATATCAGTAAATGTGGCAGCTCTCCAGGGTCCACTGGGTTTTTTGCCCAAGGGGAGGCTATATGGCCTCTACCAAATGCTCTCCAAGCAGGGGAACTGCTTCTCCCTGTGTGGCACTCAGACCCCTCAGCCCCCACTGTCTGCTCCTGGGGATTCACCCTACTTCCTCACCAGAGCACTGCCAGGCACTGAGCTCTAGAACTTCAGACTCTGTGCTCCACTAAGTTTAATAGAATCCACAGTGTGGAGGTTCCTCAAAAAATTAAAAATAGATCTACCCTAGCAGCACTCCTAGGAATTTGCCCAAACAAATAGCACTAGCAATAGCACTCCTAGGAATTTGCCCAAGGGATACAGAAGTGCTGATGCATAGGGGCACTTGCACCCCAATGTTTATAGCAACACTTTCAACAATAGTCACATTATGGAAAGAGCTTAAATGTCCATCGACTGACAAGTAGATAAAGAACATGTAGTTTATATATACAATGGAATACTACTTGGCAATGAGAAAGAATGAAATCTGGCCATTTGTAGCAATGTGGATGGAACTGGAGAGTATTATGCTAAGTGAAATAAGTCAGGCAGAGAAAGACAAATACCATATGTTTTCACTCTTATGTGGATCCTGAGAAACTTAATAGAAGACCAGGGGGGAGGGGAAGGGGGGAAAAAAAGTTACAGAGAGGAAAGGAGGCAAACCATAAGAGACTCTTAAATACTGAGAACAAACTGAGGGTTGATGGGGGGTGGGGGAGAGGGGAAAGTGGGTGGTGGGCATTGAGGAGGGTACCTGTTGGGATGAGCACTGGGTGTTGTATGGAAACCAATTCGACAATAAATTATATATATATATATATATATATATATATATATATATGTATATATATATGTATATATATATAGATACACACACATATACACTAAAAAAAAATTGAATAGCAAAAAATTGCTATTGAAATTCTCTCCTTTCTCCCTGTCAATGGTTTTGGGGAAGAGATTGCTTGTCCAGTCCCCTGAGAGTGTTTTCACTCTTTCCCTCTCTCTCCAGCTACTTTTGGGGGAGTGCTTTATGATCCCGATGCGCTGCACTCTCCATCTCTCTCTGCAAAAACAGGTCTCTACCCTTCACGGCTCCATGGCTTTTCTCTCCCCTCATTCATCTCTCTGCATTGTGTACCTGCCAAGTTCTATGTCTCAAGCTATGCAGATTGTTTCATTAATCCTCAGATCAATTTCCTAGGTGTGCAAATGTTTTGATGCTGATCTAGAGGCATTTCAGGGACAAGACAAGCTCAGGGTCCCCATACTGCTCAGCCATGTTAACTCAACTGCCACATTTTGGATTTTACGTACCAGAAAAATAAACTTTTGTTTTCTTAATCTACTAAAATGTGTGTATGTGGATGGGGGAGGGGGGGAGGAATTTGTCATAGCAGTAAGTATTATCTTAACTAATATTCTTAGTCTGTTCATTATGCTTATTTGCTTGTTTTTTGTAAAACAAAAAAAAAAAAAATTATCCCTGACATAATTTTGAGAATAGCCAGCTTTCTCTAATTTTCTCTGAATATCATCTGAGCCTTGGTATAATGTCCTTTTTCCCTTGTGTTGTCATGTTTATAAGTTTCACGTTAATTTTTTATCTTTTTACTCATTCTTTAAAATATAATGATTTTTGCAAAATGGAGATTGTCAACAAGGAGGCTTTGTGATTTTTATTTGACTGTGTTAACTCTATACTTATTTTTATGGATGAATCTCCTTCTATGCTCCTTACATATTAGAAGGTTTTAAATATCTGATCAGTGTCCACATAGAGCTGCTTTGATGCATCCAGGGTGCAATTCTATCCTACGCCCGCAATTTGGTCCCTTAGTACTATGAACCAAAAACAGTGCAGTAAGAACTTCAGTCTCCCAACATGCACTGCTTCTGGGAGTTTCATGTTTCTGCTTCAGCCACAATGCTTTACCCTGAGGCAGGACTAGGCACTCACCCATTCCCTCCACACATATGTATTTCTTCCTGACTTGTTTCACGTTTCAATTTTAACCTCAACTGGTCAAGACTATATTGGATGTGGTATAGAGACTGATGCTCAGGTCATCCCACAAGCAATACATTTTTAGGAAGGGGAGAGCTGCACAACTACTTTTTGATAAGAATGTGGGGCTTCAGTCTTATTAAAATACAGATTTGTAGGTTTCATATGGAAATTCTGATTTAGATATTCTAAAGTTATGCCCAAGAATCTGTACTTCTAAAAACTTTCTACATGATTTTGACTTGTAGATAAATACTTGATTGGGAAGGAAATTTGCACGATAGCAGATAGTTAAAAAATAAATTTCCTATTAACCCATTTCCATTGGCAGATGAATGGATAAACAAGAGGTGGTATTTATAGAAAATGGAATATCATTGAGCCTTAAAAAGGAAGAGATTTCTGAGATATGCTACAACATGGATGACCCTTGAAGATATTATGCTAAGTAAAATAAACCAGTCAAAAAAAAAAAAAAAAACAACCAAATACTGTGTGGTTTCACTTACATGAGATATCTGGAGTAGTCACATTCATAGAGACAGAAAGTAGAAAGGTGGTTGCATGGGGCTGGGGCCAGGGTGAAATGGAAAATGACCATTTAATGAGTACAGAGTTTTAGTTTTAGAAGACGAAAAAAGTTCTACAGATGGATGTTGGTGATGATTGCACAACAATGTAGATTTATTTAATGTCATTGAAATGTACATTTAAAATGATTTTTTGGCACTTTATGTATATTTTACCACAATTAAAAAATAAAATGCATAAAAATAAATAAAAGTTCTCCTTACTCTACCACTTAATTTTCCTATCACTAGAATTATAAACTTTGAAAGCCAGAAAGATCTCAGAGATGTAAGGCCCTGAGAGATGGAAAGATTTACGTAAGGCCAGCAAGTAAGTGAACAGAGGCAGAACTATAAGCTAGAAGTCTTAGTTGTCTTTACCACAATGCCATATTTTATGTAGTGAACGTCTCTTTTTTCCTGGTAGCTGGTATGAAAGGTTTCTTCTGGAAACTACATTTTGATTCTCATTAGTTTCCTTTTTGGGACAGGGAGGTACTTTTGGTTGGAAGTGGTTTGACTAACATTTTTCTTATAAGTCCAATAAAAGTCTTGGGCTGTTGGAAGCAATTGGGGTTTTTTTGTTTTGTTTTGTTTTGTTTTGTTTTGTTTTGTTTTGTTTGTTTGTTTGTTTTTGTTTTTGTTTTGAGGAAGAGAGAGCATGAGCAGGGGACAGAGGCAGAGGGACAAGGAGAGAGAGAGAATCTTAAGCAGGCTCCTTGTTCAGCACAGAGCAAGGCATAGGGCTCGATCTCATGAGACTGTGAGGTCATGACCTGAGCCCAAATCACGCCAGATGCTTAACCAACTTCCAGGTGCCCTGGCAATTAGGCTTTTTAAGAATGGCTATATTTTGGGGCATGTCTCAGGTTGACAGTAAGGATCAGGAGTCAGTGTCATGGTTGGGTCCCTAGTATGGAGCCATGGACTTTGGAGTGGAGAGTAGAAAGAAGTTCAAGGAAAGCTTGTCATCATATTTCTGGCTTTGAAACTTGTGAGTCTTCATGGACCCTCTGTGGTATTTTATGACAAATTAAATTGTACGTATGCAAAGAGGAGGAATGGCTAAAATTACAGATGACTGTCTGGAAAAGACTTTTCCCAGACTAAAGAAGTGGAACAACTCACTGATAGAGAATTTAATGAGTTACAGCTTGGAAGAAGCCAAACAAAGATGAGTTTACATTAATTTGCCACACGCAAAACACTCTCCAAATATACAGGGGATAATGACTAAGCGCTGTGTAAGGGACTTAACCCATTTGTATGTACACCGCAGAGTTGGAAAAAGAGACTGCTAGCATTCCTCAGGCCACACTGGCATTCAAGACCAAAATACTTAACTCCTGGTTGAATATAAATTGTGCAACCACTGAGCTTCCAGAGTTTCTCCTGGTTATGACTTGTTACAGATGCAACTGCCACATGTCACTGAGAAATCGTAATAGTTTGGTCATGTCATCTGAGGAAATATGGATTCAAAGAATTTGCTCTTGACAGCATTTTTCAGAGTAAACCATGTGTGGTCAGTGAAGGGATTACATCTGGAGTGTCTGAAAATAAAAGTCATTTCAAAAGCAGTATTCAATGGAAGTGCTTAAAATAACGTGTGGGGATAGGTTACATTATTCTTAAGAAGGCAGGACAATTTTGGACACTTAGGGTCTTACAACTTACTATCTCAGATGTTCACGTACCAGTGAATTTTTCTTTTCTTAATATTCACAATATTGTGCATTGTAAGTGGGAAAAGGGGTAGTGTTGCAACTTGAAACCTCTGTCTCTCTGTTTGAAAAACCCAATGAGACAGTAATATCCACTTTGTTTTCAAAGCAAGAGGATTTCTTTTCATACTTAGAGGCTAAGGGGAATGTTTTTTTCAAGTTTGTATCTAAGAAAGACAAAGCCTACTTTTTCGTTTCATTTCAGATCTTCCTGGCAAAGACTTACTGCTGACATAGGTCTGGTTCAGACTCATATTTTCCTCTTGGGTTATGCTTTAGTAGAGTAGTATTCTAAGTATTACTCCCACATGCATAATCATCCGACTTTGCAACCAGGCAAAGTAAAGATAGGCTACTTATATCTGTGCCAGATTTTCTGGAAAACAGGAAGAAAAATGTTTTCTAGTAACAAGGAAAAACAGTAAGAATGCTGTCTGCCTGGAAGTAAGGATGTCTCTGTAACTAGTGATAATGCTTATACCAAGATGATTTGGTATTACACCCTTTAATATGTTGAATTCATTTCGCCTCCTTGACTTGGCACAGTCATTTCTAAAAACTAGAGTTTAGCATCTTTTATTTCCTCTATTATATTTCTATTTCCTTCTGACATTACCTTTATTATTTGCTTCCTTCTGTTTATTTTTTTTTTTTAACGTTTATTTATTTTTGAGACAGAGAGAGACAGAGCATGAACAGGGGCGGGTCAGAGAGAGAGAGAGACACAGAATCTGAAACAGGCTCCAGGCTCTGAGCTGTCAGCACAGAGCCCGACGCGGGGCTCGAACTCACGGACCACGAGATCATGACCTGAGCCAAAGTCGGCCGCTTAACCGACTGAGCCACCCAGGTACCCCATGCTTCCTTCTGTTTAATTTGGGTTTGGTTTGCTCTTCTTGTAGTTTAAGGCAAAAGCTTAGTTCATTGATTTGAGAATTTTTCTAATATAATCATATAATGCTATAAATTTCCCTCTAAGCACTGCTTTAGCTACCCCCACAGATTTTAATATGTTGTGTTTTGATTTTTGTTAAGTACAAAATATCTTTTAATTTTTTTTAATTTATTTAAAATAAAGGCAGTCTGACACATGCAGCATCTCATTTGGATGTGTCTGGAGTCTTGACAGCTTTACTACCCAACGTTCTCCTACAAATAGACCTTGAGAGTTTGTTTGGAGATTCTAGCAGGGGAGCACAGCTAGGGTATACTCTTGAATGAGCAGTCCTCTATCAGAGAAGGTTGTCCTCTACAGTGGGGTGTGCATCTTTGGGAAGGGCGCACATGGAGCTGTGAGGGAGGAAGGGGACAACCAGATCAGCCAAATCAACCCTGGTGATCAACGGGGTGACAGATGTCACAGCCATGTTGCCCTTACATCCAGTATCTTTTAATTTTCCATGTGATGTCATCTTTGACCCTTTGGTTATTTAGAAACAGGTGTTGACCAAGGAAGGAGACAGACTAAAATAAAAAACAAAATACTTATTTGGGGTTATCAGAATTGCAATTCAGGGAACACAGATTTGGGCCCCAACCTAAATAGGGTCCTTCCAGGGAACAAAAGCCAAGGGTTTCGAGAGATAAAAGGGACTGCTTATATGTTATTTACAAATAATTTTGATTGGTGTTGGTGGCAGAAACTAATCTTTTTTTTTTTAATTTTTTTTATTATATGAAATTTATTGTCAAATTGGTTTCCATACAACACCCAGTGCTCATCCCAAAAGGTGCCCTCCTCAATACCCATCACCCACCCTCTCCTCCCTCCCACCCCCCATCAACCCTCAGTTTGTTCTCAGTTTTTAACAGTCTCTTATGCTTTGGCTCTCTCCCACTCTAACCTCTTTTTTTCTTTTTTCCTCCCCCTCCCCCATGGGTTCCTGTTAAGTTTCTCAGGATCCACATAAGAGTGAAACCATATGGTATCTGTCTTTCTCTGTATGGCTTATTTCACTTAGCATCACACTCTCCAGTTCCATCCACGTTGCTACAAAAGGCCATATTTCATTTCTCATTGCCACGTAGTATTCCATTGTGTATATAAACCACAATTTCTTTATCCATTCATCAATTGATGGACATTTAGGCTCTTTCCATAATTTGGCTATTGTTGAGAGTGCTGCTATGAACATTGGGGTACAAGTGCCCCTATGCATCAGTACTCCTGTATCCCTTGGATAAATTCCTAGCAGTGCTATTGCTGGGTCATAGGGTAGGTCTATTTTTAATTTTCTGAGGAACCTCCACACTGCTTTCCAGAGCGGCTGCACCAATTTGCATTCCCACCAACAGTGCAAGAGGGTTCCCGTTTCTCCACATCCTCGCCAGCATCTATAGTCTCCTGATTTGTTCATTTTGGCCACTCTGACTAGCGTGAGGTGATATCTGAGTGTGGTTTTGATTTGTATTTCCCTGATAAGGAGCGACACTGAACATCTTTTCATGTGCCTGTTGGCCATCTGGATGTCTTCTTTAGAGAAGTGTCTATTCATGTTTTCTGCCCATTTCTTCACTGGGTTATTTGTTTTTCGGGTGTGGAGTTTGGTGAGCTCTTTATAGATTTTGGATACTAGCCCTTTGTCTGATATGTCATTTGCAAATATCTTTTCCCATTCCGTTGGTTGCCTTTTAGTTTTGTTGGTTGTTTCCTTTGCTGTGCAGAAGCTTTTTATCTTCATAAGGTCCCAGCAATTCACTTTTGCTTTTAATTCCCTTGCCTTTGGGGATGTGTCGAGTAAGAGATTGCTACGGCTGAGGTCAGAGAGGTCTTTTCCTGCTTTCTCCTCTAAGGTTTTGATGGTTTCCTGTCTCACATTCAGGTCCTTTATCCATTTTGAGTTTATTTTTGTGAATGGTGTGAGAAAGTGGTCTAGTTTCAACCTTCTGCATGTTGCTGTCCAGTTCTCCCAGCACCATTTGTTAAAGAGGCTGTCTTTTTTCCATTGGATGTTCTTTCCTGCTTTGTCAAAGATGAGTTGGCCATACGTTTGTGGGTCTAGTTCTGGGGTTTCTATTCTATTCCATTGGTCTATGTGTCTGTTTTTGTGCCAATACCATGCTGTCTTGATGATGACAGCTTTGTAGTAGAGGCTAAAGTCTGGGATTGTGATGCCTCCTGCTTTGGTCTTCTTCTTCAAAATTCCTTTGGCTATTCGGGGCCTTTTGTGGTTCCATATGAATTTTAGGATTGCTTGTTCTAGTTTCGAGAAGAATGCTGGTGCAATTTTGATTGGGATTGCATTGAATGTGTAGATAGCTTTGGGTAGTATTGACATTTTGACAATATTTATTTTTCCAATCCATGAGCAGGGAATGTCTTTCCATTTCTTTAAATCTTCTTCAATTACCTTCATAAGCTTTCTATAGTTTTCAGCATACAGATCCTTTACATCTTTGGTTAGATTTATTCCTAGGTATTTTATGCTTCTTGGTGCAATTGTGAATGGGATCAGTTTCTTTATTTGTCTTTCTGTTGCTTCATTGTTAGTATATAAGAATGCAACTGATTTCTGTACATTGATTTTGTATCCTGCAACTTTGCTGAATTCATGTATCAAATCTAGCAGACTTTTGGTGGAGTCTATGGTGGTGGAAATCTAATTCGGATTTTCCATGTATAATATCATGTCATCCGCAAAAAGCGAAAGCTTGATTTCCTCTTTGCCAATTTTGATGCCTTTGATTTCCTTTTGTTGTCTGATTGCTGATGCTAGAACTTCCAGCACTATGTTAAACACCAGTGGTGAGAGTGGGCATCCCTGTCGTGTTCCTGATCTCAGGGAAAAAGCTCTCAGTTTTTCCCCGTTGAGGATGATGTTAGCTGTGGGCTTTTCATAAATGGTTTTTATGATCTTTAAGTATGTTCCTTCTATCCCGTGGCAGAAACTAATCTTGACTGAATGTAATTGGTTGTGAAAGCTATTGCTAAGCTATTACTAAAGCAAATTGCAGGTGTTAGGGCTGAGTCCTTGGAATATTTGTGGTTTGGCCCAGTTCAAATGTTCATGGTTCCACCATAAGGATGTGCTAAGGCACATCTCCTTAATGGCCTTCCAGCTCCCTTTTAAACCTCCTTCCCATAAGTGACCCCATTTTACCTTTCATTTTATCTTTCATTTTACCTTTTCATTTTACCTTTCACATTTTTTTTTTAAATTTCCAGAGTTGGAAATTTAAAGAATACCTTTCTGTTATTAACTTTTAGTTTAATTATCTTGTGACTAAAGAACATACTTTATAAGAATTTTTTTTAATTTATTGAGACTTGTTTTTATGCCTCAGAATATAGTTCATTTTGTAAATGTTCTATGTGCACCTAATTTTTAAAAAAATGTGTATTCTACTATTGTTGGGGAGAGTATTTTATAAATATCAATTAGGTCAATCTGGTTCATGTGTGCTCATGTTTTCTATACGTGGATTTTTATTTTGTCTAGTTGTTCTGTTACTGAGAGAAAATTATTGAAATTTTCAGCAATAATTTCAAATTATCTATTTCTCTTTTCAGTTTAATCAGTACTTGCTTCATGTATATTAAAGTTCAAAATGTATTGGTGTATTTATTAGGTGCATTAACATTTAGAATTGTATGTTCCCTAGATAAATTGATTCCTCTGTGATTATGAGATGTCCTTTATTCCTGGTAACATTCCTTTTTCTAAAACCTACTTCCTGTGAAATTAATATAGTCATTCTAATTATGTTATGCTTAGTGTCTGCAAAGTATATTTTATCCCATTCTATTATTTTTAATTTATTTATGTTTTCATATATATATATATATATTTATATGTATTTAATGTTTATTTATCCCCAAGAGGCAGAGAGAGACAGAGCATGAGTGGGGAAGGGACAGAAAGAGACAAGGAATCTGAAGTGGTGTCAGCACGGAGACTGACACAGGGCTTGAACCCATGAACCATGAGATCATGACCTGAGCTGAAGTTGGACACTTAACCATCTGATACACCCACGTACCCCCATGTCTTCCTATTTAAAGTGGCTTTCTTGTAGACAGCATAAAGATGGGTTGTTCTTTTAATTCAGGCTGACAGTCTCTGACTTTAAAATTGAGCATTTGGTTATTGACATAGGGTTTTAATAAAGCTACCATCTTTTTATTTTATTCCTATTTTTTGCCTTCATTTAAAGTCAGTACTTTTATGATTTCATTTCATCTTCTTTATGAGCTTCTTAAGTCTACCTCTTTGCTTTATTTTTCTTAGTGGTTGCTTTCGGGTTTACAGTACACATCTTCCACTTAGCATAGTCTACTTTCAAATAATAATGTGATACAGCTTCACATATAGTATAAGAATCTTACAGCCGCTTTCATGTTCCATTTCCCAACCTTCTTGCTAACACAGTCTTCCATTTTACTTCTACATCTTATAAACTCCAAAATACATTATTATTTTTGCTTTAAATAATTATCATTTAAAGAGATTTATAAGAGACAAAAACAATGTAAAAAGGATTTTACTTTACCCACATGTTTACTATTTCCAACGTTCTTTATTCTTTTCTGTAGATTTTAGTTTCCATCTGTTATCATTTTCCTTCTGCCTGATCACTTCCTTTAAAATATTTGTTTCTGTGCATGTCGAGTGGCAATGAATTCTCTCGGCTTTTTATCTCTTTTCTTTTCATCTGAAAAACTTTTTAATTATGCCTTTATTTTTGCAAGATTTTTTGCTAACTATAGAATCCTAGGTTTATAATTTTCTTCCCATTCATTATGCTTTTGTGCTTTGGTTTGTGTACTCCTTAACAAAAAGCCTGCTATCATTCATATCTTTGTTCTTTTGTACATAATGTGTCCCCACCCCCATCCCCCAGCCACCATCCCCATGGCTGATTTTAAGATTTTTTTTTTCTTTATCACTGGTTTTCAGTAATTATGTTTGATGCACAGTTTTGTGTGGAGTTTTTCCTTTCTTTTGCTTGGATTACTTAAACTTCTTGGATATCTGGGTTGGGTTTTATCAAATGTGACAAAATTTCAGTCTTATTTCTTTAAATATTCTCTCCCTTTCTTCCACCTTTCCATTTCTCAGATTTTAACTGAACGTATACTAGACTACTTGATACTGTTTCTCAGATTATTGATGCTCTTTTGGGGGGGAGGAAGGAGATGGTCTTTTTTTGTTTAAGTCTTTTTTTACCTTTCTGTGCTTCATTTTAAGAAGTTTATGTTCTTGGTTTTGGGTTCACTGATCTTTTCTACTAACTCATATAATCTGTTTTTAATTATATCCAATGTATTTTTCAATTTCAAATATTGCTTTTTTTTCACCTCATGAACTTCCTTTTGTGTCTTTTTTACATCATTTCTCTCTTCATTTTAATGTTTTTCTCTACTTCTTGACTTCATTCAACACGTGTATAATATTTATAATGACTGTTTTAAAGACTATGATTTCATCACTTCTGTCACATATGAGTTTATTTCTGTTGATTGGTTTTTCTGTTGATTATGGAACAAATATTTTCTGGATCGTTGCATGCTGACAAGTTTTCATTGGATGTTAGATATAGTGATTCTTTTCATTGTTGGATCCTGGGTTTGTTTGTTTTCTTAAACTTTTCTTAAACTTTGTTCTGACGTATGGTTAAGGTACTTGAAACCAATTTAAACTTTTGAGGCTTTCTCAGCTCCAGATAAGCCTTTATCTCAAGCTAATTCAGCCCACTACTAAGGCAATGTCCTTCTGGGGACTTTACCCAATTTCCTGTGTATTATTAAATCTCTCTGCTCTGATCTCTGGGGAGTATGAACTGTTTCCAGCCCTATTTGAGCTCTACAACCTGTTCAGCCTACCACTTTTCAGTAATTCTTTTCCTGGTTTGGGTAATTTCTTCAGCATTCACATATCTTTATTTAGCCAGAGCCTCACAGATATTTTTCTATAAATCTCTGGTGCTTTCTCTCTGTGCAGTTCTCTCCTCTCCAGTACTTATTTCTATGAATTCTAGTGATCATGGCCCTTTGGAACTCTAATTCCAAACTTAGGAAGACTGCTAGGTTCTGCCTGGGCTCCCCCCCTCTGCATTGCAGCCTGGGAAATACTTCTAGGCAGCAAGTCAGAGCGCTTGTATACTTTTCTTCATGTGTTTCTCTTCTCTCAGGGATCACAGTCCTGTGCTGTCTGTTACGCAATGTTTTACAACTATTGCTTCATATATAGCTCTCTTATAGCCAGCAATGGGAGTCTCCAGCTGGGCACAGTCTGACTCTACTAAAATTTGTCATGACATTCCTCAAATTTTATTCCTCATTTGACTTTTTTATATTAAAGAGCCAATGTAGAGTAATGAGGAAGAATAATGACGTGGAGACAGACAATCCAGGCCTGAATCATAGCCCTATTTAAATATGCATTAATTTAATTATTCAGTTTATTCAGGAATTCGCTCTTTTATTTTTATAATGTTCATTGAATGTCTATTTTGTGTTAGGCACTGGACTATATTCCAGCTTTAGTTTGTCACTGTAAAATAAAAAGAAATGACACCTACTTCACTGTGGTGGATGGCAAGAATGATCACAAATTCTTCCCCCTTTTTTTTCATGATCTTGCAATGTGATCTTACTGCCTCTCCTATGAAGAGTCGAGACTTTTCATTTATCCATTAAATCTGGGCTGGCCTTATGACTCGCTTTGGTCTATATACTGTTGTAGAAATGATGTGTGTGAGTTCTGAGCCTGGAACTTCAGACACTGCAGATTTCTATTCTCTTTCTTAAAAACTTGTGCCTATTGGGATGCCTGGGTAGCTCAGTCAGTTAAGTGTCTGACTTTAACTCAGGTCATGATCTTATGGCTTGTGAATTCGAGCCCTGAGTTGGGATCTGTGCTTTGACAGCTCAGAGCCTGAAGCCTGCTTCCAATTCTGTGTCTCTTCTCTCTGACCGTCCCCTGCTCATACTTTGTCTCTCTCTCTCTCTCTCTCTCTCTCTCTCTCTCTCTCTCTCTCAAAATAAACAAACATTAAAAGGAGAAAAAAAGAAAAGAAAGAAACAACAACTTGTATCTACCATATGAATAGGCCTGAGCTGGCATGCCAAAGAATGAGAGACTAAGTGGAAGGAAGCATTGATTCTCCCAGCCTTGCTGTCAAGGTCATTGTAAACTAATCAGCCCCAACCTACCTACCAGCCTATTAATGTATCAGGCTTACTGCACTATGTTCTAGCCTCGGTTTATTGATTTAAATGAGCCTAGCTAAGCTTTAGAGCCAGGCTTAGAGCAGAAGAAATGCCTACCTAAGCCCAACTTAAACTGTCAGCATGCAGAATTGAGAGTTAATTAATATCTGTTGTTTTAAGTCACTATGCCACCCCACCGTTTTAGGTTAGTGTGTTATGGAGGAAAAGCCTGATATGGAGAAGCTACTCAAAAAGTGTTTAGAAATGCTATTTTTAACACCACAGTCATTATCAGATATTAGCATGTCAGACTGCTGGATAGAAATTACTTGAGAGCCCTGAATGCTTTTCTAACTCTGAATTCTTTACATGTTTAGCTTCAACTCTAAGACAGATACACACACGCATGCACACACACACAATCATACACACATACACATATAAATTCATACCTGCATACATATATTAACAACTCTGAAATAAACAAAAAATCTGGTATAATTTAATATACTGTTATACCACCTAGATAAGAAATAGGGTGGTCTATGGGGTGCCTGTGTGGCTCAATCATTTGAGCGTCCGACTCTTGATTTCAGCTCAGGTCATGATCTCATGGTTGTGGGAATGAGCCCTGTGTTGGGCTCTATGCTGAGCGTGGAACCTGTTTGAGATTTTCTCTCTCCCCCATCTGTCCCTCCCCCACACACATGCACTCTCTCTAAAAAATAAATAAATAAACATTTAAAAAAAGAAATAGGGTGGTCTAGTAATAATGTAAATATATCATCCACGTGAATACTTTTTTTTTTCAAAACATAAAATACACTAAGCATTAAAACTATAGTAGTCAAGTGTTAATCAGTTTTGATGATCCAGGAGGCAGCTCTTTTCTCATCCATAACTATTACTATAAGTACTGAGCATCATTGCATGGTATCTATGAATATACTTGTTAGTTGAGATGTTATTTCTGTTTTTTTGCTGTTGGTTTGTTTTTGTTTTTGTGTTTTTTATAGTTGAGATGTTATTTGATTGACTAAATGAAAGCTAAGTAAGCTGCATAGTTGTGTATAGATACTTTTGAGTAGAGAAGTAGAGTTTTAAATTTCAGCTTAGAAATAATTTTCTTAAGGAAATTTTGCTGAAATTGAAATTTCCAATTATATGCTCTTACTGCATACTATAATTTTTTATCATTAGTCATAGCTATAATCAAGTAATCATTTCTGCAACTGTTTAATATCAAACTCCCCTATTCTACGATAAACTCCACTTCAACCTTTATGCTCACACTTAACGCAGTACTTGGCACTTAGTCAACAGTTGGTAAATATTGTTTGGATGAATAAGAAGTAAAGTAGGTTAAGAAGTGAAAAAATGTCACTTGGATTTAATAACAAAGAAGTCATTAACACACATGTTGACAGCAGTTTCAATGGATTGATGGGAAAAGACAAGACCACAGGTGAGTCAATATTGCAGAAAGCGCTAAGAAAACAGAAAAGAAACTAAAGTCCAAATTACTAACTTTATTTCAAAATGACAAATTCCTTTTATGCTTGATTATTTTTTTTAATTTAAAAATTTTAAATCTAAAGTGTCAGGTGAAAAAATTACAAAATTATTTTTATTAATTTGACCATTAACATGTCTCTGAGAATCAGCACACAGAGGACCTTTATTAGTGGCAGGTTCTTTTGTGATATTAACCTCTTTCAGTTTTACTTGCATACTTGTTTTGAGTTCTCCAGAGTTTGACAGTCAAGAGGACATATACTTAATAGAATAAGGCAATATGTTCAGTTTGGTTACTATGGACTAATTGAAGAGGCTTCACAGAACCTGTCATTTGGATATTTGAATAAAACTCTCACTAAAATTGGGTGAAGATTTATCTTTCCCAACCCCGTATGTATATTTCCTTTACCTCTCTCATGGCAGAAAGGACACATCTTTGTATATTTACCCTCTGCCTTTGAAAGTGATTTCATTATTTTTAATGTCAGTTTTAATCATCATGCGAAGTTAAAGACAAGAATTGAATGACCTTTAGTTTCAGTGCCATAAATATTTCAAAGGAAACAGACCTTTCGAGTTCAGGAAAGGGTGTGTCAGTGAACAGGTGTCACTGCAGGTTAATGTGTTGCCTTTCACCATCAACCGTTTGGACTATAATTTGGCTTGGGTCACACATGTGCATGAGATTGGCCTTCGCAATTCTGACTCTTGGAACTGTCTCCCTGTTAGAAAGCCATCAAACAAATAATCCACTTGGAACCCTATCACCAATCTCCTAAAGGCAGATTGGGGTTGAGATGGCAAGAAAATTAAAGCCAATGGCAGGCAGGTGGCCTGGGCAGAGTTTTCTTTCTATAAACTGCTTCCCATTAAGCACTTGGGCATGGGTGAGTGACATTCAACAGGAAGGAGAAAATTACCCACTAATGCAGGGAAGTCCTAGATTTACATTTTTGGAAAGGGATATATACTAAGCCAAAAACAGAAGTAAATTTTATCTTTAGGTAACAAACATGGGCATGTAGGATATTTATGCACATGGAAGAGATCAATCAGTATAATTTCAGAGGTGCATAAGGTTGAGGTGTGAACTCCAGAAAATGAGCAGTTTCTTTAAAACATTAGGGTCTTATAAAATGAACATGCTAAAGAAGCTGTCTGTTCATTCTCTTCCTTTGATTCTTTTTATATGACTTTCACTCATTATTTATGACTGTGCTTAAAGAAGCCATCTGGTAAAGTTAATGGTAAACTACCTATTCCTCTGTTTTATGTCGAGTACTTAGTTATTGTATCACCTTTTATACAGTCCTTGGCTCATGCATACATTACACAGAATACCTTGATTATGAGGTCAGAATGAAGTAGGTTTCAGACTGAAGTCCTGAATTTACCTTTATTGGTACTTACTGCGGACTCCCTTCTCTAACACTAGCTGCCAGGCTCAGGAGAGTGACAGCACATCAGAAGCTATGGTAACATTTCCAGCAGTAAATCTTGATCACATTTATGCATCTTATATTGCTGTCATTACTATATTTTCAAAGTGCCCTTTTCACATGGCCATTTTATTGCTCCCTTAGAGTTGCCAAAATTCTCTGACTCCATGTCTCACTGCCAAAAAAGGCATTAAACTATTCAGCTGGTCTTATCATCTTCCAGAAAACAATAAAGGCCCTTTTGTATGCCTGTAGTTAAATGTGTTCATTGTGCCAGCAAGACAGGAGTTAGGCATGTCTTCCAGTGCAGGCATAAGTCCAGCTAGAGGGGATTATGGCTTCCTCTATTCTCTATCCCAGGCCCAGCGTTGGAATTGACTTCTTGCTGTAGAGCATACATCTGATGAATTTTATTCCTAGCCACTAAATTCTTTTTAGGCTTATTTGTATGTACTTGCAAAATGTTAAGTAGTTACAAATTTATTTTTGTTTAGACTTTTAAAGAGTGGCCTAGAATTGAACAGTCATGGGATGAAACTGCCACAAATTGAAGAAAAAAGTGTGACAAGTGGTGTGTCCTGGGAACTTTGTTCTAAGCCATTGCAATATATTTGTAGGAAATTTTTGCAGATAAGGAGAAATGGCTAGTTACTTTAGGTGGTCCAGGATGGACCAAATAGTACTAAACACTTTTTAAAAATTGAAGTATAATTAAAGTATGGTGTTATATTAGTTTCATGTGTACAATATAATGATTCATCAATTCTATACATTACTCAGTGCTAATCAAGGTAAGTGTACTTTTAATCCTCTTTATCTCTTTCACCCATCCCCTACTCCCTCCCCTTGGGCAACTATCAGTTTTTATATTTAAGAATCTGTTGTTCTGTTTGTCTCTTTTTTTCTTAGTTCATTTGTTTTGTTTCTTAAATTCCACATATGAGTGAAATAATATGGTATTTTTCTTTCTCTGACTTATTTCACTTAGTATTATATCCACTAGATTCATCCATTTTGTTTCAAACCACAAGATCTCATTCTTTTTTTTTTTATGGCTGAGTAAAATTCCATTGTGTAGGTATACCACACCTTCTTTATCCATTCATCTGTCTATAGACACTTGGGTTGCTTCCATACCTTGGCTATTGTAAATAATGCTGTAACATACATAGCGGTGCATATATCTTTTCAAACCAGTGTTTTTGTTTTCTTTGGTTAAATATCCGGTAGTAGAATTACTAGACTATATGATATTTCTATTTTCAATTTCTTGAGAGATCTCCATACAGTTTTTCACAATGGCTGCACCAATTTGTATTCCCACCTACAGTACACAAGAGTTCCTTTTTCTCTACATCCTTGCCAATACTTTATATTTCTTGTGTTTTTTATTTTAACCATTCTGACAGGTATAAGCTGATATCTCATTGTGTTTTTGATCTGCATTTTTCTGATGATTAGTGATATTGAGCATCATTTCATCTGTTGGTCATCTGTATGTTTTTCTTTGGAAAAATGTCTCTTCAGGTCCTTTGCCCATTTTTAATCAGATTATTTGTTTTTTAGGTGTTAAGTTGTATGAGTTCTTTGTATATTTTGAATATTAACCCCTTATTAAATATATAATTTTCAAATATCTTGTCTTATTCAGTAGATCACCTCCACGGTGAAAGACTAAAAGGTTTTCCTGTAAGATCAGGAACAAGACAATGCTGTCCACTCTTACCACTTTTATTCAAGATAGTATTGGAAGTCTTAGCCATAGCAATCAGATAAGAAAAGGAAATGCATTCAAATTGGTAAGGAAGAAGTAAAACTTTCACCACTTACATATGACATGATACTGTATATAGAAAACCCAACAGTCCACTAAAAAAACTACTAGAACTATAAATGAATTCAGTGAAGTCATCAGATGTAAAATTAACATATAGAAATCTCTTGCATTTCTATACACTAATAATGAAGTAGCAAGAAAGAGAGATTAAGAAAACAATCCCATTTACAGTTGCACCAATAATAAAATAATAAAACATCTAGGAATAAACTTAACCGAGGAGGTGAAATTAATAAGCACTTAAAAATGTTATTGGAGGAAAAATTTCTATGCAATTTAAAACACATGTACATAAAAACATAATTCTGAACATAGCAATTCTATCTTCTCCTGGATTTGACTTTAGGAAATGCTATCTCCCTAATTTAGTTCATTTACTTAAGTCATTACTATGATATTTGGGGGTTTAGTGAATGTGACAATTTCAAGTTGTCAGATAATTTCACCAAATTCATTCCCCCTTCTTCCATGAAAATAGAGCTGTGGTTGAATCTAACTTCTTAACTAGACCGCATTTCCTAGCCTCCTTTGTGGTTGGATGCCCAAGTTCTTGTTAACAGAAGTGAGCAGAAGTGATGTGTTTGGGTCTAGAAATTAAAATATTGGGCAAAACTCCTCCAGACTTTTCTGGATATGAAAGGATCTAGATTCTTTTGTGTCCCAGGAGCTCTGTGTTAGAGGAGCTCGTTCTTTAATATAACTAACTCAATTATAACTCCATTTAACTGGGAAACGATGTGTTCTGGACTGGTTACGTTAAAATTGATGTGTGGTTTTAAAGTTTAAGAAACAAATAGACTTTGAATGTGATTCTTCTCAGATTGGAGATACAAACACCAATGTACATTTTTTCATAAATTTATTTTTCATACATATATAATATAAAGGTTTCTCTTTTATTATCTAGTATTGATGAGAATGTGAGGAATATTATTTGGTGATATCTATCAAAAACAAAAACATGTATCACCTTTGGGTTCCATTTCTTAAAATCTGTCTTCAGAAAGATGTGCAAATCATGCATGTGCAAACATGCATGCAAAAAGACAGGCATTTCGAGGATTTTTTTTTTGTAATAGGAAAAACTGTAAACAATTTAAGCATTTATGAATATAAGAATGATTACATAAATTATGGAAAAATCCATTCTCTAAGATCCTCATTAAGAAAGATGAAGAATGATCATATATTCTTCTGACATGGAAAGATGACCAGGAAGTAGTAACTAAAAAATATATCACAGAACAATGTGCATGTTATGACACCACTTAATTAAAAATCCATGTATGTGTGTATGTGTGTGTGCATGTGTGTTTCTTAGTGTGTATGTGATCAGAGGAAGAAATCGAGGCTGAGATAAGAGTGCAATTTGTCTTTGAGCTCCTTCATTTTCTACAGTATCCAACATATAATGGAAGCCACATGTTGACCCAGAGTTTCATCCTTCCTATCATTCAAAGTGTAAAAAGCTGCATCCACATGAATAAATACATTTGTGAGTTGCACAGGAAAAGTATAGGAAGACAATGCATCAAGGTTACTTCTGGCAAGGCAGAAGGGATTTACAGCATATATTGGAGTGCAATGGGGGACTATCACTTTTCCATTCTATATACTTCTCTATTCTTTGACTTTTTAAATATGTCCCATGACTCCTTGACTCAAATATAGCATAACATTAAGGACCACAAAGTATTTAAAGTGTTTAGTGAAAATTTATTCACCATAAGAGCTTTTTAAGAGTGTCAGATGCTAGTACTGTGGTGGGATTTAATATCTCAAAACCAAGGGCTTCGAAGAAATTAGTCTTGATCGAAAAGGAAGGCGCTGGGTCAGAAAGATATTAAAATAAAAATGGAAAATATGACTTATACTGGAACACTTCAAGCAACTTTTGGCGTTTTCTGTGAGAACACTGAAGCTTCCCTGTTGGTAAATTTGGGAATACTGGAGAAAGCCTCGCAGGCAGTGGGCTTCTAGGCTGGATGTATAACTGCAGCTGGGAGACTGTTGTTCCAAAGAAAGTTGAAGACAACACCAGATTAACAAACCGGCAAAACCTATACATGTGGTTTTAAAAAGTAAGACCCTTTGCAAAAAGGAAGCTGGTTACGCATCCAATTTAGGATTTCAAAGAATAGATAAATGAGTATTCTTTAAGATGAACAATAATGTTTTGAAGCTTCTTTTACAGAAACAAAATTGAAGTATAGCAACACCTTGGACCACTGTTTTAACTGCTTAGGGATTCCCCCCCACCAAACTTTGTGGTGGTTTTAAACATTTTATCCAGGGCCAGCTATAATGAGAACACTTGGATAGGTCTCAATCTCCGAGACAGTAGGATTCAGAAGTTTAGAAATTCAAACTTGATTACATCAAATCAAATATTATTTTAAATACTCTTAACCACTAAGTAAAATAAAACAATGCCCAAATCTTCCTTTTTTCATCAAGGAGTATGTTAAAATAATTTAAATCAACTAAAATGAAGCTTACATCCAAAGGTTATTCCACAGACTACTATGGAAAATACCATGGCTTGGCCTGAGTGGTTCTAGACTGTTCTGCCAAAGCATTCAGTAGAGCAGTGACAATCAAACTGCAGTTTGGATTGTCTCGGTACTTAAAAGTAAAATATATTCTTAGGAAAAGCAATCATGGTATCAGGCAGTCATTCAATACATATTTGTGGATCCCTACCTGGATTTAGGAAAAGAAAGTTAAATTAGCTGTAGATTTCCCTCAAAGGGAAAAAGAGTATTAATCATATACATATAATGTGAATGAATTATAAATTATACATCAAAACTCTTTGGATCCCAAATAAGGGCAGAAAACTCCCTTCTAAGTTGTTAATGGTTTTATAGTGGAGGTGACATTTAAGAGTCTTTAAGGATTCTAGGATTATCTCCAAATATGGAAAGGGGCAAGTGAAGTAAAGACAACAGCCTGGGTGAATAGCATGTGTTAAATATACAGCTGTAAGTAAGAACATTAAATTCTAACGGTAGCATTTTGAAAAATGAGATTGTTCCAGAAAGAATCAAATATGTTCATATTCAGCTTTGGACAGTCAGAATAAGATTTTGCCAACAGGAAATAGGTTTCAGAGAATAAATATTTTTTTATTCATTTATGTATTTTTTAAAGTTTATTTTGAGAGCGAGAGCGAGAGACAGAGAGAGGGAGAAAGACAGAATCCCAAGCAGGCTCTGTGCTGTAAGCGCAGAGCTTGATGTGGGGCTCCAACTCACACTGCCAGATGCTTAACCTCAAGACTGAGCCACCCAGGTGACCTTGAGAATAAAGACTTTTGAAATTCTTCTAATTCTCATTAACATCAACATTTGGGCCTAATGGATATTAGAGCTTTTTCTCTGTTTGTGAAATCACAATCTTCTTCTTCTAAGAAAGGACTTTGATCATTATTTAACCTTAGCCATGAGAATGGAATTTGGGAGATGAAGGATACAGTATGGAGGGAATAAAAAAGTATCTTCATTTTTTAATTATTTTCCTTTATTACTCGGGTAATAAGAGGAGAGAGAACAGAGGCAAAAGCTGGAAGATACTAGGGTCCTCTAACATACTTCCCAGTACATATGCTCAAGGCTGAGCTGGTAGGAAAAGAATCTCTTTGAAATGCTGCAGAAGATATGGAACTTTAAGAACCAGGGAGCTTTTGCTCAATTCCAGGAGATAATTGCAGTTGCCTCTAGCTCAATTGAGGGAGATTTCCCTATTACAAATAAACATGATATCAGAATGTGATTGGACATGGAGGAGACTGTGATATTCAGCTTTTTAGAACATTCTCGATTCTTGTGTGTTGAGGATAGAGGAAGCTGTTGCAGTAGGAATGAAAAACTCTACAGCAAATACATTGGGTTGTGCCATCTGGGCCGGTGACAAGTAAATAACATAGACCTTAGTGTATGGTTGGGGTTCAAAGACTGGTCAGAGCTAAGTTGAGCTTAAGTCATCCAAGAAAGGTTATGAAGTTAACAGTGGTCAGGTAGACAAGGGATATTACTGAGGACACCATATGAGTCTAAGGATCACTTCCCCCAACTCCTAAAAAACACGCAGCTACATCCATTGCTAACCCGCTTCTCCCTTTCCATTAGTGAGGTTGCAAAAGCCAGATACTATGTTTTTATATGTTTCTTACAGACCAGAGTGAATATCTGATCAAGATTGGTCAATGAGATATAAGAGAACTTTTCTGCTGGAACTTTCATGTAGTGATTTTCTATCTTCATCAGATAGGGATGTGGTGGGGACCACCCTTGCCCTCTCTTCTTTCTTTATATGTGAACATATACGTGAGGCATCCTTCCTTTGTCCATGAAGCTAGAAATATGAAGACAAAAACCCAAAATGCTAATGATGTACACTAAAACCAGAAAGAGCTTCTTATTCATATTATCACTAGCAGATAAACTAATCGTAATACCGGCTTGCCTTTGGATTTTTTAATGTAAAAACAATCTCCAATTTATTTAGGCCACAGTTATGTTTTCTATAATCTTCAGCCTTTATTCATCAAAATTTTTACTGTTTGTCCATCTGAAAGTCATGTAAGTTTATTGAGAGTATGTCTAACAGATAATTGTGTAAGATCCTACTTAATCCCATATACTTAGATATCTGAAAGATGAATTTGTCTAACAGAGTTATCTAAGCGAAGTTGAATGATCTAAGGATTATGGAACCAACATGTAGATTGAAAACTTTTCCCTCCCACCTAAAGAAATACCATTTTTACTATTCTTCAGATTGTGATTTGGGTAAATTGACCCTATCACAAAATGTTAGGAATTATGAGTGTTAGTGAGCTAGGAAAATAGGTGTTTTGGTGGGAGTGATTGGGATAGAGGAAAATAAGACAGAAAGGTTAAGTGGCAGCCAGATTGTAAAGGAACTTGTATATCATGATTTAAAAGTGGATTTTGACTTGTAAGTCATTGGAACCATGGAAGAGTTTAAAATAGGAGATTAATATCAAGTTAGCATTTTAAGAAGGTTTTTCTGGTAACTATGTAGAAGGAAGAATGGAGGGGGAAGAGAATAGGGACAATGAAAATGATAAAGAAGCTAATGCAGTTACACTACTCTGTGCTTGGAATATGATTATTGATACTTGTTAAAAGAATTCAACCTTTAGTTCTGGATTTGCCTAAAATTGTCAACATAGTAAGTATTAGATACAGGTGACAAAAATTGAAGATTTAAGACTTTGTTTAAAATTATTTTAATGTAGTCAGTGTTTGCTAATAGCACTTCTTTTTCATAACTAAATACAAGCACACAACTGTTAGGTTTTAAAATTGCAATTCATGTGAAATTGTACTTATTGTCTTCTTCCTGGCAGGTATACAATAACTGGTTAATGATGGACAGGCTAAACTGAATTCAACGACTTTTTACTAACTGCCAACTGTACACATTGCATTCACAAATGACTTTCTTATATCTTGCCTAGAGATATGGCCACCATAACACCCAGTTTTTCAGAATCAGCTAGCTTCTGATTTTGTGTTCTGTTGCTCTTAGAAGTATGCTTATCCTTGCCAAATCATTTGTCTCAATTTTTGTTTCAGAAATGTTAGTCGGTGTTCTTATAATAACCTAAGAAATATGAAAAATTATCACATTGCTTCCATTTTCCTTTCCTTATTGCTATAGAATTTCTTATACAACATGACCTTAAATTCTCAATGTTATGGCTATATAGAGAAATGAACAGATTAATAGAATCTTCAGAGTCCTTTTAAACTGTAAGATTTTATTTTCAAGCAGTAACCACCTTCAGTGTGAGGCAAGCACTCTCTGGCCTCTTGTTGAGATCTACTTGCCAAGATTAAACATTTAACTACCTGTAGTTCATCAAAAGTAAATCAAGCCATTGCCTAAACTAGATCTGTGTTTGTTGCTGCTGGTGTTTTTTTCTAAAGTAAAAGATAGGTGAGGAGTCATTCATAAAGATGGTAAGACTGTGGGTGAGTGGAATGAGGCTCATGTGAATGAACAGGGGAGAAAGGCAGGGTCAGAGGAAACAGGCACAGCTGTAAACATATCTGCATCTATAGTTATTTAAAGGATTTTTCAACATTCCACAGAATGAATGCATGGCCTCTGTGGCTGATTTTAGGGAGATCACATCTGAAATATTATAAGACCACAGGGACTTGTAGCAGATGCATCTCAAGAACAGAGACCTTAGAATCTGGGTCTATGGGTCCCACCCTGCTCTGCAACTTTTCCTTGTAGATGAAGTCCACAAAATGAAACACCTCAACTTTTCACTCTCTTTGACAAAAATATGCTCTTAAAATTCTATATGCATTTATTTTATTGCCTTCCTTGGAAAACCAGCCACATCAAAACTTTAGGTCCAAGGCGGGGCATGTAAGTGAATAAAGAAATACCGTAGGCCATCTCTGTGCTGTATTATTCATGGGAGCAAAGGCTTAGAAAAGAGAATGCTCAGGAGAATGTTCAGGAAACAGTGAGTGGTTTCACATGACTGGAGTATAACATGCCTAGAGAGCCAAAGAATGAGACTTGTTTGGAAAGATGGATTATGGAGAATTTCAACGTGTGTGTGTGTGTGTGTGAGCGCTCAGTTCCACAGCCTGGCCGCAGGGCATTGTCTGATGTGGTGGGATAATTGGGCTGCTCCACCACAGCCCTTCCTGAGAAGGTAGAGAACACAATGACATGGTTTCCTGCGTTTGCAGAGCAGCTTATTGGCACAGGGACAACAGAGCTGCCCCCCTCAGAATTGCGGTGTGGTAGGCAGGACCCAGCTGGTACTGGAAATTGAGAGCATGACCTCCTTACTAAGAGGCAGCCCACAGTGTCAGCAGCCCCAGCACCTCCCAGCCTCAGAATGGGTGGGTCCGGAGTGGTGAGGAGAGGCGGGGGGCAGGGAGGGGGTGAAGCTTGCAAACTTTGGGAGATGATCTTTGCAGGCGTTCAAAAATAAAAGCCATGTTTTTCTAGGTGTAGTTGGCTGTGTAGTCCAGGTGAAAGTCCAGTCAAGAGTCCTTTCCCTGGCCCGTTTTCCTGTGCTTCAATGTTCTCATCTGCCAAATGGGGACAAGAGTTTCTGTTCCATAATATACTGTTAATGTAAGAATCAGATGCATGATGTATGTGAAAGAGATAGATACCATTTCTTGAACATCTACAGTGCACCAGGAACTAGACCAACCCTCTTGTTAATTACCTCATTTAACTCTTACAAGAATTAACTCTGTTAATTACCTCATTTAACTCTTGCAAGAACTGTCTAAGGCAGTGCCTCTCCATGTTATGGATGTGGAAACAAGTTTGACAAAGTTAAAGTTACTTGTTCATTTGTGTGTTTAACACATTTATATTGAACACTTAACATGTGCCAAACATGGTCATAGAACCTGGGGGTAGTGTGGTTAATCAGATATATAAGGTCCCTGTATTATTAGAGCTTATATTACACAGGGCATATGGACAGTAAAAATTAATTAATTATTTAATTAATTAATACAGAAAAATAAGGGGAACCTGGGTGGCTCAGTCAGTTAAGTGTCCGATTTTGGCTCAGATCATGATCTAGCGGCTCATGAGTTTGAGCCCCGTGTCTCGCTCTGTGCTGACAGCTCAGAGCCTGGAGCCTGCTTCCGATTCTGTGTCCCCCTTCCTCTGCCCCTCCCCTGCTCATGCTCTCTCTCTAAGAATAAATAGAATAAATAAGCATTAAAAAAATTAAATAGTAAAAAAATACAGAAAATAAAACCAGGTTATGTCAAATGGAATCTACCTGTCCCCTATTCCCCATATTTTCTATAAACATCAAGTTACATCTAAAGGCTTAATTAGACTCAGGGTCATCTTTTCTGACAAAAATATATCAAGGTGTTACGTGAACTTGATATTACATCACATCGGGGCTCATCATGTCTGGTTGTCCCACTTTTAAAGATGATAATAACGACAGCCTGACCCTTCCAAGGTAAAGTGGTAGTTCCCCTTTATTACTAGAGATCAATCCATAAGGTAATCATTTGGCATCCTGCCAATATCCAGATCCCCATCAACCTTTCACCAAATGATTTTAGAATCTATTGATAATCAATCTCTGAAATCATTAATTTATTAGGGGTTATGAAATTGTGATTGTATAATGTTATCATTTATTCAGTATTTATTACCTGGAATTTTTCTGTAAAGAGAACTTACCCTCATCAACCAGTATATTTGTTTTACTGAAAACTGCCCATATGGTTCATGTTGAAATATTTAAGCCTTTAACTTTTCCCATTGGTTTCCAATAAGGAGTTGGTGCCAAGGCTATCTCAATGATGACTAATGAGTTTATTTTTGGCTCTCCTTTTTTGAGCATTATATTGAACTCATGAATTTTAATATAAAAATGTATTTCAAACTATTGCAGTTGGTAGCTTTTGAGTCCAAGTTGGTCAACAGGATTCTGAGTGGGATGTGAGGGAAAAATCGCCTCTGATAGAAGGAGTGGCAGAGGAAAAAATGCCATTGGGAGGGGGTTTCATGTTTGCCGAGGTGAAGCAGTTGATAAAATGGCAGGTCCAAAGCCATTGTGCCTGCCATTACACCCAGCTCTTTCTAGAGGGAAGTGTAAAAGTGTTTTAAAGTCAAGCATATAACTCTTTAGAAATATCCTGCTTAGGATGTATATTAATCAGCTTTTGCTATGATTACAAACAATCCTCAAATCTCAGTGGATTGAAACAACAAACATTTATTTCTTACGATATGCATCTTTGCCTATGACTTGGCTATGGCTGCTGGACATCTGCCCAGCTCCACTCCATGTGTCTTCTCCCTGTGGAGCGCAGGCTGCAGGAGTAGTCTCTAAATTTGGTGCAGTCTGGTCGTGGAGCTGAAAGAGTGAGAGAGCTGAAGGAAAATGATGATGTCTCCTACATCTTCCAGTACTGGATTATAGCACATCTGTTCACATTCCATTGACGAAAGCATGTCCTATGGCCAAGCTTGGTTTCAACAGAGTAGGGAGAGTTTGCTTCTCCAGCACAAGACACTGCAAACCATACAGCAAAGGCAGGGAATTGACGTTTCCTCACATGGGGAGCACAAGACAAATGCTTTAGAAAAAGAATGCAATCCATCACAGATTGTCATTATCTGGTAACCTTCATAACAGGAATAGACATGGGTATGGGATAATGAAAACATATTTTCTAAACAGTCAAAAGCGATGCAGGGGATCATAAGAGTCAAAAGTGGTCACAAATGTAAAAGTGCCTAATATACCATAAAGGATTATGAAATGTTTACTTTTGGATTTCAGAATGTCTAAGTGTGAAATCTCAACTTCTTTACTCACAGAGTATCCTTCAGTCCCTCACTCAAAATCTAATTGTTCTTAATTTACTCACAATTCTAGGAAGCAGGTTAGAAGCAGAAAGTTCTAGGTTGTGGTGGGCACAGAGTACTCTGAAGGCAAACAGTGACAAAAGGAAAGGGGAATGATTGACAGCAAAGGAAGCTGTAAGAATAACTAAATCAAGTACAAATGAAATCTCAGGAACCAGAACTATTTGGGATGACTTAGACATAATTTCCTACAACCTAATACCCTTTAGCACTTAACAAACTATTTCTTTTCCTGTCAGTGCCCTTATTTCGTCTCTAAGTGCATTCTCTTCCCCATAAGATGCATACACAGACATACCCAGAAACGTGTACCTATAATTTCTGATACATGAAGATCCCATGCAATTAGCTTCTATTTTCAGGAAAATCACTGTTACGGTACATACATATATCAGTTTGGACAGACTAAGTTGTGACAAACTTAGTAACAAACAGTAACAAACAACTCCCAAATTTTGATGGATGAAAATATCAAAGGTTTATTTCTTTGTCATGCTTCATCTCCAACATGGGTAAGTAAGGAGGGTGGTTTGCTCACCACAGTTACTTGGACTTCAGCTGAACACATGCTTTACTGTGATTGGAGGAGCAAAATGGAAAATGGTGAATCATGCACAAGCTCTTGAAGCATCTGTCTGGAAGTACTATGTGTCACTTCCCTGCATCCCATGGCCAAAGTAAATCACAGAACCATTTTAAGGGAGGGGGGTAAGATGAGAAAAAAACACAGGACCCTTCAAGGGCATGGAAATGAAATTGTACCATAAGCCCAAATGGAAGAACTAAAAATATTTTGTGAATGGTGTTAATGATCAACACAATGTACCCCCCTGTGTCTGGGCCTCCGGGAAATCCAGAACAATTCAGTTGGACAGCCTGCCTGACTCTGAGAAAGATGCCAGGCTACGAGGAAATGTGCCCCTGAGTTGGTGAGTTTTGATGGGACATTCCAGAAAAAAAAAAGGAGTTAGCATGGGGTGGTGCAACTGGGGAAGCCCGAGAACATCCTCAGCCTTGGAGAGGGGACAAATCCCCAAAGCATTAAAGATTTTAGTGTATTAAAATATTTTCTAAATTTCTTCCCATTCTTCCTGCTTTACTTAGAGAGTTAGACACTCTACAAACTCCTCATAGTCTCCTTTCCCACCATTTTCATTTTCCTCTTTCAATACTGTCTGCATCAACCGGCCCCTCACCCTTTGCTCCATACCATTGCCCGTTTTTGTTTTTGTTTTTGTTTTTTTCCCACAAGCAGAAGTTTGAGAAACGTTTTCCTTAACATTTCATTTTTCCTTTCTGTTGAGCTCTGTGATGTGAGGATCTGGGGTCCCAGTAGATGGACATGAGGTCACATGACTCGGACCCCTAAAGGAATCTGCTCCACGCAATGTACCTCACCAGCATCCCTTTAACTTTGGGAAGGGTGGCTTTGAAATCAGTACTGGGTGCAAGGGTATCCTAGAGGTCAATACTCTAATCATAGGAAGGGGAAGAAAGGGTTCTACAAGCACAGATGAGGATTCAAGAAGCAGAGAGCAGAGCCCCTGGTAATAAGCCCATGACTTTCTTGAAACACAGCACAGTGAGGAGACTGGAAATATGCCGTCTCTTGAGAGCAGAACCTCACAATCACCTCTGGTCCTCCTGCACAGGGTGTTTCTGGATCATTGTTCTTTCCAAGTGCAATTAGTCACACTTTTTTTCTTTGGTGGCCTGACGGAGAGAAGGATTGGCCACACACTACTGCGGTACGTGAACTTGCAGAGCTGGAAGGCACCACTGCTCACAGACACGACCGGCTCCACTCTAGAAGGTCTACACCTTCTGTTTAATGACGCAGTGAGATTGTGGGAATCTCAGCCATGGAACCTTTGTGGAATAATGGGCTGAGTGTTGGTAACTCTCTTAAATAATAGAAGTCAGGACTGCAGACCTCATGACCTCTGATCTCACATAGAGACCTGGATGGAGATGAGTATTGTTTGCAAGGCACTGGATGCATAAGTCTCTTTCCAGATGGGTCCTCAGGAGATTGAGGCCCAGAAGACCCTTGGAAGTGTGTTTATGGATTTGTCTGCAAGACCACACACAGCGTCAGCAGCCTTGCTCTGCACGTTTAGCTGATCCTGTTTAGCCAGGTCCTCCAAGATTGATGTAGACCTTTCCATGCTTTTCAGAGGCATTTGCAGTCCATTCTTCAGTCTGGCTCTGGCTTCTCTTTCCTCGTTTGTGTCTAAATTGTCCTCCTTAATGACCCTTGATTGGAGCTTGAGTTTTCCTGCCTTCCTTAGACATTATCTCCTAAATTTCAATTGACCATCCTGATCCTACTTGTTTTGAAGAATTGAGTTCAGACCTCACTTTGTCTATGAATCTTCCCTAATCCTTCCTATTGGAAGGGGTCTTGCTTTTTCTGAGTTTTCACATAGACCAGTACTCTCCTTCCCCTTTCCCCTCATTTATCTCATGCACATAAAACCATCTTTCATTTGACACTGTAAAGGTACCTCGTACTCCCAAGAGTAATTTCCTTAAAGACTAGGGCTATAAGTATGGGAAGTAGGAGGGAAAGTGTAGAGATGCAAAGACAACTTACACAATTTTATGTATTTTGGTTGTTGGCTGAGGTTACTCTACATACTGAAACCTAAATAAAATTGCGTCCTATCCTCTGGGAAGTCCAGGGTCTCTTCTAAGATTTCTATAAATTCTGGGAGGTTTTAAGCCTCATTTCATAATGAATTACCCTCTTTTCCATTTTCTATTTGTCTGAATCTCACTCTTGTGACATTGAAAGACTGTACCTTACCAGCTCTGCAGTAACCTGCTCTTGGAAACTGCTCCTTTTCTTTAGTTTCCCTGATAATCTCGCTCATGGAAGGCATTAGTAGTAGTAGAGACTCTACTGACATCGTAGGAGTCTTTTGACTCCTTTGGCACCACATAGTAAAAGTGGTGCCAAGTTGCTTTTCTTCAGTGCCATTTCAGCACCCTTTGACAGGAATTTCTCAGCAGCTAACGTTTCTCCATAAAATCTGCCCTATGCAATGGGATGAGCCCTGCATCCCATTCTTCTCTGCCCATCTCCAGTGGCACAGAAAGTCCCACCCGTGAAATTATCCTTAATTTTTTATCAAACAAATTTAATTATCTTTTTTCTTACCAGCACATTTCCAACCACATGCTAGGTACCTCATCTGCCACAGCCAGAGCAAAGTAGCCAGTCAAGGCGGCAAGCTAAAAGGAAGGCCATCTACCCTGGACAGCAGGCATGCTTCGTACTCTTTCAGGGGCCAGAGCGGCTCAAGTTGTTAGATTAAATAGCAAGTTTTCTATTCATTCTGGTATATTTATATTAATCTTTTGTTTTGTTTTGTTTTGGCATCCTTTTGGAGCACCATGCATGGGGCTTCCCACAGAGCAGAAATTCACATCCATATATTGAATGAATGAACAGCCAAAGCAACAATGAAACCCAAGGTACTTCCTGCTCAGGTGAAAGGCTGTGGCACGGGCAAGTTTTCTCGTCTCTCTCACCTGCCGAATCTATCCCCACTTCCTTTCCCAGCCTCCAGATTCCTGTCTGCAGCCTGCTAGCTGCTTGTCATTTTTATCTTTTAAGTTAAAAGATTAAAAGTTTTAATCTCTTGAAAAATTATCTTGTAGTGGCTTAAGGCATGTCTGTCAGTCCCTTGTACTTCTCTCTTAGCCACCATAAAACAGAAAAGTCTTCAGGATCTAAAGCAAATCAACTAAGTACCTAAGTACAAGGATACTATTTGGATAGTGCCCCTTATACGCCACTTGCTTTGTGGCCCCATATGTTATCAGACAGCATTTTCCCAAGTAGATTCTCAGATGTGTATCCAAATCACTTTGGGTATTTGTTAAAAATACAGAATCTTTTTAAAATCTAATCTATGAACGCTCTTGTTGCTTTTTTAATAAGTTTCCTTAGGCTTTTTTTTTTTTTTTTTTTTTTTTTTTTTTTTTTTTTTTTTTGAGAGAGAGAGGGAGAGAGGGTGCAAGTGAGCAAGGGGCAGAGAGAGAGGGAGGGAGAGAATCCCAGGAGGGGGAGAGAGAGAGAGAGAGAGAGAGAGAGAAGCAGGGCTCATCCAAAGCAGGGCTCGTGCTCACCTGAAGTGGGGCTTGAGTATACTCACTGTGGGACTTCAACTCACAAACCGTGAGATCATGACCTGAGCTGAAGTCAGATGTTTAATGACTGAGCCACCCAGATGCCCCGTTCCCTGGGGCATTCTTAGGCTTGAAAGTGTGAAAGCTGTTGCATGTATGCATTCTTTTCTCAGCTGTGTGTTGGAGAGAAGAATTCTTCCCTTCTGAGGACAAGTGCATCTTCTATCTGACCCACCTGCATTCTTGTGGGGAGAAAGGATAGGTTCCTTATACTGTGTTGACAGCCATACACTTTCCTATTTCATTTCCACGTTGGCCACAATAAGCTTTTATTTTTCCTTGAGAATAATTCAATTAGACTTATCATAAACAGATCACTGGACATAAACTCTTGTGTTGTAAACTTATCCAACACACTCATATTTCAAATAAGTAGCTAGAGAGCAAACGTGAAGCATATGGATGAATTTGGTGGCATTTTAAACCACAGGTAGAAATGAACCAGGAAGAAGTAACCTCAGCTGGAATGTGTGGCTTGCAAACAGAAGTTTGGAATATGCTACACCTGGTGTGAGCTTGGGACATGTGGGCAGCTACCTCTGCTGGCCTTCAGGTTTATGCCTTCTTTGCAAGCAAGCCTCTGACCCCTCAGAACCATAGTAAATCATTGCTGGCACCTGTGGGAGAAATCCTACCCTCCCAGTCACCTCTAGCCACTGTCTAACTTTTGAGAACTCACCCCCTATGCAAATGTGGACCCTGCTGAGTGTGTGAGCTCTGGCACAGCATCCAGGCTAAATTGGCACACACTCCCTCCTGTCTGTTCGAGTGACTCACTGAGTGTTCAGAGCACATTTTCCCTTCCCTGGCTGCCAGCTGTAGCTATTGGCTCACTCATTCTCTCTTTGGAAAGACTCAGCACTCCTGTGCTAACGCAGTCGCTTGAACTGATGTGCAATTGTGAAGAGTCCTGAAGGAAAGCCTAAAACTATTTACCATGAGGCTGAAGGCTGGGATCTGTCACATCTTTCAGAACATCAGACATGGATCTGTCCCACTTTCTACCTGTTGCTACTTACTAATCCTATCTGTGGCCCTCTGATGGCTTCCCAGTGTGCAGAAACTTCACAAACTGCAAAGACACGAAAGTGCCAGTGTTCAGGAAATCAAAGGCAAATGTATCCCCTTTCATCTGTGTTTTAAGATGAAAAATGAAGGGCTTGTAAATCTGGAAATATGGGCAATTTTCCTTCCTTTTCTGCTGTTCTTGGCATTTATGTGTACTTTGGAGTGCATTATCTGAAACTTGTGTGTAGACATAGATCTCATGGAAGTTAATTATCTTCCCAGCTAAGCTCCTATCTTCATTAAGAACAGGGATTTAGTATCTGACTTCTTTTGTGACTTCCCCAGAACCCAGTTTCCTCTAGTTCAATGCAGCCTTAGAAACTAGGCTTGCTGAAAGAATGAATGGGGCAAACTCCCATGGAAAAGCCAAGTATGTTGAAGGAAGGGCTGTTTTGCCAGTCATATTAATTTTTTCCACACACTTTCTACACCATCAAAGGAAAGCTTCTCTTATCCTTGGATAGGAAAAATGCATAATAAATCAGTCTGCAGGAACCTCATCGGTCAAGCAAATAGCCAGAATGAAGTTTTGAAAAAAACACAACACAAAAAAAACAAAACCAAAACCAAAACAAAACAAAACAAATGTTTGTAGGCATCTAGGCACACAGCAGAGGCTGGGTATTTTTTGTGAATTTGTACATATATATGAATATCTAAATTTTCCAATTATTTGTTTAGTGGATGGAAGAGGCAGCCAGACTTGGTAAATACTAGCAATGTCTATGGTGGTTAGGATCTTGGGCCCTGGAGTCAGAAAGTGAATCCTGGCTAGGCCAGATACCAGCTGAGTGAATATGTGTGGCATAAGTTAATCTCTTTAAACCTTGGGTTCTTCATTTATCAAATGTGTAGAGTAGAAATCCCCTCACAGAGCTGTGGTTTGAGTTAAATGAGATTATTACCATCAAGTGCCTAGCCAGGTAACTGATATGGTCAATAAACACCCAATAAATGACAGCTATTATTATTAATGGTGTCTGATTAAATGCAGGCTTTGAGTGATGGAAGAGTTAAGGCTGATACCCATGTTTTGGTTTGTTCCTAATGTTACCCAGAATTCCTAAGTATTTCATTCTGAGAGAAAAGGGAAAAATTACCGCACTCTCCTGAAAGACAAAACTAAGCTAAAGTAAATGAAATAGAAGTGTTTGGTGCACTCTCATTGGCCCATTGTTAATGCTTTACCTCGTGGAAAGCTGGCAGCATGAGGACTTTGTGGAAGACAGAATCGTTCCATCATTTTTACTCCCAAACATGTAACTAGTATTCTTACTGATTCTTTCAAAGGTTGAATTTCAAGCTTATGTAACTGCATGGAAATACTCGGTGATTTGAGTGATTCCAATTTACTGTGACAACTTGGACCCATAAGCCATTTCCCAAGCCATCCCAAATAGATAAAGATCATCTGCTGTCAGTGGAGCTGGGATTTAAGTTAAAAAAAAAAAATTGGTGCAGAAGGTGTCTTTTTCATGTGCTCTCACAGTTCTGTTCATTCTGAACTATCAGAGAGTATTGATTTTACCCTAATGGTTTCTGTATTAGAATAGACATGAGACATATACTTGCTGCTTCTACATTTTAAATCTTTAAAATTAGTGAAATGATCAAGGAGATATTTATAGCAAGAAGCTTTGAGTTTTGGGAGAAATTCACATTTTATTTTTCCAACTGAGATATCCAAATAATACTGAGTACATTGTATAAAACTTGAAATTTAAAAAGATAACATATTTTAAAGAATAATAAAATTGTACACAAAATCCTTTTAAAGTAAATGTAGAGAGATGTTTTCTTCATTAAAAATGGATATTTCTGGAACAAAACAAACGCTAATGTAGAAGTATTTGCTTAATTTATATTTCCCATGAACTCTGTTTAACCTTTGCTTCAAGGACACACAGCAGAAAAGCTGTCTGGAATACCCCACCCTAAACAGAGGATGAATTTATTACATCCCAGAGTAAAGGCTGCCCAAGGATTGGCTCACTACTTGATAGAAGAAGAAAAACAAAAATACTCCAAGCCCTTTTTGTTTAGGGAAAGTTCAGTTTTCAGGTTTATCCTCAGTATATTGAAACTGAAGGGACTTGGAGTCTGTGGCTTGGTGGTATATTTCAGCTGTGAATAATAAGAAATATGAAGAATTGGTTGCTATTGTAAAAAGCTGGAGAGCTCTAGGCCAGAGTAAATTGAAACTCTGCTGATACTATTTTTGGACCAACACTCATCTTCTTGGCTTGAAATTACAGAGTCACACGGATACTTTTCAGGCCCTATCTTACTTGACCGTTCTGTGATATTGGTTTGTTCTTTTGGACTCTCCTCCACGAAACACTATTTCTTGGCTTCTGTGATTCTCCCCTCTCAGGGAGATTCTCTACACTCTACACTGTGATGGTTCTTCTTTCTCAGCTGATCCCCTAATAGTTGGTCTTCCTGTGATATTTGTTGTGATCTTGTTACATCTTATACCACACACACAGTGTCTGGTGATGTCATTCATTTATGGCATCACCTACCACATATAGGAATAGAGAATCAAAAAATCTATTGTTTCCTAGGATTGCAACCTATATTCCCACCTCCTTACTAGAATTTCTTTCACTTGAATGTTCTTCTGGTACCCCAAATTTAACATCTCCGAACTAAAATCATTATTTTTTGCCCTGCCCTGCTGCTTCCATTCTTCCTTTCTCAGTGAACGTTATCACCTAGTTGTCTAACTCAAAAACCTAGATGTCATCTTTGACTTCTCTGCCTCCAATATTCCCCACAATCAATCAATCTCCAAGGCCTGCTGTATCTACATTCTATTCATCTCTCAGGTTTATCCGCTTCTGTCCACATTTATGCCAGTATTTCAGTTCAAGTTCCTAGCAGTGGTCCTTGATCACTGCCTCAGACTCCTAACAGTTTTCCCTGGTGCCTTTTTCCATGACTTGGACTTCTGTCAAGTATTACAGAGTAGATGTTTGATCACTTCTCTCATCTGATTAAAGTCCCTCGAAAATTTGCCATCATCCTTATGATAAAGTTTAAACTTGTAAACATTGGCATAAAATATCATGTATGCTCTGACTTGCCCTTTTTTTTTTTTTAAACCTTTATGGTTTCAGCTGTAGGTATTTCTCCTCTGGTATTTACACTATAGCCATATTGAAGTACTCGAATGGGCCATTTTCTGTGTTTCCTCTAGGCTTTTGCATGTTTAACCCTCTGCTTGGAATGATCTCTCTTTGTTTGCCTGGCTTATATCCACTTGTCCCTTCAACTGAGAGGGTATATCACCTGGGAAACCATCCTTGATCTCTTTCTAATTACAGATCTGAGTTAGATGCTCCTTGTTACCTCCATAACACCTGATACATTTACTTTTCATGGCACTTACAAAAAATATTGCCAATGCCTGTTTATTTACCTGTCTCTTCCAAGAGCTATTTGAAGTCAGGAGCAATATAGCTTTTGTATCCTTAATGCCTTCCTCAGTACTTGGTATACAGTAGGCACTCAATAGATATACTTTAGAATTAACTACTTAGTTGTTGAATTGCCACCCAAGATAAAGGACATGGTTCAAAAATCTTGCCTTCTTTTGAAATCACTAAGCATCAGATAAGGCTCTCTGGGCAGCTTTCCATAGCTGGTGTACCCTCCATTGACATTCTAGACGTGAGAGCAATAGCGAGATAGTTGACAAATGAACTGAGGCTTTAGAAGCCACGAACCGAGTTCTGAGAGTCCATAACCAGAATTCCAGGAGTCTTTTCTGGGTTCCTCTGAGGCAGCAAAAGAGAGATCTTTCATTGTTCTTGAAGGCATTATGTGCCCTATGGTTTCTGAAACCAGGGAAAGATTTAACTCCACATTCATGGCTTTTGGGAACTCATGTGGAATCCAGAATGTTGGACCTGATGCTCCATGAGTTTGTGGGAATCAAATCAAGGTTGTCAGTGGCTAGAGACTGCCAAGAGAACTTGATATTTCCATAAAGTTTTCTTCTTCCAAATGAACCTTGGGGTTATTTGTCTAGACTGCTGCCAGGGGCCTCTTCAGACAGTGATTCTCTGGGAACAAACCACCATGAACATGTTCTCAGGTCTCCATCTTGCTGCCATTGCATGAGAAATGGAACTTAACAAATATGTAACAGAGCCGGATTTTCTGAATTCTACAGGACTGCTCAGAGGGCTTGGAATGATACACACCCACAATTAAAACAGAAAAGAAGGATGAGTAAGTGAGGAACTGAGAATCACATATTTTCCTAAATTAGATTTATCTGTAAGATTTAAATATATGTGAACATACTTTGAATGATCTGGTATGAATTATGGTTTTCTTATTAAACAACCATTTCGCTTTGTCCTTATGTGTAAAGTAAAAAGAGACTTGCTTTGCTGCATTTCTCTTTGGTAAGTATTGAATTTTGAGGAGATACTAGTCTTTTTAGCCAAATAGAAAAATGGCTCTGAATTTAAAGGATACTCCATCTGAATTCAAGCTGTGTTTGGGTTTGGCAACATATTTCTCTTTGGCAATGGAAAGTATGTTTGATTCTTATGACTTGGTAGACCTCAAATAGGCTCACACACAAGCTACAGTCGCTATGATGTAGATGGGGAAACCAACAGCTGAGAGCAAAGCTTGCCTCAATGTGAAACATACAAATCAAGATTTTAAAAGAGAGAAAGGAATTGTTTTTAATCAAAAGCTTTGAGATTTTGAATTTCTTATATTTTTTCAATATTTTTTTAAATTCTGAAGTTTACTGGATTTTCTCAGCCTTTGCTGTTTGTTTCAAGTTCCTTTCCACAAATAGTAGAAAGAAAGTGGTTTGGCTCTTTTTTTTTTTAAATGTTTATTTTTGAGAGAAAGCACCAGTGGGGGAGGGGCAGGAGGACCCAAGACAGTTTCTGCACTAACAGCAGCATGCCCAATGTGGGGCTCAAACTCACGAACCAGGAGATCATGACCTGAGCCGAAGTCAGAGACTCCACTGACTGAGCCACCCAAGTGCCCCAGTTTGGCTATTTTTAAGGCTTAAAAGATATACCACTGTCTATAAACACCTGTTACAATGCCATAAAATTGAGCACATAGTGTCTTATTTAATGTTCACACCTTCCCTACACAACAGTACCATTTCTCTCACTTGGCAGTCGGGAACAATGAGGCTTAGATAGATCAAGCGATGTGCCCACTCACATACATGGTTAGTAAGCTCAGGTCCTTTCCAGCTGATGTTCTCTCTGCCTGAAATGTTCTGCCCAGTACTCCTACAGATTCACTCCCTCTCCTAGCAATGTCCTACCTTCCCTACTTTATCTGGACAACTCCTATGTCTTTCAAAGCTCAGCTCTTTCAGGAACTTTCTCTGATTTGCCACCCAGCACCCTGGCTTTAGATAGGTGCCCTCCTGGGGTCTGCCAGCTTTTGAGCCTCCCTCCACAAACATTTGTCACAAGTATATTAAGCCTCTCTCCAGTTTGTCTCATTGTCTGGACTGTCAACCCCAGTTCACAGGTGGCATGATGCCACTTGAATATCTTCAGTGATTCACTTAGCCTTAATAAACAATTCATATCTGTAGAATCTAAAAATAAATTAGTACATTAGTAACTTCCTTAGGATTTCTATAAATCATCACTCCATTGTCTTATCTTAAAAAATCAGTATCGAATAAGAATTCTTCTCTCAGCCTTGCCCAAGTAGGGGCCGTTCACTGACAGAGTGGAAAAAGACTGCTTGCTCCTTGTTCTCCACACTACTTTCCTACTCTTATAAAACAATCACTAAACTACACTTCAGAGGAAAGGCCACATTCTTTATCATGCTGCCTTCCACATTTGCATTATGTCTGGGTTCCATAGTCTAGGACAGAGAAAGATAGAGCCTCAGATAAGGATTTGGTGCTAGCACTTTAGTTGGAAGTTAAATCCTAGGACAGTGAGAGTCAGAGGAAAGGGAAGCCACACAGGGGATAATGGGAAGCCAGGAAATGTGAAGCATTATCACTGCAGTTACTTCTTTACAGTGAGCTGAAAAGAGGCACTTCCTGTTGCTTGGCAGGTGCCCACACTTGGTCACACAGGACATCCTCGGCCAGGTTGGTTGCGGGGAGTAAGAGGGAAGAAATTAATCTGCCCAGTTTCCTCCTGCTTCCCTTTGGCTGGGATGGTGCTATGAGTCAACTTCCTTGCATGCCAAATTGTGTCAGATAAGTTCTTTGGCAGCCTCCTGGGAAGATACGTATACTCTCTAGGGTGGCATTTCCCCAAATGTAGAAGAGATGGGAGAAGACAGAGACTGCAGGGATGAAGTGGTTGTTTTTAAAAGACTGACTGCCTGAGCCTGCATGCATACATGTGCTGCATTGGTGACAGAAGTGGGTAAACAGCCAAAGCTTCCAGAATGGGTAAGGCTAAGAGACTTAGAAGAAGCTCATAAATCTTAGGCAGGTGCATTTCTACCTTGTACATCCAATTCATTTCTCTCGTTATGCTGTTTTTTTTCACGAATCCCTCTGCCTTCCCAAATTATGGTGTATCTGGTCCAGATGTCCACATGTCAACTCAAGCATAGCACATGTCTAAAACCAAATTCATGTCATAATTTTCTGTCAAAACAGTTCCCTTTCCAGCTCTTCTCCATTTTTCTTCATGGAAATGCTAATACTTATAGTCATTCAGGTTGAAACTCCAGAGTTATCTCTGATTCCATCCCTCCTTCCTCGTATAGGCAGGGTCCATGATATAAACATAGCCGCAATTCCCCTGTGGTGACAACGACGCTCTCTGGCATAAATTACACACTCAGCAAGGCATGAACAGAATGCCTAGATGTCTTTACTTTTCAGTTTGTTGCTGTACTTGTTCAGGAAATGCTGTTTATTGGTGAGAAAGGAAAGGAAATAGAGAACTCAATAAATCAGGTATAGTTTTGCAGCAAACTAGTCACATGCAACACAGTTATAAGATTTTGCTGGGAGATTGGGATGCTCCAGTCCTTTGGATCTCTGTTACTTCCTGCCACTATCATGCCATCACTATCATGCCAGCCACTGTGGTTGGAACTGTAGGCATGTAGGGATATGAACCAAGTGGCCTTCAAAAGAGAGTTCTTTAAAAAGTATACTAGATATATTAATTTGTCATAATTGCCTGCTTTTGATGAAAGAATCTTGGAGGTACTTAAGTTGATGAACTCCGACCTTCTGTTTGGTGCTGAAGTCTTACAAAATTTTGTAAGTTCTTGCTAGGTAATTTCTGCCTTCTCTGATAAAGCAGGAGACAAGTTCCAGGAGGAAGCCAAGTAGGTTTCTCACAAAGCTCACCTTCTGTTTCTTCTCTTCACATATGGTATGGATGAAGGCACTTTGGAAGATTATAGGAATAAGACATGTAGGTATTTGGAATTTTATGAAAACTCATGTCAGATTTGGGAATTTGGAAGTTTTAGACATGTCAAAAATGATGTCACGTTGAACATAATAAAAAGGGCTCTTCAATCCAATTGTGAAAACCTACTGATAGAGGACCCAGTCTGAGATAGTTCCTTCACATCGCTATTGAATCTCCCCTGTATAGAAAAACTGCCATTAGTGAAAAAAAAAAATAGACTCCAGACATGATATTTTGCCAGTAACATCTTTAACGGCCTTTTCATCTCCCTGATGAACTCACTCTAGCTATGGAAATTCTAATTTCATATCTTGGGTCAGCTTAAGAAATGTGCTTACTTATGTGCTTCAAATGGACTTATCAACTAATGAATCAAGAAACGATTTTAAGGAGAAGGCTCTGTTTAAATATGTCTTGCTCAGATTTTAATAAGCAGGGCATTTTAGGGTGAGTTTTGCACCATAATTTTTCTATGTAACATATTCGCCTCCTGTTAAAATCTAATTTTCTTTACCAGGAAGGTGTTAGGCTTCTGATCTCTCTTGGAAATTGTACTTTGCATGAGCATTACCTCATCCAAATGTATGTTCCCAGTGAACCTGTCATCAAGTGGACTTGATGCCTTAATTTTTTCCTTTTGTAGCAAGATGCCTAACTGGTTACTTATGTGGGACTTATTAGTAAAATTAGGGGGAGTTGAGGGAATAAAAAAAGTGTGGCAATTACAAACATTAGAACTGAGCACAACTGTTACTGTACCATCAGATGTTGAGATTTTAGGGCAAGCCAAGTTGTTTCTTTAGAATAGAAATGAGAGTAATTGGACTCAAGTCATTTATTAGATACTTGGGACAAGTCCATGAACTCAACAGTTACAAAGATAACTGTGCCAATGTTTTGTTTTGTTCTCAAGGATGCTAAGACAGATCTATGGTTTGTCTGTTCATTCAACGAACACTCTGAGCATGTTTTGTCCACTGGAGTTATAGTGGTGCATGGTACAAACCCTTGTAAGTGCTGATTATGGAACCTAGTATAAAGTAACGCATGTGGATTGGAATTAGGACTTCATGAAGGAGGCAGTATTTGCTATGGGTCTTGAAGAATGGGCAGGATTGGAAATGTAGGGATGCTAGGGAATATTGTTCTCAATAGAGGGCATATCATAATGGAGCCCTGCTCAAACACTAATGTTCCATGTTTATATGATTCCAAACTCAGGTGATTTAGAATGGCTCCTCCCCTCAGAACTGTGGCAAGCTGAAGTCAGTGACTCCACTGAGGAGTCAGAAGGACCTTAGAAAAGATCACCCCCTAGGAGAGTCAAAGCTATCATATGAGTGTGTCATGTTAGACTATATTTTCTTAACAGAATTTTCACACACTCACTCGCTAAATACTCATGGACTTATATATTTTAGGTTCACAGGCTTGAGAAAAACTTTGGAAGCCTTTCACAGAGAACTGGGTAAAATAAAGCTACATTTTACAGCATATACATTATGTAGAAAGCAAATTACTCTCCATTGTCAGAGGTTCTGAGAATGAATCTGACACGTGATACCTTACTCAGCTGAAGACAATGATATTTTTGCTTACATTTTCCATGAGCCTTCAATTCTGTTTATTTCAGTTGTCCTAATTTACTGTCTAGGTGCTTTAACCAACTAGGATACAAAGTGACCTACAATTGTATTTTAGATGCATCACTATGCAGAGCTAAATTTGCATCAACATTTCTTCCAGAACCAGAATGTCACCTCCTTAAGGCCAAATGATGTCATCTATTTTTTTTTTTTTCTTAGTAAAACCATACAGTCCCTATGTAGGTGGGGAGACCACAAATATTTGCTGATATTGAACAGAAGTAGCAGAGATCTGAAGCTTTTTCTCTAAGGGTTCAAATTTCATGTAGTAGGTTCAGAAAGTGAATGTTCCCCCAGGGCTCAGGCAAAAGGAGGACTATATCTCTATCTCTATCTCTATCTCTATCTCTATCTCTATCTCTATCTCTATCTCTATCATCTATCTATCTATCTATCTATCTATCTATCTATCATCTATCTATCTATCTAATTTCTCAGTTAGACTTAAAGGAATCTGCCAAGGGGAATTGACAAACTCTGCTTAGCCTTCTCTGAGGTCTTTTTTGAGGATCAGGATGAGTTTGTTTGCCTGAGACTACATGGATGTCAAGGATACATTAATCCTGCAGTGAATAGATACTTTTCCCCTTCTTATCCTTATCCCCCATAGGAAACTACCACCAACTTATTGACTTTTGTAATTTTATTGCTTTATTATTTCTTATTTTAAAGAAATATAAAAGGCATAACATTATAAAACAGTTGCAATCTTTATATTCCCTAAAAATATATCTTGGACATTTTCCATATCATTAAATAATCTCCTGCAGAACAATTTGAATAACCATAAGTATTCCATTATATGATCATATTATACATATTTACCCTTGATGTGAATATATTATAATCATAAAAATGCTTGTAATATACAAATCAATATACTTGGCTTGCTTCACTTACTACCCTCTTGCTGCTGTCTGTAAAGTTAATCATTCTCCATGTTTTGAAGCTCACTGTTTGGCATTCTGTGTATATTTATATCTGTATGCATTAACAAAGCTTATTCTATAAGGATATAAATGTTTAATGTTTGAATGGATGTAATTAAGTAGAAAAATATATGTCTAAACTATATATAGGGTATACAAATAACAATATTATGGAAACCTGTGGACCCAACCATCCAGCTTCTGAAATACAACATTTCCGGGGATTTAGAAACCACCGTCTTGTCTTCCCCAACTGCACTCTTCTCCCCAACTCCCAATAGTTATGCTCTGAAAATTTTCTGTAAATCCTTCACAAGCTTTGCTTTATAATTTTAAGACATATGTATCCAGCCCTAAAAATGTATTTTAAAGTTTAATATGGTTTCAAACATAGAGATGGAGACATGTTTTCTAAATGTACTAGATTAGAGACTTGCCCTTCACAAAGCAGCAACACTTTCAGTGGCAACAATGGCAGGAGTAGCCAGCATAAGCTCTTCCCACATTCTCCTTAGACTTATGATGTAGATGCCATCTTTTTTTCCTTTGGTAGATGTACTGTTCTATTGGGAAGTTGAGATTGATTTCACCTGAATGGGTTCCAGCTGCAAAGATTGTGAGGACATTCTCCTTCATCTATAGGACATCAAGTACCTCAGACATTGTGAAACTTTCCCTTTCACTTATGACAGGAACCCAGGACAATGTGGCATGGACCCCTTTCTGGATAGATTGGAAAGGCTCTCTTTTTTGGTGTCTTTCCTTTTTTGCATCTTGGAAGAACCAACTTTTGACTTTGTTGAATCTTTATATTGTACATATGTTTGTTAATTCATTAATTTGTCCACATATCTTTATTTTTTCCTTCATTATATTGGGGAGGGGAGTTCTATTTGTTTTCTACATTTTAGACTGCGTGGCTAGCTGAATAAGCATGAGAAAAATGGGCAGACGTAATATAAGGCATTTTTGTCTTGGCTCTTACAATGCCATGAAATTCTTTCTTCTTTCTCATTTCTTTTTGGCCATTAAATGCAGAGGACCCAGTAGACTCCATTGAATTCCAAGGGGCTGTAGAAGGTGAAAATGCCACACAGCAGATGGAGTCATAATCCCCGAATCCTTGGTGACTGTGATAAAAGGAAAAACAAACTTCTATTGTGTTAAATCACTGAGGCTTCAAGTTTTCCTTGATTTGGCACTGTAACTGAGCATGGCCTGATGAATGGTGTTATTCAAGTGCTCTATGTTCGCAATGAAATTTTGTCTGTTTAATCAGGGAATTACTGACAAAATATATGAAAATATTCCACTCTGATGGTAGATATTGTAAATTTCTACTTGTATTTCTGTGATTTTCCTTTTTATGTATTATATTTCTATTATCTTTTTGTATTGTTGGTGCATATAAATTTAGAATGGCTTTATTTTCCTGATAAGTTTAGTCTTCTATCATTATAGAGTGACTTTTTATTTCTAATACTGCTCTTTGCCTTAGACTTTATTTTGTTTGATTTAAATATAATTATCGTCAGTTTTTGGTATTTTGGTTAGTATTTGACTATGATATCTTTTTCTATGCTTGAACTTCTTTCCCTCTGTACTTGGTATCTTTTAGCTATGTCTCTTCAACATGGGGAGGCATTTAAAAGATCTACTCAACTATTTTTATCTAAATGGTATGTTTATTTATGTTTACTGTGGTTTTAGGTAAATTTTAATTTATTTATAATACCTTAATATTTCTTTTTGAGTATTCTATTTTTCTGAGATTTAAAAAAATTCTTCACTGCCTTTAAAAATAGATTAAATGTTTCTTCTCACTCAATGTTTTTTTGATTTCTTTGAGTTTGGAAAGAATATTGCTCTTCTTCTACCAGTAATACATCTTGTAGAATTTTCTTTAAGGAAGCTCTCTTAGAAGTAAATGCTCTTAGGTTTTGCTTGTTTGTTTATAATTCTCTTAATCTTATCATTGTTTTAAAAGTAAAGTTTTATTGGGTACACAATTCTAGACTGAAGCCCCTGCTTGGAAGAACTAGGGATTAGATTGTAACAGACCAGTTTACTCTCTAAGAATAGCTAAAAAAGCTGGGTAGATGTGAAGCAGTATTTAGAGGCACTGCAAGGGACTGAAGCAGGCATATGTGCACAGTCAAGATCCTGAAGAGAAGGGAATTTAAAAAAGGTGAGCCAGACGTCACTCACTGTTTTTCTTCCCAAAGCATTTGCTGATTCTTTAAAAAAAAAAAAAATTTTTTTTAACATTTATTTATTTTTGAGACAGAGAGAGACAGAGCATGAACAGGGGAGGGTCAGAGAGAGAGGGAGACACAGAATCTGAAACAGGCTCCAGGCTCTGAGCGGTCAGCACAGAGCCTGACGTGGGGCTCGAACTCACGGACCGCGAGATCATGACCTGAGCCGAAGTCGGCCGCTCAACCGACTGAGCCACCCAGGCGCCCCGCATTTGCTGATTCTTAATGCTGCATGGGTGAAATGATGAGCAGAACTTTTGATAATCTCTAGGGATACAAAAATTGTATACGTATTCATTAAAAGAATAGTAAATAAACGTGTCCCTAAGAACCTACTAGAAGAAGGAAAGTAGAAAATATTTTACTAATCCAAAGAAGGCAAGAAAGAAGTAAATGAGGAATACAAAACAGGTGAAACAAATGAAAAAAAATAGTAACATGATTGGTTTAAAATAAAATATATCAATGTTTACGTGAAACACTCCCATGATGAGATGGAAGAAATAACAATATTATACTGAAGTAAAAAACAAGACTCACCTCTTTGCTGTTTTATAAAGATATGCCTTCAATGTGAAAACAAAAAGGTTGAGAATGAAAGAGTGGAAAAAATATGTAAACGCCAATGATTTTTTTTTAATTTTTAACTTTATTTTTTATTTTTTAAAATTTACATCCAAATTAGTTAGCATATAGTGAAGCAATGATTTCAGGAGTAGATTCCTTAGTGCCCCTTACCCATTTAGCCCATCCCCCCTCCCATCACCCCTCCAGCAACCCTCAGTTTGTTCTCCATATTTATGAGTCTCTTCTGTTTTGTCCCCCTCCCTGTTTTTATATTATTTTTGTTTCCCTTCCCTTATGTTCATCTGTTTTGTCTCTTAAAGTCATAATATGAGTGAAGTCATATGATTTTTGTCTTTCTCTGACTTAGCGTAATACCCTCCAGTTCCATCCATGTAGTTGCAAATGGTAAGATTTCATTCTTTTTGATTGACGAGTAATACTCCATTGTATATAAATACCACATCTTCTTTATCCATTCATCCATCGATGGACATTTGGGGTCTTTCCATACTTTGGCTATTGTTGATAGTGCTGCTATAAACATGGGGGTGCATGTGTCCCTTCGAAACAACACACCTGTATCCCTTGACTAAATGCCTAGTAGTTCAATTGCTGGGTCGTAGGGTAGTTCTATTTTTAGTTTTTTGATGAACCTCCATACCGTTTTCCAGAGTGGCTGCACCAACTTGCATTGCCACCAACAATGCAGAAGAGATCCTCTTTCTTCTCATCCTCACCAACATCTGTTGTTGCTTGAGTAAACACCAGTGATTCTAAGTTGACCTTTAGTTTCTGTCAGCACAATGAACTTACTATTTTTTTCTCTTCCAACTTCCACTGTTGCTTAGTTGTCAATGTACTTGTCATTCATTTGAAGCTCATCTGTATTCTCTGGCTGAAGGTAAGATTTTGTCTTCGGTGCTACATGGTTTTGCTGTGGCGTGCCTAGATGTGGCTTTCACTTGATTTATCTTATTTGAGATTCATTAGCCTTTCCATAGCTATTAATTAATTATTAGTTGTGTAAATTTCTTACCCATTAACCTTTCAAACGTTTCTTTGGTTTAACTTTCTGCCTCCTTTGCCATCTATATTTAAATGGATATTGGTTGGATCTTCTTACTTATTTTCCATGTCTCTTAGCAACTTTGTCATATTTTCCATTTATCTATTTATATATGCTCCACTCTAGAAAATTTCAGATAAACACTCCAGTTAATTAATTTCCTTTTTGGCTATGTTTAATGTATTGTACATTACACATTTTATATAAATTATAATAGTTTTTGTTTCTAAAGAAGATTTATGTTTTTATTTTTCAAGATAGGCTTTACCATTTTAAATAATCTCTCATGCTCTAGTTATATGTTGAACACTACATTTTATTTCCTTGAGCATATTAAGCATATTTATGTTATATTTTTAAATCAATAATTTTAGTACCTAAGGTCTTTGTGGGTTCCTGTAACCTTGTATTAGGTTGAATTGTGCCTCCCTTCCTCCAGCCCCCGCTTAAAAATGTGCTTCCTGGAAACTCAGGGTATGATCTTATTTGGAAACAGAGTCTTTGTATATGTAATTATGTAGATGAGGTCAAACTGGAGTAAGGTGGACCCTAAATATAATGTAACTGGTATCTTTATGAGAAGAGACAGAAGCACACATGCGAAGAGAGACGTGAAGAGAGACACAGCGGGAGAAAGCCATGTGAAGACCGAGGCAGAGATTGGAGTGATGTATCTACAGACCAAGGAATGCCAAGGATTTCTGGTAACCACCAGAAGTTAGGAGAGAGTTATGGAACAGACCCTCCCCAACAGCCTTCGGAGAGACATGGCCCTGCTGACGCCTTGATTCAGAGTTTTGGCCTCCGGAACTGTCAAAGAACAAATTTCTGTTATTTCAAGCCACCGAGTTTGTGGTCTTTGTTATAGCTGCCCTAGAAACTAATACAGATCTCATCCATAAAATACCCAAAGATATAATGTGAGGATTGAATGAGATTATATATATAAAATACTTTGCTTTGTCTGGTCCAGGGTCCAGAATAAGTGCCCAATAAATGTTATCTTTTTGGATTTGATTTTCATCTCTGTGATGGTGTTGGATCACTTTCTTACAAGTGCATATCTATCTATCTATATCACTCACTCAATATCTGTATATATATATCATATATATCCACATAGAACTGACCCTAATTCTCTTCACTCAGACCTCATTCAGGTCTTTCTATATGAACCCAGCTAGTTTCCCATAGTTGTTAAAACAGCATATATCTAAGACTTTTTCAGTTTCAAACCAGATTTCATGTAATGAACACTAAATTTTTCCCATCAGATAAGAGAAGGAACACTCTTTTCATACTAAGGATCCAGAAATAGTGAGTTGTGCTACCGGAAAAAAAAAATTGCATCGATAGTTCGTGGTCTCTTGGTTCTTTTTCATTACTGAGAAAAATCTTGCACAAATCTTTTTTTCAGAATAAAAAAAAGAAGTAATGACAGCTCCAGTGGTTTGCATTGTGGTGCTGCTCACTTAAGACCAGCCCGAAAGCAAGAATCTCATTTCATGTCAGGAGTTTAACCCATAGTTTAGCTTGGCCAGCTGAGCCAAAACCTTGAAGCAAAGGGTGGGGTACTATGAGAAAAGTTAAATTTAATCTCTGTAGTTCCAACATGTTAAAGTTTCTGTGAGTTAGAATTAAAGTGTGCTTTGGAATAAATTCTAACATGAATAAAGAGAATGAATGAACATTTGGACCAAATGATGTTATTTGTAGATAGTGTTTTTTTCTTCCTGTTGTCTCCTCGTGGATTTCAGTGGGTAAAGCAATGACAGAAACCTTGCATATTGTCGTGGTACATAATCACTTCTATGTGTCCCACTGCTTATAATATGTTTTTTTTTTTTTTTTTAAATTTTATTTTTCAACGTTTATTTATTTTTGGGACAGAGAGAGACAGAGCATGAACGGGGGAGGGTCAGAGAGAGAGGGAGACACAGAATCGGAAACAAACTCCAGCCTCTGAGCCATCAGCCCAGAGCCTGACGCGGGGCTCGAACTCACGGACCGCGAGATCATGACCTGGCTGAAGTCGGACGCTTAACCGACTGCGCCACCCAGGCGCCCCTGCTTATAATATGTTTTGATACCCTGAGGATAATCCTTGATGTAGTGTATGAGTAAAGAGTAAAGTCCTGAGTTGGACAATATTATTTTAATTCAGAGATAGATTGTTTAACTCTATCTAGACTGACATCAAATTGGGAAATAACTAGAACTGTCTTTTTAGTTATATATTCTATATCAAGAAGACATTTCCCCCCGCCCCGCCTTTCCTTTAAGGGCTCAGTTCATGATATGATCATATAGTATAGTTACGTACCACAGTTTAATTTATAAAAAGATATCACTTTATGTCATGAGGTTAATCAAGAAAGAAATTATTCAGTTATATACTTTAAAGAATCTGATCAACTAATATTTGTGAAGAATACTTTTAAAGACAATGGGATAAAGGAATCTGCTTGTAAGACTCATAAATCCATTCATTCAATCATCCATATGCTTATTCAGAAATATTTCATGCTGACAATGGACCTATACTAGGTGCAAGAATATAGGTTGAGAATAATGAGATTCTTCCGTCTCTAAAAGTAGTACATGTCACTGATTGAATCAGGAGAAGCAAATATGAATTTGAAGAGGAAGATGGAGAGTCAAAGAGCATGTTGCAATTTTTAAAAGGATCACCAGGGAAGGTCTGAGAAGGTGCCAGCTGAGCTAACATCTAGAGGACAGGAGGACATATTCAAGTGAAGTTATTGTAGAGAAATTAAGATTTGTAAATCTGAATTACAGGGGAAAGGCCTGACAGGAGATAGTTCACATAAATAGGTTTGGGGAAACTTACTAGAGTATCCTCTATTTTTAAGAATTTTGTTGTTTTTTTTTAATTTTTTTAAAGGTTTATTTGTTTTTGAGAGACAGAAAGACAGAGCATGAGTAGGGGAGGGGCAGAGAGACAGGGAGACACAGAATCTGAAGCAGTCTCCGGGCTCTGGGGCCCTATGCAGGGCTCAAACTCACAAGCCGTGAGATCATGACCTGAGATGAAGTCAGACGCTTAAATGACTGAGCCTCCCAGACGCCTCTATTTTTTAAGAATTTCATATTTATTTACAGAAGATACTGGAACTCTAGACCAGCAATACAAAAGTTTTAGTTTATTCTGAAGCCCTTTCTTTCTCTACCGGTCTCTATTCATTCTAGAGCTTATTCTGGTAACTTAGCCAAGGGCTTTGATCACAGACCATTTAGATATATTGGGGTAAGTATGCCCTCAGCCAATAAGTGTATAATTGTGTTGTGACTTGAGGCATGGTCTACATTTTGCAGTCTTAGAAAACACTGTGTTGTGCTCTGGCCCACTTAAAATGGCAGGAACCTTAAGCAAGGCACGTATTTAACCTGCTACTTCAGACTCTCCATATGCAAAATAAAAGGATTAGACTTAAATGGCTTTTATTTATTTATTTATTTTTTTCCTAAATGGCTTTTAAAAAGACACTTTGGTTCTCACATTCCATGATTATATGATAGTTACCTTGATTCCTACATGGAGCATTTTAAATTGTGAACATATTGCCCAATTGAACAGATTTTCCATACAGAATTTTCTTTGCCCTTGTTAGTAATTGTTCTTCTTCATGTTCTTTATTCACAGGTGTTCTCTCATTGAGAATAGTTATTTACAAATTTGACTCTGGACTGAGGGAAAAAAGAATGTCATATGAGATAACCTTAGAATAAAGGTTCTTATGGGATTTTCTGTTTTGTTCCCAATGACACTTTAAGCAGAGTTAGTGCAAATCTAACCTGCTTTTGGATCCTAGACAATCATGAAATTTAGAGAGGTTTTAGGCTTTTGAAGTCTTGAAAATAAGTATTGCCTTCTGACTTATTCTAGTTTTTATCATTTTTGATGCATCCATCATTTTGTCAACTCCCAAAAAGACCGTAATCTTTCTTCTCTATTTCCCTAATACCTCATCACGTTTCAAGTTGATTTCTCTGTCATTCAAAAGGAAGGGTTTGTACACTTGTTTAGCTTCAAAAGTGTAGTTTGTTTTATTAGTTTCTGGTTGTTGCTTTTCTTTGAAGTGTTGTCGTAATAAATCAACTGAATAATGAGATTCTTCTGTCTCTAAAAGTAGTACATGTCACTGATTGAATCAGGAGAAGCAAAGCTTAGGGAAACATAACTGACTCAATTAGTATAATGGTGGCCAGCCACATGATTTAAAGCCGCTCAGGAAGATTTATATTCCAGGAAGCGTTGAGAACAAAAACGAAATGCCTCTTAAAACATTATTGAAGGTAGGAAACTCATTTAACAGGTTGGCACATAGTGAGTGCTCAGTGAGGTACTAGTTGAATAAAATAAATAACACCATATATATATATATATATATATATATATATATATACACACTTTTTTTTTAGTCCACTCTCTGACAAATAATGCCAGGGAAAACTTTTAACAAATTATGTATATGGCTTGTGACTGTATTTTGATAGAAGGGTGTGATTATAATTTACTCCAAACTCTGTGTCTGCATAGCATTTGTGGTGGTGGCTACAGAAACATGTTTCCTCCAGAATAAACTCCTGAGATGTGGAACAAATCAGGTGAACTCTCAAAACCTGGCAAACTGAGATGGCTAGGTGGAGACACTTCAGATTTAAGGCTACGAATCAATCTGGAGTTTGCAACCCAAATAGATTTGAAACAAGAAGACTAAGAACAAGGAGGAGAACATTGCCAAATCACTGTGTTATGAGCAGGAACAGGAGAAAACCTTAAGGAGAGAAAACTCTGAGATGTGAAGGCACCAAGGATGATAATGATGATAAAGATGACAAAAATGGCAGCTGAAGTGTGTTTTAGTATTTGCTAAAGTGCTTATGATGTACCAAGCATGAAGTGAAGCATTTCTGGTAGATTATTTCATTTAATCCTCACAACAAATTTATCAGGAAGGTAAATTCATTATCCTCTTTTTTCTCTTTCTTTTATTTTTAGGGAAGTGGTTTCTCTGAGGTGGTGCTGCCTGCTACCATAGCCTGGTCAGAACAGAGAATCAGGGAGTGGGGGAAGGGAAGGAAGGATAAACCTAGATATGTCTGTTTATCCTTTTTTTTTTCCCAATAAAATTTAGAAACATAAGAAAACTTTTCCTACAGTTACAGAGCAAAGAAGTGGTAGAACTGGGAGAAGAATACATGTAATGTGATTCTAGAACCTACATGCACATCTACAGTGAGGTTTGTGACAGAAGGAAGAGCAGAGCTCTGAGAAACTAAAAAACTAATAAATAACTAAATAAAACAACAAGAGTGGAATTCATTTTTATGAATTAACACTTGCATTGGAGACAATAAAAAATGAACTGATAATGTTAAAAGTTTGAATCAGTGATGTGGAGACCCCCTTGAAACTATCACCACAAAACAAAAAGATAAAATATTAAGGGGACCCAATGATAGATGCAGAGTACAGAAGGTGGAGATCCAGCCTGAAAATTATAGGTACTTCTGAAATCACAAATGTGTCAGGAGACAATGAAAGGTATACTTGAAGCAGACTTTTTTTTTTTTTTTTAATTTTTTTTCCAACGTTTATTTATTTATTTTTGGGACAGAGAGAGACAGAGCATGAACGGGGGAGGGGCAGAGAGAGAGGGAGACACAGAATCGGAAACAGGCTCCAGGCTCTGAGCCATCAGCCCAGAGCCTGACGCGGGGCTCAAACTCACGGACCGCGAGATCGTGACCTGGCTGAAGTCGGACGCTTAACCGACTGCGCCACCCAGGCGCCCCAGACTTTTTTTTTTAAGTGTAAAAACACTTAGAGATGCAAATCAAAAGGACTATGGAATTCCAGGAAAAACAATCAATAAAGACAGACCTCATCCCATTTTTTGCAACATTGTGAAGGGGCCAAGATTAAAAAATTAAAATACAAAGCTCCTACGAGCATCTCGGTACAAAACTCAGGCCGACAACAAAATTTACCACTCCAGCAGTGCATATCGGAGAGCCGGGGAACAATCTCCGTGAAGTCATTCATGTGGGAAGGCGACAGAGAAACACTGTCAGATACTCACAGGCTCAGAAAATATAGTAACTGTACCCTCTTGAAAAATTCCTTGAAGATGTACGTTAGGAAACTAGACATCTGCAGATTGTCCAGAGCGAACATAGCCTTGAAACTTGTTCAATCACCCTGTAAAAGTGTAAGTACTATGGGTGTTCCACAGGCCACACGGGTCACATGCCTGAGGGATATGTGGAGCCAAGTTAGCTTTGGCTACTAAGCTTGGAAGAAAATATTCTTCTTTTGAAATATTTGCTATTCCCCCTTCTATGCTCCATTTTTTTCTTCTTCTTCTAACTGAATTGGAACTTTCACCGTAGTTTCCTTCAACCTTGCAATTTCTTCAAACCATTTGGATGCTAACATCTCAAATAACAGTGAGATTCCCCATAGTTAGCTTCACAGTAACTTTCTCAAAGGTAATTTCTCCAAAGTCATTGGAATTGCTCCACTTTCAGCAGAAATCTTTCCTTTCAGTGATATTTACATAACATAAAAAATTTGCTGTTTTACGCAGAAATATTTTTCAAACGGGCCAGGTTTTATTCCTTTTCTTAAAATACTTATATAAAGAATTTATCATTTTAACAAAGTATGCCAGCGTATCTGCTTTTCCCAGAAGTGCTGAAAAGGATTTGTTAAAAATGATGCACTGTCTTACCAATTCTCCTTTATATCCCCTAAGTCTGTAAAACATAATCACTGGGTGGAGGTCAGCAGCAGAGAGAGCCAAACATTTCTTAGACCTTTATGTAGATGTGTGGTGCCTTGAAGCTGTATACGACTAAATAGCAAATTCTGGAATAAAAAGCAGCTGTATTTTCTGAATTTTCTTTCAATAGTATCTGTTTCTATTGTTTCTGTGAACTTTCTCGATATTTCTTCCCTCACACTATCTTTGCCATCAATAGCTTTTTCCTGCTTCTTATGTGTCTTGAAGGAAGTGTCTGGTTTTGTGCTTCACTGGTAAATGTTAAATTTCTCCTCTGTGGTGTTTCTCTTGACCTCACACTTCTTTCCTTCTCTCCCCAAGTAAGATCCCAAGCACAAAAAGCTAACAGAAACACCACAATAGTTATTTGATGCTTTTAATAAGGCCACCCTCAAACAATCCCAAGGCAATTAATTTATGATGCTATGCAATTTGTTTACCCATGTGCCAAAAAGCAAAACTGAAGTAACGTAGGAAGGTCTTTTGGAGAAACTAGAAGCATTTATTTTTAAATACTTGCTTTATTGTCCATCAAAGTAATAAATTGATGCCAGTTGTTTTAGGTTTTTTTTTTTTTTTACAGACGAAAACTGAAATATTACTAGCTGTAGAAGTCCTATGATTTGTATAGCCCTGGGACTTGAAATCGATATTGAGGTTCTTTGCTTTTAAGAGGCAGAATAGTATAGGAGCAAAATTTATGGACTCGGGAGCCAAACCGCCTGGGTTTGAGTCAGTCTCTGCTGTGCCATTTTCTACTTATGTAGACTTCAGTCGATAATTTATTATCTGTGTTGGTTTTCTCAGGTATAAAATGGAGATAATAATAGTATCCATTTCATTGTTAATTAGTATAACACATTTAGAAGAGTCTTGGCATGTGTTAAATATGTTCAATATTACTAATTTCTAAGTTATTATTTTTAAAACTCAGATTTCCCTCGAAGGCCCCTTCTCTTACATACAGATGTATGGAATGATTTACCTAGTGGATCTTTCTTTCATAAGAATGAAGTCAAAAATTAAATTTTCTACTCAGAACATGTATCTATTTAAGAATTTCTGCTCTATTGAAGTTTCCTTCTCCTTTTCTGATCACACTATCTGGAAACTTAGCAGATATGTGTTTTCTTACTAAAATCTGTTTTTAAAGTTAAGATAATGAGAATTATTTAATCTACTTAAAGATACAGACTATTTTCACCTACAAGGTGTAGCAAAGTGAAAAAAAAAAGATGAAAAAGAGAGAAGTTTGGGAAAAATTGGAAGTGGGTCTCAAAGAAAATACAGCTGAGATTTTGTCATCAATGGTTCCTGCTTTGTTCATTCAACCAATATGTTTTTAAAACACATGAATTATAAACACTGCTTCCTGTCCTCAGGGTATGTGTTGTTGAATAACAACTCCTTGTGGTAAATGTTACTGTAACATCTAGCTCACTCTTATCAAAATAAGTCTTGCTATAGACAGAATTAGAGATGGAATTCTGGTTTAGTCCATAGAGAGGAGTTCTTTAGATTGGTACTTTATGAAATCTACAACAGAAGTTGTTGAAAGTAATGAAACCAAAACTCGACATTAAGAATGAAAAATAACATAAAAACAGAGAGGGAGGCAAACCATAAGACTCTTAAATACAGAGAACAAACGGAGGGTTACTGGAGGTGGGGGCGAGTGAGGGGGCAGGTTAAATGGGCAAAGTGTATTAAGGAGGGCACTTTTCGGGGTGAGCACTGGGTATCATATGTAAGAAATAAATAACTGAGTTCTACTCCTGAAGCCAAGGCTACACTGTATGTTAACTAACTTGGAAAAAAAAAAAAGAATAACATAAACTTTGGGGCTCCTGGGTGGCTCAGTCGGTTAACTGTCCAACTCTTGATTTGGGCTTGGGTGATGATCTCATCACGGTTTGTGTGATAGAGCACCACATTGGGCTCTGGGCTGACAGCACAGAACCTGCTTGGGATTCTCTCTCTCCCTTTCTCTTTGCCTCTCCTACTGCTTGCACTCTCTCTCTCAAAATAAATTAATAAACATTAAAAAAATGACATAAACTTTAATAATGCCATCATAGTAGCTAATACTTTATCATAATAGCTAAATACTTGCTAAGTATTGTGTGCTAATAATAATCCTATACATTTACTTCATTTACAGATATTTAAATAGAAACTCAGAAAGGAGAAGGAGCTTGTCTGGGGTCTCTTGGTTGGTCAGTGGCCTCAGAGAGATCTACCTGACCATCATATGTAAAGCACATTCCAATCAGGCCCATTCCTCTATGACACTTTGCTATGTTCTATATCCTTCAATTGAAAATTTTATTTATTTATTTATTTGCTTATTTATTTTTGTATCCTTACCACTATCCTGTATATCACAAAAATGCAGTACAGTGCCTGGCCTAATAGGCTAAATTTTATTAAATGAGTAAATGTTTAATACTACTTTATATAATCCTTAAAATAATTCTATGGGGCGCCTGGGTGGCGCAGTCGGTTAAGCGTCCGATTTCAGCCAGGTCACGATCTCGCGGTCCGTGAGTTCGAGCCCCGCGTCGGGCTCTGGGCTGATGGCTCAGAGCCTGGAGCCTGTTTCCGATTCTGTGTCTCCCTCTCTCTCTGCCCCTCCCCCGTTCATGCTCTGTCTCTCTCTGTCCCAAAAATAAATAAACGTTGAAAAAAAAATTAAAAAAAAAATAATTCTATATCATAACAATTATTTTAATATTATCTTCTTTTTACAAATAGAAAAATAGAAAAAGGGGGGGTGAAAGCAGAAGACACAAAGACATGGTAAAATTTTTAGATTCCAAGTTAGATTTATTTTTACCCAGAGCCCAAGCACTTTCCTATATCCACAACAATAAGTCTCTCCCAAAACACTTTTGAAACTAAGCTGGTAAAATATAATACTAGCAAATAAGGAAGACAAAACCACAAGTTTAAGAATTAATTAAAACATGGAAAGAGCAGAAAGGAATGGATAATTTTTAAAAAGTGTCGTGTTTTGGACATCAGATCACTCTTGTTCCTTTGGATGTGTAGTGATTGATACCATCTTGTGATTTATGCTCCTTGTCTCAAAATGGAGTATATGGATAGTAAATCTGAGGTGTAGTAAGACCAACAGATTAGGAAACCAATTCCTATTGGAAAGATAGTTGTTTACTAACAGTTCCCAAGAGAGGGGTATGCCATTCCAATGGGGGCCACATGGGAAGTATTGATGTTGGTTGCAAGGCACAGAGTTGGGGAGAGCTGTGGGCAAGAATCTTTTTTTTTTTTTTTTTTTTTGGTTTCCGTGGGAAGAATGGTAAGGCAGAGTAAGCAGGTGTAGGATTGGACAGGGTAATTTGAGTAATTTCAACACACTCTGGAGTACAGGGCCTGTCTCTGGTTGTCTGGTATGTGGCCCTGGTGATTAGGGAAAATGTACAGTGGCACAAGAGTGTAAGAGCCCAATAAGCAAGATGGTTTAGCTGTGAGCTCCAAATTGATTTGCATTTGAAAAGTACATTCATGGGCAAGTTGTTTACTATGTCTAGGAATTAGAACCCTGGGAAGGACAGTTCCTCTAGGGTGAACAAGCCCCAGATGTTAAAGCATCAGAATATAGAAAATAAAGAGATGGAGCACCTGGGTGGCTCGGTCGGTTAAGCATCCAAATCTTGATTTTGGCTCAGGTCATGATCTCACAGTTTGTGAGTTTGAGCCCCGCATTGGGCTCTGTGCTGACAGTGTGGAGCCTGCTTGGCATTCTCTCTCTCTCCTCTTTCTACTCCTCCCCCACTCTTACTCCCTCACTCTCTCCCTCCAAATAAATAAATAAATAAATAAAACTTAGAAAAAAATAAAGTGATTCAGTTACCACAATCCTCAACTCTGCTTCTGAGATACTGATTACGGAAAACCCTCTGAAATCACATTTCTCCTCTACCTGGGTTGTGACTTTTCCCTTTAAACAAATGACAGATTTATAGTCAACCAATTGCTCCTTATCTGTTTCATATAATTTGCATTATATCAAAAAAAGACAAAAGTATGTAGTATATTTTGTTCTTTTTTAAACTTTTCTTAACTTCTTGATCTTTATCTTCTCAGAGAAGATATAACCTTTTAATATAACAAAATGATTCTCAACTGGGGGCAATTCTGTTCCCCCAGGGGACATTTGGCAATATCTGGAGACATTTCTGGTTTTCACAACTGAGGAGAATGCTAGTGGCATCTAGTGGGTGGAGACCAAGGGTACTGCTAACCATCCTACAATGTGCACAATAACCCCAGGTACAAAGAATTATCTGGCTCAAAATGTCAGTAGTGCCGAGGCTGAGGAACCCTTTTATAACAGAGTGATTCTGAATTCACCTTCTATTTTCTCATCTTTTTAACTTGCACATGTAGAGATTTGGAATCTCTTTCCATTATACCATTAGAGAAAACAGCATACACTTGAGAAATGAATACGGGTTCTGATTTCTCCCTTGTTCTTCACACCCTTCCTGCTGCTTGTCTGATTTTGGAGACAGAATTCAACTATATGTAAATTCTGTTCTTATATTACTATTAGTCAAGGCTGTTGTAACTGCTAGATTACATTAGAAAGAACCTTCATAATTGTTTATATACATGTTGAAAAAAATGAGAAAAAATGGATGGAAAGTGTCATTATTTGGAAATAGTTACCTATTCAACACTTGATGAATAAATATTTGCTGAGTGAGAACTTCGTCTGATAACCTTGTATCATCAAGAAGTATTTATTTTACTTGAAGCGTTCTTTTCTGTAATATTCGGGCTGAATTAAAAAGTGACATTAATGTAGTTGTCTAGTATATTTCTGTAGGACGCTCAAATAGAGGTTAAAAAGTAAAACAGTGGGGGGGCATTTGGGTGGCTCAGTCATTGAACATCTGACTCTTGATTTTGGCTCAGGTCATGATCTCTCAGTTCGGGAAATAGAGCCCCTCATCAGGCTCTGCGCTGACAGCACGGAGCCTGCTTGGGATTTATTCTCTCCCTCTCTGCTCCTCTCTGTCTCTCAAAATTAATAAGTAAACATTAAAAAAAAATAAAAAATAAAACACAGGGATCAATGAGAACAAGAAAAAAAATCATATCTATTGAGGGAAAGTGGGACTTTTGAAAGAGAAGGGACTCTAGAATTCGAAAACTCCAGCAAAACAAACTGTCAACTGTATAGGTATACATCTTCCAGACGACACCTGTGAGCTAGGGATCATAATGCCAAGCAGGCTATGACAGTGAAAATTTTTCAATCCAAAGCATTGAATAATTTTTTGTTTCTTATAGGCCTGAATCTCCAAATTTACAAAGGAAGCCAGTGAGAAAGTTATATGTGTGCATGTTTGTATGTGTGTGTATAATTTTATAATAGGATGTATTGTAAGAAGTTGTATAAACTTGTATAAAAAGTGTAAATCACTTGAATGTTTCAGTTCTAACATTTATAAAATAGTATAAATCCTCACATATTTTTACATTTTTATAAGTGAATTACGTGGATACATATGCAGATTTGTTCCACACACAGATTCACTGTGACGAAAATAACATGGATCATATTTATAACAAAAAGCAGTGATTTTTTTTTTTTACATTTTGTAATGTTTATTTTTGAGAGAGAGGAGCGTGAGTGGGGGAGGAGCAGAGAGAGAGGGAGACACAGAATCTGAAGCAGGCTCCAGGCTCTGAGCTATCAGCACAGGGCCCGATTTGGGGCTTCGATCCACGAACCGTGAGGTCATGACCTGAGCCGAAGTTGGATGCTTAACCCAGGTGCCCCCCAAAACAGTGATTTTATGCCTGGAGGGCTTTTTCAAACACAGGTGGTGGCCCCCACTCCCAGATTTTCTGATTCAATAGGTCTGGAGTGGGACTTGAGAATTTGCATTTGTAACAAGGTGTTGCTGAAACTGCTGGTGCAAGACCGCACTTTGCAAACTACTGGTTGGCAAATTTAGTGATTTCCCCTCCATGAGAATATCTAATCTTCGCCACAACCCTGACCAATAGGTGTTATTATTCTCATTTTATACAATGGACACTGAGGCTCAGGAGGATTATCTAGGTTACCCAAGCTCACCTAAATGACGTGACAAGAAAGAACAAAAGGGAATTCTCTTCTGGCACTAGTTTTCTGGTATCCCTTCTTTGATATGTGGGATTATTCTAGTACTCTATTTGATGATGCTTCATTTCTGAAGGAGGAGTTTTGCTGTACATATTATTTCCTCCACTATTTACAGTAGATGCTATATTTATGTCTGACCTAGGCGTTTTCATTATTTCTTCATTCATGAATGAGACATTGTCTATAAATTGAATAAAACTCTTAGATATAATAATAGACTGAAGCCAAGTTTCAGAGAGGGCGTGGATGACATTTTTATTACTTATTTTAGGCACAGTGGTATTTGGTCTGGTGTCACATGTTCAATTATTATTTCACTCCCTTTATTACTAGCTAAGGGCTTGAATTTCAGAGGTTGAAGCGAAAGAAATCTGGAGATTAGAAGTGAAGTGAGTTTTATTTTATGTTAATTAAGTAACCAAAGCCAGACACTTTATTAAGCTTATTATTTCACTTGCTTTTAATAAGGAGGACACAGAGAAATTAGGCAACTAGAGTAGGGTATGGATATGCAGGAAAGTTAAAGCATTCTTTATGAAGAATGACTACCTTAATAAACTAAGAAGAATTTTAGGATTTTTAATATGTTAGTATATTATAATTCAAATTAAGTAGCAACGGATCCATGGTTTTTGCAATATCACATTGTGAGGCAAAATCATGCCAGTTGACTCCCATTTTCAGAGTTTGGGAGCTCTACATTTTCCAATAATATTTCAATTACATTTTTCAATAAGTCTATCATTTTAAAGTTAAAAAATTACATATATATACATTCATATTTATTCATATTTATTTCCAGGCACTCTGCCTACTTTTGTTCTGGTCTTTCCATTTTTTTTTCTTTTTCCCTCCTTCACTGCTCAAGTCCAACACAAACGGTTCCTTTTCAACACACAGTTCTGCTCATTATTTAAGATGGAAATAAGGCTAGAGAGGCATTTTCTCATGCTATTTCTAGGACACCTCAAACTCTGCTTTGCCTGTAGGCCAATTCCTATGGAAAACCCAACCAAAAGCTTCTGGAAAACCTAACCATTGTCTTCAGCAAAAGAAGTTTTAGATTCCATGGCCCATTTACCATCTTCTCCAGTGAATAACAAATTGGTTGGACTGTATTGCCATTACAAGACTATCATAGCAGTAAATTTTATGGAATAACTCAACCATAATTACAAAGAAAAACCAACATAGCAATAAAGCAATTTTAAAGAGTATTTCTCATTTAGACCAAATTTTCTATTCTCGGAAAATGGTCATCCTAAACCCAAGAAGGGTCAGCATGCAAGAGGCAAACAACAGACTGCTGATGTGTTCCTTAAAAAGCACCTCTCTTCACATGAGGGCTTGAATTTTAGGCTGTAAAAATGCACCCTCAAATTTTATGAGAACAAAGGCTTTCTAGAGTAGTGAGGGTATAGGATGTGTTCTTACAAGAAGGATCTTCCCGGAGTATAAATGAATGATTGTTCTTTATATGCAAGGTCTCTTCTTGCCTTACAAAGGTTTGTAGTTTGAATATAGATGCTAAGAGCCCAGGGCTCACCATTAAAGCTGAAAGTTAGTCTCCAAAGGGCTTAACTTGCCCTCCTTTCGATCTGATGGAGCAGTGAGTGTGTTGGCCTCTTTTTCTTTCATCACTGGCACACCCAAAGTTCAAGACTAATCGTTTAAAAAAATCGCTTTTTAAATATCTTTAACTATTTTTCCTTTTTATTGTTCTGATAACATTTTATGAAACATTTCCTTTGTGTACAGTTCACATTGTAAAAATTTTTTCATCATACCACTGAAGCTTAAAGTTGAAATTTCTTTGCCTCCATTAATTTAAAATAAATTCGCATTGTCTTCTTGATGCAACAGTCACTGGTTGTTTTGACTTGGTACTTCATCATATATTTAAAATTTTTATATCCATTTAAAAAAAGTCTGTATTTTAATAAGTTCTTCCACAGAACTATGGTATGTAGAGGTGAGTACTTTGTCCTAGCAGGATGAAAAACTCAATTAGACCTGAGATTTTCCTATGTACTCTTCTGGTGCTTTGTGATTATTACCTGGGCTTGGGCAAGGAAAAAGCAAAGGCCAATCGTTAGTGCTCTAGTGTTCAGACCTCTACTCTTTGTCCCCATCTCCAAACTTCTCCTGGCATTGAGGGCCCCAGGATATAAAAGTGGAACAAGCAGTGGAGCTTGATGGGTAAGGGCATGGGTTAAAGTGCCAGACAGATAGTTGGCTGAAATCCAGGTTCTTTTAGTCCTGCGCTATGTGACCCTTAGATTCTCACTTACCCTCAGTTGCTTTATTTTTAAATTTGGGATTATATAACTTCCTACTTAAAGTATACTTTGAATATTAAACAAGCAGATATGGGTAAAACATCAGACATAATTACTGGCATAGAGCAAGCACTCAATATAGAATAGCTCTCTGTCATGTATAAGTTACCTGATTCAGTGGCAGTATTGTTTTAATTTATATTACTAACATCTGTTGTGGTCAGAATCATTCTAGAGCCACTCTCCTTCTTCCTTTCTATATTTATTTCTCCAGGCTTCTGATGTATTTCTTCCATGACTCAATTTGACAAGTAACTAATTTGATGATGGCTAGGGAGAAAGGCAGTTTCTAAGTCCTCACAGAATACATGGCTCTTCTGCAGAATTGGTTCCTACTTTGTTTTAAAGAGATGCTAAAGGGAAAGCTGGGCTTTGACAACCAAGCATGAGAAGTTTAGGAGATGGATTAGCTTCAGTGCATGCATGTTAGTATGTAAATGACACTATTTATTCCCTTACTGCTTAGGATCCTTCTATACAGAAATCATTGAGCAGTCCTCCCAATTTGTTGAACTAGCTATTCTTTGAGCAGAAGCCTGCACTTCACTCAGTTTAGGGGACCATTAGTTTGCGGGCCATACGAAAATATTAAAGGAACTTTGCCATCCTGAGCCAATGTCCCATCAATTTCTGGACATTGCATGGGGGGCACAAATTGGCAGACTAGTGATTGGAAAAATGGGGAGATGTTTTTCTGGTTCTCCTCAAACCTCTCTAACTCTTAGGGCCTGATCTTTATCAGCCCATTCTTCTCCTTGTGCTTTAAATGCTGTGGTTTCCAGGGTTCCTTCTTCACACTAGTGCTCTTCTCACTATATACACTCTCTAGTGACCTCATCTATTCTTGGGGTCTCAAGTACAACTTGTATCTCCCTCTCAGACATTACTCTGACACTCATATTCTTAGTTTTGACTGCTGGTTGGGTATTTTCTTCTATGAACTTTGTGGACTGCTCAGTTTTAGTGCATGTCTAAGTAAAACCTTGTGGAACCAGCTCAACCAGCTCTCCTCCTGGTCATTGGCAAATTCTCTGTCTCACTGTCCACCTAGTACCCAACTTAGAAATCTGGAAGTCATGTGTGAGTCCTTCCTTCCCTTCAGCACCCATATCCAGTAGGATCTGACAGTATCTAAAAGGAGCATAGGTCACACCTCAGAGTTGTCTTGATTGGTGTGAGGGAGAAGGATAAGTTACATTTATCCATCTTTCAGTCATTGTTAAGGGTTCTCCTCCAGGAGAATGTAAATTCTCAGGTATTTTAAGCACGTTGTGTAAACAACCAAGCACGTGGTGGCTGTTGTGAGTAAAAACACACTTTGGGAGGATGGGCATAAAAATGGAAAATGGATCGAGGACTAGAAACGGTCCCACAATACAGTCCTATCCAAAAAATGAGGTTTGTTTGGTTTCTGTTTTCTGTTTTTGTTTGTTTGTTTGTTTGTTTGTTTGTTTTAGCTTGCTGCAGCAATGGGAATACACTGCAGAGGATCTTTGGTACATCTCAGTAAGAAAAGGTGGGGAGGGCTTTTCACAGGGGTCAGACTTGGGCTGTATGATTCTCAGGAGGGATCAGAGAAATGACCATCAACTTTCCACTAATGCTATCGAAGGGTGGGGCAGTTCAGCAATTGGGTGTCTCAGTGATCTTTGTGCCAGTGGCGAGAAGAGTGAAGTAGGGCTGTGGATGTCATTAGAGGAAGCAGCAGTTGACTCAGAAGAAGGTGTTGGTCATTGTGTGGCTACAATATGGCCTTTAAGATGTCATTTTAGAAATATTGTTTGCTGTTGACCTTGTCCATGGCTAATTGGAAACACTGTTGATATTTGGTCAGGAAACATCACAGTTCAATTACTGACAGGGCTGATTTTCACTTTCCTACTAATCATCACCATCGTGAGTTAGTCCATAAATCCTACCACATAGGGAAGATTGAACAAGTAGCATATTACTTACTTTCAGGGGTTTATGGTTTAAAATACTTTCCCCTAAAACAGATACAGACAAGCTTACAATATATAACAGTTACTTTATTGGGTGTAGATAAAACAATCTGGTTTGTATTAGAGGTTATCATCGAGAGATTTTGCGCAGAGGTTGGGATTGACACTCTTGTTAATGCAACTGCCTGGTACTCACTTAATGGGTAGCTATGCTTTCTTGGAGCCTGGCGAGGGTGTGGGGTGCAAACCAAATGCTTTTTTCTTTCAAGACGGGTCAGATTTCCAAAGTGACTCTTACTTCCTCAGTGAAACTCAATTATCAGTCAAGACCCCTGCAAAAAATAGATGGCACACTCAAATTGGGTAATTTCAAGAGTGGGGGGTGGTCATTTAAAAAGATGTGGGGAGGGTACAGAGACACAAACCATATGGGTAATCTAGGACACAGCAGACTGAGTGGAAAGGGCAAGCTCACAGGAAAGTGGCCTTCATTCAAGGGATTCAGGAAGGTAGATAGATCCTCCTCTGAAGGAGCCAGGAGAAATTGCCTAGACTTCATTCTCCACTACCTTCCTTGTGTTCCCACTAACCAACACAACAGGGAGCTCTTTGATAAAGTCCATTAAAATCAGCCTCCTCGAACACAACAGGGTGGATCAAGGTGGAAAGTGAATCTGAAGGGGCGGATGGGAAGAATCTGGCACAACTCATCAAGAAGTCTGTGAATTTACTATCATATGAGTTGTCATAGTTATGTCAACATAGACGAATATGAACCAGATTAACTCAGAGAAAGGTTTGCAATGGATAGCAATGTTCTGGGACCTGCTGCATTTGATTATAAGCTATTCTTCTGAAGATCACTGGAGTGGTTTTTACCAGAATGCACTGTCTCCAATTACAGGTAAAATAATAGACTTTGTAAAAAACAGAAACCTGGATTGCAGTCATCTGTGAATATGATTACAAGTGTACTCAGACCTTCCATCGAGTTATCTTAGAAACATTTGTACTTGGATCATTTTACAGTAGTTTATGAATCTGCCAAAAGATTGTTCCACAGGTGATTCACTTGTATCATGACATGTAGGCTTGTGTAAGGGTTTTAAACAAACCATATGGGCACCATGTATGGAATTTAGAGAATGCTCCCTAAATTTTGAATTGGGAGCTATCTGAATGGAAAATCAAATGAATAAGAAAGACTTAGCAGTTTTCTTATGGGAAAGTTCTACTACCAAGATCTCAGAAGCAGTTGAGAATAGACAGAAGGTGTTTGTTGGGAGCAGAATTGAAAATTCTGAACTGCTTTACAGGAAAAGACGAGTGGTGGGTAAATGAGGTGAAAAAATGAGAAAGGACACATCTACCTAAAGTGAAGTCATCCATATTAATATCTACATTATCTCCTTCTTTATAGAGAAAAAGGGCAAAGATTAGATGTGTTAAAATATGGTGGTATGATCAATATAAAATGGCTCAGGCAAAGGATCTTTCAGGGGAATGGAGGGAATCTCTTTGAAGTTTGAGAACATGTATAGCTACTGAATTTTTATGAAATGGATAAGATTAAATTGGCACATGTAAAACAGCACCTTTGGAAAAAATATGTTAGACTGACTGTAGGTATAAAAAAAAGATTGGAATGTTTAGTCCAGAGATGCCAAGAATAAAGAGGAAAAATAAATGTGATCAATGTGAAAAAAAAATATGGAAACTGGTAAATAAACATTACTAAGAATTCAATGGTACATTTGGGTCTTCTTTCTAGGAGTATGTGGCACATGAAATATATTTTGCAGGCATGAGCAAAGCATGGAAAACCTTTCAACAACAAGTACCCTCTCAGCCCCTGCGTGTCTGTGTGACCCAGGGCAAGTCTCTGATCCCCATTCCCTCCTCTGTCAAAGGCAAAGTTGAGGTAGTTTACCTTCAAATATTTTTCTAGTGCTAAGTACACATTATACTTAAAAAAAACCTGAAACCTATCACGGATGCCAACCCTTACTCATTTATTGAATGAGGTGTAATTCACAAGTAATAAGAGCTCAGTGAATTTTTATATGTATCTGTAATCACCACCCAAATCAAGACAATTTCCAGCACTTGAGAGGGTTCCCTGAGTCCTTTCCCAGCCAATATACTTTGCCTAAAGGTGGTCATCTAATTTGATATCTACTTCAGTAGGTTAGATTTGCCTGTTTTTGAACTTCGTAAACATGGAATCATATGGTATTTGATTTAATTTGATTTAAAATATCATTATTTAACTTAGCTATTAGTGTTATTCAAAATAAATAACCTTAACTATAATTGAAGGTAATTGTCTCAGCATGGTGCTATACAACTTTATGTGTTCTTTGTGTTTTATGCAACTAAGGTGGTTCATGTGATCTTTTTTAGTGTGCCAAAGCTATTTGGGTAATTTTCTTCCAGGTGGAAATATCCTCCTATCTCAACTCTGACTGTCCAATTCTCATTCAATTTCAGGATCCAGGTCAAGTCCACTGTCTTCATGAAGCCTTTTCATAACTATTCCAGTCCACATTACTGCTCTGCTTTTTGGCATCTGTGTGGTTCTTAGTCTGTAATACTTAGGATAGACATTAATCATACAGCACTTCATATTATTTAACTGTTCCACATATTTGTAACGTCTGCTTTCTAAAAAACTACATGTGCCAATGAAAAGACAGTTTCATTTGTTATTTTTTTAAATCCCAGAATAATGTAAATACCATTGAATAAAAATGGTTGCCAGTAAGCATGTGTGTGTTGTTCTCTCTCTTATATAACCATATAAGAATGTGGGCTCTGGATTCAGACAGCCTGATCTGGATTGAGGCTACTATTTATAAGCAGTGGGCTCATGGGCAATTTGTATAACTTGCCCATGTAAGCTTTAATTTTACCATCTCTAGACGTCATGGCAGAATTTACGTACGCATACAAGGTGCTCAGAACTTTTCAATTTGCCTAGGATTTTCAATCTTATTATATACTCTATTGCAAAACCATTCTTCATGTGTGGTTTGGTCACATTTCACTAACATTGTTCTGGTCTTAGAACTGAGCTAGTGAATTGTGTTTGAATGCTTGTCCCTCAGAAAACCATTTCAGGGTGATCCATTTAGATGATCAATTAAAGAAATAGCTTTCTTTCCCACTTAAGCCCCTATCTATTGATTTTAATCTATGCTAATAGAAGGAAGTGCCACTACATTCTGATGTAGCATTTACCAGGCTCCTAATAGGAGCCAACGTTATGAGGGGTGCAGGTATGTGCGTGTGTGTGTGTGTGTGTGCATGTACATGCAGAATTAGGTTTTTAATAGATGACCCAAGTACTGGGTAACAAGTTAATGGGGATGATATAAAATATCACTATCTGAGTATCTACAGTAGTTTTTTCCTAAAAGTTTCTTTTCAGTAAAATCTTTGAAACTAATAAAATTAGAAGTAAAATATTAGAAAAAATGTCAAACTGTATCTTTTTCCAAGTGACTTTTAGCTATGTGTAAACTCAAGGGAATGAGATATTTATTTGTATCCAAAACTTTAGTAATGAGTACATAATTTGGCTGAAAACTTTCTAGCGGAAAATTAGGCCAATATATATTACACATTAATGAACAGTTATTCTTTTGAGGATTATGGTGGAAATGAATGCTATTCTTGCCTACCTATATTCTAAAAGTATTAAGACCATTTTAAATTAAGCCTTGAAACACAGGGGTTGGAGGAAAGAAGGAGTACATCACCACACAATGATGCGGTCACAATGTGGGGTGCAAACCTGTTTCATGGATCTTTTCCTGAATCAGCCTTATGTTCAAGTGAGTGTATCATAAAAAGAAAAAAAAAAATACCAGCAAGTAAAACATCAAAAACAACAACAAAAGAACTTTTCATGGACTCCCAGATGAATGTGGTTTTCCTTCCATTTTTGAATTAATTGAATTCTGACATAATACTCCCTTCCTCTCGCTGTCCAATTCTTTGGTATTTATTCAGCAATTTTGGTCATATTTTGGTAATGATGTAGATTTATGGAGGATATGACAGATGATTCATACAAAATCTTTTTTTTTTTTAATTTCTGGAATCCTCTTGGCATGACTTCCAAAACTCAGCCACTAATAGAACATAAATATAGAGTGGCTATGTTTCTATTTCTAGAGAAAAGAGTAGTAACTATAAGTACTGAAGACCTGGGGGTGGTTGGATTTTAGTACTTCAAGATCATACTCATTTGCAACTTTTTAGGGTCATATTCGTTCTGTGTTTATCATGGTGCTTTGTAATAACATGGCTGGCCTTTGGCAATTCTGTTTGTGTATACATTCTATATTTTTCTTTCAAATTTTCCTATTTATTTTTGGAGAGATTCATTTGAGTTCTAGGAACATTCTGGGAAACTTAGAAATGAACAGGTGTAGAGCAAATATGTAAAACTTCTAGATGTTGTTTTTGTTAAACGTGATGACAAAATTTTAACACCTCTTTCTCCAAGACATTTAGTGCTTGCTGTCTGTATGTTCACTTTACAAGTGGACTTCATTTTGATATCTTCGTAATGAAAGTCTTTAAGGGAAAGGAGAATCTGTCCTAGTCTGTGAAATAATACAGAAAAAAAAAAGGCTACATCAACCTGAATATATAAGTTCAAGTTTGTAATTTAAAATTGTTTATTTTTGGGGTGCTTGGGTGGCTCAGTCGATTAAGCGTCCTATTTTGGCTCAGGTCATGATCTCTCAGTTTGTGAGTTTGAGCCCCATGTGGGGCTCTGTGCTGTCAGCTTGGAGCCTGGAGCCTGCTTCGGATTCTGTGTCTCCCTCTCTCTCTGCTCCTCCCCCACTTGTGCTCTTTCTCTCTCTCAAAAATAATAAACATAAAACATTTTTTTATTTGTTTCTTTTCAATTGCTTATTTTTTTGTCTAAACTTGAAAACAGCCAATACCCAGCTTCCTTTGTGTTTGGAAAGAGAAATCAATTCACTTTTTTTTTTTTTTTTAACTAAGATGTAAAATGCTTTCAACATTCACCAAATCATTACTGAGGGTCTGCTATGTGCCAGATCTTTGTTAAGGCCCAGGGATTCCATGGTGAGAGCTGATGCAGATCCTGCTTTGGCCTCCTGGAGCTTACAAAACAGAGTCACACATTTTCTTCATGTCTTCTTTATCTGGCAATGCTATTCATATTTTAATTACATATGATGAGCTTTTCAATTTAATATGTGTATATATATGTATATATATATATATATACACTTAATTATATCATGTAAACGATGACTGATTCAAGTATATAGTGACTGTATATATTATGCTTAGCTTCTTTTATTAAGGTAAATTGACATATGATGGTATATTAGTTTCAGGTATACAATGTAATGATTTGATAATTGTATATATTGCAAAATGATCACCACAATGTCTAGCTAACATTGATCACCACGTGTAGTTACAACAATTTTTTTCTTGTTATGAGGACTTTTAGGATTTACTTTCAAATATGAAATACAGTATTATTAACTATAGTCACCATGCTGTACATTACATCACCATGACTTATTTAATTTATAACTGGAACTTTATACCTTTTGATACCACTATGACCCATTTTGCTCTTCCCCTCCCACCACTGCCACCCACCAGTCTGTTCTCTGTATCTATGAGTTTGTTTGTTTATTTGTTTCTGTATATAAGTGAGATCATACAGTATTTGTCTTTCCTTTCTCTGGCTGACTTATGTCACTTAGCGTAATGACCTCAAGATCCATCCGTGTTGTTGCAAATGGCAAGATTACTTCCTTTTAACATCTGAATAATAATCCACTTTATATATCTCACATGTATATAATCTCACATCTTCATCCATTCACCTATCAATGGACATTTATGTTGTTTCTATATTTTGGCTATTGAAAATAATGCTGCAATGAACATGGGGGTACATATATCTTTTCAAGTTAGCATTTTCATTTTCTTCAGGTAAATACCCATGAGTGGAATTTCTGGATCATATGATAATTCTATTTTCAAGTTTTTGAGGCATCTCCACACTGTTTTCCATAGTGGCTGTACCAACTTATGTTCCCACCGGCAGTGCACCGGGGGTCCCTTTTCTCTACATTCTAGATAATTCTTGTTAGTTCTTAACTTTTTGATAGTTGCTCATCTGACAGGTGTAGGTGGTATCTCATTGTGGTTTTGATTTGCACTTCCCTGATGATTAGTGATGTTGAGCACCTTTTCATGTACCTGTTGGCTATCTGTTTGTCTTCTCTGGAAAAATATCTATTCAGATCCTCTCCCCATTTTTTAATTGGATTGTTTTATGTCTAGCTTTTATGAAATGCTTCTTTTATGGGAGAAAATCTGTATATTGACTCCTAGTGTTCTTGAATGTTTACATTTTATTTCAATCAAATGAAGATACAAATGATTATTAAATAATGCTGTCTATAAATATTCATAAATGAGACAATGTTTGTATATACAAATTGTATTTTAAGCCCATACACTTTATTTATTTCATTTTTTAAGTACATACAATTTAATCAAAGTCAGGTTTTAAAATGATTACACAGGACACTTGTAGAAGGTACATTTATAAAGTTAAGCACATTTATAGCACATATGGATGCTGGATAATTAAAATAAGCTCTGCATGGGAGTTTACTTTAGAAACGGGCACAGGGTAATATTTTAATTTCCATATGCTTTGAGTAATTGTATTTTAATATCTTTTTCTTCTCAGAAGTGGTTATTTCATTTATTTTTAATGAGAATTCAATACATTTAAATTTGTTCTTTTCCCAGATCTATTAAGGAACTGGACCTTAATTTACTGTGACCCTGGGCTGATGCTTTATTCCCAGAACAAAAATATTTAATCATTTTGTATAATATTGACTTGGCTTAGATTAGGTGTTATATTCTCTAATTTCTGTGTCTTTTATTGAAAAGGTAATGAATGTTACATTTTATGTATATATACTATGGCAGTCTAGCGCCCCCCAGATCTTTCTTCTGGACTGCAGAAATTATTCGCACTGGGAGTGCTGTCAGAAGAAGGGCATCAGCTATCAGCCTTCTTCTGCATCATGTCGAATCCCCTGCCCTGAGCAGCCCACATCCAATGGCTGATCAACATAGAGTACAAAGACCCAGTGGTCTCTGAAGGGCTTTCTAACCCCGTGGGTCCCTGCGGGACAGCTGAGGCTGCTGCTGGTGGTGTTGGGATTGGAGTGCAGCTCAGATTCTCTGCTACCTACTCTTTCTTCCACAGCGGTTGATTCCAAGAGCTTTCCCATGCAAACACTCCCAAATCAGAGGATGCTATCTGGGGAACCCAAGGTGTGAAACATGCCCACCGAATACTCAGAAGTCAAATGTCTTGACGACACTGCAGATTAATGGTCAATTCTGATAGCTATTACTACTCTGAAATGTATTCTAATCAATTAATTGTTGTAAATGTTAATGAAGATAGAGTATCTTGAGTTTACTAATATTTTCTGATTTTTTAAAACAATCAGCTTCTTAATCGCGGTTAGCTAGTAATGAATTACAAGCAGATGAACAGCATGGCAAATAATTGAACACACCAGAAAAAAAAAATCCACAGTAATCACATTTTTCTTTTGTCAAAGTCTTAGTACTATTTTGACCTGCAGATTGAGCAGGCTGTGGTCTGATTTGAAACAAAGGAAAAGATGAAACAGACGCTTGTTAATCATCCTGGAACTTCTAAAACAGCTGTTGCTATGGGAGATACTGTCCCAGTATTTCTTTTGAATTTTACATGAGGACATTTACTCCCTCTTTGGCATTGCAAATTACAGGAGTGATTTAGGTAGTTCTAAAACACACAGCTCCTCTTCCCGATTCGAATGCACGGCTTTGCTTTTTGGCATCCATTTGAAGGTAATGCCTTTTCAGCAAAGCCAGGAAAACTCTGTGAACTATAATTGCTCACTGAAAACGTGTTTTATTATTAGTACAATTTCTCAAGAAAGCTGTAAAGAACAGAAACTGTACTTAGGGAGTTAATAAAACAATACCGCTGTTTCCCTAGCCAGTTTTTCCAGGTGCAACGCCTGCTCCTCTCAAAAAAATCTATAGTTTCAGAGTAGAATAACCCCTGCGCATGTATCAGTGGTCAAACCCAGAGAAGTGGGGGCTGATCCAAGAGAAACAAGATTAAAAATTCAACAAAAGACAGGAATCTGGACGTGCACCAAGCAACTTTTCATCAGCATGTCTGTCCGAGAGGAAACATTTTCCAGTGGCCTCCTTCCTTTTTCGTTAGGCATGAGCTCAACTGCAGTGTTCCCAGGCACTACAACGGACTGCTGCAGGCACCGAGACGCATTAATAAATGATGCCTTCCGTTAAAGGTAGTTTGGACGCCCTGCCCCCTCAGGTCAAAGTCAAACCCTAGCGAGAACCCAATTCTAGCACATTTCTCTGCAGCCCACGTGGGGACTCCCTGTGACTCTCCGAATGGCACAGGATTTGTGTCAGGTGGAGGGCCAATGTGGCAGGGAGAAAGAACGATATTACTTATGCTGACCTCTCCTAGAGCAATGGCAGAATTTCCGGAACTCATTAACTGCTGCCTCTCCTTCATTTATTTTCCACTTAGGCTCACTCCAACTCCAGCTGTGGGTGCAGAAGCCCCGGAAGCAGGCGGAGCAGGCCAGGTGCCGGCAGAGGGCGCATCTCCAGCCGGAAGCCAGAGAGGCTTCCACCTGGCCACGGGGAAATGCAGGACTGCGCCTCCGTGGCAAGGTTTTATCTCCCTCGGCTTCAGCTGATAAACAGCCCCTATCAGGCGCGTACATGTGGAAGTCAGAGACATTGAAAACACACAGGGTTCAAGTGTTTTGCACCACGCGGTGTTTACAGGAAAAGGAAAGCCTGGTGAGTCATCCTTCTGTTTTTAAATGGTAACTACTAAAAATTTATATGTGCACATTGCCACTCTGTGCATTTAAATTGACCAAACATTAATGTGTTCAGAGGATGACGTGTGAACAGAATGCTACTTACTAAGGAACTGTAATAGAGTGATTTCAAAAGGCCCATGAGAAGATGGAGAATTAGAAAGATATTTTGCTTTAGCCGTTTCATTTTTATCCACCTGGAAGAAAGCAGGGATCACGCAGGTCACCATCATCAGTAATCAGGAATTACAGCAAACCCAATCCCAGTGACAGTTTGTCCATAGGCCATGATGTGGGCTGTAGCCTAAAATAAGGGAGAGGAAGCAGGGCTTGAGGAGGACAGAAGACAGCCGTGATGCTGGTAGAGAATTTGAGCTGTAGCTTTTCCAGTGCTCTGCTACTCTCCTTCCAGTGGGGGTGCTACACAAATTATTTTAGAGTTGTGTCAAACCACACTTTTGCAGAGTTCCTCAACTTGGCGTCATCAGCAGACCACATGAGCATGCCTTCTGTGAATTCCTTCAAGTGATGTAAATATTGAACAGAAGGGGACCTACTAGTATGTGTCAAGGAATGTTCCTCCAGGGTGACACTGTTTCATTAATCGGTATTCTTACACATAGTAAACAAAATGCGGGTCCTGCTAATTGCTACAGTACAACTCCCATTTCTTGTGTTGTTTATGAGACCCGGACCTGCCAAGTGACTTGGCTAAATACAGACACACTTGGCTATTTTTTTTTTTTTTTTCCCTGAGGTAGAAGGATGCAGCTCTGAGGTAGAGGCTATCAAGTTAGCTTGCCTGGGTTTGAGTCCTGGCTCAAGTATGTACTATTAGCTATATGTCTTTGAGCAAGTTACCTACCTTCTCTGTGCCTTGGTTTCCTCATCAGTAAAATGGGGATAACAACAGTGTGTGGGTTCCTGTGAGGATGGAACGAGTTAGTGACAAGTGTGCATGCCTAGAGCAGCGCTGAGGCCACAGTTGGTGCTGTCCCGGTGTTTGCGATGGCTGTCATTATCACCACTGGGCCCCTTTCCCCAGAGAAACGGTGCGCCTGTTTCTTGTTGGTATTTAACCTGTGTTGACAGGCAGTGATCACTGTTCACTTTGAAGTGCAGAGAAAAATAAAGATTTAAAAATCGGCTATAGAATTTTCCTGAAAATATCCCTGTTGAAGCATCCTTTCTTTATAGCACAGATTATATGGGCTAGAAAATGCTCAATGGATATAAAATATATAGTGAATATTGTGTTCTCCCAAATATAGCATGAATTCTGCTGAAAGGCTTTTTCGTTCCTACCAGTAGCTAAAGTTATCACCCGTGGGGAAGAACAAGTGGCTTTGCTATATCACTATACATCCTTGAGTCAGTTATTTAACCTCGCTGAGCCTCAGGTTTTAATTCTTTTCTTACTAAGAAATTGGAATGAGAATGTAAATTTTATAAATTCATTTATTCAAAGGCAGTGTATTGAGTAACTGATAGGTATCTTGCATAATCTAGATTTTAAAGGTTGAACTCAATGTGAATAAAACAAAGTCTTTGCTGTGACAGTAAACAGATATTAAAAAAAAATCTAATACATTAAGGGATAAACAATGCTGTAAGAATACAAAGCAGAATAAGGGGCAAAAGGGTGATAGGGAGCAAGGGGCAGCAGGTATGACAGCTTTTCTAAGAGTGGAAGTTCCCATATTTGAAAAATTTTGACGTTGTACACAACACTGTGAAATTTTTTACTGGAACTGAAAGGCGAGGAAATCGCCTTTTCTCTTAAAAGGCCTTTTCTCTTAAAACTGTCCATAGGCACATGATGCTCTTCTCCTACGGTCTTCTTTTTGGAGCTCCCATAGCATGGCCTGTGATATGCTGAAGGCCAGGTCAGGGGTTGGGGGTTGGGGGTTGGGGGTGTGTGGAGGTTTTTGGAGGATAGATGCTCATCCCCATGTGAGAAGCCTAGATGATCCTGAGGAGAAGGGCATTTGCCCATGTTTTCACGGTTTCAGTATCTCTTCATGGGCAAAGAAGATAATGGCATTTGTTGCTATTTCAGCAATGAATTGCTTGCTCTGAAACCCCTCAAGATAAACCTCACCCCAGATCTACCAGGTCTCCCCATTCTCACCTGGAACTTTCTTAGCTGAAGCATTGGCAAGCAATTCCCTGGTTTTTCATTTTTTACCCTTGACAACTTTCTCCAGAGAAGTCTGAGCGCCCTCAGGCCTTTTCACCTCTTGCAGCTTAGAGGGAGGGCAGGGCTATTAGTGACTGTGGCAACTGAAAGTTATTTCTGGGCTATTTGAAATCCTTCATAAAAACTCCAGGAAACTCAGCAACTTCTGCACAGCATATGTGATCTTAATGTGGAAGCTGTTGTTCCTCTGGCAAGGACCCTGTGCAGCACAATTGGATTTGTTCCTCAAGAAGTGTCAGCGAGGCGCCGTAAGGATTCGTAGGCTGAGCTTTGGTCGGAACTTGTATGTTTTTTAGGTTCCCCGGGACTTCAAATTGCCCATGACTGGTACAGAAGACCCCTCGCTGACCGTTCCTCACAGCGTTTTTTGTGGCTGTTCCATCTTTTTGCTGAGCCCTTATTCTTTTCCAATTGAAGTGCTCTCAAAGTGTAAATCAAAAGTGAAAGTTGGACAGGGGGATTGGACCTGAATGAAAGTCTGTTTTCTTTCTTTTCCTTCTCAAATGGAATCGTCTGAATTTCAAATCATGTCAGTTTGCTTACTCTGGCTGAATTTCTTATTTCTCCTGTTGATTAATTCTTGATATGAGACCATAGTTTGTCCTAATATTGTTTTCAGTTATTTCCAAAGAGATCTTTGGAAATAATTTATTTTTTCAGGGAATATTCTGGGTTTCCCCTCCAAACCTATGAGCCTTGTCAGTACTGTCCAGAACTTGGATGTCTCAACAGGCCTCCCATGTCGTACGTTCTCCTGGATTTACCCTTTGAATGTGCTCTATGGAACAGATCCTGGGTTCTTAGATTCTAAGTAACACTAACTCTAAACCCCACCTCGACGTAATAGTTCTCATAAACATTCGAATTCTCAGATGAATTATATAAATTAATTGTTGTAGACTTTATAAAGCTGAAAGCTCTCTTCTTTTAAAGGAAATGTGTTAAAATACTTTAAGGTTCTCCTTAAATTTGAGCAATATTTGAATAAGTCATCACCACTGCCAGGCTACTACTTGGGTTTGGTGCCATTTTGTAAGTGCTTTCTATTTGGGCTTTCAGAACTGCTAGTGGGTTGAAGGAGAGTCCACAGTCATCATTTGTTCTTTTCCAGGATTAGATTACATGATAGTTGCTAAGGTGATGTTTTACACAGAATATGTACTTTCGTGTGTCAACACAGGTTTTAAAAGCTCCCTAGGTATACTCTGGGTCAGACAGGCTAAAAATTTGTGCCATTGGTTTCTCACAAACAGATACTGGCAAGCTTGTGGGTGATGACAGGAATGTAAACAGTGAAGCAGAACTCCTATCAGTGGTAATCAGGAAAGAAAGGACTCAACTGATGCCTAGCACCCAAGGTACAAAAAGGCAAAGCTAAGTGGAAAATGTCTCAGCAGGCACATTATGTCTACTAGTACATATCGTGACACTGTTTGCTTCTCTCTAGTGAGTTTTCCATTAACTTCATCAAATATTTAAAACTCACCCTTTTCAGAACTGTCAGTTCATCCCCTTCAGTACTTAGTTATTGGGTGCTGAGTACCTGGTACTTGCGTTTGTGTTCTGAGAGAGGTGGAAAGCTCCGATTTCAGTCTCAGCACTGCCTCTCCTGGTAGGCCATTCCTACCTGAGTATTAGCAGTACTGAGAGAGAGAAAAATGGGAGGCAGAGTTCGCAGGCAATTTTTTTTCCCTTTTTTTCTGGAATGGCTATGATGACGATAAGATAAACCAGCAACTTTTGTGCAAGGCATTGTTAGCTCCTCTCATGGTAGAAAAGTGCTCTGGAAAGTCAGGGACAGAGAGAAATTGTATGCCTGCATCTGCTCCTGGTTACACTTCCCTAAATTTCTACCGGAGCAGCCTCTGTGCTCTGTCCCTCGTTTGCACTCAGAAAAAAGCTTCTTTCTCATAAATGTTTAACCTGTAAACTTCATAGGTCATGGAAAGTGCTACAGAGACCAACGCAAAGGGCCTCAACTCTGCCAGCACCCACCACCTTCAGCTTCAGGGGCTGCTTGTAGAGGGTTACTTTCAAAGTTCAAACAAATGGGTTGAGAAACAGCTTTTTGGAACCTACCCTCCTCTTAAAAAAGATCGTAACAAGATTATGAGTAAAATCCCCGAGAAGCTATCTTTAAATTACTTGAACCATATGTAATCTCCGAGAAATTTACAAGAGTTAATTCTCCATTTCTCTTTCTCTCCCACCCTTGCCTTCTCAAATTCCCTCACTTAATTTATTCTCATAATTGGAGAAATGAGCAATTTTCCTATTCTGTTAGAATGTCTGTGAGATGATAAAGAGAAAAAAAGTTAATCAAATGGAAGAATTTGCGGAGGGATATTAGGTTCAGAAATAAATTATTTCAACATGTGAGGTTTTTATTGGGCTGCCAAAGAAAATCCATGCAGTAGGTCACAAGAATAGAATCAGTAGCGGGTAGGCTTAAGTTTCTTGGTTTAGAAAAACTTAAGATGGGTGTTCAAATATTAACATTTTCTAAGAAGTTGGGTGGTTTGGAGTAGAGTATGTACTTACGAGTATAAATTCAGAGAACAGATTTTGGCGAACTTGATTAGAACTGAATTTAACAATTATTAATCATCGTCATTAAGAATGACACACTATATTTGACTGTATTTTGTTTTAATATTTTAAATTATAAGTACTGGGCTAGAAGGAAAGAAATTGAGTCATAGTGCTGATTTTGTCACTAACGAGAAATGCAGTTTGGGGAAAATTCATTTAAAATTTAAGGGTCTCAGTTTACCAAAGGTGAAAATTGTGATGCCTAATGAGATACTTTCCAGCCTTCCAGCTCAAAGATTCACTCCAGGCACAGCAGAGGTGTTTTCAGCTTCACTTCAGATTTGTCCTCTGCTTCCTAATCAGATTTGGTTAGAAATGGTACTACATTTCTGGATGCTTTGTAGTTTTTATAAACCTGTGCTATCACACAAGTAAACTTTTGCGCCTTAAACACAAGTTTGGGGGCTGCAGGTACTAAAAAGATGCATGAACTAAAATTTGAGTGCTACAAGCTCAGTTGACTTCTTAAGGGTTTTCTGGAAAAAATTATGTTGGTTTCTTTTGTAGGCAATAAATGCTTTCTGTGTAGTTCTGAGTTAAGTGATATTTTCATTCTTGTTCTACATTTCTAAATATCTAACTCTGAAAATACAGTAGGCTTATATGACAATCGGTAAAACAAAATTAGGAAGCTTCATGAAGTTGGCCATGATAATCAAGAGGCAGAATCATAGACCTTAGAGAGTCTGAGGAAAGCTTTGGAAACCCTCTTACAAACTTGCACACCGACAGGCATTCGCATGCACGTATGTTTGCATACGATCTCAAGAGGTTCAAAAGGCAAAATAATTACTTTCCCTAGAGGGTTTTCAGAGGCCCAATATGCAGTCTCTAAATTTCAGACTTGGCAGTAATCTTCATCATCTGCACTGCAGCCTTGGAGATAACTAGGGCAGATAGTGGCAACTCTTACTATCCACATAAGGGGAGAGTGTAGTGGTGTAGATAAAACAAAATTGGTAGATAATTCTCAAATCAGTTTTCTTTGATCGTGTAACACCTCTTTTAGTTTCTTTTGCTTTGTGTTAATGTTGAAATCTGTGCTTTTCGAGAGCGCACCAGTTGTTGGTTAGCCATATTTGTGGTAAATTGCTGGCACAAAGCCAGCTTGAATTTAAAATATGCTGCGGATGGCCTACAAAGTGTATGCAATATATATGGATAGTTACGAGCTGTCACAACGTTTCTGTGTATTAGCACCCATTTTACTCCGAAGAGAAATCTGAGCACATTAAAAAAAGTTGCAGTAATTTCCACACAGAGAGATACATTTTACCACAGCATGTGAATAGACTTCAGAGGGTGGCTACAATTTCTCCTTCCAGATTTTTTGAAGAATAATAATAATAATCTACTATATTTAGAGGTATATTCTGCTCTGAAATAGCATGAGAAAGAACAAAAGAAAATATTTGGCCTCTCTTTCCTCTCTCTTCCCCACCCACCTCTTCTTTTCTCACCATTTCTCTGTGGTCACTTTCTCTTCTCAAATTCCGAAGAGAATTTTAATGTGGACCTAACTCATTGTGTCGTTCTGGAGAATTCTTGGTGATACCCTAAAATGACGCTGAGTCTGATTCTTATTATAGGCAGAGCTGAGCAGAGCTTTTAAATAAATGAAACTGTTTGTGAGGGTTTGTTTTGCTAATGCTTATATCATTCATTTCACCATTAGAACAATATTCTCCAGTAGATATTAACAGTGGTATATATATATTAGGACCATAAGGGGCTGAGTAAATTTTCTCAGGCCACTAAGTTGGTACGTGCCAAAGCCAGGCCCAATTAGCTGCACATCTACATTCCCTTCACATATCTTTAACTTCAGCTTCAAGAACTGTTTAAAGATATAGTAGATGTTCAATTAATAGTCATGTTCTCTGAAGAATATGACTAACTTCACAACCTCACTGGCTTCCTAATGTGGCATCTAGCCAAACGTACTACTATCATCACCTTTTCCCCTGGACTGGATATTGAGTTTCTGTGCTCTTTGAAGCAGGATGGTAGACTAGACACCCCCAGCTGGAAACTTCATGTTCCGGAACCTATGCAATTGAATGACATCCTCATTAATAAACATTCTTTGAAGTTGTATGAATTGAGACATCCACATAAGCCTGTTAGATAATAACATGTATTTTAGTCACATAATAGAAGATGAATGGACAAATACACCAAAGAGTAGCTGAGTCAGTTTTATCCTGGTGTTACCTAACCCAAAGAATGTTTGATAGAAACATCTTGAAGAATTAGGAAATATTAAATGTTGACATTTTATGAATACAGTGACTTTTTTCTCTCACTAATAATGTTTCAATCCTGGAAAACATTAAAGTAATTGCAATGAGCTTTTATGTATCAGAGAAAATTCAAAGCAATGTTCTTATGTCTGATATTTAGTTAAGCTTTATAATAGTATCTATCATAGAAAGTTCTAGAATGACTTTCTGTTATGTTTTGAAGGCAAAACACTTACAATACTGCTATAATTATTTTTTTATTTCAATAAACTTATTTATAATTGGTCACTTCTACTATTAGCTCAGATCTTAAATCTCTTGAAGTTTTTAATGTTTGTGTAAATAATGGCATCTACTGAGGAAGTTACCAGGCTTGGGGTTCTTGAACATACTGGATTCGTTGACTCTAAGGTTCTGAAAAAACCAGGAATCCATTTACATTTGCTTCAGACAGCAGGACACTGGCAGATGTTTATGGCCTACTTTGCTTGCTCTGGTGCTTAGTTTCTCTAAATACAGTTTCCATCATGCAGAACCTCTCCAGACATTCCAGGCTTTTCTCAAATGCCACTGTTAAGGTTTGTAAAACTGGGGGAGCAGGGAAAAGGGGGCAGCTGCAGGAGTAGCATATGGAAGAAGTGTGCTATGTTGCTCTGCCGTGTTTCGGGGAAAGAGAGACGAAGATATGAGGACAGGATGATTAAGTACACCTTCCTGTATATTACACATGGGACTTAGTAAACAACCGTGTTCTGTCATGATGTGCTCTGTTGTGGTATGCTTAAGAAAAACCTGTGCAAACACTGTAAGGAAAGGTGGCTCATAGGAAGGTGATCTGTTGATGTTGAGGGGAAGGCTGTGGGAAGAGTGGATGAACTCTCTCAGGGACAATGCCAAACGTGGAATTCACGTTTGGCTTCTCTCTAGGCCACGCAGGCCATGTAAGCTTCTGGTGACACCTGGGTCTCAAAGAACCCTCACTTACTCAAGTTCTTTCCTTTTGAGCACTTTTGAGGATATTTGGAGACCTTGGTGATTTGGTAATGGTCCTCAAGAGTATTATTCAGTGGTTTTGTAAATTCACTTTTGCTTAAAGCTACCTCCCCTGAACAAAGACAGATGTAGGTTTTATGGAGGCCACTACTTACAATTTTTGGAGCCCTCTTTAAAAAGAATACGAAATTCCAAATACAAAATTAGATACAGAAGTGTTTAGAAAGTGTTTAGAATGAGAAAAGGAAACACATTGAATCAGAAAATTAAAAAAGCTGACAATTGCCACAGACATAATAAAATTCAGAAAAATAATGCAAGGGGAACCTGGTGGCTCAGTCTGTTGAGCATCCGACTCTTGATTTCTGCTCAGGTCATAATCTCCCAGTTCATGAGTTCGAGCCCTGCGTCGGGCTGTGCGTCGTCAGTAGATTGGGGTTCTCTCTGTTCCTCCCCCTCTTGTGCTCTCTCTCAAAATAAATAAATAAACTTAAAAAAAGAAAAAAAGATATTAATAAACTGCCTGCCACATTTCTATAATGCCTTTTTTTAACCTTTATTATTTTTGGCTGCATAGTCTCTGCCTTTTTTTTTTAAGCCTTAATTTTTTTTTTTTTTAGAGCAGTTTTAGGTTTACAACAAAATGAAGAAAAAGTAACAGAGATATCTTAGGTAACCCCCTTAGCCTCCTCTATTACTGACTCACCAGAATGGTGCATTTTTTTTCTTAAATTTTTTCAACATTTATTCATTTTTGAGAGACAGAGAGAGACAGAGTGCAAAAGGGAGAGGGAAAGAGAGAGAGGAAGACACAGAATACGAAGAAGGCTCCAGGCTCTGAGCTGTCAGCACAGAGCCTGACACGGGGCTCAAACTAACGAACTGCGAGATCATGACCTGAGCTGAAGTTGGCGCTGAACCTACTGAGCCACCCAGGCGCCCTGCATTTCTTTTTTTTTTTTTTTTTTAACCAAGGATGAACCTACGTTAACACATCATTATCACCCACAGTCTGTAGTTTGCTTTAAGGTTCATTCTTGGTGTTGGACATTTCACAGGTTTAGACATTTCACAAGTGTAATAACATATATTCATCTATGCTCTGCCTATTCGTCTCTTCCCCCAGCTCCTGGCAACCACCGATCTATTCACTGTCTCTATAGTTTTGCCTTTTACAGAAAATCTTATATTGGAATCCTATGATATGTAGCCTTCTCATTTTGGCTTCTTTCACTTAGTAGTATGCATTTTAGGTTCCTCAATGGTTTTTCAGGGCTTAATAGCTTATTTCTTTGTAGCATTGTCTGGATGTGCCACAGTTTATTTATCCATTCAACTACTGAAGAGCATCTAAGTTGTTTCTAGTATTTGGCAATTATGAGTAAAGTTGCTACAAACATTTGTGTGCTGGTTTTTATGTGTGTATAAATTTTCAATTCCTTTGGGAATATACTAAAGAGTACAATTACTGGCATATGGTAATAATATGTTTAGTTTTGTAAGATCTGATTGCCTTTTTACAGGACAACAATTTTCTAAGATCGTTTTCTATGGAGAAGGCAGACAGATAATTCAATCTTACCTCTAACATGGCTGGATGAAATTTGTGTCTTTGTCACTGAGAGTTGGGATGCATGAAACAGAATTTCACGTGCAGATGTACTTCCTGTTTATAGTTCTGTTATAGGTTTGTGTGCTACAAACACAGAGTCTGATAAATTCTATTTCTCATGGTTGCTATAAAAAAAAAAGTTCAGTGTGGTCAGAATTGTTTACTCTGCTTCATCAAGTCTGCTTCTGCCAGGGGAAAAAAACAAACTTCTAATTGAGGCATACTAAGGTGCCAATTCATCTGTTTGCAGTGTTACAGCTCTGATGATCAGAAGAGTTTTCTGCAGACTGGCTTCTGAGTCTATACTTTTCAAGTCTTGTTCTCCTTAAATGATCCACATGTTCCCTGGGTTGTGAACTGTAGGCATGTTCATATCCTATAAGCCTGCACCTTCATGTCAGAAGAGAGAAAGAGTCGGCAAAGTATATTGCAGAGTATTTTTGGAAGCCAGTCCTATGCTGTGAAGGAGGGTAATAACTTAACAATATATACAGATGACTGTGAATCACATCAGTGTATTCCACTAAGCCCAACAAATGTACCCCAACTTAATTTCTCCGTAGCTGAACCACAAATACTCATGGCTACTTCCCTCTGTGGGAGGGAAAGTGGGCCAGTGGGGGAAAATGAGTAGAAAAAGACAGAAGCCATACTAACTGAAGTTAAAATATCCTACTGTTGCAAATTTTGTAAAAAATTATATGACTGTGTGAACACATTGGTACACCCCCTCCTAGGGCTTGACAGTGTCTGGTGTGAGGAGCCCTTAAGCTTAAGTTTCATTAGCTTCACGGTGAATTCATTTCTCTGCCATTAGCTTCTACTCTTTTCTCCACATGATTTCTCATTCACACCTGTCTTACCTTCCTACACTGTCCTGCTTATAATATTTCAGTATGTGACTATACATATACACATTCAGATATATTAATGAACTTTGTGTATTTACCTCTAATATGGATCTCAGAACTCTTTGAACTGTGAAATGGTTATCTTTGTTCCCTATGTAATATTAGCTTTGTGGATAAAATTTATCTTTGTGGATAAATATTACCTTTGTGGATAAACCTGAGCCGAAGTTGAACACTTAACCGACTGAGCCACCAAGGCGCCCCTACTGAAACATATTTTAATTCTTAAACAATCACTGAAAGATTAAGAAAATGATGGCATGAGGGGTGCCTGGGTGTGTCAGTCGGTTAAACGACCGACTTGGGCTCAGGTCATGATCTCATGGTTTGTGAGTTTGAGCCCCGTGACAGGCTCTGTGCTGACAGCTCAGGGCCTGGAGCCTGCTTCAGATTCTGTGTCTCCCTCTCTTTCTGCCCCTCCCCTGCTCACACTCTGTCTTTCTGTGTCTCTCAATAACAAATAAACGTTAAAAAAAATTAAAAAAAAAAGAAAATGCGTGAGAACATTGAAATAATGGAATATCTTTCTAAAAATTACACATATATTTTTAGTATGCTTATGTTTATTCCCACCTCTCTTTCTTCCACCTGTTAGTTGTATATATAATATACATATGCTATATATATTTGTTTTACATTGCCAAGATTTATATTTTTTGCATTATGTTACTTGGTAAGGATAATTACTAGAGTCAGTTTTACTTCTGTATTTAAATTGATTCACTGCTCACCATTGGTCTTATCACAGTTTCTACATCATTCATTGCCCACTTTCTATCATTAAGTACAAGGAGGGTCCATAGTACTCCTATTCCATGAATTCTTTCCTATGGAAAGTTTTCAGTTGATTGTCTGCCTCCAAGATTAGACTGAGTGGGCATCGTTCTTAGGTCTTATTTTACCTTGTTTTTAGAGGTGACAAACTGGTTACCAACCAGCCAGGCCAGCTAACTTTGGCGGAGGTCATCGAGATGACATGACCGTGGGTCCACCCTTAAGCTGGACGCGGGAAACCAGAGGCTCCTTCCTTGTCTTCGGAATGTACATTCTGCCCACCATTATCACACTGTTTCAAGGACGTACGCTTGAGAGAGTGTGTTGCTGTTGAGACTATTTGGTCTGAATACGTGACTATAGCCGGTTAAGGCCTCTGTATAGACTTAAGATTCTGACAGCAGGTGCAGAGATGTACGCGGTTTCTCTTGCAGTTGCTGAAGACAAGTCTTGTAAGTTCCCCTGCTTTTTAAAAACTGCTGCCTACCAATCTGGAGCGGTTTGCCCCTTTCTTCGCTCTTTCCCTGCCCTCGATGTCCTAACCAACACTAACAGACAGACTTTATTTTCCTTAATGGGGAGAATTAAGACAGAAGTTTGGATTTCTGGATTTTCTTGAAAATAGCAAAGATCTGGTAATATGACTTCCTTTTAACTGTTTCTTACTCTATTAAGGCAAAGTTGACTGTAGCTCTCTTGTTTTGGTGATGTGTGTGCTCTTTGATTCAGTGAATCCAATCTGTTTTGACCCTTTATGTATGTTCTGCTTCATCCTGTGGGACATCAGACTTAGAATTTTTTTTTTTGACATTTCTCTATTATTTTATGGCACTGAGTATTGAACTAGTCCTTTTACTATGATTTCCCCATTCACTTGTTGGTGGGCTTACTTTATTTGCATTTGTTTTTTCCCTCAGGAAGGTCTTATGTATTGTATTTCCTAAGTTCTTTCATTTTTGGCCTGTCTGCTTGTTGCCCTTATTCCAAAACACATGTGTCTGGTTATAATCTATTTTGATATAGTATAATTTTTTTTCGCTCAAGATATTGTAGATATTGCTGTACTGTTTTCTGGTTTAGTATGTTGCTGTGGAGAAGTCTGCAACCAACCTGACTTCCATCCTTTTAACTGACTTGCTTTTTCTTTCTGGATGCCTGAAAACTTATTTCTTTGTCCTTGAAACTTAATGCCTTAATACTTAATACCTTGCGATGTTGATCTTTCTATATCTTTTCCTCAGTAGAGAAGCTCTGTTCTTTAATCTGAGCTTCTCTCTCATTTCAGGGACTTTTCTTTTTAATATTTCTGAATATTTCTTCTGTTTTATGTGTTTGGATCACAATGACAGAGGCATAAAATATCCTTCTGTTATACTAGCTTTGCCTTCTATCAGCTTCTTTCTAACTTGTTTTCTGATATCAGGACTATCTCAAGCCTTTCCTTTATCCCATTAATATGACTTTAGCTCCTTCTTGCTCTTTCTAATCTATCAACTAGAGGAGTAATGATTCTAATGGTGTCGTTGCAGTCCCAATTGATCTCTGCAGACTGCCTTTATTACCTACTTCTGTTGTTTTAGGGGCTTTCATATTTTCCCCCTTCATATTGCCACTAAGTCCTTGCACACAATGAGTCAATGTAAGACAGTCTCTTAAGCTCTTAGAATGTGTTTTCTTTCCAAGTAAGATTTTTCTGTCTCTCTTGTAGGTCATGCCACTTTTCTTCCCTGTATTCCTGTTGTGCTTCTATATAACTGCAATGCCATTTCTTTTCGTCTCGCTCGTGCTTAACATGCTTTGGTTGCTCTGGAAGTGTGTCTGTGAATTTTCCAGGATCCCCTCTCCATGAGACCTCTCCTTCTCATCTTTCTCTCTCAGAGCTGCACTCTGACATCTGGGTGTTGCTAGCACTTAATTTTTCCCTAGCCTCAGGTCAAGAGAGGAGGGATGATGGAAACTCTGACTCTGCTTTTTCTTCCCTGATTTGGGCAAATTTCCTGTTTCACAGTCCACTCCATCTACCTGGAGTGTGTTCTCTTCCTGAGCCCTTCAGACCAGTCTTCTGGCTTGTGTGTGAGGCCTTGAAGCTTATGCTTCAAGTAGATGGGTTGTTTAAAATCTTCATTTTCCTTGTTTTACTTCCACATTTCTCCCAGTTGTGAGCATTCACCCTTCTTCCCCCTTCAGGATAACACTTACTGTGGGTGTAGCTCCGTTATCATGTCAACTGGGGGACAAAAGGGGTTTTACCTTCTGCTTCATCTCTCAAGTTTTGGCTCTTGTGAACAGTTTTTATATTTTTCTTATTTATCTGACCTTTTGTCTTCATTTCTGCAGTGTATTGCCAGAGGTCTTGAGCACCCTCTATTATTTCCTCTCCAGCTGGGAGGGGGAGAATGGTGGTCCCTGGAAGTTTTCTCTTCCTCTGTGGGTTCCTCTGGTGGAGATGTTTGCCAGAGTGCTCCCTTGACTTTCTCACCAGCAGCCTGCTCTCCCAGCTTCCTCTCTATTTTTAGAAATATTAGTAACATTTTGAGGACTTACTTGAATCATCTACTTTCCCTACCATTTCTTCTGAGAGATGCAGATAAGGTTAAAAGACTTCTTGGAGCAAATGAGCCTCTTTTATTTATTTGTTTGGCCACCTCTTTTCAAAGTTTATGTCATGTATTTTTGTTCCTTTCATCAAGTGTTGGAGTGGGCAGATTCTCTCATTGTCTACTACTCTAACTGGGAGGTCCAAACTATTTTGCCATTTTTTTTCATTCTTTTTCTCCTTTTAAAGAAGGTGGGCTGATATATGTGTATTTTAAAAAATTTCTTATCATGGACTTATGTTTCCCTGACTGTTTTAAAAGTTAAACATATTATGTTCAAACAGATTTTTATATCATTTATTTAAATTTGTTATAAACTATGTTTGTGACACATTAGACCACAGTTTCTTTTTTGAGCTGCTTCCATCAGTTTTGCTGTGAGAGTTATACTGGTTTTATATCAGGACATGGGAAGATGAAATATTTTTATGCATTCTGAAAAATTTAAACAGCATGGGAATTCTTTATTTCTTGAAGATTTTGTTGAATTTACTCATGTATCTATCTGGTCCTAGTCGCCATTTCAGGGGTACATTTTCATAACTATTTCATTATTTATCATGGTTTTCAGCCTATTTTTGCCTCTTGAATTAATTTTGGCAACTTTCTAGAAAATTACACATTTTATCCAGATTTTTCTTGCTTGACATCTCAAATTTTTATAATTTTTCAATCTGTGTTTATAAAGCATTTCTCATTTCTTTCATATATATTTGTATTTCCTCTTTTGAATTATTACATGTTCCAGAATTATTTTTTCTTACCTTTCCAAATAGCGAGAGCTTGGATTTATCAAGCTTAGTCTCCCTTTTTCTAATGCATTAATTTTCTTCTTTATTTATTGATATGAATTTGTATATATTAGAATGCCTTTCCTCACATTTTAGCTGGAGAGATATTTTGTTGGATTATATATTTATATCCCAGAAAAATTTACAGGTTTTCACCATCATCTTTTAACTTTTGGTATTTTAGAGGGCAAAGCATTTTTGTGCTTTCATATGTGACATGTATATTTTCTACCTAGATTCTTATTTCTAAAGTGAAAAAAGAGGGAGAAGGATGATGTGTCATTGTTGGTCTCATTCTGATGGTCTTTTTTTCAGTTCAGGAAAGTTTTATTTTGCAATATTTTTGGTTATTATTTTTGTTCATTTGCTTTACACTTGAGTAGCAATTATTTGAATGTTGGCCTCACAGTCTTCTTTCCTCCTTATCATTTCTCTCTTTTCCCCCTAATTTTCTACATACTGGAATTTTTTTTTTTTTAAGCCCAATTTGGAAATGGCTAACTTGTCCAAAATCACTGAAATGGTTATTCTAGGATTTAAGGCCAGTTTTATCTGATATCAAAATCTGAGTTCTTTTTTTTTTTTTCTTAATGTTTGTTTATTTTTGAGTGAGTGAGAGAGAGAGAGAGAGAGAGAGAGAGAGAGAGCATGAGCAGGAGAGAAGCAGAAAGAAAGGGAAACACAGAATCTGAAGCAGGCTCCAGGCTCTGAGCTGTCAGCACAGACCTGACATGTGGCTTGCACTCATGGACCATGAGATCTTGACCTGAGCTGAAGTCAGATGCTTAACCAACTGAGCCACTGGGGTACCCCTACTACTTCAAATTTCCAATATATAGTCTACTACTTACTGCTACTAATGTGCTTTAAATTTTTCTATGGATTATTTGTAAATTTTTTGAAGTTCCACTTGCTTCTTTATTTTTTCCTGCATCCTGAAGTTTTTGCAACTTAGCTTTTGTACTTCTTATAGCTTTCTGTGTCAGAGAGCCCTCCTTCTTTGTATTTTCTAGAGAATTCCATCCAGAAAAACAATAACACCACCAAAACAACAGCGATAAAGTAAAAATTACAACATCTAAGAAAGAAAAAAGGCAAGATGAATTTGGTTTATTTTCTCAGGTATTTTTTCTGCCTACAGTACATGATTGTCAGAGGTGAGCTCTTCTTCCATGTTTTCAGACTCAAGATCCATTTTTTTTGCCCCTATGTAGTATTGCTTTTAGGTCTACAAGAATGTTTTTTGGTCCTGGTGCTCATTCTAATCTCTAGATTGCAGGAATTTTTCACCTAGAGTAATCTGTGTCCTGTAGTTTGCATCTTCTCTTATCTATACAGTCTGATTATTTGCAAGAGCTCTATTTTGTAGGTTCACATTGCCATTAGGATAGCCTCTGCTCTGTAGTTTGCTTGGCTTGGCATGATGGTTCTCATCATTGCCCTCTTGTCTTCTGGAGGTGCTGTTTGAACAAATGTAGATGGATTAGTGGGAACTTGACTGTGGCTGGTGTAAGAAACAGCACACTCATGGCAGAAGATTGGTAGTCCAGCATCATGGCTGTGTGGCTGGCCAGAGAAAGAAGGGCATGAAAGGAACCTGCTAGGCTGAATCAGCTCCATTTAAGGGACCTTTCTGAAGTCTCACAAACACTTTCAATATATGTCATGGACAGAAGTTAGTCCCATCTTCGCTACCCCGCCCCAGGTGTCAGGGTAGCTGGGAATGTAGTCTTCTGTTTTGAGTTGCAATATACTGAGTAGAAAAATCAGGGTTCTGAGAAGGATGGGTTGGGGACAGTGTGGGAGGACAGACATTTGTGTAGGTTACTGGCAGTCTTTTGTCACTGCGTGGGTCTTTCTGAGTCTGAGCTGACTGCAGAAGTGATTAAAAAGTGTTCCATTATTAACCGTAAGCTGCAGAAAGGGCCAGCATGGTCACACTTATGATTTCTTCTCAGACTTGCTTATACCCCTTACATTGTGTTCAAACTTATTTCTTCCTCCATCTTCAATGATTTCATGGAACCTGCTTTGTGGGAAAGATGACAAAGTGCTAAGGTCTCACAGCAGGTGTCTCATCTTTCCACCCCCTCTCTTTTGCAGGCCAGGTTTATTCTCTTGAGGACAATGACAAGCAGATTAATCATACAGTGGTTAGTCAGGCTTGGTTCCCTGATCTCATGTCCCCCCTGCCCCACAACCACCACTTTTCTCAGAGTCCCGTAGCTCTGCCTTTGTCTTTCCTGCCGCTACCAGGATTAATCTCCCAAGCACATCTTTCTCTTTCTTCCCACTCTGTTTCTACTAATCACATTAATACCATCAACAGCGATGACTAACACTTTTATTGTGCTTTACTTCCTACAAAGTGCTTCCTCATACTTTTATTTCATTTGCACTTCAAAACCCTCCTACAGACTCTTTTCTTAAATCTTCCTCAAGACGCATGTTTTAGAGGTTAGTGATTAAACAAATCTATGTGGTTAGGTGGTAGAACCCTAACTCAACCCAGACCCCCTAACCCCAAATCTCATGGTCTTTCTACCACATGGTGATACAAGTTGTAGCTCTTATGCATTGTTCTCAGCAGGGACAGTTCAAGTGATAAAATGTCCTGGATCAGCGGTACATGGAGAAGGTAGCCTGTAAGATGCGCCTAACTGAAATAAAGATCCTGGGGTCCACATATGTAGAGATAATCTTTGCTACAAAGTAAGAATAAACAGGAACACCTGGGTGGCTCAGTCAGTTAAGCGTCAGACTCTTGATTTTGGCTCAGGTCATGATCTCACATTTTGTGGGATCGAGCCCCATGTTGAGCTCTGTGCTGACAGCATGGGACCTATTTGGGATTCTCTCCCCCTCTCTCTTTTCCTTCCCTGCTTGTGCGCACGCGCGTTCTCTCTCTCTCTCTCTCTCTCTCTCTCTCTCTCAAAATAAGTGAACATTAAAACAAAATGAACAATAATAATTCCCAGATATCTATGCATAAGGACATATGGACTCTAAAACATGTTTTTTCTCTTACCAAATATTCCTCAAACTGGACAATACTAACAGGACAAACATTGCAGAGGTTAACAAATAATGAACAGCTGCAATAGCAAATCCTCTCTTCCTCTGGAGTGTTTTATCAGAGCTTGTATGCTCCTGGCTTAGTGCTAAATGCTTCACCAAGGGAAGCAATCCATGGGTGGAAGCAACCATGCAGATCAGATGATTACGTTTCTTTCCAGTGGATCAGGGTCTCATAGAATGGCCTCAGATAAAAGAGGAAGCTGCAGGCAGAAAACCATGAACTCTGGTGGCTGGCTGAAGCAGAAAGGCAAATAGATGGTAGCAATGTTGTGATAATGTTTCCCAAGGGAAAGTCAAGTGAGAGCGCTTTTTAGTCAATGTGAGAAGCACAGCACACACAAGTTCAGATCAAGTTTTTAACTTCTAAGCTTGGATTCCTCAAGTTATTTCTTGGCTTTTAAAGAAAATCTCTGAAATCTATAATGCATCATATTATTCAAGTTTCTATTTCACTTTAGCCACCATGCTGGCCATATTTAGACATAAACATATTTGCCTAACTTAGCTTCAGTCCAATGCATTCAACAGTTCTTCAGGAATTTATGATTTTACTACCAAGAGTAGGCAATGGTAAGGTGGATTGTTGCAAAGAAGAGGTCTTGCCTCTCATGGAAATATATAACCTCAAGAGGGTCCCTTGTATTTGATCCCTGTGCTGTCTGCTCTTTTGTATGATGTGGCATTTGATCATTAGTGTGATTTGTACAGGCTAAAGATAATATGAGCTAGGTAACTTTTAAAATAATACAATACTTATTTCTGTTATGCATTAATTTATTCATTCATTAAGTCATTCAAAAGATATTACTGAGGTCATTTACCATGTGCCAAGCACTGTTGTATGAGCTGGGGGTGCAACAATGAACAAGACAGCCACAAATGTTGTCTTCAAGAAAATAGTGCCTGTGGGATGCACAGTGCCTCAGGAATAGCCAAGAGGAAAGAAGAAATAGACATCACATCTTTGTTTTCCATAAACTTGAACCAAGTTCAAGAGGTTCAAACAAGAAGCCTGCTATCCATTGGCCCAAATATATGTGTCATTGGCCTCTACAGTTAAAAAAATTTAATATTCATGTCTTTAATATTAATGCCTTTAATATTAATGTATTAATAAATTAAATTTAATTAATTTAATATTAATGTGCACTCCAGTGCACAACACTCTCCGTCACTATTTATCGTGTATACCTGACCTACTTTTTAAGTTTACTTTATTCTTGTGGCCCCTGAAAGTGCTGGAATCTCAGACAATTGGACTTACAAATCCTGAAAATTTAGAAAATTGTAAAGAAAGTAAAAAAGAGAAAAGGGTTCTTGGACCCCAGAGACATGTAGGTGGAGACATGGAGACTTCTGGGCTTTGTTGTCAACCACACACTGGAAAGAGATCACTCTCCAACCCAAGGGTGGAGAGAAGTGGGCAGTGGATCCCAGAGCAGTGGATAATTTTGCCTTCTGGGAGGACGTTGCAAGCATGCAGAGGAGAATTGCCCTGTAGGACTTTTGGTCAGACTGGTTTGTAGAAAGGTTACAGAGATCCTCATGGTAATGGTGTTACAAAGAAGCAGCAGATCCTGGATGTGGAACAAAATCCATGACATCCCAACTATGATCTATGTGGATTGAGGACCAATATTTGATGACCGGTACTAAACTCTGTGCCACACCTGGGCCTAGGTATGGTCCTTGAACTTTCAGTATCACAACCTTTGGGTCAGGAGGACACCTCACACCTAACTGAGGTCACATTTTTCCCAGCTGGCATAGCTCTTGGATTTGGCAATAAAGTTGAGTACTGGATAATCAGGAACATGGTAATTTCTGTACACTGCAGTCAGTGGACTGAGATTCATACCTGTTTTGCTTGAGTATATGAGGGAGCTTCCATCACTTCCCCTTAGAGGGGAGGAGAAGAGGGCTGGAGGATGATCATATTTATGGTACAGGATAATTTTCCTTGTAATCAGTCTTTGCTGCTGTCATTTATGAAAGGCTTGGTGTGTGAGCTCTCTTTTTCTCTTGTAAGTTAAAAATTTTTTAAAATTTATATTTTAGGTAATATACAGTACAGTATTGGTCTCAGAAGCAGAATTCAGTGATTCATCACTGGCATATAACACCCAGTGCTCATTACAAGTGCCCTCAATACTCATCACCAATCTAGCCCACCGTCTCCCCACCTCCCTCCATCAACCCTCAGTTTGTTCTCTATTGTTGAGTCTCTTGTGGTTTGTTTTCCTTGTCTTTTCCCTCCCTTCCTATATGTTCATCTGTTTTGTTTCTTAAATTCCATATATGAGTTAAATCACATGATATTTATCTTTTTCTGACTTATTTTGCTTAGCATAATACATTCTAGCTCCATCTATGTTTTTGCAAATGGCAAGATTTTATTAAAAACATTTTTTTGATGTTTATTTATTTTTGAAGGAGAGAGAGACAGAGTGTGAGGGGGGAGGGGCGGAGAGAGAGGGAGACACAGAATCGAAAGCAGGCTCCAGGCTCTGAGCTGTCAGCACAGGGCCTGATGCAGGGCTTGAACCCGTAAACCACGAGATTATGACCTGAGCCGAAGTTGGAGGCCCAACTGACTGAGCCACCCAGGCACCCCAGATTTTATTTTTTATGGCTAATATTCCATTGTATATACTTATAGCACATCTTATTTACCCATTCATAAAGCGATGGACATTTGGGCTCTGTCCATAGTTTGGCTATTGTTGATAATGCTGCTACAAACATTGGGGTGCATGTACCCCTTCAAATCTGTATTTTTGTATTCTTTGGGTAAATACCTAATAGTGTAATTGCTGGATCATAGGGTAGTGCTATATTTACTTTTTGGGGGAACCTCCATACTGTCTTCCAGAGTGGCTACACCCGTTTGCATTCCCACCAACAGTGTAAGAGGGTTCCCCTTTCTCTGCATTCTCAGCAACATGTTTGTTCTGTGTTGTTAATTTTAACCATTCTGACAAGTGTGAGGTAGTATCTCATTGTGGTTTTGATTTGTCTTTCCATAATAATGAGTGATGTTGAGCATCTTTTTATGTGCCTGTTAACCATCTGGATGTCTTTGAAAAAGTGTCTATTCATGTCTTCTGCTCGTTTCTTAATTAGGTTGTTTGTTTTTGGGTGCTGAGTTTGGTAAGTTCTTTATAGATTTTGGATACTAACCCTTTATCAGATATGTCATTTACAAATATCTTCTCCATTCCATAGGCTGCCTTTTAGTTTTGTTGATTGTTTCCTTTGCTGGGCAGAAGCTTCTTATCTTGATGAGGTCCCAACAATTTATTTTTGCTTTTGTTTCCCTTGGATGTTCTTTCCTGTTTTGTTGAAGATTAGTTGACCATATAGTTGTGGGTCCATTTCTGGGGTTTCTGTTCTGTTACATTGATCTATGTGTCTGTTTTTGTGCCTATACCGTACTGTCTTGATGACTACAGCTTTGTAGTATAGCTTGAAATCCAGAATTGTGATGCCTCCAGTTTTGTTCTGTTTTTCTTTTTCAGGATTGCTTTGGGGTCTTTTGTGGTTCCCTACAAATTTTAAGATTGTTTGTTCTAGATCTGTGAAGAATGTTGGTGGTATTTTGATAAGATTGGCATTAAATGTGGAGATTTTTTTGGGTAGTATAGACATTTTAAGAATATTCTTCGAATCCATTAGTGTGGAATGTTTTTTTTCCATTTCTTTGTGTAATCTTTAGTATCTTTCATAAGCCTTCTATAATTTTCAGAGTGGAGATCTTTTACTTTGTTAGTTAAGTTTATGAAGTCAGTATTCCCTTGATTGCAAAACCAAACGAAGACCCCACTAAAAAGGGGAATTACAGGCAAATATCCATGATGAATCTGGATGCAAAAATTCTCAACAAGATTCTAGCAAATTGAATTCAACAGTACATTAAAAGGATCATTCACTATGATCAAATGAGCTTTATTCCTGGGCTGTAGGGCTGGTTCAATGTTCACAAATCAATCAACATGATACACCACATTAATAAAATAAAGGATAAGAACCATATGATCCTGTCAATAGATGCAGAAATAGCATTTGACAAAACACAACATCCATTCTTGATAAAAACCCTCAACAAAGTAAGGATAGATGGAACACACCTCAACATCATAAAAGCTGTATGTTATCCTCAAAGGGGATATCACCTAATATTATCCTCAAAGGGGAAAAACTGACACCCTTCCCCCTATGGTTAGAAACAAGACAAGGATATCCACTCTCACCGTTGATATTTAATATAATACTGGAAGTCTTAACCTCAGCAATCAGACAACAAAAAGAAAGAAAACGCATATAAATCAGCAAGGAAGAAGTCAAACTTTCACTATTTGCAGACAACATGATACTCTGTAGAAAACCCAAAGGACTCCACCAAAAAAATTGCTACAACTAGTACATGAACAGCAAAGTCACAGGATATAAAATAAACATGCAGATATCTGTTGCATTTCTACACACCAGTGCTGAAGCAGCAGAAAAAGAAATCAAGGAATCAGTCCCATTTACAACTGCACCAAAAACAGTAAGATAGCTAGGAATAAGCCTCACTAAAGAGGTAAAAGATCTGTACTCCCTTATAAGTTTTTATCGCAGTTCTTTCCTTTTTCTGTTGTCTCCTTCATCCTCATATCCTTCAGTGTGACCACATGGCGTATTTCTGAGACTGTAATTCTCCCTCGCAAAACGACTGCTGGGAAGCCCCTTCTTTCTCAGGCCTTGCAGTCTCAGCTCCATTCCACAGCTCTCTCTCTGCCAGCTCCTTTACTCACTGCCTCACCAGAGCTGTCCGGTGAGCTGCTCTAATGTGGGCAGCAACCAGCAGCCTCAACTGCCCACGGAGACTTCTTAGAAATCCAAATCCTCAGGCTGGACCCCAGACTCAGTGAATCAGAAAGCAGTGGGTGGGCCCCGGAATGAGGCCCCTCATAAAAGGTGGGCCCCTTTTAACAAGTCCTCTGGGGGGCTCACTCCAGAGCTTGCTCAAGTTTGAGAATCTGTCCTGGACAAGGAAGTACTTGAAGAATGTGGTGCCCTGTGGCAGGCAAGGGCAAGGGTGCCTGTGGGTGAGAATGCAGCTGTCCTTTATGAAAAACATACTATACACTCAAGCACATGATTAAATCTTCAAGCTCCTCTGTATCAATTACAGCTAATTTCCTCTGCACTGAAACCAATGTTTTGACCTGTGGGCAACTTTGGGGAGAATCATAAGGTCTAGAGATTTTGTTTTATTTTTAGTTCTCCTTGCCACATTATCTTTTTTTTTTTTTAATCACATCCCAGGTGTTTTCACTGATACATGCTGGAGATTATTTGATCGTGTTATTATTGGCCAAAATAGAGACAGAGGGAGGGAGATGGAGAGGGAGGGAAATGGGAGAGAGAGAGAGAGAGAGACACACACACACACAGACAGACAGACAGACAGAAATACAAAAAGAAAAAAAGATTTGACTTTGCAGAAAGCATGTGGAAAGTTAGATGGAAATTCTTGTGTGACGTGTTGTAAGAATACTATAGATTTTCTTCTGGTAATTATGCATGCTTTATATGAAACTCTTCATAAAAACAAGTGTAGAAAGATGAGATTTAAAAAACCTGAAAACTGGACAAATTTAATATTTCCAGCAAGCAAGTCAACAATCAGCAAGCCTTTTTTTTTTTTTTTAGCTTCTGTGTTTCCATAACATGCAAAGATTTGCTGCCTACTTGTTTGCATTTTCACTCAGCAGTCTAACATGAATGGAGTGCCTCACTTTTTCTCAGCCAGTCAAGTACTGATTTTGCATCACAAGGGGAAAATATAAATGTAGGTCTTTCTAAGATGATCTCAACCACAATGTTAGAAAATTGCTAAGTGTTAGAAATCTCAAGTACGATATTGGCAGGAGCAAAGGTTCACGATTTGTGATGCATAGTGTAAAATCCCTAGATTCTGTTTTTAATAATCAAACCGAATAAAAATGGTGGGGCTGTTTAAGTCTCTATTAAAAAAACCAGAACCATCAAACCTCCTGGGTAATAGATTTGAAAGAGTGTCAACTATCAATATAGATGATGAAGCAGGAATCCTGAACATTCCCCACATTTAAAGTAGAATTCCCAGTGGGTCAGTCACTAACTCTGAAAAAATCTGCTTCCTGAATTCCCCAAGAATACTGAATCTTATTTAAAAATGCATTTAGGATAGGAGTATCTCTTTATGATTATGAAAACATTTCACTCCTATGTTACAGTTAGTTCATTTCTGAGTATGTACTTTTCCTTTGTGGCAGTAACCACCCACTCAGAGTCATTTCCATACTGACGTGAATTGTATTTCACTGATGATGCTGTTATATATTATAGCATTCACTGGCTCTTGTCTTCTCCCCTCATTGCCTTGAGGGAAGGCAGTATTTAGGCATCAAATTATTGTTTTAACACAAAGGATGAGGTTGTTGGTCAGGGGAAGTGAGAAAATTTACTTGATTAGCAGAATTGGTTTGTTCTGAAGCTGTTTGTGCAAAAGAAAGCCAGGTAGAAATGTTCATGTTTCAATCAGGAAGAAAGTAAATGTTGTTTGTGTGTAAATAAAGATACTAAAGGGAAAATGAGGCATTTTAAAACGCAGAGCAGTTGCTTTTGGGTTTATCCTCATGATAGTTGCTGATATGAATAATTATGTATTGGATGTTAAATCAGATTGGATTTCCAATTTGACACTCTCTTCACTCTCCTCTTCCTCCTTCTCCTCCCTGCTATTCCCCCTTCCCTCCCACCTCCCACCACTTTGTCATCTGGTATATTTATTTGGAGGATGTGTGCATCATTAAATTCAAAAAATATTTTTCACTTACCTACCCTAGGTGAATAGCTGAGGCTGGTATAGAGATATGAAATGCAACAAGAATGGGCCTCTGTGGGGATGCCTGGGTGGCTCAGATGGTTGGGCATCCGACTTCGGTGCAGGTCATGATCTCATGGTCCGTGAGTTCAAGCCCCACATTGGGCTCTGTGCTGACAGCTCAGAGCCTGGAGCCTGCTTCGGATTCTGTGTCTCCTCTCTCTGCCCCTCCCCCACTCAAGCTCTGTGTTTGTCTCTCTCAAAAATAAGCATTAAAAAAAAAATTTAAAAAAAAAGAAAAGAATGGGCCCCTGTGGATAAACATAAGTACAGTGCTCGAGAAGTTAACAATTTAGTGGTGACGCAGACATGGCACAAAGAATTATAACATAAGGCAGAACTTGCTATATAAAGCTATAAACATAGTTTAATTTGTAGCCAGGTGCATCGTTGCCCAGTACAAGAGAGAATTCATACTTGTTTTTATAGAAGAGATAGATTTGAACTGGACCTCAAAGTATAGATAATATTTGAGAAGTGAAGCTGGAAGTAAATGCTGTCCCACAGGAAGGTAACAGGTGGGAAACATGGCTTGGGTGGGATGCATATGTCATGAATTATGGTTATGGAAGAATCATTAATATAAATTTAAAAACTCAGACTATAACAAAGACTTAAATAAAGGGGTGTAAAAAATACTAAGTGCTTAGCAGAATGCCTCAAATGTGGAAAGCTGGGACCTGAGATGGTCCGTTACATCCTTCCACCCATCTCCTCCGCCACCTTAATGACAGTGGGGCTACTCTAGTTGAGAAATATATTTTCTAACCTCGAAGCCGGAAAGCAGAGATGATATTGGGTAGTGGGTTCTAGGAGCAATGGGTTCTATGAATCTGTCTATAGAACACCAAAGTACCCCAAAATTTCAGGCCAGTTAACCAAATAATTACTCACTGTATATGCTCCCATATATTATTTGTTCAAATTGGTTCAGATCAGGTTTAACATTTTATAAGCAAAATGGATTACTGAGTCAAATTTTAGAATTAAATGTACTGGATATTTTTCAATCATGTAGACCCAACCTATATAAAAAGAATCCTGGCCAGTGAGTTGGCTGGAATTATTGTTAAACAAAAGCCATAACACTGTGTCATGAGGTTGAATTTAGTTTTCCTACCACATTTTTTTTTCAAGTGAGTCACTAGAACAACATCCTGACCCTACAATATGTTACCAACGAAAGCAAATCTTTATTTTTCTCTGGTTTCTCTTTGCAGCCAAGCAAGTCTTTGGCTGTATTATATTCATCAGCAAGAAATCCCCAAATACCAAGAAGCATACCAGCATCTGCATGGGCCATGGATTCAGGACAGATTTCAAATCCTGGAAGAGAGAATTAATCTCCTCCTCTTCTTGGGCATGCTCTAAAGCAAAAAATGATTTCACTGACCCATGTCAGACTTAACACTTTGTTTCTCAGAAACAGAAAGGGATCTTCAGCAGGTCTCATTTGTTGAGGATGGCTGCATACAGAGCATGAAACAGGAAATTGGCCTTTGCAGTGTGCAGAAATGAGTCTTTGGCCATGGTGTAGTCTTGTCTAAAACTCTTAAAGCTAGGATTCCTGCTGAGGCTTACCCTGAGTGTTTACATGTCAAGATCAGATGAAACCTTTTCTCTTTTCCAAGTCAGCACTGCTATTCTAAGAGGTCAGCAAACAGTATTTACCTTTAGCAGGGGACATTGCAATGACCAAAACATTAGGTATGGATATGGGACAGGTGGAGACCCATTTATCATTAGCTAACAGTCTGTATCTCCCTACACATAGTCATTGGTAGGGAAGTAGGAATTTTCTTTGACTTAGATCCCCAATTGCAGCAACATGGTCTTCTCCACAGTGAGCTCCTGAGCAGCTGCTTAGGACAAGGACAAGACTGACAGGAATGCCAGATGTGTTTGAACTAGGATAGGGTGTGGCTTTGCATGCATATCTACAATCCCTGATGTAGCCAGGAGTTTGCACAAGAACAGATGTGGGCATTTGTTATATTTGAAACAATAGTTTTGTTCACCTCTGAATATAAAATAAGAAATTCTCTGAGTCCTAACACTGAAGGAAGACATAAATTATGATCATGTTTTCCATACTTTAATATCTCCTGAACTGAGAGCCTAATGCCCCAAAATAGTTTATGGTGGGAAAATGGTACACTATTTACATAGTATTTAAATATCTTTCACTACTGTTAAAGTCAGAGTACTATTAAAACTCAGCATCTGGAGACAACATCCAAGAATATCCTAGGGTGTTTGTTTGTTTCTGGCACCGTTACGTCACTATGTCTTTCAAACTTTCCTCACTGCATAAAGAGATCTGTGATGTTCCAGAGGAGATATTTTTTTGTCCTTTTCCTACCTCTACAAAGGAGATACTCTTTTTTTTTAAAGTTTTTTTAAAAATTTATTTTGAGAGAGAGAGAGAGAGAGAGTGAGAAGGCAGGGGTGGTGCAGAGAGAGAGGGAGAGAGAGAGAATACCAAGCAGGCTATGCACTGTCAGTGCAGAGCCAGCTGGGGAGCTCACACTCACAAACCATCAGATCATGACCTGAGCTGAAATCAAGTGTTGGGAGCCCTAATGGGCTGAGCCACCCAGGTGCCCCTAGAAAGAAGATATTTTTAAATTTTTTTTTTGTTTATTTTTATTTGTAAGAGAGAGACAGAGTATGAGCAGGGAGGGGCAGGGAGAGAGGGAGACAGAATCTGAAGCAGGCTCCAGGCCCCAAGCTGTCAGCACAGAGCCCCACATGGGCTCATGAACCATGAGATCATGACCTGAGCCGAAGTTGGATGCTGAACTGACTGAGCCACCCAGGCGCCCCATAGAAAGGAGATATTTTTAACCAACGTTGACAGTTGTAGCTCCTTGGAAGTCTCTTTGGTTCGTCCTCTTCTATAATGACTAGATCTAGATTCTAAAGTTCCACAAAAGTCAAGGTGTCCTTCATGTTTTCCTTCCTGATACTTTAAGAGCTCTGCTGCTCCAATGAGATGCACTTAGGTTCAGATCCTGGTTCTATCACTTACTGATTGTGTGAACATGGTCAACTTATTGCTGGGAGATAGTTCTCCATGGTTGTCTTGTGTGTCTTCACATCTTTCAAGCAAAGGCACTGACTGCCTTTGTTTTAGACTTTGTTTCAAGCATGTTTGTATAGTGACTAACCTTTGAAGATAGTGTTTCCTTCCAGAGCAAAGGGTAGGCATGCTTAGTGTCCATTACAAAAATTCTTATAATACAGACTGTAAAAATTCCTATAACACATTATAACATTCCTCTAACTCAGTCTATGCATGTGCAAGTGTTGTTACCTGACCCTCTTTGTGTGTTGTGTGGGAATTAAGATTCAGGAAATTGGCAAAAGAAAATGTTAATACTCTGGCTACTGCTAGTGCTGTGAATAAGTCCTTTGTCTCTGACTCAGGGGTTTCATGTCTTCCACAAGCCTCAATGAGACAATTGAAGGATAGTTTGTTAGCTTCCAAGTATGGTAAAATTAATACTTACTTAATAGTATTAATCCTCAGTATCCTCACCTGTAAAATAGACTTCACAAATAGTACTGACATCCTTCTAGTAAGGACAGTGAGCTCAGTACTAATCATATACTAGGCCAACAATCAGTATTTGATAATGTTATTATTTAAGTGATACTTTCACCTCCTACCTTAAATAAACCAATTCTTATGTGTAGACTTATTTTGAAAGAAAACTTCTGTTAAAAGCTTCTGTTAAGAAACATACAATTTCAATTATCCCTTCCTAGAGGTACTTCCTCTGGGAGTCATTTTCTTTTATCTGTGAGAATCACGCTTTCTCTTCTCATTTTTTTTTGCAGTACAATTTTATATAAAATCTTGAATGAATCTAATGTATAAGTTTCCATTCAAAAACAAAAACAAAGTTTCGTTTATTTGTTCTCATGGAAAATACAAGGGAAAAGGAAACTTATAGAAAAACTTTCTTAGCTTAGTTTGACTTGTGATTAAAAACTTAATTTCTAAAGTATCTTCTCTGTATTCCATAAGAGAACCATGTGAAAGCACAGTAGAAAAGCTGGTTTCAACTGAACATGTCAGCCTGACCATGTGAGAGCCTAAGCCTAATATGTAGCTTTATTGCTGCCCTTGATACATGAAGACAGAGGACATATAAGTTGTAGATATAATTATGTTACTTTTTTTTAGGTTTATTTATTATTTTGAGAAAGAAAGAGATGAAGCACAAGTTGGGGAGGGGCAGAGAGATAGGGAAAGGGGGAGAATCCTAAGCAGTGCAGAGCCTGATGTGGGTCTCAAACCCATGAACCGTGAGATCATGACCTGAGCCAAAGTCAGACCCTTAACCAACTGAGCCACCTAGGTGCCCCTATGTTACTGTTTTTTTAAAAACACACTTCCTTAAATCCCTTTTACCTATAGGGAATAGTCATAATTGTTTGGCCTGGTTTTATAGGCCCTTCTGATCTGTCCAGCTTTACCTTCAGTACTTCTGCTTCAGTTCCTTTACTTCTTCATAGGTCCTTGAACACTGTATGCTGTTCCCCTTTCTGTAAATTTTAGACATATCTTTCCATTTGGTATGTCTTTCCCTTCTTTCCACTTAACACACAATCCCATTCATCCTTTAAGCGTCAGCTCAAATTTTCCTTTTTCTGGGAGCCTTTCTGACTTTATCCAAGTAGAATTGGCTTTATCCTTTCTTTTTCTGGCTCATGCTCTTAGTTAATATAACTATTCTTTCCTTAAAGAATTGATCTCTCTATATTAATTGTGCTATGATCTGTTTCACCTAACTGATTGCTAGTGGCTTGAGGGTAGAGATCATCTTACTTTTTTTGTGTGTGTCGTCTTTGACATGCACATGTAGATTCTTTTCTTTTCTTTTTTTTAAAGTTTTTACTTATTTATTTGAGAGAGAGAGAGCAAGCAAGAGAGCACAAGCGTGGGAGGAGCAGAGAGAGAAGGAAAGAGAAAATCTCAAGCAGGCCCTGCACTGTCAGCATGGAGCTCGATGTGGGGCTTAAACCCATGAACCATGAGATCATGGCCTGAGCTGAAAGCAAGAGTCAGATGCTTAACTGACTGAGACACCCATGCACCCCTGGTAAATTCTGTTCTTATCAATGGGGCATAGAATGGAACTGGTCCACTTTTCTGAGATTTAAGCCATGGAATTTGTCTTATTGGCACTTGGTTAACCTCAATGGTTCTCAACATTGGTTGCTCAACGGAATCACAGGGAGAGCTTTGAAAAATACCAGTTGTGTGGGCTCAGGTACTCTGATGGTAGCATCCACACTCCATCAATTAAGTTATTTGGTTTTCAGTGGAGTCCAGGGCTTTTTAATAATAATAATAATAATAATAATAATAATAATAATAATGATAAGCACTTATATATCTCTTAGTGTATATTTCATTCTTTCAGGCACTGTTTTAAGTACTTTATTTATATAAATTAATAAGCATTTTTTTTTTAATTTTTTTTTCAACGTTTATTTATTTTTGGGACAGAGCGAGACAGAGCATGAACGGGGGAGGGGCAGAGAGAGAGGGAGACACAGAATCTGAAACAGGCTCCAGGCTCTGAGCCATCAGCCCAGAGCCTGACGCGGGGCTCGAACTCACGGACCGCGAGATCGTGACCTGGCTGAAGTTGGACGCTTAACCGACTGCGCCACCCAGGCGCCCCTATAAGCATTTTTTTTGAAAGTCAGCATTGAGAACCACTACAGTCTGGCTAAATAGCAAGAAAATATGATCACTGAAGTTAAAGTAAGATAATGACACCTAATGACAGAACTAAGCTGGATTCTTTTAGCAGAGCCCATATTTTTGTTTGTTTGTTTGTATTTGTTTTAAATTAAATACAGGAATGAAGAACAAATTTCAGTGGGTACAGTGTGATGAGTTGTGGTTAGACCAGAAAACATTTTCAGTGACTGCAGGAAGAATTCCCATTGCTGAATAAGTTAAACATTAAGAGTCACTTTTCCAGTTTAAGGTCCAGGTCTCATGAGACAACACTTTATTAACCAATTTGCCATAAAAATTTGTCTTTGCTCACTGAAGCTTTTTGCTTTTAAAATGGTGAAGCTAATTTAATTTGACATCTTTGCCGTTATTTAAAAGAAATGTAACATCTGACTTGAAATCAACCACAAGAAAAAATTTGGAAAGGTAACAAATACTTGGAGACTGAAGAACATCCTACTAAAGAATTAATGGGCCAACCAAGCAGTTAAAGAGGAAATTAAAAAGTATATGGAAGTCAATGAAAATGATAACACCACAACCCAAAACCTCTGGGATGCAGCAAAGGCGGTCATAAGAGGAAAGTATATAGCAATCCAGGCCTTCCTAAAGAAGGAAGAAAAATCTCAGATATATAACCTAACCTTACTCCTTAAGGAGCTGGGAAAAAACAGCAAATAAAACCCCAAACCAGCAGAAGACAGGAGATATTGAAGATTAGAGCAGAAATTAATGCTATCGAAACAAAAAACAAAAAAACAAAAAACAAACAAACAAACAGTAGAACAGATCAATGAGACCAGAAGCTGGTTCTTTGAAAGAATTAACAAAATTGATAAACCACCATCCAGTTTGATCAAAAAGAAAAAGGAAAGGACCCAAATAAATAAAATCAAGAATGAAAGAGGAGAGATCACAACCAACACAACAGAAATAAAAACAATAATAAGAGAATATTATGAGCAATTATATGCCAATAAAATGGGTAATCTGGAAGAAATGGACAAATTCCTGGAAACATATACACTACCAAAACTGAAACAGGAAGAAATAGAAAATTTGAACAGACTCATAACCAGTAAGGAAATCGAATTAGTAATAAAAAATCTGTCAAAAAACAAGACTCCAGAGCCAGATGGCTTTCCAGGGGAATTCTACCAACATTTAAGGAAGAGTTAACATCTATTCTCTTGAAACTGTTCCAAAAAATAGAAATGGAAGGAAAACTTCCAAACTCTTTCTATGAAGCCGGCATTACCTTGATTCCAAAACCAGACAGAGATCCCACTAAAAAGGAGAACTATAGACCAATTTCCCTGATGAACATGGATGCAAAAATCCTCAAGAAGATATTAGCCAACAGATCCAACAATACATTAAAAAAAATATTCACCGTGACCAAGTGGGATTTATACCTGAGATGCAGGGCTGGTTCAATATCCACAAAACAATTAATGTGATTTATCATATCAATAAAAGAAGGACAAGAACCATATGATCCTCTCAATAGATGCAGAGAAAGCATTTGACAGAATACAGCATCCTTTCTTGATAAAAACCCTCAGGAAAGTAGGGATAGAAGGAGCATACCTCAAGATCATAAAAGCCATATATGAATAACCCAACACTAATATCATCCTCAATGGGGAGGAACTGAGAGCTTTCCCCCTAAGGTCAGGGGCAAGACAGGGATGTCCACTCTCGCCACTGTTATTCAACTTAGTATTGGAAGTCTTAGCCTCTGCAATCATACCACACAAAGAAATAAAAGGCATCCAAATTGACCAGGAGGAGGTCAAACTTTCACTCTTTGCAGATGACATGATACTCTATATGGAAAACCCAAAAGATTCCACCAAAAAAACTTCTAGAATTGATTCATGAATTCAGCAAAATTGCAGGATATAAAATCAACGCACAGAAATCATTTGCATTCCTATATACCAACAATGAAGTGACAGAAAGAGAAATCAAGGAATTGATCCCATTTACAGTTGCACCAAAAACCATAAAATACCTAGGAATAAATCTAACCAAACAGGTGAAAAATCTATACACTGAAAACTATAGAAAGCTTATGAAAGAAATTGAAGAAGACACACACACACACACACAAATGGAAAAAGATTCCATGCTCCTAGATATGAAGTACAAATATTGTTAAAATGTTGATACTACCCAAACCAATCTACATATCCAGTGCATTCCCTATCAAAGTAACACCAGCATTCTTCACAGAGCTAGAACAAATAATCCTAAAATTTGTATGGAACCAGAAAATACCCTGAATAGCCAAAGCAATCTTGAAAAAGAAAACCAAAGCAGGAGGCTTCACAATCCCAGACTTCAAACTATACTACAAAGCTATAATCATGAAGACAGTATGGTACTGGCACAAGAACAGACACTCAGATCAATGGAACAGAATAGAAAACCCAGAAATGGACCCACAAATGTATGGGCAACTAATCTTTGACAAAGCAGGAAAGAATATCCAGTGGAATAAAGACAGTCTCTTTAGCAAGTGGTGCTAGGAAAACTGGACAGCAGCATGCAGAAGAATGAACCTGGACCACTTTCTTACACCATACACAAAAATAAACGCAAAATGGATGAAAGACCTCAATGTAAGATAGGAAGCCACCAAAATCCTCTAGGAGAAAGCAGGCAAAAACCTCTTTGATCTTGCCCGCAGCAACTTCTTACTCAACACGTCTCTGGAGGCAAGGGAAACAGAAGCAAAAATGAACTACTGGGACCTCATCAAAATAAAAAGCTTCTGCACAGTGAAGGAAACAATCAGCAAAACTAAAAGGCAACCTACATAATGGGAGAAGATATTTGCAAAAGACATATCAGATAAAGGGTTAGTATTCAAATTCTATAAGGACTTATCAAAGTCAACACCCAAAAAACAAATAATCCAGTGAAGAAATGGGCAAAAGACCTGAAATAACACTTCTCCAAAGAAGACGTCCAGATGGTCAACTGACACATGAAAAAATGCTCAACATCACTCATCATCAGGGAAATACAAATCAAAACCACAATGAGATACCATCTGACACTTGTCAGAATGGCTAACATCAGCAACTCAGGCAACAACAGATGTTGGCGAGGATGCAGGGAAAGAGGATCTCTTTTGCATTGTTGGTGGCAATGCAAGCTGGTGCAGCCACTCTGGAAAACAGTGTGGAGGTTCCTCAAAAAACGAAAAATAGAACTGCCCTACCACCCAGCAATTGCACTACTAGGCATTTATCCAAGGGATATATATTTCGAAGGGACACATGCACCCACATGTTTATAGCAGCACTATCAACAATAGCCAAAGTATGGAAAGAGCCCAAATGTCCATCGATGAATGAATGGATAAAGAAGATGTAGCATGTATATCTATCTATCTATCTATATCTATATCTATCTATCTATCTATCTATCTATATACACATACACACACATACACACACACACACACACACACACACACACACACACTGGAGTGTTCCTTGGCAACCAAAAAGAATGAAATCTTGCCATTTGCAACTATGTGTATGGAACTGGAGGGTATTATACTAAGTGAAATTAGTCAGTCAGAGAAAGAAAAAAATTATATGACTTCACTCATATGAGGACTTTAAGAGACAAAACAGATGAACGTAAGGGAAGGGAAACAAAAATAATATAAAAACAGGGAGGGGGGACACAACAGAACAGACTCATAAATGTGGGGAACAAGCGGGTTGCTGGAGGGGTTGTGGGAGAGGGGATGAGCTAAATGGGTAAGGGGCACTAAGGAATCTACTCCTGAAATCATTGTTGCACTATATGCTAATTTGGATGTAAATTTAAAAAAAATAAATAAAAACAAGTAAGTATTGTTAATGGGGAACAAAAAGGGTAATTATTTCATAATTTTATCAATAAACATTTCTATAAATTAAAAAAAAAACATGAAAAAAACATGAAACAAAAAGGAGAGAGGTACTCAGAGACAGGTGATGAATTGTCAACCTGTGGGAAGGAGCTTTCACCAGAGAGACATGTTTGCTTTGTAAAGAGGCACAGTGTAAAGGAGAAATGGAGAAAATAATTAAAATGCTCTTCCTTCCCTCATCTGTGTTCACTGGAAACCAATATCTTAACACGAGGAGAGGAAGCTCAGCTATTTTAACTCCTGAAGAAGGGTTCTCTTGAGCAACAAGGATGATAGAATTCATCCTCCTGTGCCTAACACAATGGGCTAAAGGCCTGGTGGGGCAATTCATTTGGCAATTCATCAGCTACTATCCTGTGAAAAAGCATCTATAATCACAAAATGCTATTTCAATCTTTTAACAGCAGTTAACCTGATAGTTGCTCTTTTCTCAAGAGCTGGAATACGAATCTTGAGAGTAAGGGACTGTCTAATGCATCTTTGTTTTCTTTCCCTTCAAAACTTAGCTCGATGTCTTTCCATTAGGACAATCTCAACTAGCTTATATCCTTGTGATTTGCTGGTGGTATCTAGAGTTTGAATAGTGGATTCATGGTGAGATTGAAGAATTTAAGCAGGAAAATTTAAAGGTGAGGATATGTCCTCTCTTAAAAGCCTGAAAGCCACCCATCTGGTCTGCCCAATTTTGGGTCCTGAGGAGACAGACACAGCAAGAGGATGGCATGGGAACTGTGGAAGTGAACGTAGAAAGGCACCAACATCAACATCCTCTAGTTTCCCTGAGGTTTGGATTCCCCGTTATTCTGACAGTATGTTGTTCCACTCTACTGAATCGGAATGAAATGTGGGTTTTTATCATTAAAAACATTAACGATACTCTTAATTAACTCTTCCCTGCAATAATTTGACCTACGGCATAGGCAGGGTATGTATGCACTTCTTGAATTCTGTCAATAAATCTATATTATCATTTTGAAAAAAAATAAAAGAAATGTAACATCTGGAAAAAAAGACTGTGATGGTTTAAGTAAAGTGATACTATAACAAGTTTACAAAAAAAAAATGGTCTTAGGTTAAACTAGTAAGTTTTAGTAAGAATAGTAAGAACAGCAAAAGGGGGATTTTTATGTATCATATTTAATTGTAAAGGAATGTTTTCACACAAAACACATTATGAAAATTGTTTTGCAGTAAAACATTTTTCTAGCTATCATAAAGAACATTACTAATACGGTATTGCTCAGGACTTTCTTATTAGTATTATTGCTGCTTTTCTCTTTTCTCATCCATCCTTCCTGCCTGCCAGTTGTCTGTCATTGCAAACCCCAGGTGTGCATGGAGGGTTAACCTCAGTGAAACCAAACAGACTTGCCAGCAGACCTGGAATAAACCTGCCCAGTTGGGTAGTATATGGAGGAGGAGAAGAGTCTCGTAAAACTCAATGTCTACAGAGTAAAGTAGTATGGAGCCACTTGATGGCTGCCATTGGGTATCAAAGAGAGCCAATCCAGAGTAACTCAGATGGCCCAGAAGCTAAAAGGGCATGACCACATGGAAGCTAGATAAAACAATACTGGAAGATGTACCCAGGCAATAGGAGAGAAGCATGTCTGCCACAGCAGGTTGGATTTGACTACCTGTGGTGGATGAGTGTTCTTTCAGAGATCAGTTTCCACCCCAATGTGTTCTGAGGTGTCAGTAGGGCTATAAATAAAGGAAGAAAACCAGGGATTAACTACTAGAATTGAAAATAAGGTGGACAGGATTTTAAAAATAAGACAACTGGTTATTAGCCCTAGAGCACCAACTAAGAAGCAGATAAGTCATAAAAATGAATTGATCTTAGGTCTCAGAATCAGACATGACTTCCTTAGGTGACCAGATTCCTCCTATAGGTGACAATGGACAGGTTCTTTAGATGTAAGTGGAAGGTGGATACTACGTTTGAGATACAGAAAAAGCACATCTTAACATTTAACTCTGATCTTTCTGATCCATTTTACTCAATGGCTTCCTATTGATCATAGAATAAGCCAGTCTCATTAATCTGACATGCAAGGCCTTTTATTATCTGGCATCAACTATGTTTTATTCTTATTTCTTCTTATCATATCTTTTTCCTCCAACTCCTACACCTACTTGCTTTGCATATAGCCTACAGTTCTATAATCCAGATTAATTAAGTATTCTTTGTCTTAATACACCCTATACTTTACTGGCTTGATACTGTTCTCAAATTTTTTCCTTCATATCTACCCATCATTTAGAAATCATTCCTTAATACCAAATGTTGGCAGTTTTTTTCCACTTTTAAAATTTTTTTTTTCCTTTTTTCCCACCACCTTTACTATCGCCGTGCCTTTTTAAGCAAAGGCTCATGTCGGCCTCATTCATCTTAATATTTTCCATCGAGCCCAATATAATGGGGCAGACAAAAACATAGGTTTTAAAAGACCTGATTTATTGACATAATGTTTTAACATCACATACATTTTAAAAATTACATTAATTTATACATATTTTGAATGTGTAATAAGACTGTAAAAAGTAGTTGTAGACTTTATTAGATTTGAAGGAAAAACCCATATTTTTTCTTGAATGAAATCCAAAGACATCAGTGATTTAGGAACAATTCAGAAAAATCAGATTTTTAAAGAATTTCAGTATTTAGTTGCATAGTACATGTTAATATGTATATTGTATACTCATTCCATTATGTAATACACAGACTTTTGTGTATGATTGGGTTTTCATGATACTTAGGAAAGCAAAACCATGATGACAATAATTTTTATGAGCTTAGAAGAAAAATGATTAATTTGGATTTAAACAATTCAATAATAGAACTAGACATTACCTTGAATCATTAGTATCAAGTTATAGCAATTACTGAATGATTGTATATAAAAGAGAAGGGGTTGATCTGTATTCAAAACTTACTCTCAATATTATAAGACCAGTAGTTGTCAAACAGCCATGATTTTGACTTGCTCCTCATGGATATGTAACAATATCTGGAAACATTTGGGTTTTCACAAATGGGGTAAGTGCTACTATTATCTAGTGGATGGAGGCCAGAGGTAAAAATACATATAGTTCAATGAAAGTGTCAGCTGTAGAGATACATTCATTTCAAAAAGTATCTTAAAGTTGATCAAAGTAGAAATTACATAAAGCACAATTAAGATGTAGAATAATGACCTTTCAGAGACTATGGGTTCTCACTACACTGAAATATACTATTTTGAATTTTGCTTGATAGGTGAATCTAATCTTCAGTCTAAGAAGTAATTTAATAGTGCAGAGGCTTTGTGGTGGTCATGTAAATTGTGATTGCTTTTGGTTTGGATTACATGTGGTTAAGCTACATGTTTCTACAGTTTCACTGAATTTCAAATTTTGCTTTAAGGAGTGATACTGGTAGATAGAACCATTGATATAAGATGGCTAGACTGGTATAATTTTGAAACTTTCCTTTTAAAAGCTTTGCATCACTTGGGCCTTTATACTTTATATCAAACTGTTTATAACCCAAATGATTTAAATAACAACGCTGCAAGGTGAGGTCAGTGTGCACTTCAAGGCCAGGGCAAAAGACTCTGCCATTTGTTTTCACTGTTTTGTTTGGCCTTGTCCATTAAACCAGATGGATAAGCAGAACACATATGGTGTATGAACTGGCTGGGGCTCCCAGCAGGTCTGTGCTGTGAACTCTGTGGCCTGCTGCTGTGCTTTTATGTTTGAGTTCAAAATTCCCCTACTCATTTGTACAGGGGCAGAGGCCAGGCTCATCTAAACTCACCAGGAAGCAGCCACTCTGAAATCCAGAATGCTCATCTAGGAGGAAAAGGCTTTTAGTGACAAAGGCCTTCTCATCCGTGGTCTGCTTCTCTCTTCCTTTGCACCACTCGGTTTCCTCTCTCAAGATTAGAGAGTTCTGTGGGGACACAATTCCTGACCTAGGCTTGTGGGCAATTCCCATTTTGAATCCAGTTCTGGCTCTGAGTTGAATTTTCTTCTGGCTAGCCATGTGACCACTTCCAGAAAGAGAGAGAGAGAGAGAGAGGGAGACTGCTATGCAGATTTGTAAAGATCAGGAAAACAAAGGGCACCTCTAGTTTTGACATTAGTAGCTCCGGTCCAAATGGGGAGTTTAGCCTGGGACCATTGTCCTGGGGTTGGTGTTGTAGAAATAATGGCCCTTTCTAGGGGTGAACCATCTCAGTGAGATGGTGGGGATCAGGTCACTACTATAACTTGCTTACTTTCGCTTCTGTTGGATTTGATGGTCCTGGTAACTTTCATTTCATTTTACACAGTGGTCCTGTATTTAGGAGGCTGTAGTGGTTTTAAGAGCGCGTAAGTGGTTATGAGCATGGATCTTGGAATCAAAAAGATTAGGCTTGACTCACAGTCTCTATCGTGTGTTAGCAGAGAAAACTTGCAAGTTTTTTAAGCCTGTGAATCTAAATTTCTGAATTTAAAAATTGCTATAATAGTGCTTCTATAAGTAGATCAAATTAGACGTTGTATTGTGTGGTAAGAGTATGTACTCCAGAGCCAGACTGCTTGTGATTGAATGCTGGCTCTGTCATTTGCTGGCTGGCTGACCTTGAATACAATGCTTTACCTTTCTGTGCTCTGTGGAGATAATAATAGGATCAGTTTAGAGGCTTGTTGTCAGGATTAAGAGACTATATGTGTAGAACACTTAGAACAATGTTAGGCATCTTGTAGTGCTTAATAACCATTAGCTAAATTATTACTGTGAGGGTGAATTTTCTCAGTAGCAGAGACATCCTTTCATAAGTATGTATTTGTTAAATACATGCGTAGCATCTCTAAATGTACAGGCACACTTCGGAGATATTGTGGGTTGGGTTCCAGACCACTGCAATAACACAAATATTGCAACAAAGTAAGTCAAATGGAGTTTCCGTCTCCCGGTGCATATAAAAGTTAGGTTTATACAATACTATAGTCTATGAATTATGCAGTAATATTATATCTAAAAAAAAAACAACGTACATATCTTAATTTAAAAGTATTTCATCGCTAAAAAATGCTAACCATCATCTGGCCTTCGTCAAGTCATAATCTTTTTGCTGGTGGAGGGTCTTGCCTTGATGTTGGTGGCTGCTGACTGATCAGAGAGGTGGCTGCTAAAGGTGGAGGTGGCTGTGGCAATTTCAGAAAATAAGACAACAGTGAGGTTTGGCACATCAATTGGCTCTTCTTTTCATGAGTGATTTCTCTGTAGCCTGGGATGCTGTTTGATAGCAATTATCCACAGTAGAACTTTCAAAATTGGAGCCAGTCCTCTCAAACCCTGGCACTGATTTATCATCTACATTTATGTAACATACTCTAAATTTTTTGTGTCATTTCAACAATTTTCACAGCATCTTCACCAGGAGTAGATTTTATCTCAAGAAATCACTTTGTTTATTTATCCATCAGAACCAACTTCTCCTCTGTTCAAGTTTGATCCACCTTTTTTTTATTGTTTATTTTTTGAGAGAGAGAGAGAGAGAGAGAACATGAGCAGGAGAGGGGCAGACACAGAATCTGAAGCAGGCTCCAGGCTCTGACCTGTCAGCACAGATCCCGATGTAGGGCTTGAACCCACGAACCATGAGATGATGACCTGGGCTGAAGTCAGATGCTTAACTGACTGAGCCACCCGGGCGCCCCTTCAAGCTCCACTTCTAATGCTAGTTCTCTTGCTGTTTCTGCCACATCTGAGTTACTTCCTCCCCTGAAGTCTTGAACCTTCAATTTGCAAAAAACAAAAAAAAAAACAAAAAAAAAAAACACATCTGCAGAGCACAATAAAGCAAGGCACAGTAAAGAGAAGCATAATCAAATGAAGTATGCCTATCCTACATAAGAACAATTTTGAAAGCCCTAAAATATTGAAGTATTTGGGTAATTTCTCAGTTTTCCACTCAGATATGTAAATGGCCACTCAACCAAGGTGTCTGTTTTTCAAATTGAGTAAAGTTTAAGAAAAGTGCACACACATCCACGTGCACACACACGTGACAGATGTAGATGAGAGATGGGTCTGAGGAAATGCAACAATTGAAGAGAGCCTGTCACAACTCAGGAGTGTTAGAAATCCTTGGCTCTAGATGCCCCTGGGAATTGAAGGTCTGTTTGCCACAGTGATTCCAAATCATCTGCTATACAATTGGCAAGTTGTATCTTCCCTTCATTGCCATTGTGCTTATCTACTCCAGGAGGGAAGCCTATGCATCATCCCTCCCAAACCTCCATCTCCCCTAGAACCAGCTGTTCATTTTTAAGTCTTTTCTTCTGTACTACTCTGTCTGGGAAATCAAGCTCAATTGTACCGTGAATATTTTAAAAAGCATTAAAAGAAGACCTGTTTACTCTTATGCTATGCTCAATCCTGACAAATTTGGGTTTCCAGTCCACAGTAGGCACACTTTTTGGTTAATATTCTGATAGATTACATAAAAGGAGCAGCTTGCTCACTTCTGTGCATGTATTTTATGAAATCTATTTGTTGGAAAAGAGGAAAGAAGACATGCAAAATGGATTACGAAAACCAATATATTTCATATCGTGGCTATGATAGCAAAGTTTCATTTTCAGATAAAAACAGCCACATGTGGTTTAATTGATAAAAAATAATTTACTGAGAGGTAGTGTATATATGATCGCTTAATATCTCTTCCTGAGTCTAATTGGGTTTTAGGTCTTAAAAAGATGCTACAATGAACTATAAAATTTTCAAAGAATCTTTGCCTGAAAATAAGTTTTAGGACGTGTAAGTTAGAAGAATTTCATTTAAAGTTTAGCTGGCATATGTTGTTTGCACTAAGCTCTTCAGTTTATAATTCTGTAAATCAAAATTAATGTGTAAGATGTTTTACTTATTCTACAATACTGGATCAAAATGTTTTTGTTTCTAACTTTGTAGAAGTTTAGAAATTTTTCAAGTAACTTGGGGCATCACAATGAAATTCCAGGAGGGTCTGAGGAAGGGTCTTCAGAGCTTAAGACTTCCTTCAAACCAGAAAAGCGTTTCTACATTGTTCGAGTTTTCTATTTCATTTGGCCTGGGTAGCTTCCTGCATGTCTTGTCATCACTACCATGTTAAATTTAGTCGTGTGTTTAGAAAATGGAGAGAAATGTTCACCACTGGCAGGTGAAAACAGGAAATAAAAATATTGACTCGGGATGTTCCCAGGACAATTAAACAGCTAATGAAAGGATTGTAGTTCCTAAGGCCACCATGAATAGGAAAGTGGGCATAGGTACCTCATTTGGCACCCGGTTGATTCCAATTCATGATGCCTATAATTTCTGGCTATGTAAGTAATGTGGCAAAATAGCTTGTATTGCAGTAAAATGAAAAAAAAAATGGTGCCTCCTAAAGCACTTATATTTTTAGGATCACAGCAGAATCTTCCCTTCTCCATTTCCCCTTTTTTGGAAACACCAGGGTTTTTTTTGGAAATACCTAGTCTTTCATTTTGATTCAAGCTTTTTTTTTTAAAGTTTATTTATTTTGAGAGAGAGAGAGACAGAGAGAGACAGAGAGAGAGAGGGGGAGGGAGAATGCACAAGCATGGGAGATGGGCAGAAAGAGGAGAGAGAAAATCCCCAACAGGCCCCATTCTATCAGCACAGAACCTAATACGGGGCTTGATTCCTCAAACTATGAGATCATGACCTGAGCTAAAATCAAGAGTCAGATGCTTAACAGATTGAGTCACCCAGACACCCCATTGATTCCAGTTCTAAACAAAATGAATATACATATATCTAATCACCAATAGCATTGTTTACCTGGAGGAGCAAGCTGTTTGGATCTAATATGACCCCAAACTAGAATAGTTATATGTGATGATGACACTGTCAAAAATTGATGTATCATTTGTTCAGGTTCTGAATAGAACACCATTATAAATTATTTGGAAAAAATTTCTTTAAGAGAAAGCTATTTATCTAAGAATCATTTATGGAGGAGTTATCGTATATGAGGCACTGTGTGTGATAAAGAGGAAAATAGCATTCACATTTTTATCTAGAAAGTTAAATTTGATGGAAGTTACTGAGAGGTGATGACTTTCCCTTTCAGAGAAATATAAATGCAATTATCATTTTTTGTAGATTTTTAAGATTGATGGCAAAATGCATCAGGCACTTGCTCTGAATGCATTGCAATTCAGGTATAAATCATTCAGACTGTGTCTATTTTGTTTGCAAGTATTGTTTGTTGAATCCCTTGCCTACAGATGACATCAGGAAAATAACTTTTATTACAAATCATATCTGATAGATGAGATGGGAGCTCTTATTGTCTGGGGAAGGAGGTGGGAGGAGGCGATTTCAAAGGAAGCGAGAGAGTAAGTCTTAGAAGTTCTTGGAAGCTGGGAATCACATAAGGAGAATAGAATTCTCTAGCACCCACCCCTTTCAGGATCCCACCAGATAAAGAGATATTTGAGAGCACGAGCCTGGAGGACTTCACCTGCCTCTTTCTTGGGGCCTGGGAAAATGACCTTGAATACTGTGCCTGGTGATATTGTCAAGTACCAAAATAATCACGATAGTAGAATATTTGGCCCTCAAAGGGGCAAGATTTGTTTGGAAGCCAGTGGTCTCTGACGAGTTTTCTTGGTTGTGGTGAGGGGATGCCAGGGAGGAAGTGGGTTGGGCTAGGTGGCTGTAGAGCAGGTGGCCACAGCAGACCCTCAGAAGATGCTGGAGTGGAGGAATGAACATCCAGGAGGCCATCCACCAACCTGACTCCAAGCATCTTTATCCCCTTCTCATGACTGGATACCCTGGGGGAAGAGAAAAAACAATTTAGAATTGACTGAATTTACCCCTCAATCGACTAAGAAAAACTCTAAAGTGATTGAGAGAAAAAAAATCTTGGAGTTGACTTAGTCAAGTAACAGTTATCCAGCAACTAAGCTCACTTATGGAGAGATGTGTTATTTTATACATCTAAATTTTGTCAATTAAAAATATTGTGCCTACAAAGACTGCTATGATTTCAATGAGTGTGCCTTATGTGCATATATAAAATGATTTGGGGATATTTATTTGATATTAGGATCAGCTTCATAGGTAGGAGAATAAACTATTTTATAAAATCCCCTTAATGGATCAATGAAGAGAAATGACCACTTGTCAATATGCTCAGAAATGTTATATAACTTATCAGTTGATTGGAAATATTTAAAGTGATTAATGTTTTTAGTAAGAAATCATCAGGATCAACAGTATCACAAACAACTTCAAGACTTTGCTTGTCAGTTTCTATAAATGACCAGTCAAGAGGATAGGTTTTGTTCTATGGATGTATTTTACAGTGTTTGGAGTTTTATGATATCCTAATTTTCTTCATAGGTGTAAGATTAGTGAAGGAAATAAAAACTAAATTTTTCAAATTAAATGCTTTTTTTTTGAATTTCTAACTTTTTAAAGCAATTAAAGTGAAAAACCAGTGTCCATATAACTTGTAATTATTTTATTTAATGATACATTCTCTCACAGACTTGGTAATCATCTATCTCCCAGAGTGCTTTGGAGACATCAAAGTTCTGAATGTGTCTAAAACTTGGGTGGTTTTCCCCAACCACAGAATTACAATGATTACTGTAGCGAATATTGTAGATCTTAGAGGTTTATGTCTAGACAAGCTGTATGCTCTAAGACCTCAGTGACTTAGAGTTCTGGTTTGAATTTATATAACCTGTAGTAACTAATGATTATGTTGTGGAATTTTGGCTGGGAATTTATAATGTGTCTGGTCTTTATCTTTCTAATGTTTGTCTCTTTTTTTATCTAAGTCAGTTTTCAGATAAATTATTCTTGGTAGGTGTTATATTATACCTATTGCTGAAATTCCCAAAGATTACTTCCTATCCTTTTTATATTATTATTAATAAAGTTGCATATATTATCATAGGAAATCTAGGATAGATGGTGTTGCCAATAGCCTGTAACTGGAGCCTGAAAGGGTTGGTTATGTAATTTAAAAGAAAAAAACTTTATTTATGTAACTTTGACATATAACAAATACACATATTTCATAAAATTTGATATGTTCTGTAATATGTATACACCTGTGAAGTCATTGCTACCCTGAAGATAGTGAACATATTCATCATACCCCAAATTTTCCTGTGCCTTTTGGTTATACCTCCTTGCTGGAATTCCCCATCCTGTCTCTTTATATCCAGAGATTGCACTGAATCTATAGATCAAGTTGGGAAGAATATCTTACAATCTCTCTCCATTTATTTAATTTCTTTCATCAGAGTTTTATAGTTGTCCACATATAGATCATGTACATATTTTGCTAGATTTATACCTAAGTGTTTAGCTTTTTTGGGGTGTTAATGTAAATGACATTGTGTTGTTTATTTTATTTTATTTTAAAAATTATTTATTTTCAAATTTTAAATCAAAATTATTTAATATATAGTGTAATAATAATTTCAGGAATAGAGTTTAGTGATTCACTTACATATAACACCCAGTGCTCATCCCACAAAGTGCCCTTAATGCTCATGACCCATTTAGACCATCCCCCTACCCAGCACCCTTCCAGCAACCCTCAGTTTGTTCTCTGTATTTAAGAGTCTATTCTGGTTTGCCTCCCTCTCTGTGTTGTTTCTTTTTTTTATGTTCACTTATTTTTGAGAGACAGAGAGCATGCAAGCAGGGGAGGGGCAGAGAGAGAGGGAGACAGAATCTGAAGTAGGCTCCAGGCTCTTAGCTGTCAGCACAGAGCCCAATGCAGGGATTGAACTCACAAACCTGAGCTGAGGTCCAACGCTTAACTGACTGAGCCACCCAGGCACCCCTCCCTCTCTGTTTTTGTTGTATTTTTATTTCCCTTCCTGTATGTTCATCTGTTTTATTTCTTAAATTCCACATGAGTGAAATCATATGATATTTGTCTTTCTCTTATTTTGCTTAGCATAATACATCCTAATTCCATCAACATTGTTGCAAATGGCAAGGTTTCATTCTTTTTGATTGCTGAGTAATAAAAAGAATTATTTATTACTTTTTATTATAAGTAAAAAATAATACACACACACATATCTATGTATATATACCACATCTTCTTTGTCCATTCATTTATCAATGGACATTTTGACTTTTTGCATAATTTGGCTATTATTGATTGTACTGCTATAAAAATTGGGGTGCATGTGCCCCTTTTTTTATTAAAATTTTTGTTTATTCATTTTTGAGAAGAGGGAGATAGAGTGCAAGCAGAGGAGGGACAGAGAGAGGGAGACACAGAATCCGAAGCAGGCTCCAGGCCATGAGCTGTCAACACAGAGGCTGATATGGGGCTCGAGCCCATGAATTGTGAGATCATGACCTGAGCCAAAATTGGACCCTTAACCGACTGAACCACCCCAGTGCCCCTTTGAATCACCATTTTTGTATACCTAGTAGTGCAATTGCTGGGCCGTAGGGTAGTTCTGTTTTTAATTTTTTGAGGAACCTCCATACTGTTTTCCAGAGTGGCTGCATCAGTTTGCATTCCCACCAGCAGTGCAAAAGGGTTCCCCTTGCTCTGCATCCTTGAAAACATCTGTTGTTTCCTGAGTTGTTAATTTTAGCCACTCTGACCACTGTGAGGTGTTATCTCAGTGTGGTTTTGACTGTATTTCCCTGATGATGAGTGATATTGCGTATCTTTTCATGTGTCTCTTAGCCATCTGGATATCTTCTTTGGAAAAGTGTCTATTCATGTCTTTTGTCCATTTCTTCACTGGATTATTTGTTTTTTGGGTATTGAGTTTGATAAGTTCTTTATCAATTTGGGATACTAACCCTTTATCTGGTATGCCATATGCAAATATCTTCTCCCACTCCATTGGTTGCCTTTAATTTTGCTGATTGTTCCCTTTACTGTGCAGAAGCTTTTCATCTTGATGAGGTCCCAATACTTCATTTTTGCTTTTGTTTCCCTTGCCTCTGGAGACACGTCAAGTAAGAAGTTGCTGTAGCTGAGGTCAAAGAGGTTGTTGCCTGTTTTCTTCTCTAGGATTTTGATGGTTTCCTGTCTTAGGTTGAGGTCTTTCATCCATTTTGAGTTTATTATTGTGTATGGTGTAAGATAGTGGTCCAGGCTCATTCTTCCACATGTTGCTGTCCAGTTTTCCCAACACCATTTGCTGTAGAGACTGTCTTTGAATGTCTGCAAATCAATCAATATGATATATCACATTAATAAAAGAAAGGATGAGGGGCACCTGGGTGGCTCAGTTGGTTAAGCATCCGACTTCAGCTCAGGTCATGATCTCACGGTTCGTGGGTTCAAGCCCCACATCAGATTCTGTGTCCCCCTCTCTCTCTGCCCCACCCCTGCTTGTTCTCTGTCTCTCTCTGTCTTTCAAAAAAAAAGAATAAACATTAAAAAAATAACATTTAATAAAAGAGAGAATGAAAACCACATGATCTCAACAGATGCCAAAAAAGCTTTTGACAAAACACAGCATCCTTTCTTGGTGAAACCCTCAAGAAAGTAGGGATAGAAGGACAATACCTCAAGATCATAAAGGCCATATGTGAAAGACCCACAGCTATTATCATCCTCAATGGTGAAAAAGTGAGAGCTTTGCCCCTAAGGTCAGGAGCAGACAGGGATGTCCATTTTCACCACTGTTATTCAACATAGTTGAATATTCAAACAATATTCAATGTTGAACTATTCAAACATAGTTTGGAAGTCCTAGCCTCAGCAATCATACAATAAAAAGAAATAAAACGCATCCAAATTGGCAAGGAGGAAGTCAAACTTTCACTCTTTGCAGATAACAAGGTACTCTACGTGGAAAACCCAAAAGACTATCAAAAAACTGCTAGAACTGGTGCATCAATTCAGCAGAGTCGCAGGATATAAAATCAATGTACAGAAATCCGTTGCATTTATTTTTTTTTATTAAAAATTTTTTTTTACTTCGTTTTGAGAGAGAGAGAGAGAGAGAGAGAGAGTGAGCGAGAGTGGGGGAAGGGCAGAGGGAGAGGGAGACACAGAATCTAAAGTAGGCTCTAGGCTCTGAATTGTCAGCACAGAGCCCGACATGGGGCTCAAACTCACAAATTGCGAGATCATGACCTGAGCTGAAGTCAGACGCTTAACTGACTGAGCCACCCAGGCACCCCCTGTTGCGTTTCTATACACCAGTAATTAAGCAGCAAAAAGAGAAATCAAGGAATTGATCCTATTTACAATTCCACTGAAAACCATAAAATCCCTAGGAATAAACCTAACCAATGATGTAAAAGCTATACATTGAAAACTATAGAAAGCTTATGAAAGAAATTGAAGAAGACACAATGAAATGAAAAACATTCCATGCTCATAGACTGCAAGAACAAATATTGTTAAAATGTCAATACTACCCAAAGCAATCTACATATTCAATGCAATCCCTATCATCATAACACCAGCATTCTTCATAAATCTAGAACAAACAATTCTAAAATTTGTATGGAACCAGAAAAGACCCTGAATATCCAAAGTAATATTAAAAAAGAAAACCAAAGCTGGAGGCATCACAATTCTGGACTTCAAGCTGTGTTACAAAGCTGTAATCATTAAGACAGTATGGTACTGGCTCAAAAACAGACACGTTGATCAATGGAACAGAATAGAGAACCCAGAAATGGACCCACAAATGTATAGCTAACTAAACTTTGACAATGCAGGAAAGAATATCCAATGGAAAAAATGACATTATGTTTTTAATTTAAAATTCTATTTGTTCATTGCTGATATTTGACAACACTTGTTATAGTCAGTCTTCTTCATTTTAGCCAGTCTGATAGCAATATCTCATTGTGGTTTTAATTTGCACTTCCTTAATGAATGATAACATTGAACATCTTTTCCTGTACTTACTTGTGATATGTATATCTTCTTTCATGAAGTGTTTACTAAACTCTTTTGCCTATTTAAAAAATTTTACATATATAACTCAGGGGTCCCAAGACCATCAACATGTTTGATGATTCACTAGAAATACAGGACTCAGAGTCAGCAGTTCTCATGATTATATTCTATTGCAGTGATCAGCAATGGAAAAAAGATGTATCAGACAGTGTGGAAGAATCCCAGTGCAGACTTCTAACATGTTCCCCTTTAAGGTCACAACTAACCTGCTCTTGCCTCTGTATATTTGCAGTGTTTTGGCCCAGAGAAGCTTGTTTGAGACTCAGAGTCCAGAGTTTCTATTTGGAGCTAGTCTTGTAAGTAGTCTCTACTAACATGGCTAGCCATAAGACCAAATTCCAGAAGGAAAGTAGGTATTCATCATTAATCACAGTTTTTGTACAACCAGTCTAGGCAAGCTGGGACAGCAGGGTATAGTACCCGATGTGGGCAAACAGCTTTATTAATGCAGGGGATATCCCAAAAGCCAAGTCCCCAGATGCCAGCCAAGGGCCAACCCTGCAAGCAGACCCTTCTAAACATAGCAACCTCAAAAAATACTATGTTAATTCCTCCCTGATACACACACACACACACACTCTCTCTCTCTCTTTTATTTTCACCACTCTGATTATTGTGGGACATCAAGGAAGAAGTAAGGATTTGGTAAACTAGGAAGAGGCATTGGATTGGGGGAAGTCACAAATATAAGATATAGGCAGTAAAACTTCTGGGAATTTGGTATTTGCCTTAGAGCCATAAACAGTGGAATTTGAGTCAGACATAAATTTATATTATGGTAAGAAATCCAATTTTACCTAAAAGTAGAACCTGATTTAATTTTTTAATGTTTATTTATTTTGAGGGACAGACAGAGACAGAGTGTGAGCAGGGGAGGGTCAGAGTGAGAGGGAGACACAGAATCTGAAGCAGGCTCCAGGCTCTGAGCTGTCAGCACAGAGCTTGAAGCGGGGCTTGAACCACGAACTGTGAGATCATGACCTGAGCTGAAGTTGATGCTTAACCGACTAAGCTACCCAGGTGCCCCTGAAGTAGAATCTGATTTAACTGATGAGAAAATGAGGCTGGGAAGAGGGTGGGATTTATAGAAAAATTTCTTTAGGATAAAACTTTAGAATGGCTTGAAGCCCAGGGGACAAATTGGAGGCTAGGTAAAGAATGAATCCAATAGAAGGGGGTTACCAATCTGGTAGCACCTTAAGACCAGGGGAGAAATCTGGGATGGACATGCTTTTTTGCACCCAAGAAGGCTAGAGGTGTTGACTCTGGAGGCATGAATCTCTCTATATTGAGCAGTGTTACCATATTGAATTTACTTTGATTATGGTTTATTAAGCAGCTTGCCTCAAATTCTCTGCCCTGCCCCTCTCCCTATGAGGGTTTCTTGTCATGTAATAAACAATGACCTCTCCAACGTTCTAATGGTAAAAAATACTTCTTATAAAGTTGTTTCTTCAAATATCCCTCAATATGAGCCAGTGGGTTAGGAATGAGAATGGTGAATATGTACAAATTAATAATTCAATCTTAGTGGACAATGTATTATTGGTCTATCTTAATCCAAGGACAGATTTGGATCTGATGGAACTGACTCCTGACATCCTTCAGGAAACATTAATAAATATTGCTTATCTTTGTTTTTGATAGGTATTATAAGACACTATTCAAGATTTGGCTTTCTGAAAAGTAACTGGAGAGTTGATATCAGAGGCATTCATGTTAATATATGGAGGCACTGGCTTTGGATTTACATAATCACGTGAGAATGATGGCAGTTAAGAAAAATAGGTGCCCAAAGTTAGGGACACCTCTTCTTAGCAGAGAGGATGTGAATTTGCCCATTGAAAATAAGAAGACTATTTTCAGAAGAATATTGGCTGATATGGTGAAATATACCTAGCCTTGAGATTATAATCACCACTCAATATATAAAAGTAGTCAGTTAAAAATTGAAAAGGTACAATACCATAAAATTGTCTTTGATGAGGTAGTAGGTATTTAGATTGTGGGCCATTACCTTAGTTTGATTGAACTGATAAATTTTCCTAGGTCATATTATCAAATATGTACTGTCTAACTTGACCTTTATGAGAGATATGTACCTGTATCTTTTGTAGCTGTGTTAAAAATAAAACAATCAAACAAATTAATATTTTTATAAAATCTTTTAGCCCTGCTGCAAATCATTGACTGACATGGCTTTATTTTTGGAATACTAACTCTCTTAAATATGCCAATTTCTATCGGTGCCATTACCATTGTGGAAGTAAAATGAGTTATTGATATTAAGTTTATTGTCCAAGAGTCATAAACTTAGCAAATTTTCTGTGGTTCTGGGCCCAGTTGCTTGAAGCCTTAAAACAAGTACTTTACATGTTATGGTCTAAACGACTATAAGAGCATATATAAAGGACATTATAGCTAATAATGGAAGCCCAAATATTAGGATATTTAGAAACTTTTGGATGTTCTATAACCCTAAATCATAGTCCTGAAGTATTTTAATATCACAGTCCAGAAAGGGAGAAAGTCATGCATCTACTCAGCATGCTGCCACTTAAGGTATTACTTCCCTCTTTTAATTGGAAATATAGATGACTCATTGAATTCATTTAGTTTCATGACACAACTCAACACTTCTTGAAATCAATTATGATAAAAGAAGACACAGGAATGGCATTACCAGTGAGTAGCAACATCAGGACATCTACGTGGGCACTAAGTGAGGTGAGGATCTGGTAATCATATGATTAATTTTCTCAGAGTAAATAACCAGCCCGCATATTGATGATGAATATGGTGATGGTGGTGGTGTGATGGTGACAATGGCCATTTATTGAGTGCTTACCAGAATGAGGCATTGTTCTAAGCATTATTTTTGCATTAAGTCATTTGATCCTCAAGAACTCTAACAAGTATTATTTTTATCCCCATTTTTACACACAAACGAATTGAAGAACAGAGGAGTTAATAACTTGTTTGAGGTCACACGCTAGTAGCGGTAGAGGTGTGATCCAACCCAGGCTATTTACTCTAGATACTTTCCTCTAAACCAGTACTTCTTTTATGCAGAATCATCAAATCTGATATTCTTAGCTCTCCAACTAGCTCAAATGATTGTCTTCAGGGACAAGAAGTTAGGTAAATGGGAAACACTTTGAAAACTTGGACTAGAGTAAACAATATAAGGATGGGCTATTTAACCAAAACCTTTTATTCAAAACTAAAATATATACATATTTACATATATATATATATATATATATATATATATATATACACACACACATATATATATGGCGTATATACGGTGTACATACAGTGTATATGGCAGATTTGCTTGGTTTTATCAGTTTGGTGTTTTTTTTTAATGTCTATTTATTTTTGAGAGAGAAAGAGACAGTGAGGCAGGGAGGGTCAGAGAGAGAGGTAAGACACAGTATCTGAAGCAGGCCCCAGGCTCTGAGCTGTCAGCACAGAGCCCAATATGGGGCTCGAACTCACAAACTGTGAGATCGTGACCTGAGCCAAAGTCAGACGCCCAACTGACTGAGCCACCCAGGTGCCCAACCAGTTTGGTTTTATACTGAGAGCTAATGATATTGCCGTCTGCTTTCTCAGGGAAGCCTAATGTGTGAGTCAAGAAGATGATAGCCTACAGAGAATGTGTAAAGGTGCTGAAAAATCTCTCTTGCTTCAAAAGTATCCCTAACACACCTCTCCTGGTGCTGGGAACTCCTTCATTAAGGCGATGTAGTACAGGAAGGACTAACACAGACAACATCAGCACCACTGTGGCTTGGTGTGGTATGGCAATGAAAAGGAGAAAGAGGAGAATGGACTTGGCTTCAGTTCTTTGTAAATAAAGGTCTTTCCCACATCTAAAAACACTTTAGGTGAATGTAATTCCTGTTAAATTGCATGACCTCTTAGGATTGATAATAAAATTAATTGGGAACATCTACTGAGAATTAGTTAGATTCTTCCCAGGTAAACATATTAGAGAAGGGCATGTATTAGAATTAGTGGAATTCTAATTGGAATATGGCAAGGAGAGCAGAGAACAGTCACTGGGAAGAAGTCCTGTGGTGGGGGAAAAGTGGCAAGTGGGTGCTGTGGGTCTTCAGATGGGTGCTCTAGATCCTCAACAGGGTGTTATAGATCTTCAACAAGAGTCCTGTAGTGGAGAATAAGAAAGGAATGAGGTGAGGAAGTTATGATAAGAATAGTAATTTCTTATTTCATATCACTGCTTTTGCCTGTCTTTATCATAGTTTCATTCCTGTCCCCCTTGTTGTACCCTGCAGTCTTTTGCTTATCTCAGAAAAGTTCTAAGGATCCCCTGACACCCTCTCCCCTTCATTAGTTCCCTTACCTCCTCATTTCATCATCCCCTGCCCAATCTTGTACTCTATTTCCCACAATTTGTGATCAAATACACAAGTTAATGGGAAGGAACTGAGTGGTGGAAAGAAAGGTATGTCAGAGACTATTGATCTTTTGCTTCATTATTTACTCCTTCCTCAGTGTAGAAGACTATCTTCTGGATCGCTGTGTGAAAGTTCAGGAGATGTAGCTTTAGGTTTTGCATAGGGAGTCATGGATTCATATTTTTAGAGTGAAATGTGACTGTAGTTCAGACCTTTTTCTAAAGGAAAAAGATAATGAAGACCCAAAGATTTGAGACTTTGCCAAGATGTGGCACGTCTTCTGGTTCCTGGTAATATGACATTTTCATTCCACTACATCAAAATATTAAGTGCCTCCCTGTTTCCATATCAACCCTCCCCCACTCCTCCCCACCCACCCCAGCATATCCACGTACACTTACACACTCTCGTTGGCTCTAAAACCAGTCCATGTGCCTGAGCTTTTGGTAATGAAAATAGCTTTCCTATTATTTTCCCTCACAGTGGAGTGGAAGAGATACTTTAATCAGGCCTATGATTTGTGATGGCTTAAAAAGGTGGTTACCATGTTGAATATATCAGTTTGTCCATGTTTCTAAGCACTAGTCTAAAGAGATTTATTACTCTGCATGACGTCAAGATTCCTAAGTGGCACTAGAGGAGATTTCAGACTGGGAAATGGTTACCCTGGTTATATTCCATTATGCATAGTGACAAAAGGAGAGAAGGATTTATGTTTGTATTTTATAAAAATTAGAATTAACATCTCCTTAAGGACAGGGATTTTATCTGTCTTCTTCACTGGTGTATGTTAGCACTGTGGGCTCTGAGTCAATAATTGTTGACTGAAAAACATGAGCCTCACCATATGTCTTGATCTTTGCAGTAGAATTAGGCACTGAAAATATTGTGCCCTGTTTCTATCTTTATGAACTGATTCTCTTCATCCTAACCTCCGGCAAATTTTCTACCCTAACATTATTAGAATTCACCAGGGTATAATTAGGGCATTATTATTTCATTGCTTACTTAGTAAAATCTATATAGCTGCTTTTAATACCCAATAAGTTCTGGTGGAAAACAAAATTAACATTGGCACTGACTGCTTTAAATGATATCTGGACTTGAATCAAAAATGTATATTTTACAGTATCTCTGATCAACATATTGACAGATGCTTTTTGTCAATTTATTTGGCAGATAGGGTGTTATTTCCCAGAAAGCTCTGCTTCTATTTTATGGTTTAGCTAACCAAAGAGTAAAAAAAGATTTTCTCTTATTTTTTATTTCTTAAATTTTAGAAAAGGAGATGAATAGAGGAAGTTAGACCCATCTTTGTCCCTCAACGAAGATTATAAAAAAAAAAAATCAGACGGCTGGCTGTGAGTTTACAGTCAGAAAGTATGGTATATATTGCTGTCCCCAACAAGATTGGGAAATTGTTTGGAAATTAGAAATTGGCAAAATAATTGGATTTCCTTGGTGTTAAAAGGGAGATTGTTTTAGCTGCTCTTTTAGAGATAAAATAGACCAGTGATCCTATGTTAGATTCGATCAAATATTTCCTAATATATGTTTTCTTCTTTTGAACTAATTTAGACTTGAAGGGAGCAGACTTGTTTCAGTCTGATTTCATTTTAAAGCTTGGGAATATCCTGAAAAGTTGAAACAGCTATCAATTTATACCTTATTATATTTTGGATATCTGATTATTCAATGAGATTTTGACCCATATTGAGTCTGAGTATAAACTTTATAGTTTTTATTTTTGTTCATTGGTATTGTGTATTTATTGTAGGAAGAGAAAATTGCCAAAAGAGAGACAGGTTTCCTTTGTTGAGTCCTTTTTTTCTTTTTAAAAATAGCTTTAGGGGCGCCTGGGTGGCGCAGTCGGTTAAGCGTCCGACTTCAGCCAGGTCACGATCTCGCGGTCCGTGAGTTCGAGCCCCGCGTCGGGCTCTGGGCTGATGGCTCAGAGCCTGGAGCCTGTTTCCGATTCTGTGTCTCCCTCTCTCTCTGCCCCTCCCCCATTCATGCTCTGTCTCTCTCTGTCCCAAAAATAAATAAACGTTGAAAGAAAAAAATTTAAAAATAGCTTTATTAAGATATAATTCATATAGCATATAATTCATCTCTCTAAAGTGTATACTTTAATGGATTTTAGTATATTTACAGAGTTGTCTCTCTATCACCATAATTTTAGAACATTTTCATTACCCCCAAAAGAACCTTCATACCCCCACACTCGTAGTGGTCACCCTCTGTACCCCACAAACCCCTGGCCCTAGGTAACCACTAATCTATTTTCTGTCTTGTGTGTTCTGAATATTTCATATAAATGAAACTATACAATATATGGTCCACAATATGTGTGGTTTGTGTGTTCTGAATATTTCATATAAATGAAACTATACAATATATGGCCCTTTGCTACTGGTTTCTTTCTCTTAGCATTGATTCCAGTGTTCACCCATGTTTCATGTATCAGGACCTCATTTCTTTTTACTAAGTAATATTGCAACATGTGTTATGCCACATTTTATTTAGTCGTTTTTCCGTTGATGGGCATTTAAGTTGTTCCCACTTTTTGACTGTTAGGAATAATACTGCTATGAACATTCACATAATGTTTTTGTCTAGGTTTTCATTTCTCATGGGTATGTACCTAAGATTGGAATTGCTGGATCATATGGTAACTTTATGTTTAACCATTGGGAAATTGCCACACTGTTTTCAAAAGTGGCTGCACTGTTTTACATTCCCACTAGCAATGCATGAGGGTTCCAGTTTCTCCAGTTTTGGGCAACACGTCATTCTCTTTTTTATTATAGCTATCCTAGTGAGTGCAGTGGTTTTGATGTGCATTTTCCTGATGGCTAATGAATGTTGAGCACTATTTTTCTTGCACATACTGGTTATTTGTATATCTTATTTTGAGAAATGATTAAAATGTTCTAATTTTAGCTTTATGTTCATGTAGTGTTGGTGTCAATGTCTATTTTAAGAAATAACTTTGAGCTGATAATATAAGAATTAAGAAAAGAATTCAGTCGCAAAGGACTATGTACTGCATAATTCCATTGATATGAGATGCTTAACATAGGCAATTTGATAGACACAGAAAATTGATTACTGGTCACCTAGGGCTGGAGAGAGGAGAAATGGGGGAATTGCTGCCCTGGGTAAGAGGTTTCCTTTTGGGTGATGAAAATGTTCTAAAATTATATTATGGTGATGGTTGCACAATTCTGTATATATACTGAAAACTGTTGAATTGTACATTTCAGACAGAAGAATTTTATCATATGTCAATTATAACTCAATACAGTTGTTAAAAAGAAAGCCAGAGCAAAAAGAAACAAAAACAGAAACAAGAATTAAGCAGATAGTTCTCTTGGGTATCTGTCCATTAAACTCAAAATAGGCTTTTCTCTTTGCAGTTTGTATAGCTCCTAAATCTCATTTAATTAGAATAGAGAACAAATAATATGGCACACACATTTATCATGCCCTTTACTCCAAAACCAGGTGTCCTTGACTTTGTAACAGAATATCTTCTTTTTTCTCACTTATGGGGAGGAATTTAGATAAAATGAACATTTCCAAGAAAAATTAAGGGGTTTTTATAATGCATTTATTTTTGGTGTATCTCATATTTTAATAATAACAGAAACTTAAAAGGTAGTAAGTTAATGCTTTTCCAATTTAGCATTTTTTTTCAAATAACATTTATGAAGAATTGCCTTGTAATAAGAAGTCTGTATTTGGCTAGATACTTTTACATGTTACCTTAAGATAATGTTAACTCCACTTTACAGTTGAAAGACTGAAGGTGCCTGTGTTTCTTTTATTTAATAGAATAATTAGAACAGTATACTTTTAGCTGTGCTGTGCTGTGCTATGGAGATAAATTCCTAATTGATATCATTTTCCCCTGGGATATCCTAAGAATACAATAGTTAATAGACATTCTGGGTTGAAAGAGGAGAAGATGGAAGGAAAACAAAAAAACACCACTGGTTCTAAGTAATTTTGAAATCCATACAGGCAATTAGTTTCAAGACCTGGGAATAATCCTCTGTGTCTTGAAGCTCTGAGCTCTGGCCTCTTAGCTATGTCCTATGAGTCACCCTGCCTTTTCCATGACAGGTAGCATATGTTTGCAGCTGAGTGGTTTTATTAGCATATTTGTTGCCTGTAGAATTTTAGGAATCTGGCGGTCTTCTTTCATCTTGTCCTCTTCTGTATTCTTCGGTCCTAGCTGGTAGTGCTTCTGTTGGCATACAGTTCTCAAGAACTTTGTGCTCTCTGTGTCATGGGGATTCACTTCTTTAGACAGGAGGCTCCCCTACAGGTTTTTCCTAGATAATCCAATCTCTGTTTTTGCCTTCAGCTGAAATGGCTGAGGGGTCTGTGGGTCTCATGCATAATCCTTTTAAAGAGCTCTTTATGTGACTGACTACTCTGAATTTTTTAATTTTCTGAAATATTAGCAAAAAGTTGCTTAGCCACATCCTTAGTTTTTTCCCCTACAGCATGCTTTCCTGACATCGAATGTCTTAATTTTTGCACTTTTTGCAATCTGTATAGGCTGAAGATTTGCCAGATCATCATATCCTGGTTCCATTTTGTTTAACGGCTCTTTTCTCAACTTATCTCTTTTCTCTCATGTTTTACTATAAGCAGGAGGAAGAAACCAGACTGTACTGGGGTGCCTGGGTGGCTCAGTCAGTTAAGCATCGGGCTCTTGATTTTGGCTGAGGTCATGATTTCATGGTCGTGAGCTTGAGCCCTGCATCAGGCTCCGCACTGACAGCATGGAGCCTGCCTGGGATTCTCTCTCTCCCTCTCTCTCTGCCCCATGTGCTCTTTCTCTCTCAAAATAAATAAATAAACTTTAAAAAGAAAAAAAAAAAAAAAGAAACCAGAGTGTATCTCCAACACTTTGCTTGGTAATCTCAGCTAAATAAATTCTGCTTTTTACACAACACACATAATTCTGTTGAGTTTTCTGCTACTATATAATAAGTATCCTTATTCTTCAATTTTCCGATAACATGATCCCCACATCCTTCTAGGTCTAAACATCCATATTCTATCAAGAGTCTATTTGAGGTACTCTAGGTTTTTAATATTATGGATCTCAAAATTCCTCCAGCCCCTGTCAGTGACCCAATTCCAAGGTCACTTCCATATCCTTGATGTTTGATACAGCAGCATCTTACTCCCAGGTACCATGATCTGTATTAGTTTCTTTTGCTGATGTAACAAAGTATGATAGCTGAAAAGAACATGGATTTATTATCTTAGAGTTCTAGACATCACAAACCTGAAACAAAGGTCACAGGGCTAAAGTTAGGGTATTGGTAAGGCTGCATTCCCTTTTGGAGGCTCTATGAAAGAGTCTTTACTTTCTTTTTTCAGTCTCTAGAAGCCACCTGCATTCTTTGGGTTAGTGTTCCCATTTCTCAGTCTTCAAAGCCAGCAACATGGAGCTATCTCTCTAGTTCTTTTTCTTCTGCCTTCTTCTACTTATAAGGATCCTTGTGATTACATTGAACACGCATAGATAATACAAGATGATTTTTCTATCTCAGAATCTCTTAATTAGCAACATTAATTCCATCTTCCATCTTAATTCCCCTTTACCATGTAACCTAACATATTCACAGGTTCTGGAAGATTAGGACTTGGACATATTTGGACGTTCTTTATTATTCCTACCACAGTACTCTCAGGGGAAGTGAAAAGCATGTTTCTTCGGGAGTCTCTATGTATAAATAATTTAGATTTTGGGGGTTAAAAACAAGCTTTCATTAGGAAAGATTCTGCCTTCACTTTGTCTAAGTATTTTGGAAAAACTCATATGGATTCCTAAAGTGTTTGAATAGCAAAAAATATTTTGGAAGTAGGGGAGAAATTTGAAGTGAATTTTTAGTTTGAAAATTTACCAGAAAATTTTATCTAGAGTTTTTTTTGTTAGTAAAAGGATTTTCTCAGTAAAGTATCTTATTTTAATCCTCATGTATAATAAGCTAGATTTGTGGACTAGAATCTAATTCTTTAGATTTGCATATCCAAGGAAATCATATTTCAAAAAGGACAGAAAAAAATTTGTTTCAGCCAAAATAAAAGTGAAGACCTACACTAAAAGAATGAAGTTCTTCAAGCAGAAGAAAAACTAATATCAGATAAAATTCAGACCTACACGAAACAATAAGGAGTTCTGGAAATAGTAAATGTTGGTAAATGCAAGAGACATTTTTCCTTATTTAAAAAATCTGTAGGGGAGCCTGGGTGGCGTAGTCGGTTAAGCGTCCGACTTCAGCCAGGTCACGATCTCGCGGTCCGTGAGTTCGAGCCCCGCGTCGGGCTCTGGGCTGATGGCTCAGAGCCTGGAGCCTGTTTCCGATTCTGTGTCTCCCTCTCTCTCTGCCCCTCCCCCGTTCATGCTCTGTCTCTCTCTGTCCCAAAAATAAATAAACGTTGAAAAAAAAAAAAAAAGAAAAGAAAAAATCTGTAAAAGATAATTCACTATTATAAGTCAAAATAAAAGTGAATTGGGTTTATAATACATGTAGAAGTAAAATGCATGACAATAATAGCATAAAGGGTAGGAGGAAGAAATGCCAGTGTACTGACATAGGCATTATTACAGTATGCATAATGATAAATTACTTGAGGTTAGCATGTGAGAAGTTAAAAAGAAATGTTGTAATCCCCGGGCAACCTTAAAAAAAATAAAAGCGGGGTGCCTGGGTGGCTCAGTTGAATGCCCTACTCTTGGTTTTGGCTCAGGTCATGATCTTGTGGTTTGTGGGTTACAGCCTCACATTAGGCTCTGTACTGACAGTGTGGCGCCTGCTTGGGATTCTCTCTGCCCCTCCCCCACCTCTCTCTTTCTCTCAAAAATAAGTAAACATTAAAAAAAAGATAAAACAAATAGGTATGTCTAATAAGCTAATAGTAAAGATGAAATGAAATATAAAACATACTTAATCCAAAAATAATCAGGAGAATAAGAACAAGGTGCAAAGAACAGATGGGACCTGGAACACTGTTAGAAAGATGGTAAATTTTAAACTAAATCATATTTATATTTATATTTTAATATATAAAAGTATGTATAATTATATCACATGTAGAAAGCAGATTGTCAGACTGAAAAGCAAGATCCAATTATAGACCCTGTTTGCAAAGGGTCCACTTTAAAGTTGCAGATGAGTTAAAATTAAAAGGATGGGAAATTATGCGAATACCAGTCAAAAGAAATCAGGGGACTTTATTTTAGTATCAGACAAAGTAGACTCCAGAACAAGAAATATTACCAGGGATAGAGAGAGATATTGCATATTGGCAATGGGATTGATTTGCCAAAAAGATGTAATAATCTTAAGTAGTTCCATAAATATATGTGGAACTATATATATTTAGCTATATATATATTTATATATATTTATTTTATTTTATTTTATTTATTTTTTAAAAAAAATTTTTTTTCAACGTTTATTTATTTTTGGGACAGAGAGAGACAGAGCATGAACGGGGAAGGGGCGGAGAGAGAGAGGGAGACACAGAATCGGAAACAGGCTCCAGGCTCTGAGCCATCAGCCCAGAGCCCGACGCGGGGCTCGAACTCACGGACCGCGAGATCGTGACCTGGATGAAGTCGGACGCCTAACCGACTGCGCCACCAAGGCGCCCCTATTTATTTTATTTATATATATCTATGTATTTATTGCACTAACAACTCAGCTTCAAAATACAGCAACAACTGACAGAACTGAACACTTTTTTGTTGTAAGCTTTTAAGCTCCTCAACAGCAATTCTGTATTGGAATTAAAAAAAATTTTTTTTAATGTTTAATTATTTTTGAGAGAAAGAGAGAGAGAGAGAGAGCATGAGCATGAGCGGGGAGGGTCAGAGAGAGGGAGATACAGCATCTGAAGCAGGCTCCAGGCTCTGAGCTGGAGTATCTTTTTGCTACTTCATTATTACTGTATAGAAATGGAACGGATTTCTGTATATTGATTATGTGTACTGCAACCTTACTGAATTCATTTTACAGTTCTAGTAGTTTTTCGGTGGAGTCTTCAGAATTTTCTATATATATAGTATCATCTTATCTGCCAATAGTGAAAGTTTTACATCTTCCTTACCAATTTGGATGCATTTATGTCTTTTTCTTGTCTGACTGCTGTGGCTAGGGTCTCTAACACTGTGCTCAGTAAAAGTGGTGAGAGTGGACATCCTTGTCTTATCTTAGGGGAAAAGCTTAGGGAAAAGCTTATCTTAGGGGATCTTAGGGGAAAAGCTCTCAGTTTTTCATCATTAAGGATGATGTTAGCTATGGGTTTTTCATATATGGCCTTTCTTATGTTGAGGTATGTTCCTTCCAAACCTACTTTGTTGAGCGATTTTATCATGAATGGACATTTTATTTTGTCAGTTTTTTTCTGAAGTTATTGAAGTGATCATGTGGATTTTTTTCTTTCTCTTACTGATGTGATATATCACAATGATTGATTTAGGAATATTGAACCACCCTTGCATATGAGTAAATCCCACCTTATCATGGTGAATTACTTTGTTAATGTATTGTTGGATTTAGTTTGGTAATATTTTGTTGAGGAATTTTGCATCTATGTTCATCAGAGATATTGGTTGTAGTTGTCTTTTTTTTTTTTTTTTTGGTTTCTTTATCTGGTCTTGTAATCAGGGTAATGCTGGCCTCATAGAATAAATGTGGAAGCTTTATATCCTCTTCTATTTTTTTTTAATAATTTGTGAATAATTACACATGCCTGTACTTGTCTACTGGATTAGTGGTGGAGAGAAGGAAGTGAGGGAGGGAATAGTTTAGCCAGAATGGTCAGATTTAGAAGATACCTCAGATTTACCCATTGTTAGGTGTGTGCAATTTTATTTAACAGTGCTTTGTACATAGTGAACAACTAAGTCCTTATATGAAATATCTAGTCTTTCTAGATATTTAGAAATGCTTGATGTATTTAAAAGTAGAAGTAGAGTAATGCTTCTTGTAAATAGCTTTTAAAAACTGGTGGGAAATACTATTTTTGGAAATGGAATTGCTAACTCACCTCTCTGAACAGCATGCTTACTTGTTCATTGGTTTGTGGGAGGTCGGAGGGAAGAAATTGCAAAAAATGTTTTGCTAGTGTGTGCTAGGAAATTTCAGCTTATCCATTGCCCTATATGTTATGTGCATTTAACTTGATTGTATATATTGTATATATATTGGACAAAGGGTCCTAATCTTATAATATCTAGTCTCTAGATATTAAAGAGGTTGCCAATGTATGACAAAAGTAGAGTTAGTAAACTAACACATTTTGTACACTTTCTGTTAAAATTCATTGAAAGGCTGTCTTCTGAAAAGAACTTTTAGAGATGACGTTGTAGTCACATCTAAGTGACACATGTGCCTATCTGTACCCACCCAGTAGGTTGGTGGTGGAGAGGAGTTGTGAGAAATGAAGGGTTCTGGACTAGAATGTTCCTATGCAAAAGACGCTTTCAGATATAACCCATTGTTACATGTGTGTAGTTTATTCAACACTACTGTGTATATAGTGGACAAACTTAAGTCCTTATTTGAAACATCTAGCCTTTCTAGATGTTTAGAAGTATGTTAGAAGCACAAAGTATGTTAAAAGTAGAGGTAGAAAAAAAACACATTTTGTAGATATCCTTTTGTTAAAATTCATGTGAAATATTGTCTTTTTGAAAATGGAATGATCAAAATGATCAAACCACTTCTCAGAGCAGTACACATTATATAATAGTTGTGCTGGTTCAGGGAGGAAGAAGAAAACGCAAAGAGCTTTATACCAGTATGTTTATAGTTAGGCAGGATTAACCATTGTTCCCTATGTCTACATTCTGTTTTACTTAGCTATGTATATAGTGTATATAAAGGACAAATGAGTCCTAATTTACAACATCTAGTCTTCCTAGATGTTAAAAGAGGTTGCCAGTGTATGACAAAAGTAGTTAGTAAACAAATTCATTGTATACACTTTGTGTTTAAATTCATAGGAAAGACTGTTCTGAAAACAATTAGAGGAAGTGAAATTGTTAAAATCCCCTCTAAGCATGACAGATGCTTATACTTTACAGTGGGTTGATAAGAGGTGAAAAGAGGAAAGGTTCTAGGCCAGAATGTTCCTTCAGTGATACTATGTATGTAGTGGGCAAATTTTGAAACATCTAGTCTTCTAGATGTTTGAAAGTGAACAATATGTTAGAAGTAGAGAGTTAAAGTAACAACACCCTTTAAATTTTGTTAATTTACAGGAATGGTTGTATTTGGGGAGTGGAAGTGTTAAACTTGATGTCTTGGAGAGTGTTCACTGCGGGGAGTGGAGTGTGGGGGGAAATGAGAGAAGGGTTCTGTGCCCATGAGTTTTTAAGACAAATTCAGATTGTCTAACCATTATTCTGTCTGTGCATTTTAGTTAATATTGCTGTGTGTTAAAGGATAAAACAAGTCCTAATGCCCAAAGTATATTAAAAGTGGAAGTAGTAAAATAATTCCTTTATAAATGCCCTTTTGTTAGTTTTTAGGAAGGACTGTTCTGGGAGTGTCTGTTAATCTGCCTCTTGGAGCTAGATGTAGTCCTGTACTTAGTCATTGAAATGGTGGAGGGAGCAGAGGAGGGATGAAGGGAAGGGCTTTTTGCTAGTATCTCCACATCTAGAAGACAGTTTTACGTTATAAACATAAGTCTATATGTACATTTTTATAAAGTACCTGTGTTTGTTGTGGACAAGTTCATTATTTGGTAACATCTAAGCCTTTTGGATGTCCTGAGATGACAGTGTATGATACAATGTACAGCTACTGAATTAACCAGTTTCTAAGTTTTTGTTGTTGTTATAATTGATAGGAAGGAAGCATTTTGGGCATGGAAGTGTTAGGCTGTCTCTGAGAAATGTATGTCAGGACTTACTCATTAGACTGGCCGCAGAGGGGCAGAAGGAAGTATACTGGGAGAGATGCGTGTGGATGTGTTCATATTTACATTCTAGTGATAACTGTTAATGTGTGTGCATCTCTTTGGCTGTACTATAAGAATACATTAAGTGATTCAGTGATTCATTCACTCCTTGCTAATATTTGAATAGTATAGATTGGATAATGACTTCTTTTAGAAGCATTATACTTTGTGTACTCTGTTACTTTATGTCTTGTTTTTAATTAAACATTAAGGGAATGCAGTATTTTAATTGTAGCTCTGCCAATATCTTTATCTAGAGGCCTGTTGCCATTTTTGTCGCCAAGAAAGGCAGGATTACATTTTTTTCTTTCAGATGGTGTTGGTGTAGTGTATTCTTGGTTATCAAAATACTCATAGTTTTGGGACTTTGAAATGCTAAAATTCATGGTGTGTAAAAAAAAAGCATGATACATAACTATGATCTTAATTACATTAAAATGCTTAGTTGTGTAGATACATGGGACCTAGAAGTCAAACTGTAAACTGCTTGTGATTATGGATGACTTTGTTCTTTGCTTCTTGTGTTATTCAGTTTCCTTTTATGCACATGTTAACTTCAAAAAAATAAAAAATTTTAAAACCTAAAAAAAAAAAGGGATAGGTATTAACTCTTTAAATGTTTGGTAGAATTCACTTGTGAAGCTGTCTGTTCTAGACTTCTGTTTGTTGGGAGTTTTTTGAATATTTATTTGATATTATTGCTGGTAATAAGTCTATTTAAACTTTCTATTTCATCTTGGTTCAGTTTTGAGAGGTTATATGTTTCTAAGAATTTTTCTATTTCTTCTAGGTTGTCCAATTTGTTGGCATATAATTTTTCATAATAGTCTCTTGCAATCCTTTGTACTTATGTAGTGTTGGTTGTTATTTCTCCTCTTTGATTTCTGATTTTATTTGAGTCCTCATTCTCTCTCTTTTATTTCTTTTTTGTCTTTTTGATGAATCTGGCTAAAGGTTCATCAATTTTGTTGGTCTTTTCAAAGAACAAGCTCCTGATTTCATTGATCTGTTCTATTGTTGTTTTGTTGTTGTTGTTGTTGTTGTTGTTGTTATTTTAGCTTGTGTTTTTTATTTCTGCCTTAATCTTTATTATTTCATCCTTTCTACTGTTTTGGGGGTTTGTTCTTTTTTTTTTTAGGCTTTTTTAGGTGTAAGGTAGGTTGTTTATTTGAAGTTTTGTTCTTCTTGAGGTAGACCTGTATTGCTATGAACTTCTCTCTTCCCTCTTAAATGAACAGCTTTTGTTGCATCCCATAGATTTTGGAGTGTTGTGTTTTTATTTTCATTTATCTTCATGTATTTTTTAAATTTTCTTTTTGATTTCTTGGTTAACCCATTCATTGTTTACTACCACGTTATTTAACCCCCATGTATTTGTGTTCTTTCCTTATTGTCTTGTGGTTGACTTCTAGTTTCCTGGCATTGTGGTCATAAAAAATGGATGGTATGACTTCAATCTTTTTGAATTTGGTGAGACTTGTTTTGTGGCCTAATATGTGATTTATTCTGGAGAATGTTCCATGTGCACTTGAAAAGAATGTGTATTCTACTGTTTTAGGATGGAATTTTTTGAATGTATCTGTTAGACCCATCAGGTTCAATGTCATTCAAAGCCACTGTTTCTTTGTTAACTTTCTGTTTGGATGATCTATCCATTGATGTAAGTGAGGTATTAAAGTACCCTACTATTATTTCATTATTATTGATCACTTCCTTTATGTTTCTTATTAGCTTCTTTATGAATTTGGGTGCTCCCAAATTAATAACTAATTATTTATTATTAATTGTAAATTATTAATTATAAATTAAGATTTACATTTATCTTCTTGTTGGATTGTTTATGATTATATGGTTTCCTACTTTGTGTCTTGTTAGTCTTTCTTTTAAAGTCTTTTTGTCCCATATGACTATTACTACTACTATTACTATTTTAATGTGCATGTATTTTAGGGGTCAAAATGAGTCTCTTATAGGTGGCATATAGATGGGTCTTGTTTTTTTTTTTTATCTATTCCATCACCCTATCTCTTTTGATTGGAATGTATAGTTCATTTACATTCAATATAATTAATGATAGGTATGTACTTATTGCCATTTTATTACTTGTTTTATGGTTGCTTTTTTGGTTCTTCTCTTTTCCTTTCTATTCTTTTTGTCTTTCATGGTTTGCTGGCTTTCTTTAGTGTTATACTTGCATTCCTTTCTCTTTATTGTATACATATCTATTACCAGTTTTTGATTTGTGGCTACTATTAGGTTTATATATAACATTGTCTGCTTGCAGCAGTCTATATTAAGTTGATGATCGCTTAAGTTTGAACCCATTCTGGGGCGCCTGGGTGGCTCAGTTGGTTAAGCGTCCAACTTCAGCTTAGGTCATGATCTCACAGTTTGTGAGTTCAAGCCCCACATTGGGCTTTGTGCTGACAGCACAGAGTCTGGAGCCCATTTAGAGCTCTGTGTCTCTCCCTCTTTCTCTGCCCCTCCCCTGCCCATGCTCACACTGTCTCTCTCTCTCTCTCTCAAAAATAAATAAACTTAAAAAAAAAGTTTGAGCCCATTCTAAAAGCACTAAATTGTGACTCCTTTTTTTTGTGAATCCCTTGACTGTTCTTTATAGATATACTTAATTTTACTTCTTTTATGCTTCCTGTTTTTCTTACTTATACTTATGGTATTTCCTTTCCACTCAAGGAGTCCCCTTTAACATTTCTTGTAGGGCTGGTTTAGTGGTGATGAATTCTTTTAACTTTTGTTTTTCTGGGAAACTCTTTATCTCTTCTTATATTCTGAATGATAGCCTTGCTGGATAGAGTATTCTTCGTTGCAAGTTTTTTTCTTTCAGCACTTTGAATATATCATGCCACTGCCTTCTGGCCTGTAAAGTTATTGCTGAAAAATCAGCTGTTAGCTTTATGAGGTTTCCCTTATATGTAACTTTTTTTTGGTAGTATCTTGCTACTTTTAAAATTCCCTTTTTATCACTACTTTTTGACATTTAAATTATTATGTGTCTAGATGTGGACCTCCTTGGGTTGATTTTGTTGGGGCTCTGTGCCTCCTGGATTGGATTTCTGTTTCCTTCCCCAGATTCAGGAAGGTTTCAGCTGTTATTTCTTCAGATGAATTTTCTGACCCCCTTTTTCTCTCTTCTCCTTTTGGGATACCTATAATGTGAATGTTGTTATGCTTGGTGGTGTTGCTGAGTTCCCTTAGTCTATTTTCATCTTTGTTATTATTTTTTCTCTCTCCTGTTTACCTTGATTGCTTTCTGTTACTCTGTCCTCCAAGCTGCTGATCTGTTCTTTTGCTTCCTCTAGTCTAGTATTTATTCCATCTAGTGTATTTTTTTAATAATGCTTTTATTTATTATTGAGAGAGGGACAGAGTGCTAGTAGAGGAGAGGCAGAGAGAGAGGGAGACACAGAATCCGAAGCAGGTTCCAGGCTCTGAGCTGTCAGCACAGAGCCTGATGTGGGGCTTGAACCCACGAGCTGCAAGATCATGACCTGAGCTGAAGTCAGACACTTAACCGACTGAGCCACCCAGGTGCCCCATCTAGTGTATTTTTAATTTTTGTTATTGAGTCCTTCATATATGGTTGGTTCTTTTTTATGTTTTCTTTCTCTTTATTGAGGGTCTTACTGATGTCCTCCACTCTCTTTTCAAGTATAGTGACTATCTTTATAACCAATACATTACGCCCTCTATCATGCATATTACTTACTTCCATTTCATTTAGCATTCTTGGTCTCATTTTGTCCTTTTATTTGGGACATATTTTTCCATCTCCTTATTTTCTCTAGTTTCTAGCTCTCTGTTTCTGTATGCTAGGAAAGTCAGCTACATTCCTGCTCTTGAAAGTAATGGCTTTATACCACTATAACCACAGGTTGTATAGTGCCCTACAGTGCAATGTCCCCTGTTTATCAGAATCTGGTACTTTAGAGGTGTCTCCTATGTGTATTGTGTGTGTCCTACTGTTGTGGCTGAGTCACGTTTGCCTTCAGTCCAGTTGTCTGCAATGACTCTCTGCCTGTTCTGGGCAGGATTTGGTCCCGTGTTGCTAGTGGGCCAGTCTGGGTCCATCTTGGGCCTGAGTTGAGTCAGTCCAGGCATTTGCCAGAGGTGCAGTAGCGCCAAACAGTAGAACACTTTCCCTGTGTTGTCCCCCAAGAAGCTTTCATTGGTCGATATTACCTGCAGTCAGACCCGATGTCTGCTCCCAGCCCACTGTTGGGGCTGCAGTAGGACTGATGTGTGTGTGTGTGGTTATCTTTCCCTCTCTCCAGGGAAGGAGTCACTCTGGAGTGGTTTTGGCCCCTGCCAAGACTTCTTGCACACTACCAGGCTTGTGGCACCACTTTGGATGGGTTCTGGCCAAGAGCATTGGAGGGCGCAGATCTGTAGGAGAATGCAGGAGTGGGGGTAGTAGCAAGTTAGGTAGTAAGTGTTGTCACTGTGTTGGCTCCTGCAAGTGTCTGTGTATTTGGCTGGGGACAAGGGTGGGAAACAATGCCCACTAGCTCCTCTGTTCCTAGAGAAGTTTCCCTATGATCCTGATTCCTCCAGGACTAGTAAACAAGGCTTTCTGTATACTCCAGGTGTATTTGAAATTATTGCTTCTATGCTGTATCTCCATGGGGCTGTTTGTTGTGCTGTCTTTATAAGGGTTTGGGGCTCAGTTTCCTATCATCCTCCCAGCTTTCCCAGATTTTTAGAATTCAAGGTGGTAAGCCCCATGATTGTTGATCCCCTCTCATTTTCAAAGTCATACGTTATGGGGATTCCTCTTCCCTGTGTGTGTCCCCCATGCCTGGGGTGCCTGGCTTGGGGAACTACTCTCCCTTCGCTGTACTCATGGCATCCCTCCCTCCCATGGACAGTCCTACTGGTCTGTCTGGCTCCTGACTGCATCTCCATCATTCCTACCGTCTTCAGTGTGGCCTCTTCTCTACATTTAGTTGTGGAGAGTCTGTTCCACTAGTCTTCGGTCATTTTCTGGGTTATTTACATTGATGTGGGTGTTATCTAGTTGTATGCATGGGATAAGGTGAGCTTAGGTTCCTCCTACTCCACCATCTTTCCCGGAAGTCCGACCCCATTTATTTTTGGTGGGAACCTCATTCTAAAGGAACTATAAATACTAGCATGTCTAAAGATATATAAGAAACCATGACAAATTTTTAATAATGCCTACTCTGTAATTTCAAAAATCTATATTCTACATTGCTATATTAATATTTTTTGAATAAATTAATGGATGCATAGTATTTCTGGAGTCAAGTGATAGTGCTATGAGATTTTAGTGTAACTAATTCACATGTTTAAAAAGCTTATTGAGTAAATTAGTGGGATTTGTAGGAATTGTTGGGTTTTTTTTTTAATTGATTAAATCTTTCTACCGTAATATTTCCATGACCTCATTAATTTACCAAGTCTTAAACACTTGTTTTAGTAAAGTAAGTGGAAATTAATCAAAGAAATAAAGGAAGCACATTGGTTGAAAAAAATAAGGTTGAAATAAAAGAAGTATCTTCTGACTACAATAATTTGAAAACCATTTTGAGGATCATCAAAACATTGAAACCTATGACAGTCATCTTCATATTCATATCTCAGACATGTTCACTCCCTAAATCTTATGGAACAGTGTTGGCAGAATCAATGTGTTGCTAAGGAAACATATCAAGCACAAACATAAAAAGCATAACAGATTCAAAGGGTTCTGGGGAATTACTATAAAGCCATAAAACCTGCCAAATAATTGCAACAATAAAAGTGGAAAATTAATTTCAAGCAAGACTAAACATTTCAACTGACTTCTGAGAGACTTTTGAAGAATATATACATGCTAGGAAAAAGAGGTGAGGACTTTTAAAGATCCAAGTGGTTAATTAATGAAGACTGAAGCCAAGTGTAAGCATTGGGAGTATAGCAGAAAAATTTGGTTTCTGGTTTCACAAAGGGGAATTTGCCTTAATCAAATTTATTAGTAAGAAAGAGGAGGGTGTAGAGAACAGGCTTCTTGAAGCAGTTGAAAAATGGACCCATACTCTAAGCTTTGAGATTTGATGTGTTTCTTAGTCCAAGTAAAATAAAACCAGGGTGTTAAAGGAAGTAGAGACAGAAATAGGAGACCCTTTTTATGAATAGTTTTACAAGTGCACTTAGCTCTGGAGAGACCCCCTAGGATTAGCCAATATGATGGAATTATTTTTAAGGGGTCTGGGAATGTACCAAGTGGCTTGCATACCAGTTGACATCACTCATAAGAAAAGTACTAAAAGGTGTTTTGAAGGTCAAATGAAGAAACACTTGGAAGCTTACTTGCTCAATGAAAGAATGCCAACTGATTTTTTCAGATAGGAAAGAGATGCTTCATTAACTTGTCAAACTTTCAGAAAGGTATTATTTCTGCGGAAGGAAAGAGGTGTTATAACACATCCTCAGCATTTCTATAGTGGGCAATTTATTGAAATGCTTTACTGAGGTTAAAATGATCCTTTCTCTTAAAAGTGGCATAATGGGAAAATTGGTAGATTGAACTGAGACTTGCTAAATTGTAAGAAACAGAAGTCATCTGGCAATTGAACCATTGCTAGTTCAGAAAATCACCATCTTTAGAGGACTTAATTTTGGCAGCCACAGTGAAAGCCTCCCCTTTTTAGACAATATCTATATAAAACTCCTTCTTAGGCACTGTCTATACAAATTCATATATACATGATGTGTGACTATAAGATTCAAAACTTATTTTTTTAATACAATTTCAAAACTAAGGGAAAGTTAGTGCCATCAAAGACATCACCTAGGCAGGCTCCATACTCATTTTAGGGATGCTGCCTTTGGACAAGTCATTCTTAGAATTTCTCTTGTGGAATTATCCCACGAGACCATAGCAAACTTTAAAAATTATATTTAATAGTGAAAAATTTCATACTTTGAGTCAAAATATTATATTTGAGAAAGGTCCAAAGAAATCAGAGTCTCATCTGGTAAAGAAAGTGAGTGATTAAATGCTTACTAATTTAAAAAAAAAATGAGGTGTTACTATTAAGTAAAGCAAGTGATATTCTTTTGTGGCTTATTATCTGGTTTTCAAAGTAATTCCCAAAGCATTTTAAGCATATTTCAATCAGTGAGGTATGCTTGTAATAGGGCTAAAGATTCTCAAGCTGACTGCTTTGAAGAATAATTTTAGAATTAGTTCTGGTTTATTGGCTACAAAGCCAGTCTCATGCTGTTTATTGTTTTAACTTCTACAGAGAAAAAAAAAATAGAGGGATATTGATGTCTGGTGAAAGCCCATTGATGATTTGAGGATATGGGAGCAATATATATTTACATTTTTTTTTTAATTTTTTTTTCAACGTTTATTTATTTTTGGGACAGAGAGAGACAGAGCATGAACAGGGGAGGGGCAGAGAGAGAGGGAGACACAGAATCGGAAACAGGCTCCAGGCTCTGAGCCATCAGCCCAGAGCCCGATGCGGGCTCGAACTCACGGACCGCGAGATCGTGACCTGGCTGAAGTCTGACTCTTAACTGACTGCGCCACCCAGGCGCCCCAATATATATTTACATTTTTATAGAAAAGGGAAGAGTCAAGTTTTTGTTGTGGTATGCTACAGAGGAAAGAGTTACAGCACCTATCGGAAGGCCAGGGTTGAGGCTCTGTGAACTTGGATCAATTACTTTGACATTTTTTAGTATCTGCTTTTTATCTTAAAGATGAGATTATGTTCACTTTTGGAAGATGAGCCAAAATATTACTGTGCCATGTGCAAAACATGCATATGTACACATCCTGGAGTGAATGTGAGATTCAGATAAGATACTGTGTGAGAAAGCACCTGAAAACTCTAATGCTCAACAAATATATTGTAATTCTAAAGAAAATATTTTATGAGGAAAAACTGAAAGCATTTATGTAGAATAAAGCATTCAGAATGAAGCATTTAGAAGAATAAAGACACTTGACTTCATCCTGCCCCTTGACTTTCTGGAAGTACATTAAACTGTTCTTTTTTGCATAAACAAAGCATAAACTTTTTCATAATTTTTCTATATGTAAATGAAATAGAAATAATACTGCCTTCCATTTATCACATGGAAATACAAATGGAAATAGTAGAAACGTCTGGAGAGAAAGGCCCCGTATAAAGTATAAGCTTATCTTAATGTGAGGTGGCCTGGCAGGTGCCTGGCATACAGTCGATTTAAAATATGTGCTATTTATTATTGATGTGTTTAGCATTCACGTACAATGGTTTGTTATTCAGTCTAGTACTTCCAAATTTATATATTTAGAACTCAGTATTTGAGCATGTTTTCTAGTAAAAATACTGATATTTTATTTCCATAATACATTAATTGTAGTCTAAGAGATCCTAGAGAAGGGAAAAATAACCTGCCTTTATCAATAGAAAATCCATGAAGTAATGCAAATGTGACTTCAATACATGAATTACTTTGAACACAAAAGAGTTTGAACAAAAATCCCTAGCCCTATTTTTAGATTTCTAAATTACATATTGAAGCTGAGGATATATAGATAGAAACATCATGCAAAATGCCCTGAACTTCAGGGGTACTTTGCATTTGGCATACAGAAATCTTCAGCCTCTGAAAGGATGAAAATTTGTCATTACCCTTTCTTCTCTATTACTAGACTAGGCTGGTGTGTGTCGTAAATCAGCTCATTATGCTCAGGGAAAGATACTGAATAATCTCTATTCAGTTAGAAAAATGTCAGTAATATATCTTAGAAGAAGTCAGACCTTTTCTGGTTCTCTAATAGTCTTCAATGTGCATCCAGTGATTTTATGCACTGGACTTTGCCACGTGGAAATTCAAGCTCTGAGATGCAGTGGGAAGGACAGTGAGAGGACACTGGGGACACTGGCATACAGGCTGATGCCACAGAAAAGCTAAACTCTTTCCTTTTACAAAATGCGGACTCTATTTTTATTAGGGTTTCAGCACATCAAGAAGGCAGACATACTCACCACAGGCTAGATCATCACAAAGGAGATGCAGCCCAAGAATGGCTGGATAGAAGGGTTGGAGGAAGCCCACATGAGATATTAACCAGGGTAAGGCAGAACTTTTCTATAGATAAGGGGATTGTAGAATAAAACATGTTCATTGGGCAGTTTCTTTACAGATACATTTTGCTTAGCTTACATGGTTAGGGGTTTAGGTGGGATGAAGAAGAGCTTAATAATTTTAAAGGCAAAGTCCCATTTTATTATTCTGTTTAAAATTTGAGGAATGTAGGGAAATTCGTAAGGTTAACTATATGTAATCTTGGCAAGTGTTTTTGAGTTAATCGTGTAGGTTTTGTGCAATTTTTAAAGAAAGAACATAAAGGATAAATTTGTAATTTATAAGGATAAATGCCTATATTAATGTTGTAGGGTTGAATTTTAAGTTAAGGTTTTAAGTTTCATCTTGACTCTCTAGAATATTTTTATTAAAAAAAGGCGACATAAGAACCATAACGGTGATTTTTGGGGTGCCTGGGTGGCTCAGTTGGTTAAGCGTCTGACTCTGGGTTTCTTTTTTTATTTATTTTTATTTTTTTTTCAACGTTTATTTATTTTTTTGGGGACAGAGAGAGACAGAGCATGAACGGGGGAGGGGCAGAGAGAGAGGGAGACACAGAATTGGAAACAGGCTCCAGGCTCTGAGCCATCAGCCCAGAGCCTGATGCGGGGCTTGAACTCACGGACCGCGAGATCGTGACCTGGCTGAAGTCGGATGCTTAACGACTGCGCCACCCAGGCGCCCCTGACTCTGGGTTTCTACTCAGGTCATGATCTCATGGTTTGTGAGTTCGAGCCCTGCGTCGGCTCTGTGCTGACAGTGCAAAACCTGCTTGGGATTATCTCTCTTCCTCTCTCTCTACACCCCCCCCCCATCACTTTCTCGTCTCTCTCAAAAATAAATAAACTTAAAAAATTAAAAAAAAATTTATAACAGTGACTTTAAAAAATGGGATCTAGTGTTTACTTTTGTCCCTAGAAAACTAATGAGAGGGGGTGAAAAGAAGATACTTACCTTCAAAATGCTTATTCAGATATTTATAAATACCTACTGTGGGTCAGATACTACTCAAGGGGATGAAGCCATAAGGAATAAAAAAAAAAAAAAAGAGATGGGCCTCATAGACCTTTTATTCTGGTAGGAGAAACAGATAATAAACAAATAGCAAGTAAATTTGTATTTTGTCAGATGGTGTTTGGTGCTTGTGGAGAAAAATTGCTGTTCTGGGTGGGTGGTGGTGATTGTTGCCATTTTGTGTAAGGTGATCATGGAAGCCCTGAGAGGTTAGTGGCCTCACCAGATAAGGGTTCTGAGGGAGCTGAGAAACAAGCTCTATGCACACCTCAGAGAGAAGACATTCCATACACCCCCACACACAGGGAAGTGAGTATGAAGACTTTTTAGTAAATTTGGTACCATTTATATATTGTAATATGATTGTCATGGTAGCAATACTTAGCGGTTCTATCATGTTACATAATTAGCATTTCTTTTTAGTGCTAGGAATAATTAAGTTCTAGTCTCTTGGCAAGTTTGATGACTATAACATAATTTTGCTATCTGTCTTCACTGTACTATACATTAAATCTCTAGAACTTATTTACATACTTCTCATTTCAAGTTGTATCCTAAAAGAACATTCTATCTATATCCTACCCCTTATACCCAGGTAACAAGATTTTACTTCCCGTTTTTGCCAGTGTGGCTTTTTTAGATTCCACATATAGGTAATATCATAAAGTATTTGTCTTTCTCTGTTTGATTTATCCCACTTAACATGATGTTAAAGTATGCCTGCCTACAGATCTGTTGTTAAACACTAATCCTTTATTCAGGCACCGGGGAAATGGGCTTTCTTACAGAAATTCTGTCCTAGTTCTGTCTAGGTCTTTTTCTCTATTCATGGAACCAATTCTTTATTAACCACTGGTTCTCTAATTGTAATAGTTACCATTTTGAGGACTTACTATGTGCTGGATAGAGTGCTAAACCTTACTTACATATATCTTACTTAATGATGTTCTCCCTCTTCAAGACTAAGATTCATGAAAGTTAAGTTGTCCAATAACAAAGCTGGTGAGTAGCTGAAACAAAATCAGAACTTTGCTTCTCAAGTGGTGTCACACTCCAAAGTCATTCACTGAAGTTCAGGCTTAACTTGTAATTCTGGGTCTATAGTTGTTAAAAGTTTAGCCTTTAGATAAACTTCATTCATTTCTATAGGTATGTTCCCTAAATTATATTCTCTGGAGAACTATTCCAAAAAATTTTAAATAATTTTTATATTAAAAACTAGTCTCATGGCCAAACAATTTTTAGAAACACTAGTTTATATAAAGACAAATAAGCTATCTGAAAGCAGGCCTTCCCAGAGTCTTTGAAATGGTAATATGCATTGAACGTCTCCATGAAGTGAAAATCTTTAAATTATTTGATCACAGAGCGCTGTTTGCAAAATACCTATTAATATCTCAATGAACTCATTTACATAGAACACAGTGTTCAAAATGATGCTTTAGCTATTTCAGTTGCTACTACCCAGGTCCATTCAATGAAGGGGATTTACTGTGCTTCCATTAGAATGCACTGTGGTTATTGCTTACAGCAAAATGCCTTTTTACCTATGCTGCCTCAATTTGGAAGGACTCCTATAATATGAATTTATTTTTTATTTAAAAAAATTTTTTTAATATTTTATTTATTTTTGAGAGAGAGAGAGAGAGAGAGAGAGAGAGAGAGAGAGAGAGAACGAGTGGGGAAGGAATACAGAGAGAGGGAGACACAGAATCCAAAGCAGGCTCCAGGCTCTGAGCTGTCAGCACAGAGCCTGACACGGGTCTTGAACCCACGAGCCGTGAGATCATGACCTGAGCCAAAGTCAGATGCTTAACTGACTGAGCCACCGAGACACCCCCCTGTAATTTGAATTTAGGTAGTAAAATATAACATCCAGGATGAGTGACATCTAGAAGCTTTCCCTTCAAAATTTGGAAATCCTTTAGTGTTGGTGTGTAGGTTATACTCATAAATATCTATCTCTTTTATTCCTTCTTGCTCATTTTTAGTAGCTGGGAATAAAGAAGAAATACCAATCTGTGTTCTTCCTCTTTATTGTTTGCTAACTATTTCTTGTCTATTTTTGTGAAGTTTAGGTCTTCTCAACCTGATCTGATAGTCATTGACAAGCTTCAAGTAGGCTATTATGGTCCCACATGTATCCACACAGCTTACTTTGAGAACAAACACTGTTATATGTTTAGCTTGAAATTGAACCTTCTGTTCATTGGTGTTACCTGGGGCTTTGGTGTCATTTAAGAATGGAAGAGAGGAAATACAGGAGAAATTTCCAAAATTTACTACATCTTTTTCTTAAGTTCTACTTTCTAGAGGTCCCATTTAGCTTGGGAAGTCTTAATTTCAGAACCATCTTTTCGTTCCGCAGTTCCTCTAACCACAAGGTCAGCAGAACATAAGATGGTGCCATGAATCACCATTCCATTTTGTTTCACATTTTCTGGAGTTAAGAGTGCCTTGAGACTATTTTTGTTTGTTGGAGCAAGTTGGTTCATTGTTTCTGGGAAAACTTCTACTTTCCTTTCTCCAGGCTCTTCTTTGGGAAGTGTGATAGCTTCCACCCTTGGTTTTTCTCTTGTGCTACTATGGCATAGTTGTTCCACGGTCCTGCATTGTGAGCTACCTGAAAAGAAACACCTGGGTGCAGCATACTGGGATCCAAAGTCCTGGGGAGATTGTCACAGATCCATCTGCTTTCCCTTGTACACATCATCTGGGTATAATACCTCAAAGGTTACTGGTAAGGAGCTTCTGTTCATTCCCCTCAAGAAATATATGTAAAAGCTTGCATTCTCTTTTCTCACTCAAATTTTTAGAGTGATTCATACTAAGATGGCAAGGTCTGGACACCTCAGAGTCATAAGGTAACCACAGGCGCACACCCATGTCTACAAATGGTAGCTGTTGGTGGGACCCTGGCACAGGTTCGAGGCAGCAGTCCCTTTTACTGGCTTTCTTCAGTCAGCATAGATGTGGCCCTGGACTTCAGCAGGTGGTCCTGTTGGCCAAAGCTCTCTTTGGCAGCAGTTTTCAGCAGGTCAGCTGATAGCTGAGCCCTCCCAGTGGGAGAGGGCTGCAGTGCTAAAGAGCCCACAATTCTTTCAAAAAATTTCCCTCAAGTCTTCTGAAGTTGTATTGGCAAAGCCGATCCATGCCAAACACTACACTCCTGTCTCCCAGTCAATTCCCTTTCATTCATTAAAGCTGTTGAATTTTTGAGCTGGAAAAAAATGTCTCTAAGCTCAACTCCTTATTTTGTAGAGTGAAATATGGGCTTCAGAGAGGTGTTCTAATTGCTCAGTGTTACATAAAGAATCTGGGTTAAACCAAGACTAGTTTTTGTTTTGTTTTGTTTTTTACCATCACAACCCTCAACACCTTCCCCACCCAAATCCAAGGCTACTTCTACAAGGTACCTTTGCCTCAGAATCCTCTGAATGTGAGTCCTGGCACATCAGTTCAGGTTCTTTGCTGTAAGCAAAGGAAAGTGATCTGGGACATCAGCCTCAGAACCTTGAGGCCCAAACCTCGGGGTGCTGCTTTCTGCCCCTGTGGGCGTGTCCTCTTTAGAGTTAAAATCTCTGCAGAGCATCTAATTAGCTGAGCTCAGCTCATGTGCCCACCTCTACATAAGTGTTTGTATGTGAGAGAAAGAGAAATCTCATTTTTATTTTGTGAGGATGATTTACAACCCCAGCAGAACCATGTGACACAAAGGAAGACCAGTTTAGCCAGAAAAGGGTTGGGGTGAGGTACTGGCCACTGATGCCTAAAGGTGGGGAAGGAATGCTGGGTACACCAAACCAAAAAAATGTATCCTACTGACACTCCTACAGATGGAGCCAGAGGGAAAACACTGACCACAAACCACGCAGTCTGGCATTGGTGCTTTCTTCGGTTCCCTTCCTTTTCCTTTCTCCCCCATTTCCTTCTCCATTGGGGTCCTTCTCACTCCTCCTCATTCTCTGTTCATACAGAGAAAGGTGCACCTCCCCTTCTTCCATTACCAGCATAACTGCATCAGAGTAGAAGGTGGAGTGAAGAGAAGGGTCAGGAGTGTGTGCTGAGCAAATAGAGATTATTTTGTTTAAAAATAAAAAAACACAGTGATGGACCAGCCTTGTCGATTTCTGAGTAGGCAAGTGCTTGTGTCCCTCCGTTATCTCCTGCTTCTCTCTCTGTCTTCTAGCTCTTGAGAAGAGCAGATGAAGAGTCAGAGGCAAGTACTCTTGTCACTCCATTGCCACGAGTTGAGGAGCAATTTTGATTTGAAAAGATATAGCAAATACAGGCAACATTACTTAGGAGATGGGGACACAATGTATGTCCGGTTTACCAGGGGATCACGTAGGCAGGTTATGCTGCAATATTTGGGATGTCTTGCCTTGTAACAGCCTGATGATCCTGAAGAAGCTGAAGAAATGCTATGGTTGTGCAGATAAAATTGCAACACTGGGTTTCTATTCATTTCACAAAATGAATTGCTCTAACCATCTATGACTTTCAAAAACACAAACTAGGGTAATGTTTTGGCCATTGTTAATGAATTGTTAAATGATTATTATTGTTTCCCTGAAAGTTAAAACTCTTAGTAAAATACTATATCCATTAACCCTAAGATAATGTTTTAATGTTTTAATTCTTTGCCTTCGTAAGATTTAGAAAATCCAACAACAGTCTTTTTTTTTTTGAAAAAAAATTTTAAGACAATTTAAAATTTAGGGGAAACAAAGTACTTGTTTAAAGAAGGGGAACTGGAGGGTCCTGCTTAGAAAATACTTAGCTACTCTGAGTTGCCTCCTTTGAAATATGTTGTATAGATGGCACAATAAATATTGACCACCTATATATATTAGTCCTATATATATGAAATTAGACCGTGAGCTTTACCTTTCATTCCTTTGTTTCTAAGACTACGTAGAACGTTAGAGAAACAGTTTTCCCTCTGCCAAAAGGAATCTAAGTGGATGGTAGATTATTATCATGTAGATAAAATGTTCTGCATTAAAGTCTTCCACCCTTTAAATCTTTTATAGGGTGGAGTAAAGTAAAATGTATTATCTGGGAATTGAAACTTTATGAAGTATTCTGAAGGATCCTGCTGCTCAGATCAGAGAGTTGAACATTAATTCCCTTTTTGAATGTATTTAATTATCTGTGGGAGCATTTAAACACAGTGGAGTTGGAAAATGATAGCATGGAGACACTGCACCATATACTGATTTCTTCTCTTTTTGTTGAAACAAAATTCACACAACATAACATTCACCATTTTGACTATGATAAATTATACACTTCCATGGCTTTTAGTATATTCACAATAGTGTGCAACCATCATAACTAATTCTAGAATGTTTCTTGTCACTTGAAACGTAAGCCCTATACCCAATTCTTCTCTCCTTCATCCTCTGGCAACCATGAATTTATTTTTTGTTTGCATTGGTTTGCCTACTCTGGACATTCTGTTAGTGGAATCATGCAATATATAGGAATTTTGTATCTGGCTTTTACTTAACAATATTATCAAAGTTTATCCATGTTGTAGCATGTGTCAGTAGTTCATTACTTATTATAGCTGAATAATATTCTGCTGTATGTTCCACATTTTGTCTGTTCATTCATCAACTGATGAACACTTGAATTGTTTACACTTCTTGCTATTATGAAAAGGTCCCAATGAACATTCATGTACTACAAGTTTTTGTGTGAACATATGTTTTCAGCTTTCTTGGGCATGTACCTAGGAGTAGAATTTCTGGGTCATAGGGTAACTAATTTTTTGAGGAACTGTCAGATCTCACAGTTACCATACCATTCTTCATTCCCACCAGCAGTGTATGAGGATTCCAATTTTCTCCACAGTCTTCCCAGCACTTGTTCTTTCCCCTTTTGTTTAAAATATAGCCATCCTGGACTGTATTTCATTGTGGTTTTAATCTGTACTTATATAATAACTAGTGATGTTCAGTATATACTAATTTTTAACCTACACCTTTATGCTAAACGAAGCAACAAGTGTAATTGAACAGAAAACTCAAGCAGTATATATGTTAACATTATGATGAAAGCATCATGTCAACATGCTGCAATTTTAAATCTGTAACATATATGTGTATATTTCCTGTAGATCTCCAATTACATATATGTATAGGCACCTATGACAATAGTCTCATGGAAGACTAAAGTGGGCCTTACTGTCTGGGATTCTCAGATGACTGTGACACACACCTGAGCTGTTTCTGAGAAGAAATGGATCTTTCAGGAATTGTTAGAAGCCATCTGAATACTAAATGCAAGAAATATCCTAGATGTAAAAAATAAAATGGTTGATTCTTTCTCTAGTTTTCTTGTAAGTCGACTCTTTTAAAAGAATCTTACTGCTATTATCTATGTGTTAAAGTGAATGTAATCCAATGTGTTATAATCGCAACAAGAACACAAGAATCAGGATTAGTGAAATAGTCTAGTTTGCTACTTGAACTAAGTGGACTCCAACTCCCATGCTTGTATTCTTAGTGTTCTCTTTATGATTCTTCTCTCTTCTATTCCTGACTGACTGTCGACTGTCACCTGACTTTTATTTCTGTTCTGAGTGTAACTGTCCACTTTCAAATATGAAGTTCTGAAGTTCTATTATAAAAATCTTTTGAAAGGTGTTTAAAATAATAGCAAATAGATGCTGAGTGGTTTATTTTACAAGATTATTTTATGGCTTTAGAAGATGGATTTTGTGATGATCATTTTGACTATTTAGTCATTTTCCCCTTTCTGTTACTAGGTTATTTCTGGATACATGACACCTGGTATTTGACTGCAAATATTTCAGTGACCTCAGTTTTTAAAATCGTCCCACTAGTGTGAACTTTGATATGTCACACTTTTATGAATCAGACAATTTAGATAATAAGCCAGGAGAGTTTAGCTAAGGAAAATTTCAAGCAAGGCTAAGATGGCCTGATGTCCCAGTGAAACATTTACTTGCTGCTATGTGGCTGATCTTATGTCTATTTTGAATTCATGAGCCTGATGTTAATTACCTCTGTTAGCAGATGTCTGTTGACAGCTAATGTACTCTGCTACCTGGTATTTTCAAAAGCAATTATAGATCTTGGGTTGCACTCTTAATAGCACACTTGCCAGATCTAATAGAAGAGCTTTTCTCACCTTTTAACACCTTCACCCCACAAGATGCCTCTGAGTTGTGATAAATGTAACTTTGGGGCTTAGATTAATATGTTTTCCTATCTTTGCACTTACTTATAATTGTCATTGTAAAATAAAGTACAGATGCCTTTTATTCTTCCTTACTGAGATATAAACCAGTCATTCCTATAAGTACTATGTTTATCTTGGTTGCATTGTTTCACTGCTTCTTTGCTATGTACAGTCAGTGATGTCTATGTAGTCAGTTTTGGGAAGCTAATAATTGATTTAAGGAAACTATTTTAAATATTACTATTTATAGTAAAACTATTTGTTTTATCGTACATTAATACTGCCTGGTATTTCATTCCTATTGTCCACCTTGTCATTCAGGAAACTACCAGATTTTATTTGATGGAAATAAATAATAATGATGATTTCACTCATTAGTTTGTCATCTAATGAACTCGGATAAAAATTATGAGTAGCCTAAATCATGTCTGAACAATTTAGAAACTGTTATCTCCAAGGAAAATAAAGTAAAATCCTTTGACAATAGTTTACAGGTTTAGTGGAGAAGTTACTGTGAGTAACAGATTGGCACATGAAAACTTTATTTTCCCAAGGGTTATACCTTCTCACATATTTCTACACACGTGTTTCTTTCTCTCCACAAATTCATCTGATTGCATGTGCAGGTTTGAAAGTGTGTATGGTTACTAAGTCATGTTTAATGACTAAAAGTTGCATATTGCCAAGTACAGTGAGGCACTGATGAACGTCTGAAAGTTCGAAGGTCTAAACAAGGAGTGAGTATGACTTGGAGGAGGCTTAGGAAACTGTAAAGTCATGCAAAGAATAATGAGCTTGAGGTGAAAAATAGATAAAAAGGAGACGTGTCAGACTGGAGAAATATTGTTCCCAGGCAGAGCGAGAGAGAGAGAAGTGCAAGGGGTGTGAGATGCTAAGGAATTAAAGTGCATGAGTGGATGTAGGTGAAAGAAAAGGAAAGAAAAAAGAGGTTTTCTTGCCTAAGTTGCAGGTCACTGACCTAAACTGGTCATTGGTGTCATTAACAATGAAAGATGACTTCTTAAGGGACTTTTTTCCCCTGGATGTTTAGAGTCTGAAATATATATTTTTTCTGTTCTCTTTATTTCTCCTCCATTTGCATGTGAAATTTTATATTCTGGTTATGTTTTCTTCACAAAGCTCTGAAGGATTGGAAACAGTATTTCCTTTTAAAAGTACAGATATTAAGAAAAATTAAATAATGAAGTAAACTGTTACTAAGTATTAGGAGGGTAGTTTTTTTCAAAATACAAAAATGTAATCTAATATTGTAAAGCTGGTATAAATAGATGTACCAGATATCAGTTAGGATCTTTGCTTTTACTGAAGTGATATCATGTATAATATCATCGTCTAAATCTATACCGTTGATTGTAACTGCCAGAGCTAAGGATATCTGTAAGGGTTCATTAAAGTTTTAGGAAGACAGTACATTATAGTGGATAAAGCATATATTTTGGCATTGGTCAGGCTTCAGTTCAAATTCTGACTCAGTCACTCTTTATTTGTATAACTGTTGGCACATTACTTAATTCCTTCGAAGCTTCACTTCCTACTCCATAAGTAAAAATATTTGTAAAGCATACACAGTTCCCTGTATACAGTTACTATTCATTAATGTGTTTATTAAAATGACTATTATCATCCTATTTTTCCTCCTCTGTTAAAAATAATTAGTAATTCTTTTCATCTTTTACTTTTCTCTACTGCTTCTTTTGACCTTCTTTCTTTTCATTCACATACAATTTTGCAGGGCTTTTTTGAAAGAGATTCATCAATTCTAGAACCATGGGACTGAAAATACCTTAAGTGGCCACCACATTCATCCCTGTATCAAAACAATGAAATGGCTGGATGATTCAATACCAAAAGGGATTTTTCTCTTTGCATAATTTAAAAACAGAACAGTTATGACCTCTTTTGGTAATGTCCTATAAGATATTCTTTATAGCCTACATTTCTCTTTATTCGATCAATCCATTTAAAAGGAAATGTGTATGCTTCTATCTATATAATAATGCCCGCCTAAGTTGTAAACCTTTTGCAGTTGACTCAGGCCTGGCTGAATGTCCTTTACATTTCTTACTGTTGGTTCTGCTTTCAGTTAAAATGTAGTGGGTCACAAAATATCACTGCTTATGACATAACAATGAGGAGAAAAATGAACTGGGTAAACTACAAAGAAATGTATTTTCCTTAAAGCCATCAAAAAGCTATGAATCCAATTGAACTTTGAATGATTCTGAGTGTGGGGTCATGGCAGATTGGAGTCCCATGGAGATACAAACACAGAGCTTATCCATCCCACCTTCAAATATTCTTCTATAGGATTTCTGCTGAATAAACAGCTACATGGAAGCTTAAGAGCTAGGCTGGAAAACAAGAGATTTCATGGGGTACTTAGATCCCAAATCCCCATGGAAGGACATACTTAATTCTATCAGTAAGACGCTTGAAACTAGAAGTGAACTAAAACAAGCTGCCGGAGAAAACCAGCCCCAACACTATTCAACTCCTTATTAGGTCAAAGAGATCAGCCTCGCTAGATGTCTGCCAAAGAAAAGGGGAGATTTTTCTGTGGAAAATGTCACCTATTTCAGTCTTGACTATTGTTTCTTACACAATGAGTGATGAAAAATAAAAATTAAGAGACATGCAAAAAAGCAAGAAAATATGGTTCATAATAAAAATAAAAAACAAGCACACTCATAGAGATGTTGGAGTTAATAGAAAAATGAATTTGAAATATTTTAAGTATGCTTAAAATTTAGAAAAACGAAGTTGACCAAAATGGATGAAAAGATGAAGGATGTCAATAAAGAAAATGAAACTTAAAAAAAAAAAGAATCAAATATAAGTGTTAGAACTGAAAACTACAGTATCTGAAATGAAAAAATATTCAGTGGACTTAAGAGTAGATTGGACAGAACAAAGAATTAGTGAACTAGAAAATCTGTCAGTAAAAATTATTTAAACTCAAGTACAGAAAGAAAAAAGAATTTAGCAAATAACAGAAGAGAGTATCAGAACCCTGGGACAGAATGAAATGAACATTCATGCATTAGAGTTCCAGAAGAAGAGGAAGGAGTGTGACACATGGTTGATAAATAATGGCCAGGAATTTTCAAATTGACTAAAACTGTTACTTCTCGTATTCAAGAAGTTCAGTGAACCACAAACAGGGTAAATACAAAGAAGCTACACAGAGACACTTCATAGTGACCTTGCTGAAAACAAAAGATAAAGGGAAAAATTATAAAGTAACCAGAGTAAAAAAAATACATTTAGATGAACAAGGTAAGAATAAAGATAACTTGTCATCAGAAACAACAGAAGCCAGAACATAATGGAATTACATCTTTAAAGTAGTAAAAAAGATAAAACCTACTGTAACTTAGAATTCTATTCCTAGCAGAAATAGTTTTCAAAAATGAGTTTTAATTTAAGCCTTTTTCAGACATACAAAAGCTGGGAGAAACTCCCACCAGAAGTTTATACTGTACATACAATTGATCCTTGGACAATGTGGGAGTTAAGGGCACTGACCCCTTGCATAGTAAAATATCTGTGTAAAACATTTGATTCCCTTCAAACTTTAACTACTAATAGCCTACTTTGACTGTAAGCCTTACCAATAACAAACAGTCTATCAAACCATATTTTGTATTTTATATACTGTATTCTTACAATAAAGTAAGCTAGAGAAAAGAAAATGTTATTACAAAAATCATAAGGGAAACAAAATGAATTTATAGTAGTGTACAATATCTGTACATAAGTGGACCTAAGCAGTTCAACCCTGTGTTGTTCAAGGGTCAATTGTAATACTAAAGGAAGTTCTTTAGGCTGAAAAAAAAAGGTCCCAGGTGGTAGTCAGATCTGTAATAAGGAAAAAAAATATACTGGAAAAGGTAAATATATGGTAAATAAAGATTATATATAATATTTCTTTAAAAGACTATTGATTATCTAAAGCAAATATAGTTTCAAAGAACTGTAAAGTTTATAATTTATATAGATGCAAAATGTATGAGAATAATTTCACATAGAATATCACATAGAAGAAGGCAAATGGAATCATACTGTTGTTAGGTTGTTACATTATTTATGAAGTGATATAATATTAATTTAGGTGTCCTATGACAAATTAAGGATGTATATTATAATCATCACAGAAACTATGTAAAGAATAATGCAAAGTGATATAGCTAAAAAGTTAATAGAAAATAGGAGGTGTAATGCAAAACAAAAATACTCAAAACTTTTCACTCAAAGTTTGTCAGGAAACAATAAAGAAAATAACCCTGATAAGACAAATAGAAAACAAATAGAAAGATGGTAGATTTAAGCCCAGTTGTATTAGTACTTACATTAAATGTAAATGGACTAAATCCTATGATTAAAAGGCAGAGAAAGTCAGACTATGGAGATAATATATCAAAATAAGATCCAAATACATGTAACTTATAAGAGACACATCTTAAATATAAGGACACAGCTAAATTGAAAGTAAAGGATGGAAAAAAATACACCATGTTAACATAACATAACATAACATAACATAACATAACATAACAACACATGTTAACAGAAACCTGATGTGACTGTATTACCACCAAACAATATTTATTTCAAAGCAAATACATGAAGACAGATCATAGATAAACTGAATGTTTTATAGTCATAAAACCATCAATTCATCATGAAGACATCACAAATTGTATCTTGAGTATGCAGCCAATACCAAACCTTCAATATTTCATGTAAGGTTTTACTGTCCCTCCCTTCATAGCCTCCTTCTTCTAGTAGTTCTATAATCTTAGTGGTAATTTAGCCATCACTGTCACCTGGACACATGCCTCTGTGGAGTAAAATACTTTTACTCAGCTAGGAAAAGGTTATATGATGTAACTGCTTATCTTTTGGTTTATTCCTTCATAGAAGGCATCTAGTGCAGTGACATGGAGTCTACAAGGAATTAGAGACCTGGCTTCAAGCCTTGGTACTGCTGGTAAAATCAGGCAAATCACTCAAATCACTGTGAGCCTCATTTTCCTCATGGGGAAATGGGGATGGAAATGTTTGCTTTGCTTTATATTTAGACTTCTTAGGAAGCTTAAAGGAGGAAATGTATGCAGTGCTGGATACATATGAGACATTGTTGCGAACACAATGGTGAGTTTGCTTTTTAGCACCTGTCTAATCCTGGCTCATGTGCAGCTGGTGGCCCCAAGGTGCCTTTTCCTTATTCATCAGTTTAGTCTATTTTCGTCCTGAGTCCTTTACAGACAGAGCCAAAGGAGACTGATAAACCTCTATGAGGAAACTCAGAGACCTCTGCCCTTAATTTTGTACCTCTTATATTCACCAAAGGGGGAAATTTGAAGATTCTAAACAGGATAATTAAACCAGGAGGCAAGTCCTATTCTGGGATCTGGTTAAAGATTTCACAAATAGATAATGGAAAGCATTTAATGTAAAGATTAAAATATTTGACCAAGTTTTAAAAACTGTATTATTATTATATATATATATTTTTTTTACCAAAAAGTGGTTTTCCATTTAGTTTTGTTTTTGGAGAGAAACTGATTTCCATGTGTAAAAGGAATAGAACTGTTTTTGTGTGGATTGTCTTTTATGGAGGTGTATTTTTTAGTGATAGAATTTTGCTGGAATGAGATGAGGTTACCAGAACAGTTTTCCTTGGCATATAAGAAAATTATAGGACTGTGTGAAATTATAGTTCTAAGATTTGGGAAGTTTGAAATTATTTAATGTATCTATATTTTCCATTAAGGGCTTGCTAATTAAGGTGGGCCTTTTAAAAATAATTAATCAATATAAATATTATTTGGAAGTTACTTAGTTATCTAAAACTTGAAAAAATATGACTAAATTATGTCTAAATTTTAATAATAATATTTCCAAATAACAGTAATAGTACTTTAAGATTAAGAAACAGATATTCTTCTCAAGAATAGCACTAGTTGTAATTATATTAATCCAAAACATTAATATTATGTTTCATGAAGTTTTGTACATGAACATATATATACAAGAGTTTTCTTTAGTATTTGAAGCAAAAGATTGCTTCCCCCATACCTGCATGAATCTCGATATGCTTTTATGTTCTGTTAAAAACAAACACAACTATGAAGAAAATTTCACTGTTTAAATCTTGACTGTGAAAAATGACTGTGCAATTGTTCATTTGTTATATTTCTTAATGTCGTATAGGCCAATTTGATGCTTACAAGATAACAGAATAGTTTCCTGTTGTGAATGTATTTCTTTTTTTAAAATTATTTTAATGTTTATTATTTATTTTTGAGAGAGAGAGAGAGAGAGAGAGAGACAGAGCATGAGCAGGGGAGGGGCAGAGAGAGAGAGGGAGACAACAGAATCTTAAACAGGCTCCAGGCTCTGAGCTGTCAGCACAGAGCCCAGTGCAGGGCTCCAAGTCACGAACTGTGAGATCATGACCTGAGCTGAAAGTTGGATGCTTAACTGACTGAGCTATCCAGGTGCCCCAAACGTATTTCTTTTTTTATTTCTTTCTTTTTGTTTTTAGAGAGAAAGAGAGAGAGAGAGAGAGCACAAGTGAGTGCTAGTGAGTGAGGGGGAGGGACATAGGGAGAGAGAGAGAGAGAGAAAGAGGGAGAGAGAGAGAGAGAGAGAGAGTCTCAAGCAGGCTCCATGCTCATGCTCAGCACAAAGCTCAACATGGGACTCAATCCCATGACCTTGGGATCATGACCTGAGCTGAAATCAAGAGTTGGACGCTCAACCAACTGAGCCACCCAGGCACCCTGTGAATGGATTTCTTAATCAATAGTAACCTGAAAAAAAAATGTAGGAAATGTTGTAGAAAGGTGATAAGGGAAAATAATAAAGGCATTGAAGAAAATGCTCCTGGTGCCAGGAGTCAGAGAGAATGACAGAGTCAGCTTGGGGTGTGGTCACGTAGGATTGGAGGGTTCTATATGTATGATTTCAGGAAGGTCCATCTAACTTGGACCCTTAGTTTCCTCATCTGTAAAATGGGGATAATAATATCTGCCTGTTATGATGGTGACATCAGATTATGTTTGTAAATAATTTGATGCAGTGCTAGGGATAGGTACATAGCAAACATACACTAGATTCAACTAATAAAGTGAAAATTTACCACTGAAATGGGGTTTAAGAATTTCTGTCATTTCCATCTTGATTTACTTAATTTCTCTCTATAAATAATTAGTTCTAGATCAGCAGATTACCTTTGGAAAACCTTTATAGAAAAAGTCATTTCTCTGTCACATCATCCATTAACAAGAGGTTGCAGCTCTGGTTTATTCAATGAGGCATTGCTATGTAAAAATGGAGATATTGATATTATTGACTATTAATGAATGTTTATTCCATATTAGAACTTATTGTTTCCACAAAATATAATCTATTTTAAGAACTGAGGTGAACCACAAATTTTTCAAACAAGAAATGAATTTCTATATTCAATTTTTTAAACTAACCAGGCACTCAGCATATAGCTTTAATTAAGTTATTTGCCTAGAGGCCAATCAATAATTAATTTCCCCATTCAAAATCTATGACTTGGATGTTTTTCTTAAAGCATGCCAATTAAAAATAGAAAAGCCAGACTATAAAAAATATATATGTTTACTGACAAGTTAGAAGATATTGCCAGGCTTTTTAATAAGCTCTTTGCTTTATTTGAAAAGAAACTTTAATTATCTTTGATCATGGTGCTTAAATCTTAGCATTATATTCCTACTTTGTAATACTCGGCTCATGGTGATAATTCCCTCATAGCTTGTGATGACTAGAGAGAGTCATAATAGACAATTGATAAACTTGTTACGAGTTGACTAAGTTGGAAAGAACAGCTTTGAATTACTCTTGTTAATTTAACCCAGATATTTTAGAAAACTGGTGATAAGCTGGTTGCTATGAAGTATTTACTAATATAAAATAAGTCTTAGCACACTTTATTAACAAATCTGAAACTGAGTTTTGAGAGGGAGGAAACTGGGACTTGTACTCTCTTCTATTTCTGAAACTGAGTTTATCTAAAATATAATGTAACAATAGTTCTCCCACTTGCTCACTCTGTTCTGGCGCCGCTGGCATCCCTGCTGACCTTACATAAGCCTGAGGCTTTGCATTTGCTATGCCCTCTGCCTGGCATGCTCTTCCCTTGGATATTTGCATCACTTACTTCTTCACGTTACTCAGTGTCATTCTCTCAGAGTTGCTTAATCTGATCCCCACTAAAGTGCTCCCAACTTTCTTTAACCTGCTCTGTTTCCTTCTACTGTGCTAATCATCTTCCAATGCACTATATACTTTAACATATTTGTTTATTGTCTTCCCTCTTCCTATCAGATGTAGACTCCAGGAAGCCAAGAAGTTTTGTTTGCTCTATTCATGCTGTATTTCCAGTGCCTAAGATATTGTCAGACACTTAGTGAATACTGGATAAATATTTGTTGAATGTATGAATAGATGCGCCAATAAATGTAGAAGTAAATAGGTAGATTCAACGTACTAGCTTGAACACCTAGAAATGGTTCTGATTATTTGCCTCATTGCCTCAAACCTGGACTCATCAATGGAATGTGCCAAATGAAGTTAAAATGCCAGAGATCGTATCTCATAGAAAGATAAATCTGAAGAATTTAGGGAGATTTGGTATCTCCCAGCTTTGTTCCTCAAGAGGATATAACACAGTAAAGGAAACAATCAGCTAAACTAAACGGCAAGCAATGGAATGGGAAAAGATATTTGCAAATGACATATCAGATAAAGGGTTAGTACCTAAAATCTATAAAGAACTTATCAAAATCAACACTCAAAAAAAATAATCCAGTGAAGAAATGGGGAAAAGACGTGAATAGACACTTTTCCGAAGAAGACATCCAGGTGGCTAAAAGACATATGAAAAGACGCTCAACATCACTCATCATCAGGGAAATACAAATCAAAACCACAATGACATGCCACCTCACACCTGTCAGAGTGGCTAAAATTGACAACTCTGACAACAACAGATGTTGGCGAGAATGCGGAGAAAGAGGAACCCTCTTGCACTGTTGGTGGGAATGCAAACTGGTGAAGCCACTCTGGAAAACAGTATGGAGGTTCTTCAAAAAATTAGAAATAGAACTAGTTATGACCCAGCAATTGCACTACTAGGTATCCATCCATGGGATACAAGAGTGCTGTTTCGAAGGGGCACATGCACCCCAATGTTTATAGTAGCACTATCAACAATAACCAAGGTATGAAAAGAGTCCAAGTGTCCATGAACAGATGAATGGATAAAGAAGATGTATGTGTGTGTATGTATATATACATGCATACATACCATGGAATATTACTTGGTAATTGAAGAGAATGAAATTTTGGCATTTGCAACAGCGTGAATGGAGCTAGAATGCATTATGTTAAGCGAAGTGAGTCAGAGAAAGACAAATATATTATTTCACTCATATGTGGAATTTAAGATGCAAAAAAATGAACATAAGGGAAGGGAAGCAAAATAATATAAAAACAGAGAGGGAGACAAACCATAAGAGAACAAACTGAGGGTTGCTGGAGAGGTGTTGGGTAGGGGGAGGGGCTAAATAGGCAAGGGGCATTAAGGAGGACACTTGTTGGGATGAGTACTGGGTGTTATATGTAAGTGATGAATCATTAAATTCTATTCCTGAAAACATTAATAGTAATAATAAAAAAGAAATACATTCTTCATTAGACATTAAGGAATTCACTAGGGAGGGGAGTGCAGAGTTCTTGAAAAAGACTGCAATGACTATCATCTGTATTCTGGGATGATACTACTATGTGCATTGGCATTCCGTGTTGACTGAGGCCAAAGAGCAACACTCAGCTGAAAGTAAGGTGGTGTGGTTCCCATGATAATCGGCGGGATGAGAGTGATACTAATAGTTTGACACACAGAAAACTTTGGAGGTAGCTCATTGATCCTGGGGATTCTAGAACTGCAATTGTTGATATCTCCCTAAGGTCCTACTTAAAAACCCTCTGGGTTTGTCAGTGGCCTGGGTGGCCCACCACACTGGAAATACACAGTCCCCGTCACACTTGCCTAACCTGAATCAGATAATAGCATCAGAGCTCCTCAAGTGAAAGGAAAGATTTGTCTTGGTGAGGAAGGACCCTTCAATAGTCTTAAGTGTATCTTCTTTCTAGTCATTCTCTAGTATTTTTATAGAGAGTATATAATTGGGAATTAACTTTATTGTTTGATCCATTGGTAGCAGCATATCAAAACTGGCTTTGTGACTGAATGGAATAGAGAAAGACTGAATATCCCTCACAGATGGCTATGGTGACTGAATGATTATGGGTATTCACTTTTGAGGAAAGGATGCCCCTGTTTTAATTTGGAATATAGATATTTTCTTAATGCCAGTAACGAGAGTGCTGTCGTTGCTATTGCTATTGTTTACAAAATAGTATGTATAGGAAGAAGGTTGTTCTTGGGTGGAAAAGTCAAAGATCATATTATTGATGATAGTACATCTTGCTCCCTCAACAACCACTCCTATCACTTTCTAGCTTGTGTTCTGTATCACTCATTTTTAAGTCTTCATGCAACTCCTATCTCCTATTTTTTGAAATGTTCCCCCTCTCTGAAGTCTACAACATGTAGTCAGTATTACAGAGTTTAGTTTTTAATTACAGTCTACCTTATTTTTAAGTAATTTTACATATGTGTTTTTACCCTCTTTGAGGTCATTTTATATTAATCTGAGGATGTCATATATTCCCTTTTGTACCATGCTTAATAACCTCTGGTCTGTTTAGCTAATGGAACTTCCATTTTCATGGTATCTTTATCTAATATTTCATATCCATTTATAATTTGGAAGATAAAAAACTCAACAACTCAGTCATAACAAACCAAATACACAAGTCTTGACACCCAAATTTTGAAAGTCTGATAAAATGAAAATGCATCAACATTTCTGGAAAGAGATCAAAGCACCCATTCCTCATTTTATGAAACCAACCAGCAGAGGGAGCAAAAGAGATATTTAAATGTTCCTGTTTCTGCTTGCAGCCCTTCTACTGTAGTTGCTGTCAAGAGCTAGGCTATATTTTTAATATATATCCCCCCTAGTCCCTAGGCAGAAATTCTGTTGTATAATCACCACATGCCTGTGAAGTCAGTTCTAAGACATTCTGTTTGCACAAATTCTTCAATCTTGAGTCCTGTGAAAACCTCAAAAGCTACTGGGTGAAAAACCAGGACTAAAATTTTAGGCCTTCAAAAAAGAAAAAAACAAACAAACCCAAAACTCTATCTAGGTAGCTCAGGAACAAAGACAAAGAGAGTTCGAATGAATAAAAAGTTAGATTTTAGCTGTTAGGAAAATGATATTAATGAATTTCTGCTGTGTTTTGTATTATCGCATTTTGAGAGATTTTGACACATAGTCTAATGGTTTTATTAATTCAAAATAAAATTGTATTTTTTATATGATCAAGAAATAACAAAAAGAAAGTTCCTCTGAAAAGAATCTTTTATATTTTTTTATGTGTGTGTGTGTGTGTGTGTGTGTGTGTGTGTGTGTGTGTAGTGCATATATACTATGTATGATATATGCCTATATTCCCAAACAAAATATATTTTAAAACATTATAGATCAAAAGAGTTTCTCATTATCCTGGATGTTTCGGTTTAGATAATTCTGTCAAGTATAATCATGAAGAAGACCAAAGACTTGTGTGTGGTTTACAGTATCCATGACGAAGCTTTAAGAATGTCATTACTTGCATTCTTTGGATAAATTCAATATGAGGACTCTTTGAATGTATAAGATCTTATTTCCCAAATTGTCCCTTGAATTTAATGAAGTTATATTAAAGTACAGCCACAGGGGTGAAAAAGCAAAAAAGAAGAAAAATCTGTGATAATGCAAAGCTAATATGAGTTTAATATGAATCATTTTATTCACCTGTTGAAGAATATCAAAAGGAAAAGGAAGCATTACAGTACATTTCATTTTTTAAGAGAAGATAATTATAAATAATATCATTCATGTAGTTTCTTTTGTGTTGGGAATGTATAAACTCTTACACTAACAAAACGTAACACAAACTTTGGAAATTTCCAAATATCATGGCATGGTGAACATCTTTATCGTTCTTGTAATTCTTGACTGTTGACTGTAGGTAGAATTATATCAGATTGAGTTATTTGAATTGATCTCCAAAGACAAGTCATATGGAGCTTTTTTACCGGGGACCCAACAACATGGGCTGTGTTTGCATCAAAACCTTGAAGAAGGTGGCCCAGGTCATCACTGAGAAGTACTCCACTCTCCTGGGCAACAACTTCCATACCAACAAGCCTCTGTGTGGGTCTATCACCATTATTCCCGGCAAGAAGCTCCACAACCAGATAGCAGGCTTGATTCAGAGAGGCCTGGTGAGAGATTATCTGCATCAAGCTGGAGGAGAAGGAGAGACAAAGGAGAGAGAATTATGCTCCTGAGGTCATAGGCCTGGATCAGGAGATCATTCCTGACACTAAGGAATTGTAGAAGCTCTTGGACTTTGACAGAGTCTGTCCAATCTGCAGGTCACTCAGCCTACAATTGGGATGAATTTTAAAACACCACGTGGAATTGTTTGAATCTTTCTGCTGTGCTGCAATATCTTCAATAAACCTTGGGAAAGAAAAAGTCATGTGGAACTTCCCCTGACTGAGACTAATGAGATTATTTTTATGAGGGGTAGACTGGATATGTTTATGTGTGTGTGCCTGTGTGTGTCTGTATTGACTGGTCAACAACAGAAATAACCTTTATATTTGCCTCGTCAAGGGAGGAACAAACATTCTAACTATTGTGAAAGTCTTTTTTCCCCTTACTGTCTATTTCTATCCTTTGGTGAATTAATTTTTATTACAATGTGGTCATTCCTTGAGCTGGAGGCATAAACTGGCAGGCTAACTGGACCTCTATGGGGGATACCTTGTCTGTCTTCTGGCTGGGTAGTTGGGTTGTGCAACTCGTGGAAAGAACAGCATTACAGCTTGAGAAGAACACACCACTGAATGTTTTGTAAGAGCATTTGGAGAGAAACAAATAAACCGATGTTGGCATTCATTTTGTTAAAGACACTAATAAAGCAAAGTTTGGAAACTCAAAGAAAAACAGCATCTTTGACTTTAAAAGAATGTAAATCCCTAGGGAGATTTCACTGCCTAATGCTTCTTGGTAATACAGCTTAATGAAGCTCATTGTTTTAGATTGTTTTGGTCTAGTGGGTATGAATAACATTTGAGCTTGTCGAATTGACTCAAAGATTGGGAGAAGGTGCTGGAGAGGAGGCGGTCTGGTATGGTTCAGTGAGTTGGCTTGGACTAGCAGTCCAGCGATGTTCGTTCTCAACCCAATTTTATCATTCAGTAATTGCTTGTCCTTGGCCAATTCAACAGATTTGTTTCCTTATCTGCCAAATATCTTACCTCTTCTTATAGGATAATGTGATCAAATGGAGGAACTTTGAAATGCTTAGCATGCTATAAAAATAGAGCTGTCTTTATAAAAATTATTTTTTGTTATTAAAAATATTCAAGTATATCATTATGGCTATGATCATAATGCTTTTTTTAATAACAGCCTAGAATATGTAGCTTGGAAATGACAAAACTTAACTAGGATGAAGCCAAAGTGTTCTGATCTTTGGGAGTAAGGTAAAAAAATGCAGTATTCATTAGGACATTTGTGGTGGTTAGGGAGATGACCTTAGTAGGTTATCAAATTCACAACCTCTCACAATGGACCAGACTTAAGCCAATTCAATTAAAGGAGATTTTCCATTGTTTACAAAGACTACCACAGCCAGCCAGGACTCTTCCAATACAAGCAGTTTCAATATTATGCAATTCTCTCTTATGTAATTCTTAATTCTCAGGCTTCACCAGCATGGGGATAAAAATAGAATGTTATGATTGTTGCAAGTTGGTATTTCTCTGACCCAGCTCCAGTTTCACTGTGTGAGAACTCTAGACCACCCTTCCGTGTCTACTAGTTATAGCATTCTTAAAGATGTGTGTCATCTACAATCAGTGAGTTTATTCTTTTAACTACTAAATAGCATCCTATGTTCTATTTTCTTTCTCTTCTACCCTGACTCCATATATTCTGTCTACTGCCTTCTGTTAAGAAAAGTAACAGCTTTTCTGCCTGTGCCACTCTATGGAGATGATTCTAGAAGTAACGGTGTCTGATGCCCAAGCTGCCAGTGCCTGTTGCTGAGTGTGTTGAAGAATCTGTCATGGCATCAGCCATCAATATCTCCTACTGTGGGGGGTAAGACTAGCCCAAATTCTGCAGTTGCCTTGTGTACTCTGTATCTGTCTGCGGTGTTCTTGTTTTTACCTGCCCTTTAGTGGATGCTCCCATGTTCTGGTGCTTAGCCCTTAGTCTGCGAGTTCTGAGGCCAGGGGAATGAGTGACTGATATTGTGCTATACTTACAGTCTTATCTTCTCTTTGATTCTGGCGCATCATCCTTGAACCAAAGATGTGTGCCTCATTCCTTTCTTTCTTTTTTTTTTTTTTTTTTTTTTAAGTTTTACCCAAGAGGATTTCGGTCTCCTATGTAATGCTCCCAGTGACACTCACCTCAGAGCCCTACCAGACACAATTGAATATTGGATAGGCTTAAACTGATGCACTTACTTTCCCTGAATGTCTGAATATAATCTCTTTATTTTACTAACTTTCAGCGTTTTCCTTTGGTTGGGAGGACTCTTTCATTTTTATAGTAGTACTTTATACTCTTATGGATCATGGACAATCCTCTCAACCATCAGTTCTGCAAAAAAAAAAAAATCAGTCTCAACTTCTTTTTAAAGTGAGAGTGTCGTTTTATCGACTTACTCATCTTTGTGGTTGTAGGCTTGAAGTCTTCAACTTATTCACAAAGTAGGACACCTTATTCTAAAATGTAACTTCTCTCTTCCACAAGGTTTCTTTGTTTGTCAAACCTAAGTGACGAGATGAAGCATTATTTATGGGGTCCTAACATAACCCCCGTTCTCAGTATGCCTAGTATTATTGGAATCACACGAAGCGTACATGCCTTTTAAATGATGCATAAGAATGAAGTGTTATAGCAGGCTCCTGGTTTACCCTGGCTTGTAATTTCCCGAGAGATGCCAGAATTGGCCAAAGAACTTCTTTTTAAAAAGATGGAAAAAATTCCATGGAAGACAAACATAGATCACTTTAAAAATCATTTTTCTCCTATTTCTATTCAGCTCTTCAGTCCTTAAATATCAAAGCCCACTTTCTAAATGTACACATAGCGTATTTGTCCTGGAATATAATAGTAGGGATTTTGAGAATCATCTAGACATTTGACAAATGTCCGTTTGAAACAAATGATTTTATTCCTAGCTTAAAAAAATCTCAAGTAGATATCAACTTTGGATGTGTCTCTTAAAGATCATATGTCAATTTCATTAATGAATATCAGAAAACAGATTAACATGTTTTCTCAATATATTTTTTCCCTTATTTATCTTAGTGTGTTTTACAGTGATCTTATGAGATGTTCTTGGAGAGAAAGATTCAATGGTCAGTGAGTTTGGGAAAAACTTCATACCATATTCAGAGGTCCTGTAGAAAAAAAAAAATCTACTTAACTCATTTAACCCATCTAGTCCCAAACAAATTTGACCACAATAACCACTTCTCTTTCTCCCTTTTTAAAAGCAGGGACACATTTAACATCTTATGGAACACATTTTGGTAATTATTGGTCTGTTTTAACCTTTCCAACTAACCTTTTTGACTGCATGGGTCATTTATTTCAGTTTTCCTTCCAATAAATATTTCAGGTACTTTACTGGTTTGATTGAGTCAGCTAGGAGTTTTGATATAGCCTGTTACATAGCCTAATCTTACTTATATTTTCACATGTATTTTTCAGACACGCTTCTTTGGCAAAATAAGTGTTTGAATTAGGTTTTCATCACAGGATAAGACAAATGCAGAAAGGAACTAAACTTGTATTCCTTAGGTGAGGCCTAGGCAGTTTCTTAGGACCAGACCGGTGTTGAGCCTGGCTGTCTCCTGCCTGGGAAAATATGAAATTCAGGACCTTGAATGTATGGACAGGCAGCTCAGTGAAACAATGAATTCGACAGCTGCAAGAGACTATAGACATCATCCAGTGTTAGACCCTCATTTTGTGCCAGTAATCAGAGGCCCAGATTACCAAAGCAACTGGGTTAGGTTAGGTCCCAGCTGTAGCTGAGCTGGATTTAGGCCTGGCTTTCTGAGTCTTAGTCCTCTAAAATTTCTCCTAAATTTGGAGCCTCTTAGACCTCTGGTGGTGTAGTTGGATTTGGTCTCAAATTCACCTCTGCTATTTTCACCAAGAACAAAAATTCATAACTGTTGTCCTTGGTTTTCAAAAGCACAGCTGTTGAGTTGACGATGAATACCATGTGATAAAAAGTTCTTTCAAATATTAAACTCCACAAAAATATTTGCAAACAAAAAAGTCTGTGTGTTGTGTTGTGTGTGGTGTGTGTGTGTGTGTGTGTGTAGGTGGTGGTGGTGGTGGTGGTGGCAGCAACGGGGTAGTTAGGCAAGAGGAATGCACATTCTAATTGACTTAACTAGGCTAGAAATACTCTTGTTCTGGTTTCCAGGAACAAAATAAAACAAGAAAAATTGTCATCCTACTCAAACAATTGTTGAATATTTGTTCTTATTCAGTTTCTCTTTTGGAGAGCTATTAAGTAGGCTGTGAAATGGGTTGGTGGTGAAAGATGAGCCGGTAGCAATTATTTCTCCATATCCTTACTGACTTGGATAACACTCACTTTTCTTTGCTATGGACAACCTAACTGAAAATGCAGATCCAATGACTAATGTCTTGGGTGTGTCAAAATGGCAGGCAGGCAGTCTTTGCAACTCATCTCTCTATTTAGCATTTCCCTCTGTTTTTAGATTAATGTTATTTTTCTCCTAACCCATCAAGCTAAGTCTTTTCACAGGGGAATACAGATTCTATTGCAATTACCTGGAGGAATCTCCACTCAAGTACTTGTTGGAAGTCCTTTGGGTTGAGCAGAGGTTTTAACAGGGAAATAAGCACTGAAGAATTATGTCCAGCTGTGTACAAACATTTATGGGAACAGTCACGGTGCCTGAAATAATTGATGCAAAGAAAACCAATTACCAAACAAGTATGGCATTGTTTGGATACAGCAGAATATTCCATGACTTCCCTCTCAATTCCTCTCCACTATGGTTGTATTTGTTGAACCTCAAATAATCAGAACAAGTTATTGAAGTTGGAAAGTGGTTACCAAGAACTAGGTATGGATAATTACCATTATTTCTAAGAACAAAGACTATTCTTAAAGAAAATAAAAAGATAATTATATTCTGGTCCATTTACCAACACATGACATGGTATTTGACAATTAAAACAATGAAAAAAATGACAGTAAGTTGCAAGTTACTTTTCAGAAATGTCTGCATGAGAAATTGTAATTTATTAATTGCTACAGCTTTGACACAAATGAGAAAAATAGCAGTAAAATATATGAGGGGAATAGTATGTATTTTATTTAAAATGGTAGTTTGGAGTTCATATGGGTTTACATATCTCTTATGGTAAGTCTAGCTCCCAGGGATTCAGAGCCCAGAGGTTGGGAAAAGTGGATTTTAGCATAAAAACGATACTTCACACAACCTTCATATAATTTTGCTGGCTTTATAACCTCTCCTTCTGGAACTCTGTAGAATGACCTCTTGGTGAAAACCACTTTAAACTGTCCTTTCTCAGTCACCCTTCCCTGCATTTCACTACCTCACTACTCCTCAACTGCTCACGACGTGTCAGAGAACTATCGATTCTGTCTCCTCAGCGTCTCACAAATCTGTTTGGGAGACCAGATTTGTAACACCCCTCTTGCTATTTCCCCTTCCTTCATTCTGGATTTATTTAATCTCTCTTTACAACAGCTACCAGAGCAATGAGTCTATAATAATAAAGTGCATTGAATGGTTGCTATATGCCAGGCACTTAACGTCCATCAGGCCATTTAATTCTCATAGTAATATCATTACTCCATTCTGTTAGGTAAGGAAATTATGGCTGAGAAAAGCCTAGTTGCCCTCAGGTCACACAGCAGGGAGAGTCAGGGCGGGGAGTTGAACCCTCAAGGGTCTGAAATGCAGGTTGCCTTCTAACTATTACACTATGTTGCTTCTTTAAGCCAATCAGATCATGTTACCATTTGTGTTAATTCTGATGTTCCTGTCATTCATGAAATTGTCAGTTTTGGAAGGCAGTAATTTTTTTAGCATACTCTTATTCTGCAGAGTGGAACAATAAGGAAAAAAAACTATGTAATGCAATTTTTAATGGCTGTTTTATGGTATTGACTGTTAATTAAGCCCATCCCTAAATGAAAAAGTGTTTCAGGGGTGCAGGGAAACAATGAATGGATTGATTTGTAGGTTAGAGGTGTGTGAGTGTTAGAGAGGTTTGGGTCTTTAATTAACTGTGGTTGCTTAATTCAGTTGATTAAAAGCACCATATGAATGAAGTCACGTTTGTGGATTCAGTTCCTGTGTGGGCCAGTTTATTTAGTCATCCTCACACCCTTAACCTCAGCCCACCTCCTTGCTAATGTGGACCATTAGCTGAAAGCAAAGGACAGTGTGAGTGGAAAAGTGCAAATGTCTTCTCAGACTTGGAAAAAATTACCCAGCATGCATGTCCTATTGACATTGGCAGAGAAGCAGGGCACATTATTAATTCTCTGATTGTTTTCAGTTCTCCTGAAAAATTCATTATGTGGCAAAATGCCATAAATCAAGAAACTATAGAGATATCTCCAGGTTTACAAAGAAAAATACATTTACTTATCTAGATAGGAATGGGTAATAGCTACTTGAGCATTTTCACTTGAGGTGTTCTCATGTCTCTTTCTTAAATTCCTTTCACCAAAGGTGAATGGTGGTGATTGATGTTATGATGTTCATTTTCATATACTTGAAGTAGGGCTGTCATAATTGGAGAAAAATAAAGGAAACACAGCTTAATATTTTCAGACCCTTTTTATTCCTTTCCAACTAAAGCAATAAATAGCCCATATAAACAGACCACCCCCACCTTTGAGGTGTGATAACTTAAAGTCTATTTAAGTTCCTTTTTACAAATTGTATTATCATTCTGCTCAACTATCATGAAAGAACTATTCTTTTCTTTGTGATATTATCTGATAAGGGGGAATGAGGGTATTTCATTTATTTATTTATTTATTTTATTTTTGAATTTCTATAAAATAAGTATATATTTATTGGGCACTAGTGCCTGGAGATATAATTGTAAGCAAAAGGGGACATGGTCCTTTCTTCCTAGAGGCTTAGCATACAGTGGGGATGATGGACATTGGTAAAATCATAGCTTATTACATATATTTTGAGTATGTCTATGTACCAGGTAATTTTGCAAGCACTGAGGATATACAGATAAAACGACCTGCAAATATCCCTTGCCTCAGTGAGCTTATATTATTATGAAGAAGTCTATAAACAAACAAAAGTAAGTAAAAACAATTAAAGATGCTATATGATAATAAGTACTATAGGGAAAGTCAAAGCAGGAGGGTTATATGAAGAGGGGTGGGGTGTATGAGTGCACTTTTAAATAAGGTGGTTGGTAAGGCTCCACTGAAAATGGTATTTGAACAAAGAACAGAAGGAGGTGAGGGCAAGAGTCCTATTTCTAGGGAAAGAGAGAAGAACAAGGGCAAGGTCCTGAGGCACGAAGGTGCCTGGTGTGTTCTCCAAACATGAAGAAGGCTAGAGAGGTTGAAGAAGAGGGATCAAGGCAACAACTAGCATCAGGTGAAGTCACAGATGTAACAGGAGGCCATAGCATGTGGGCCCTTAGTGGGACATGTAGGGAGGGAGACCAGGAGCCACTGAGAGTTTTATGATTTGGTTTAGATTTTAATAAGATCATTCTGGCTTCCAGTTAAGGATAGATGACTGAGAGGCAAGAGGAGAAGGGAGGAACATCTGTGATCCAGATAAGAGGTGATGGTGAATTGGACCCAGAAGGATAGTTGTGAGGTGGTAAGAATTGGTTGGTTTCCATATATATATTTTGTTACTCCTAATAACTAGTACAATATTTACATTTTGGGGAAAAATATATATCACACCAAATAATTTTCTAGCATATTTTTTATAATGTTTGAATGTTAGAAAAAAAGAATCCATCACTTATCAGCAGACCATTCACATTATACTATCCTATTGAAAACCACCTGATAGGTTCTCACTCTATTTATACTAAATTGGAAACCTTACAATGACTTAGAAGACCAACTTGATCTAGTGTACTATCCAATATGGTAGCTTCTAGCCACGTGTGACTTTGGAGCACTTGGATTAAGTCTAGTCAAAAAGGAAATGTGTTATATATATGAAATCTACAAGAGATTTAAAATCTTAGGAAATAAGAATGTAAAATATATTATTGATAATTTTCATACAGTGGTTATGGACTAAAAGTTAATGTATTGAAATTATAGTGGAAATATAGTACTAATATGAATTTTATCTGCTTCTTATTACTTTTTAAAAATGTCGATGTCTAAAGGGGCGCCATGGTGGCTCAGCATCCAACTTCGGCTCAGGTGTGATCTCATGGTTTGTGTGGTTTGTGTGGATCTCATGGTTTGCCCTTGTTGGGCTCCACACTGACAGTCTCTCTCTCTCTCTCTCTCTCTCTCTCTCTCAAAAATAAAATACAAAAATGTGATGACTAGGACATTTAAAATTTCAAATGTGGCTGAAATTTTTTGGCTCACATTATGTTTCTGTTGAACAGTGGTGGTTTAAATTTTCTTTTTCTGACTTTAGCTCAAACTATTTTCCTTGTTCACTATGTTCCAGTTACACTGGGCTTCTTTGAGATCCTTGAACTTGCCAGGCTCATTCCTGCCTCCGGGTCTCCTTATTTCCCTTTCCTGAAATGCAATTCCCTTAGGACTTCCCTTATTTCTCTGTATTATTCATGTTTTAGCTCAAATGTCACTTCTTAGACAAGTATTTGCTGACTATTCCCACTAAATATCTGTTAACTCAATCTCATTTCCTTTGTAATAGTCTGTATTATTTATTCCTGGATGAAATTTGTTTTGTTATTTGTTGTCTATCATCCTCTGGAATGTGTGATATGTGGAAGATAAGTTCTTAATTATTTTTTTTACCACTATACCTCCAGAAGAATAGTGTTTGGCATATATTAGGTGTTTGTTAAATGAATGAAAGTTAATCTCTGTGCATAAAAGGAATTCAGTGCTACAAATTAATCGATGAACAGATAGTTGGCCCTTGACTGGGAAAGTCACAGAAGTTTTACTAAGAAGTGGACATTGAACTGAAAGCTAGAGAATGAGTTAGGGATAACTAGGGGATGAAGAGAGGGAGGTGCAACCGTAGGTGGAAGGAATAGAAGGAGGGAAAAACTCAGTGATGGATAAGTGATTTGACAAAAAGTAAAGGGCAAGCATGGGACAAAAGTTTAAAAAAAGGTCACTGTGATTAGGGGAGGTGAGTACATACATCTAGCAAGGGTAAGGCGAGAGATTCTAACCTTGGACTGTCTGACTGCAAAACTGTTAACTCTATAATATTTTATGTTGCCTCTAATATCCACAAACTTGACATTTATGAAAAAAATACTTGCTAAGTTTTGGAGTTTTGGGTCTTTGGCTTTTCAACAATTAGGGAATTTGGTTGACAGCAGTAAAAGCAGCAGTTTTTTTTTTTTAATTTTTTTTTTCAACGTTTATTTATTTTTGGGACACAGAGAGACAGAGCATGAACGGGGGAGGGGCAGAGAGAGAGGGAGACACAGAATCGGAAACAGGCTCCAGGCTCTGAGCCATCAGCCCAGAGCCTGACGCGGGGCTCGAACTCACGGACCGCGAGATCGTGACCTGGCTGAAGTCGGATGCTTAACCGACTGCGCCACCCAGGCGCCCCTAAAAGCAGCAGTTTAAATAAGAGGGAATTTTGTTGAAAGTAAATTGGGTAGCTCATGAAAGCAATAGGACACTGGAGCACTGGGCTTGGAAAATGGGCAGGCCCCAAGGGAGAAGAGTAGGACTCAAGATAATTCCATAGCAATGTTCAGGACATCACCAGTTGTGCTGTTTCACTGAAGAGCAGCTTCCATGACTCAGCTCTGCTATTCCTGGATACTTGCTGCCCTGTGCATATACTTTCAACTCTGCCAAACTCATAATGAGTAATCTATGACATTTCTGAGGCTTTGGGTTATGACCTCTATATTCCAAGTCCTAGCTGGAAGTAACTGATTGGCTGAGCCTATGTACTGGTTGTCTGGGATCTGAAAAAAGTCTTCCTGGCTACCATATTGGGAGGTGATGCCTGATTCCCATTTGTTTTACGATCAACATCAGATAGAAAATGTGTTGCTTGCTGGGCTTCCAAGATCACAGGTATTCACCACAGCCCACTGCTTTGGAGGTCCCAGTCAAATTACAAATTTTATTTTATTTTTTTATTTTTTTGCTTACAACTTCTTCTACCCCATCCAAAGGCTTTTGCCTAACTTAATACAATTTGGGTTATGTGGTCATATATATCTCATGGCCAAGGCCAGTTAAAATGCATGAGCATTTTCTTAGAATAATATTTGCTGAGTAGTTCACAAAATTGATGGGAACCCTGAAGAACTAGACTTGGAAAGTGACCAGAAACAAAAGGGCACAAAACCCACCAAGAATATGGCCATAGGAGTAGGCTGTGATCCCAATACTGGTGCCACCAACAATGGCCACAGACCGCAACCACCTCTAGATCCTTCTCCCCTGGGAAACTCACCATTATGGCATAGGACTTTTAATTCAGCACCAGGCACTACAAATAATGCAGACTGTGTCATCGCTGTTAGTCACTTGTAGCAGAGTAAAGTCCCAAGTCTGAGTATCTGACTTATCAAGCTAAGGAGCTGAGAAAGGGAATATCTTAAACTTTGGCTTCTTTAGTCAGTTCGGGATTCCCTCAAATATGTGAATATCTGGGCAATCCAAAATGATAAATGTCCACAGTAGCATATTTTTCTGTGTATCAATATTTACAGAATTTTAAAAAGTTTAAATTATTATCTTTTCCTTATATTTTATGCCATTTTGTTGAAAATAAAATATTTCTGAATCTATGAATTGAATGTGAATTTTTTATATTTAAATAATATTTGCACTAATATTTGCCTAGTTATTTTCTCAATAGTAAATACTTTTCAAAATAGTAAATACTTTTCAAAACTTTATATAAAAAAATGCTTTCAATATTCTGAGAAAAAATTCTTTTTAGAATTGCCATGTTCACTTTCTCCCAGCATTAGGTTAGAGATTTTAAGCTCAAATACACTTTTCCTAAAACAAACAACTACCAATACATGATTGCTTAATAATTACATCGATAACTTAAACCAGCTTTTATTTTACGTGAGAGTAGGTGGCTTATCAAATTTTGGTGTGGCATCTGCATGTTCAAATATAATATAGGGTTGTAATTTAGCTCATAGTCTTGAAAAAGTAAGCAAAATAATAATCTGATCTTTAAAGAAAGCATATTTTACCATAGCTGACATACTTTTCACTCCTTATACCATCAGAAATTGTGGTGAACAAATAAAATATAATTGTTGAATGGTTTTATTGGAACATCTTACATATTGGATCACTATAAGAATGAAATTGATATTTAATGTGAAAATATATTTAAAAGTTCCAAGTTCTATTTGTCCATTTGTGTTGTAACTGTAGTGCCATATAGTCATCAAAAGGATTTTTAAATGTTTTTATTTATTTTTCTGTTATAAATGTAGTATATATTAGTATAGAAGTTTAGAAAATGCAGGAAAGGAATGAGACAAATTTAAAAATCAGTTATGATCCTGCCTTTCAGAAATAACCACTGTTGACGTTTTGATGTATTACTTTTCAGTTTTTTTTTTTCTGTGTCTACATTTACATATGTGTGCATGTATCTGTGTGTTTTATCATGTACATTACTTAACCTGCTTTTTTTCCCCACAGGATGTGTATAATGATGTGGTTGTGAAGGAAGAAAGGGGCTTTGGATATATTCAAAAGTTACATTATAAATGCTGACTTTTTAAATTTTAGAAGCAAATTGTTATGTGGCCTTGCCTGTTGTAAGGATATATGAGTGAAATTCATCACAGAGCCTTCTTGGCAAGACCTATCCCTGGGTCATTCAGAGGCTGTGCTCCTCAGTTACAGCTTGTCTGTTTCCTGGAAGTCCTCAGATCCTTGTCTGTGATACCAAAATATCTGCTTCTTGCAACACCATACCTCATCATTTGCCAACACAATCTGTTGTAATGAACTTGTATTTTTTTCCTTGTGTTCTTCATACTTTCTGCACCACCCCCACCCCAACCCTGAATTAAAGGCATTTGATTTTGGCTTCAAGTTAATTTTCCACATACTTTATCCCAATGATTTCTGACTATATTCAGTGGTGAGAGCACTGGATTGTTTGATTTCATTCTTGATCACACTTTAAAAGGATAGATCATTTAACTGTTTTGAGTCTCAGGTTCCTCATGATTAAAATGGGGATTTGGGTTGTATACTCCTTAAAGTTTTTTTCCATAGCAAACATGGAATGCCTGTGTGTCTATAAAAGCAGTATGAAAGAGTGGAAAGAGCATGGGCTCTGCATCAAAGAAACGTTGGTGCAAATCTTGGAGCTCTGTGACTTTGGCTTTGCTGCTTAGTGTTTCCAAACTTGTGTTTTCTTTTTCATTTGTTTTTCCTTTGCTCCTTTGATTGAATGAATTACACTGCTCTATCTTAGAGTTTGCTGATCCTTTCTCTCCTTCATTTTGTCTGCTGTTGAATCCTTCTCTTGAATTTTTCAGTACAGTTATTCTTCACTGTGTATTTTTATTTGGTATTTTCTTATATTTTCTGTCTCTGTTGAAATTCTTACTTTGTTCATGTATTGTTCTCCTGATCCTGGTGCACATCTTTATGGCCATTATCTTGAAAACTTTATAAGGTAAATTGCTTATCTTCATTTCATTAAGGTCTGTTTCTGGGGTTTTATGTTGTTCTTTTGTTTGGAACGTATTCCTCTATTTATTTATTTTCCTTGACTCCCTGTATTGGTGTCTGAGCATTAGATAAAACAGCCAGCCCTCTCAGACTTGATGGTATGGTTTCGTGTGAGAGATGAACTTTATCATTCAGCTAGACCCTAGCTCTTGGTTGTCCCTCAAACCTTTGTGATTGTCCAAGCTTCCTTCCTTGTTCTTGTGGCTCTCAGTTGAGAGTGTCCTAAGATCTGTCAATGTCCCAAAGAAGAGAATCTCAGTTAGTACCTCTATGTAGGCTGATTGGAAAACAGACCTTTAGGCTGTAGCTTTAAAAGTATGCAAATAGACCTCTTTTAGGAAGGACTGGCAGCTGGATGTTTCTGCCTGTCCCCTCTGTGCTGAAACCCTGGGGGATAGTCACGATAAGGCCTCCAGAGTCTATTAAGAACTGTTTCTTTGTTTGTGGATCTTGTGGATAAAAGCCCCTTTGGTTTTCAGATCTATGTGTTTTGGGGACCTGTCCCTCAGGTGGAAGTCTTAAAGGGTAGCTGTACCCTTCACTCCTCGGGGAGAAGCTGGGCGTTTTAAGTTTCCTCCCAATTGCATGCTGCTGTTCTGGGGGTGAGGTTTATGGCAAGAGTGAGCCTCTGTCTTTCCTACCCATTTTAATGTGGATTTTTTTTCTTGTTCACTCATTGTGTAGCAAGTCACTCAGCTAGTTTCTGGATTTCTTTCAGAAGGAATTGTTCCATGTACAGCTGTGGATTCAGTATGTTTATTGGAGGAAGTGAGTTCAGGAGCCTCCGAGGTCATCATCTTGGACCAGAACTCCCCAGGATTGTATTTTCTTATATATCAAAAAAGGATATAGAAATGATTGTGTTGGCTACATGTAACAGAACTCTGACTATAATGGCTTGAACAAGCAAGGGATTTACTTTCCTCATTTACGCTCAAAGTTGTTGTGTTTGCTCCTTCATCTTAACCATTATCCTGGGTTGCTTCTACTTTTCTGCTCCACTGTCCTTAGTGTATGGTTTTCTTTATGAGTGCACCACCAGGCATAATATCCATATTCTAGACAAGAAGAAGGGGAGGATGGGGTTCAAAGGGACATGACAGATTCATTTTCATGAAGAAAACAATCTAACAGGTTTCCACTTCCACATATTTTCTTAGAGCTGTGACACAAAGTTATCCCCAACTACAAGGAATCTAGGACATTGTAGTTTTGCTGAATGTGTTGACATCCTGAATATAATTCAAATTTTTCTATTAAGTAAGAAGATGACAATAGATAATTGGTAGGCAACATCGGTGTCTGCAACTGGGAAAACTGAACTTTCATTGTTAGGAGGCCATATGAGATGATACACGTGAACATACAGGATACATATGCTTAAATAATGAATACTTCCTATTTTGTGGTTATTACTATTTTATGCTGAAGCGACTATTTGCACTTATCATGAGAAAGGTGCTTGTGTAATTTAATTATTATTACACTTAAAAATATAGATGTATTAAGAATGTAAGAAGTGTCTATTTCTCAGCTCTTTTGCATAAATTCTGTTTTGTTATCCAGTGTAGCTTTAAAGTTATTTTAACTGGACCTATTAGCTAATAAAAAATAAAAATAAATAAGTAAATCACAAAAATATGTGTTTAGCTCTTCTGAATGTGAAAAATATAAATGAACGGTAAAACCAGATTAACATGGGGAAATACTTAATACTTTTTGGAGTCTTACTATGGGAGAAAATCCCATCAGGTAGAAAAAGTGACCTCTTATGTAGTGTGGTTCAAAAGGAGATTGGAAAACAAAATTTTCTTTGCAAGTGCATCCTTGCTCCAGTGATTCCCCCTAGTCCTTTTATGAATCTGCCACATGCCTGAAATGCCTATGGTCAGAATCACTATGAGACTATATTTCCACAAGGGTCTTCCTAAAATGTGTTATCCGGAAGGAAATTTTTACTGAGACATTAGCAATCTATGTATATTTTAAATCTTACCAGCAATTGTAGCGGGTTGGGAAAAGGATGATTTGAAACTTAGGGGGAAGTCAGCAGTATGAGGAGATTAAGAGGGACCAAAGGAGGGCAGGTTAGGATTGGAAAGGTCAAACACCATAGAAGATGTAGGTCTGTCTCTTCTTTTAGTGCATCAACAGGCAATACTAACACTGAAGAAGTTCATCCCATCACTTAGGGTTCATAGAGTAGAAAGGATGCATGACTTCAGTTGAACTCAAGGACTCTGATATTTGACAGGAGCTGTGCACAACTCCACGAAATTCTCACAGCGACATTTCAGATATGACTAGTAATACCTCAGAACTTCTTAGAGCCTTAACCAATGCCCTCCCTCTACCCTTGCCATTGCAGTAAACACTGCAGAGATGGGAATGTCTCATGGTTCTGTGAATGTCTTTGTGATATCAGAAGGTATCCTTTAGACTACCCGAATGTTCACACGAAGGAAATTTCTTCAGGTGGGTTGAGATAGAAAGAGGTAGCTTCTTTTAACTAGACTGTTCAACGTTTTACTTGCAATCCACTGTGTTGCAGTAGCATTACTTTGCATGGTCAGGGGAGCGGAAGCAATATTGAGGGGGTCATATAATTTATTAGCTTAAATGACACTTTGTTTTATAAATCATCTGGCTTGATTTAGTTAGTTTAATCTATAGTTAGATTATATCTTTCATCCATTTGTGTTTCTTAGTCTTTAAAAATTCTCTCTCGTGTTTATTTAGTATGCATCTATTTAGCAAACATTTATGTGTTATTTATAAAATGCCTTTGTAGCCATTTTATATACTGACAGATTTAACCCTTATTGTAACCCAGTGAGTTAGGTATTATTATACTCACCACTTAACAGCGGAGGAAACTGCCACAGAAAGGATGAGCAACTTCCCCAGTATCATACAGCTTGCAAGTGGGAGGGCTGACATTCAGATCCATCAGTCTGGCGTTAGGGCCCGAGCCCTAACCCACATTCTAGGCCTTGAGGAACATGCAGCCAGACTGATTCCAGTCTTTCTTCTTAGTTATCTTTTGTCTTGAAATCCTGTGCATTCTGGAGTTTTAGCATAGACTATTTTGGTAGTACTTTATTTACAGCTCAGCTTTTTTTTTTTTTTTTTTTTTTTTTGTGCATATAAATCCACAACTGTGACGTTAAATTGATCAGGTGTTAGTTTTGTTCACTGAAGTGGCAATATTTTCACTTCACTTTCAAAAGGTGAATAAAGGTGCAGAATCTCTACATAGTCCCAGAATTGTATCATCTCCTCTTATAACTTCCATAAAAATAATCATCTCCAAACCCATTAAACATTTGGATACAAAAACAACAATATAAAAAAACTGGCAGTGGCAGGCAATAAGCTACTCCATATGGTCAGTGCATCAATGGTTTGTATCCCAGTGCAAGCGTCTTCTTGTGGAAAAAAAAATTTTTTTAACCTTCCTAATACCAGAGGACACCTCAATTTTTATATTCAGTGAGTTGACAATTTCTGTAACCTTTCAAATATTATTTCTAGGGCAAACTAGAGGGACCCAAGAGTGAGTCAGGAATGAGAATTTAAAGAAGTGGCAACTTGAAGAAATTGTATAAATATATAAATATGTGGCCTTCAGCCAAATAGAATTATACTTCAGTTTTTTGGAGACGAGCCCCTGTTTGTGTTCAGAGGGCTGCTGGTGTTGGAGCTGGTACTTACCAGCTCACAAGAGCACTGAATGTTTACATTCCCTCCACCCACCCTCTATATTCAATGACTCATGTTGTAGCTTGAAATTGGCCCTGGCTGAGTATTTACACCATGGAAATCAGGAAACAGTGGAAATCAGGGCCTTTTCTTTCTCCCCAGATACGGTTGCCAAACATTTACAAACATACCACTGGGTGCTTGGATACATAATGAATGCATGGTATTTAAAAATGTCCCTCTAATAAATTTAAAAGAAACAAACAGTTAGACAATAGAGAGAAATGTAACCTCTTTGACTTAGCTTTACTTATTTTGTCATGCTATTTTTTTTTGTTATTGAAAGCCTGCCTATCTTAGGAGGAAGATAATCGGTCCTAAGAACACAAAATTCACCACTGAACCTTGTAACAAGACCTCACAAAACACAATCTCTGTCAGCCTTGGAAAGCTTTGTCAGGAACAGAGCCCTCTTTGGGTTTTCATTTCCATTTTTCACCAGACATTTACAAAGAAAAATTACTTCCTACTGAGTATCCATTAGCCTCCAGCACTGATGCTAATGAGCAAACTGCAAGTGAGCTGGAGAGCAAATGGATGTGAGTCACCAAAGACACTTAGCCAGCGCTTCCTGTTCGACCTCCTGCGTCACTGCAAAGACTCTTGTTCCTTACCAGCCTGGGGAAAAAGTCACAGGCTCACGGTTGTGCATCGCTGGGAGAGCTGCTGATCTGAAAGAGCTCCCTTAAAAGGACACACTGATTTGTACTCTTGAAATCATCTGTGCACGTACTTCCCCGTATATGGGGTCTGCATCCAGGTAGAAATGTTCTGAAATGAATAGCATTAAGTTAAGAGCACAGAGCCTTCTAAAATGCATTGCTTTATCAAGAACAGAGAGTCAAATAGGATTGAGAACAAGCCTGCTTTTTTCTGTACAAATAGAAAGACACGGCACTAAGAGGTAATACTCAGAGCTCACCGAGCAGCCACAAGTAGGAAACCAGTAAATGCTGCCCTTCAGGGACAGCTGGGGGGGAGTTTGTCTGTTAGTTTATTTTTGTTTTGTGCCTTGCTAATGGCTGATGAAGAGAGGAAGAAGAAGTCTGTGACTCTAGGGTTTCCCTCAGAATGCTTCACGGTGTTGAATAGTCAACAAGCAGCAGATGGAAGGAAAAGATTTCTGATTAGCCTCTGGGAAGGCAGTGGCACGCTCTGTGTACAGGAGATAATGATGGGAACAAAGAGTAATTTCAAGTTTGTGTTACTTGAACAAACGACGCTGATGCCTTGATGACTGGCTAAGCGTTCACCGAGAGACATGTTTATTTTTAAGAATGATTTTTGTCATCCAGGAGGAGGTGAGCATGATGAAACAAAACTTTGATTCAGTGGGAACTCGTGCAATGCTTGAAGCTAATTTATGTGTTTATATTCTCCTTGGTTTCAAAAAATTATTTAAGCCACTCTGAAAGAATACATGATACAACCAAGTAAGCGAAGTGAGCGAAAAAGAAAACTAAGGTGAAAAAATAGCAAATACGGGTGAGGTTAGTTCACAGTTTGCTTGACTGAGGCTTTCTTTGCTAGAGGTGGGCCAGAGCTTTGGTTTAAGTTTTTAGGAAGTCAAGGTACAGAAGACAATATGATGAGTTATTGATTGAGTGTCTACACGAGGTAAATGAACCAGTTGCTCAGGCAAAGCACTGCTAATCTACACTGACTAATAAGAAAAATTTGATTGGAGAGGTCAGTGAACATTCACAAGTTGGGAGGGGCACTGTGTAATAACTATTCGGGTCTGATAGACATTGCCTTTAATTAATTTCTTGAAGGACATTACATTTAAAATATAATGATTAACATTTTAGCACTGGAAGTACCCAAAATTATACTTAACAATGCCTTCCAAAAAAAAACCCCCAACCCCTAACACCCCTAAATGTTAGGACATCTAAATGAAAACCATTTTAAATAGTTAGCAAAATTAATGGAGAGGAACCTTCTACTTTTATGGTTGTAAAATGACATACCAGTCTAAGCTGAGTAGTAGTAAAAATACTCAATGCTGCAAAGATGGATAGGCTTTAGAGGCAGGTCTTTTATTATTACAGTACCTCCCTGGCAGTTATAACTGTGGGTGCTCAGAAGAATCAAAGCAAAGCGACCCTGACCTGTAGCTGTCGTCACAGAACACTTCTTTCTTACCCAACTTCACATTTTAAACTAAAAGCGGCTGCCTGTTTGTGAGGCAGTATTTATCTTTATCTCTGTCCTTTTTCTTTTTCTGTTTTAAGGACCACTGCAGACTGAAACTCATCCAGGGCTCAGCTGTGCATAAAAATGTGGATGTTTAAACATTAGCCTATTTTTCTCTTATTTTATACTGCATTCAACTTTTATCTTGCCACTTCAGCCCATAATTTAAAACAACCTAGAGGGCACCTGGATGGCTCAGATGGTTAAGCATCCGACTTCGATCAGGTCACGACCTCACAGTTGTGGGTTCGAGCCCTGCGTCAGGCTCTGTGCTGACAGCACAGAGCCTGGAGCCTGCTTCGGATTCTGTGTCTCCCTCTCTCTCTGCCCCTCCCCTGCTCATGCTCTCTCTCTGTCTCAAAAATAAATAAAAACATTAAAAAAATTTTTTTAAATAAATAAAACAACCTGAAAGATGGACTTAACTGTACCTTCAGCTCCAGAAAAATATGATCCAGTGGTTCTTTATGTCGACTGATAGTGTGGACTAGGAGAGGAGATGGGAGGTATTGATCAGGAACAGGTGGGGCTTAAGAATACCTTGGCAAAGAGTGGGGATATCTTTTCCTTTACACCCGAGAGATGGAAAAGCTTGCACAGACTTTGAGCAAATAGATGTTGCAGCCAGGAGGAAAAACAATCAAGAGATTCTGGCTACATTGTTTCCACATACTCACAAAACTCAGAGCCACTCTATTGATTCTCAGACATTGTGAGGCCAAGCGTACCTGAGAAGCTTATTAATGTGCTGATTTCTGAACCTGGGAGTCAGAGATTCTGCACCAAAAAATTAGGGAGGGCAAGGACAGTGGTGAGGGGCAGGGAGAGACCTGCAGAAATATAATTTTGGGAGTCATTTCAAGTTGATACGATGCAGGTGATTCACAGACTCTATTTTATCTTATATCCTTTTCCCTTTTATTTCAGTGCCCTTGTTCTTATTCTTTCACCTGTGTGTGACTACAGAAACTTTTTGCTTTTGATTCAAAACTCTATACATTCAGAACGAACCTGTGCCATCTGCTCTTTTCACTGCCCCAAGCACCAATAGTATCTGCTGTCTTCCATCTATTTACCCACATCTGTCTGTATCTCTTTTATTTCCAAAACAGGATACCTATATAATACACCAAACCATTGGTTTTTTTTCCCATTTACTAACAAATCTTGAAGTTCTTTCTGCAATAGCCTATACATATGCAGACCCTTGTTCTTAGTGCTACATGCATTTACGTAACTGGGTGCATAAAACATTTAATCATTGCTTTAGTGACATAAACTGAGCTTGTTTTTATTTTTTTCCTATGACAAGAAACTATACAATAAGCATGCTTGTACTGGGTCTGGATGAACATTGAGAATATCTCTATAGAGTAAAATCTTAGAAATATAACAGATTAAAGACTATGTGCATTTATTTTTTTATTTTTCTATTCTATTTTTAATTATCATTTCTCTTTAATCTGAAACAGTTCCCCAGCTACTTTTGTTATTCATGACATTGACATTTTGTTATTCATGACGGTTTTTAAGGTCCAGACCAGTTGTTTTCCAGAATGTTTTACAGTTCAGATTTTTCAAATGTTTAGATTCAGTTTAAACACTCCGAGCACAAGTGCTATGCAGAAGAAATTGTGTCCTCAGTGTATCAACAATTAATGAAAGACTATGTGCATTTAAAAAGCTTTGATTATTGTTCAAAATTTTCCTCCAAAATGTTACTCTAAATCATATTCCCACCAAAGTGTCTTTTCTCCAAGTGTCATCAATATTGAATACAATCAAACTTCAACATTCTTGGCTAAAATGAAGAGCTCAGGAAACAACAGATGTTGGCAAGGGTGTGGAGAAAGGGGAACCCTCTTACACTGTTGGTGGGAATGCCAACCAGTGTAGCCATTCTGGAGAACAGTATGAGATTCCTCAAAAAAAAATTAAAAATAGAGCTACCTTATGACCCAGAAATCACAGTACTAAGTATTTATACAAAGGATACAAAAATGCTGATTTGAGGGGGCACATGCACCCCAATGTGTAGAGCAGCATAATCAACAATAGCCGAAGTATGGAAAGAGCCCAAATGTCCATTGACTGATGAATGAATAAAGAAGATGTGGTTTATACATACAATGGAGTATTACTTGGTGATCAAAAAGAATGAAATCTTGCCATTTGCAGCAACATGGATGGGACTAGAATGTACTATGCTAAGTGAAATTAGAGAAAGCCAAATATCATGATTTTACTCATATGTGAAATTTAAGAAACAAGGCAGATGAACATAGGGGAAGGGAAGGAAAAAAGATAAAAACAGAGAAGGAGGAAAACCATGAGAGATTCTTAAATACAAAGAGCAATCTGAGGGTTGCTGGAGGGTTGTTGGGTGGGGGGATGGGCTAAATGGGCGATGGACATTAAGGAGGGCACTTGTTGGGATGAGCACTGGGTGTTATATGGAAGTGATGAATCACCAAATTCTATTCCTGAAACCATTTAAAAAATTAATCAATTAAAAACAAAACTTCAACATTCTTGCCAATCATAGAAATTTAAAAAACTCATTTTATTTGCATTTAAAAAATTATGAATGAGGCAGATCTTTTTTATTGTTTATAAGCCAACTATATCTTTTTTAAAAGGTAAATCAGAGTTTTATTTTGCAGTCTTAAACTACTGAACACAGACCTATGCCTTATATTTCTTCTACATTCCCTTCCTTTTCATTTTGACAGTTTAAACCTACAGAAAACTTTTAAGAGTACTACAATGAACATCCCTGTATCTTTTACATAGATTTATTACATTTTAACATTTGTCATGTTCTTGTTCTTGGTCTCTCTCTCCATACACACACACACACACACACACACTTTTTTTCCCTGAACTATTTGAAAGTAAAGTGAAATTATCATGCTACTTTAGCCATAGAACTTTATTTACAACTTAAAGGCAAAGACATTTTTAAAAATAAATATAATACCATTATTACAAAAAATTAAAATGTTAATCATATAATCATATCTTTGATCATTTTTCCATTGAGTTATGTAATTTTTAGCATATTATTATGAGAATGCTTAGAAAGTTAATCAACTAATTCTTTTTTATCATCTATATTGAAAGATTTTTCAGATGCGTTTTGGTTTTGCATTTATTTTTTTCCTAAAATATAGAAAAGTTTGTCAAGAAATGTGAAAAGTCTGCAACTTTACTTTGCTTTTTTTTTTTTTTAATTTTACCCTGCTTTTAATCTAAGTTCCATAGTTTCATAATTGCTGGTAGAAGACATGCATATCCTGAATCAGAGATGATAGACAGTCTATTACTCACCACAAAAGCAGTAGCAAAAGTGTCAACACTTTTGCATGATTACCCTGAGTCCCAATCTCACAAGTGACACAAAAATGGTCAGATGACCCCTGCACAAAGAGTAGGATGTATTTCAAGAGAGGAACCTTGAACTCAGGGAACCTAAATATTTTATAATGGGCAGCAACATGTCTGCCCTTTGCTCTAAAGCATGGTTTCTTCATCTCAGCCCTATTGACATTTTGGGCCAGACTATTCTTTGTTGTGGGTGCTGTCTTGTACATTGTAGGATATTTAGCAGCTCCCTGGCCTTTGCCCACTAGATGCCAGTAGCACCCTTAGTCATAGCAATCACAAATATCCTTAGACATTGCCAAATGTCTCGTGAGAGTCAAAATCACCCTCAGTTGAGAACCATTGCTTTAAAAGGAAACATTGTTACTATCTTCCAAGATTGTTCACCATACAAACATTCTTGAAGTGATAGTTTGGAACAAAGGGTAGTAGTCATGCTTTTCTCATAAGATGTGTAGGTATGTGAGACCCATGGAGAACTCTCTCCAAACACACTCAAATATATGTATGTCATCTTCATATCAAAACCCTGCGTAAATTTCTCTGCATAATAAAAATTTTAGTATGATAGTCTTTAATATATTTTGAGTATATTTTTTAATGTGAAGCTGAGATGATAAGGGACACATCTACTCACAATCTTTCTCATAAAATATGCTCTATAACACAAAGGGTCTCTAATCTCCTTTACAGAATCTTCATTTAATCAATAACCTTGTGATAAGGGGACTGTTGTTTTGGAGAAGATGCAAAGAAGAAAACCAAGGTTTAGCTGATGTATGTATTACCAGTTTTCAGAAAAGAGATGTACTGCTTTAAGTAATAACAACATCTTTCCCTAGAGTACTGTATATTATACAGATATTTTTAAAATATTGACTTGAGGAGATCAATTTATTAGGCTGTAAATTACAAGCAATTTACATTTACAATTTACAAATAAAAATACAAAGCAGTTAGAAGAAATTGGTTGATTTGAGTAGTCAGTAGAGAAATAAAGAAAGAAGGTAAAAATTAGGTCTTGGAGGTGTTACAACCAAGGCACAAAGATGTTTCTGCCAATTACAGTCCCATAGTTTATTCTAAACCTGTGTTTCACAGTATTTTTTAAGATCTCAGGAAAATTGTTACATTTAAGATATTTCCAAACTCTGAGGTGCCTGGGTGGCTCAGTTGGTTAAGCATCTGACTTCGGCTCAGGTCATGATCTCACGGTCTGTGAGTTCGAGCCCCACGCCAGGCTCTGTGCTGAGAGCTCAGAGCCTGGAGCCTGCTTCAGATTCTGTGTCTCCCCCTCTCTCTGCCCCTCCCATGCTCATGCTCTGTCTCTCTCTGTCTCTCAATAATAAATAAACATTTAAAAAAAAGATATTTCCAAACTCTAAAGGGAATATATATTTTGACTAATCAATGTTTTTAAATGTTCATGTAAATATGTTCCCATATTATTTCTGTAAAATAACATATTCAAGCTTAGCTTTTTTTTTTCCTGAGAATCTTTGTTAAGAATAGATGCAGGAGATGTTTACTTCTGGATGACATGTATTAGTTGATGGCAGGCCAATGCCTCCATGAAAGTGAGTGAAGGCCAGAGAAATTGTGAAATCATTTTTTAAAGCCATCAGAGAATGGTGAAAACAACAAGGATTACATGAGCCAAAATGACTGTGGTGAAAGGATTTTCTCAGGTGACCTGATGATGTGCAGTGGATCTCTCCTAGGACTTGCTGGGGGAAAAGAGAAACCAGCAAAACTTTCACCGATTGTGCAGGGCTTGTGTGACAAACTGGAAACACGGGAGGCCGAGGAAGCACATGTGCCTTTTCCCACTGGACATGATGTAAGGTCTAGTTCTGTGAGAGGGTTGCCTGAAACTATTACAAGGTAGAGTGAAATCTCTGAAATCTCTGCAGTGTCACAGTGCCTCGGAGGAAACAGGACTTACTGCAGGTGGCATCCAGAATTAGGATGTTGTTAATTTCCTTTTCAAGATGCTTACCAGATTTGGAAGGTAGTTGGAGATTGGAAGGTAGAGTCAAGCTGTGAAATCCTGAAGGGGAGATCTGGATCTTCCTAGAACCTCAGGGCTGAGGAGAAGGACACTCAATCAAAATCCCAGAAGGATCACATCTTAGGAAATGAGAGAGCTAGATATAGACACAGATTTACTACAACTAAAACTGAACCGTGCCATAACTCAATCTCTGATTTGGATTGGGCTCATCTGTCCTTTATCCTATCTGCCTGAAAGGAATGGGGGAATTCTACCTGGTAGTAGATAATATCATCCAGAGCCTATAGAGTTTTTATATTTACGCTATGTCTTACATGCAATAAACAGACATATGAAAAGATAAGAATTACTAGACATATGAAAAGATAAGAATTACTAGACGTATGAAAAGATAAGAATTACTAGACGTATGAAAAGAGAAGAATATGTGACAATCAAGAAAAAAATAGATGATAAAAACAGATTCAGGAATTATCCAAATATTGAATTTAGAGGAGAATCAAATGTCAGGAGGTGTATGATTCAGGAATGTAGAAAGCTAGAGAGAGTTTAGCTTTTACCTTTGCGATAAAAAAAAAAGACCAACAAATCAGAAGTTTACAACTTTTCTTGGACCCATTAGAGAACTCAAATAGACACTTTATGAAAGAGGATATCTGGGGCACCCAGGTGGCTCAGTCGGTTAAACGTCTGACTTTGGCTCAGGTCGTGATCTCTCCACTTGTGAGTTTGAGCCCTGCATTGGACTCTGTGCTGATAGCACAGGAGCCCAGGGTCTGTTTCGGATTCTGTGTCTCCCTCTCTCTCTCTGCCCATCACCCGCTCATGTCCCCTCAACCTCTCTCTCTCTCTCTCTCTCTCTCTCTCAAAAAAGAGGATATCCAAGTGGCCAATCAAGGGTTGGGTAAATAGATTCTGGCCACTTGTGAAAACTGAAAGTCACAGGTAAAAGTATACATATAGGGATGGGTAAGGAAAGGTGTTACTTATACAATCTACCAAAGTGCTCTTCTCTCTGTGGCCAATTTTCATCCTCTTCTGCTGGAGACTGGCTTCCTCCACAGGATAAACAGTCTCTAGCTCTTGAGCTTTATACCCTTTATGCTCTGCATCAGAATTGGGCTGGCCACTATCTTTTTTCTTTTTTTTCCTCTTAGGACAATCTCTGAAGGATGATTTGGACGGGACTGATTTGGCCAGCTGCCTATACCTCATCCTTACAACATTTTGGCCAGGGATTTGAGGTGATAGACTAAGTCATGGCTTCTAGCCACCCATGTCAGTGCTTTTCGAGCATTCTTAGTGCAAGGAAAATCATTATAACCAAATCACTCAGCTAATTTTTATTTAAAATATTCTGTGTTTAAAGAATCCAAAATATTTAGCACCTGTATTTGGAACAGTGTCTGACATTTAGGCATTCAACAAATCTTGTTTGATGAGTTTCACTTAACAAATATTTATTGAATGAGCCTTGTTTGCCAAGCACTATATTAGGTTGTGGGGATAAGGTAGAGAATTAAGGCAACGAACTCCTTTTTGTAGTTTATATATGTTGTGGGGGATAAATGGATGAGTATAATGGGTCTTTATAGAGAATGCTGGAAATTGTAAGAAAATTTGATTTGTGAATAATTTAGGTTACATGTTGTGACAGAGCATCCAAACACATAATTGGCCTTTTTCCTAGAGCACATAATGACTCTGATATTACTGAAAATGTAGATCTTCCAGGAGAGGCTTCTGTCATACTGTTTATTTATTCCACAGAGTGATTATTTAGGTGGGGCAAATCTTCCATGCTAAAAGCATAGACCTCAAATCAGTTGAACTGAAATTGCTTTTCTTTCTGATATAAATATAACTTTTTAATTGAGTGTCCACAACTCGGAGGGAATATAAAATACATTTTTTTCTCTAATCACTGCTTCCAACTATGCTTCAGTAAATTATTTGTTTCAATCCTGTGATAAAAAATAGATTTTATAATTTCTAATGCAAATTTAATACAAAATTATTGACTGTATTCCCTATGTTGTACTTCTCATCCCTGTGAATTATTTATTCTATAACTAGAATTTTGTGTGGCTTAACCCCTTCACCTGTTTCACCTACTTTTTCATTTATTTTTAAAATTACTTTTCAATCTTAGGAATCCACTCATTACAATTCAAACACCAAATTCAAATCCCATCAAAGATTTTTCTCCTTTTTGCTATTGACTATATGTATGCATAAAAACAGTCTATCAGAACACTCCACAGAGACAAAATGGACCCCAACCCAAAGTTTGTTTAGATATGCTGACCTATGATGCCACACATGCACCAAGAGGGTACTAAAAGTTAATTACTCATGTGATAGGGCTTTATAGGGAGAGCAGAGAAGCTCCCTAGCATGTCCAAATAGAGTTCAGGAAGTCTAAGAGTCGGGAAAGGAGTTTGAAAGTGGGGAAAGGAGATTGGCTTGGTTTTTTATTGTGGTTAGGGAGTAGAGCTAGGATGAAGGTTCCCTTGAGGACAGAGGTTTAATTGGTTTGAACTTCCTGCTGGCACCAAAGAAAGAAGTACCCGACTTATCCTATCAGTTTGCTAATTGTGGGGCAGAAGGGAGGAGGAGTGGTGGGACTTGACAACCGTCAGTAGTCAAACATCAGAAATGGAGTCAGACTCTTTATTACACAATCTAAGAAAGGTCCTCCTCTCTCTTTTTGTTTCTGGTTCTCCATTTGGGAAGAAGAATAAAGAGAAAAATATTAAATAAAATAATAGAATCTTTAAAATAATCTGAATTCATTCTGAACATATGGCAGACAATTATTTAAAACCTTTAACACAACTGAATAGCAAAAAATCAAACAATGTGATTTGAAAAGTAGGCAGAAGACATAAAAAGACATTTCTCTAAAGAAGACATACAAATGACTAGCAGGTACATGAAAAGGTGCTCAACATCACTGATCATCAGGGAAATGCAAATCACAACCACACTGAGATGTCACCATGTACTTGTTAGAATGCCTATTATTAAAAAGATAAGAAATAATGGTGAAGATGTGGAGAAAAGAGAGGCGTTATGCACTATTGGTAGGAATATAAATTGGTTCAGCCACTATGGAAAACAGTGTGGAGGTTCCTAAAAAAATTAAAAAGGGAACTACTATATGATCCAGCAATTCCCCTTGTGGGTATGTATTCCAAGGGAATGAAAACAGGATACTAAAATGAACGTGAGACACCACATTGAGAAAAGCAAGGAAAGGATAAGAACCATATGATCCTCTCAACAGATGCAGAAAAAACATTTGACAAAATACAACATCCTTTATTTAGATAAAAACCCTACAAAAGTATGGATAGAAGGGACTTACCTCAACATTATATGACATTATATGACATTATATGGCATATATGACAGACCTACGGCTAATATTCTCCTCAATGGGGGAAAACTAAGAGCTTTTCCCCTAAGGTCAGGTACACGATCGAGGTGTCCATTCTCACCACTGCTATTCAACATAGCATTGGAAGTCCTAGCCTCAGCAATCAGACAATAAAAAGAAATAAAAGTGATCCAAATCAACAAGGAAGAAGTCAAACTTTCGCTCTCCCTAGACAGCATGATACTCTGCATGGAAAACCTGAAAGACTCCACCAAAAAACTGCTAGAACTGATAACATGAATTTAGCAAAGTTGCAGGGTATAAAATCAATGTACAGAAATATGTTACATTTCCATACACCAGTAATGAAGCAGCAGAAAGAGAATTCAAGGAATGTGTCCTATTTACAATTGGAGCCAAAATGATAAGATGCCCAGGAATAAACCTAACCAAAGAGGTAAAAGATCTGAACTCTGAAAACTATAGAATATTTATGAGAGAAATTGAAGAAGTCACAAAGAAATGTAAAAAACATTTCACGCTCATGGATTAGAAGAACAAATATTGTTAACATGTTGATACTCCCCAAAGCAATCTACACATTCAATGCAATCCTTATCGAAATAACACCAGCATTCTTCACAGAGCTAGAACAAACAATTCTAAAATTTGTATGAGTCCAGAAAAGACCCTGAATAGCTAAAGTAATGTTGAAAAAGAAAACCAAAGATGGAGACATCACAACCGCAGACTTCAAGCTATACTACAGAGCTGTAACCATCAAGACAGTATGGCAGTGGCACAAAAATAGACACAAAGATCAATGGAGCAGAATAGAGAACCCAGAAATGGACCCACAGATGTATAGCTGACTCATCTTCGACAAACCAGGAATGAATATCCAATGTAAAAAAGACAGTCTCTTCAACAAATGGTGTTGAGAAAACTGGACAGCAACATGCAGAAGAATGAAACGGCCACTTTTGTACACCATGCACAAAAATAAATTCAAAATGGATGAAAGACTTAAATGTGAGACAGGAAGCCATCAAAAATCCTTGAAGAGAAGACAGGCAGCAACCTCTCTGCCCTCAGCCATAGCAGCTTCTTACTAGATGTGTCTCTGGAGGCAAGGGAAACAAAAGCAAAAATGAACTATTGGGACTTCATCAAGATAAAAAGCTTCTGCACAACTAGGGAAACAATGAATAGGCAACTGACAGAATGGGAGAAGATATTTGTAAATGACATATCAGATGAAGGCCTAGTATCCCAAATCAGTAAGAACTTAACCAAATTTGACACCCCCAAAAAACAAATAATCCAGTTAGGAAATGGGAAGAAGACATGAACAGACCATTCTCCGAAGAAGACATACAAATGGCTAACAGACACATGAAAAAATGCTCCACATCACTCATCATCAGGGAAATACAAATCAAAACCACAACGAGATACCACCTCACACCTGTCAGAATGGCAAAAATGAACAACTCAGGCAACAACAGGTGTTGGTGAGGATGCAGAGCAAGGGTGACTTTCTTGTCCTGTTGGTGGGAATGAAAACTGGTGCAGCCACTGTGGAAGACAGTATGGAGTTTCCCCAGAAAGTTAAAGAGAATTACCCTACAATCCAGCAACTGCATTACTAGGTATTTATCCAAAGGATACAATAATACTGATTCAAAGGGGCACCTGCACCCCAGTGTGTAGAGCAGCATAATCAACAATAGCCAAAATATGGAAAAGAGCCCACATGTCCATTGACTGATGAATGGATAAAGAAGATGTGGGGGGCGCCTGGGTGGTGCAGTTGGTTAAGCGTCCAACTTCGGCCAGGTCACGATCTCACGGTCCGTGAGTTCGAGCCCCGCGTCGGGCTCTGGGCTGACGGCTCAGAGCCTGGAGCCTGTTTCCGATTCTGTGTCTCCCTCTCTCTCTGCCCCTCCCCCGTTCATGCTCTGTCTCTCTCTGTCCCCCCCCCAAAAAAAAAATAAATAAACGTTGAAAAAAAAATTAAATAAAAAAAAAAGATGTGGTATATATGTACCATGGAATATTACTCAGCCATCAAAAAGAATGAAATCTTGCCATTTGCAATGATGTGGATGGAACTACAGTGCATTTTGCAAAGCAAAATAAGTCAGAGGAAGACAAGTACTATATGATTTCACTAATATGTGGAATTTAAGAAACAGAACAGATGAACATAAGGGAAGGGAAGGATAAGTAAAATAAGAGAGTCAGGCAAACTGTAAGAGACTCATATGCAAACTGAGGGTTGCTGGAGGGGAAGTGGGTGGGGGGGATGGGCTAAATCGGCAATCGGCATTAAGGAGGGATGAGCACTGGGTGTTATATGTAAGTGATCAATCACTAAATTCTACTCCTGAAACCAATACTGCACTATATGTTAACTGTCTTGAATTTAAATGCAACTTGGAAGAAAAAAAAACCAGGATATTAACAAGATACCTGCACTCTCATATTCATGAGGCATTATTTCACAATAGCCAAGATTCGGAAACATACTTGATACATGGGAGAAGTGGTGGCAGGTGAGAATACTTTGTTGAGATGAGAAACCAGGAAACCAAAATATTATCCCTGCTATGCCCCTGACTAGCTGAGCCACTGCTCATCTTTGGCTCTTTGTTCCTAGTCAATAAAATCAAGTGATCAGAGTGTATCTTCCATTTTGATAAAAAAAGTTTTGATAAAAACACTCCACAAGAGTTTTTCCTATGGAGTTTCTCCTAGCACCTATTTCGGTTTATCACACTGATCATTTAAACCGATTGACCTGGGGCACCTGAGTGGCTCAGTCAGCTAAAAGTGGGACTTCTGCTCAGGTCATGATCTCACAGTTCATGAGTTGGTGCCCTGTTTCCTGCTGTCTGCTGTCAGCTCAGAGTCCACTTTGGATCCTCTCTCTCTCTCTCTCTCTCAGCCTCTCCCCTGCTCATCTGTGCTATCATTCTTTCTCTCTCTCTCTGAAAAAAAAATAAATAAATAAAAGAATTAAACTAATTGCCCAATCAGTTCGGGCCACTAATTAATTACCAGATAATCAGTATGTTTCTGTTGAGTATATTCACTAGTGTATGAACAGTCCAATCAGAGGTGTAGGCAGATGGGTTATCTGTGGTAACATGTAGGAGATGTTTCTGAGATATATGACCTTAGTCGTAAATCCAGATTTCTATGGGAGGAATCATTCAAATTACCTGTTTTGCAATAACCTTGGAGTTCTTTGGTTATAGTCAACAAATTAATACCTAATCCAATTAACTGTCACCTTAGGAAATGGGCCCCCTCTTGATTCTCTCACTGAGCTTTGTAGCTACTGACCAACTTCTGAGAAGCCTCAACATTTTGAGCACAAAAGAAACACAGGCAGCTAGACGTCAACGTTATTGATAGACTAGAAGTACCTACGTCAAGATGCATTTCATCCTTGAAATTGGAATTGCAGTTTTAATACTTAGAGAAGCCAACATTTTCAAGTAAGCCATCTTTCTTTTAAATAAGACAGTAATAGTTTTCACACCAGAGGATTATGCTAACAAATAGCACTAGCATCTCACTTATCAACACTTACTGGTTTGATGTGTTGTTTAATATTTTATGACTGCTTTGCTGCTTTGTCCTGATCTTGTAGAATTCTTATTCTACACAATAGTGTTAAAATTAGCTAATGTTTATTGAGTGCTTACTGCCATTACATGCTAGGCACACAGCTTAGTGCTCTGTGAACACTATCACACTTGATTTTCTCAACAACCCCTTGAGGTCATGCTCTTGTCTCTCACATTAAAGAGTGAAGAGGCTGAGACAGGGAGCAAAGGAGAAGGAGGTAACCGAAGGGGACACACAACTGGATACTCGTTTGAACTAAAGAGTTGTAAGTCTGATCTCAGAACTCAGGTTCTTAACCAAGATATTTTACTGGTTTTACCAACATCACCTTATACTAATAACAGAGGCAATATTAAGTTGGAGGAAAAGAAGCATTTATAGCATTCTGCATATTTTGTTCCTGCTTTCTCTTGGGTCAGACATGGCTATTGGCAGACATTTTCAAATCTCTTTCCAGGTTTTACTTCTCCTAACCAGAAATATGGAATAAGGAGAAATGAAAAATAACTCTTTAAAGTTGGCTAAATATTTCAAAATGGGAAAATGAGTTTATTATTGGTTGGAAGTTGTGGCAAAAGGAAAAAAAGTTTAATGCAAAGCACTTTGTGTTTTCATATAATGAAGGAATGATGGAGCCTAAAGTGGTCTGATGTTTTATGAAGCTTGAACGGGGCCAAACTGTGCGCTCGCTGGACTGTCTTTCCCAGCATAGAGGATTCCCTTCATCCCACTGTGGACACTTGGCAGCCAAAAGCTGCAAGTAAAAAGGCAGCTGGATTGCAATTGTAAAAAGCTACAATCATACAAACCTTGTTTCTAAAATTTCATAGCAATGATACATAAGCAATAGCAGGCTGAGCTGTAGTGAAAACTTTTCTTGTCATGAAATTCAACCTTATTTATTTAAAAAAGTGTTTATTTATTTTTTAGAGAGAGAGAGAGAGAGTGAGAGAGTGAGAGAGTGAGAGCAGAGGGGCCGAGAGAGAGGGAGACAGAGAATCCCAAGCAGGCTCTGCATTGTCAGCACAGAGCCCGACATGGGGCTCAATCCCACAAACTGTGAGATCATGACCTGAGCTGAAATCAAGGGTTGGACGCCCCTTGACTAAGGTGCCCCTTGAAATTCATACTTTAAAAAGAACAAAGACAAATTTAAACTTGTTCCTGTCCTATTCATTACCTTTTTTTTCTCTTTGACAAGTAGTATCCTTGGAAACATAATTTGTGGGCCATTAAAATTGATTTTTGACTTCATTGATTTTAGACTCCTCTAATTTTTTTTTTGTAGTTTCAAGTTTTTATTTAAATTCTATTTAGTTAAGGGGTGCATGGGTGGCTCAGTCGGTTAAGCATCTGACTTCGGCTCAGGTCATGATCTCATGGTTTGTGAGTTTGAGCCCCGCGTAGGTCTCTGTGCTGACAGCTCGGAGCCTGGCGCCTGCTTCAAAATCTGTGTCTCCCTGTCTCTCTGCCCCTCCCCCACTTGTGCTCTGTCTTTCTCTCTCTTCTCAAAAATAAATAAAATGTAAAAAAAAATTTTTTAAATTCTCTTTATTAGTTTTGATGTAGAATTTAGTTATTTATCACTTAGAGCACCCAGTGCTCATCACAAGTGCCCTCTTTAATACTCATCACCCATTTAACCCATCCCTCTGCCCACCTCCCCTCCAGCAACCCTCAGTTTGTACTTTATAGTTAAGAGTCTGTTTCTTGACTTTTCTCTCCCTTTTCCCCCCTGTGTTCATGTATTTTGTTTCTTAAATTCCACATATGAGTGAAATCATACGGTATTTGTCTTTCTCTGACTTATTTCACTTAGCATTATACTCTCTAGCTCCATCCATGCCATTGAAATTGGCATGATTTCATTCTTCTTGATGACTAATATTCCATTGTATATATATACCACATCTTCTTTATCCATTCATCAGTCGATGGGCATTTGGGCTCTTTCCATACTTTGGCTATTGTTGATAGTGCTGCTATAAACATTGGGGTGCAGGTGCCCCACTGAATCAGCATTTTTCTGTCCTTTGGATAAATACCTAATAGTGCAATTTCTGGGTCATAGAGTAGTTCTATTTTTTAACTTTCTGGGGAACCTCCGTACTGTCTTCCACAGTGGCTACACCAGTTTTCATTCCCACCAACAGTATAAGAGAGTTCCCCTTTCTCTGCATCCTCACCAACATCTGTTGTTTCCTGTGTTCTTCATTTTAGCCATTCTGGCAGGTGTGAGATGATAACTTCATTGCATAACATGATGATTTGTATTTCCCTGATGATGAGTGATATTGAGCATCTTTTTGTATGATTGTTAGCCATCTGTGTCTTCTTTGGAAAAATGTCTATTCATGTTTTCTGCCCATTTTTAACTGGATTATTTGTTTTTTTGGATGTAAACATGACTGGAAAGAAAGAGCTATTTAAAAGTCTCCTTTTTTTCCCCAATTGGGAAAAGTACTTTGTTCTTCTATTAATGCTAACCAATGCAAGTAGTAGATAGTATAGGAAAGATAGGCAAAACAGTTTACTCAATATTAGATGTGTATCTTGAATTCCATGATAAATTGAACTTGATTTTGCCTGCTTTTGTGCTCTTAGAAGTTAATTAAGAAACGTTAGGAAAACTGAGCTGTGAGTCTGGCTTAGAGAAATGTGCTGAGATACTCATGGAAAAATAGACTCAAGGTTATGTTTTAGTTTTCACGTGGCCTTACGGAAAGGTGGAGAGGAAGTCACTGATTTTCTTTTTTTTTTTTTTTTTTTTTTTTTTTAAATTTTTTTTTTTTTCAACGTTTATTTATTTTTGGGACAGAGAGAGACAGAGCATGAACGGGGGAGGGGCAGAGAGAGAGGGAGACACAGAATCGGAAACAGGCTCCAGGCTCTGAGCCATCAGCCCAGAGCCTGACGCGGGGCTCGAACTCACGGACCGCGAGATCGTGACCTGGCTGAAGTCGGACGCTCAACCGACTGCGCCACCCAGGCGCCCCGGAAGTCACTGATTTTCAATCCTTGAAGGAAACTGAGCAACTTACATGAGATACTATTGAAAGGATTGGATTTGAATACAATCTTAGAAGGAAAGGCGAAAGGGTTACTAACATGAAAGAAGTATTAGTAGAGTGAAGGCGTGGATTATTAGTTTTGCTTTCCATTATTCATCCTATCAACCATTTAACAAGCATTCCATGCCTACTATATACTAAGCTGTGTTTTCTGTGTTGGAGAACTTTAAAAGTCACAAAAAAGAAAGTTTCTGCCCTCATGGAGCTTACATTCTAGGAGGAGACGGTAGTGAAATCTTTCCTAGTATTTACTATAGTACCTTCTGAAGTTTCAGCAGGTCAATGGAATTGAATTGGATTAGGCCTAGGTAACTTCATGGTGTCTCTACTCTACTATTCTCTATTTGGGGTATCTTTGTGTTTCCATCAACACTAGAATGTAGTAGAAATATTCTGAGGGAGGTGTATTTTGACTGAGAATATTCATTATTAGAATTTTTATCATTGTAAAGCCAGTCCATCTTGAGATACAAAACAACATGCAAAGCCAACATCAGTATAAAAGGTTTTTTTTTTTTTAATTTTTTTTAAATGTTTATTTATTTTTGAGACAGAGAGAGACAGAGTATGAACAGGGGAGAGCCAGAGAGAGAGGGAGACACAGAATCTGAAGCAGGCTCCAGGCTCTGAGCTGTCAGCACAGAGCCCGACGCGGGGCTTGAACCCACAGACCGCGAG